>NC_136412.1:172184254-173386754 GCF_051521515.1 Lactuca serriola
GTATTCTTCTTCTTTTTCTTCATTTTTCTGCTTTTCTTTTCCTTTTCTCTTTTCCCAACTAAAAACTCAAATTTCCAGCTTTTCTTTACCTGAATTTCCAGCTTTACTGTCAGGATTTGGAGCTCCATACTAGAAAATCTTGAAATTTGGAACATCAACCATCTTTTCCATCGGATTACACCCGATAGGTTCTTCATCATCTTTTTATTTTTAATTATGTATGTGGAATGTATATTTTGTATATGTATGTGTATAATGTATGCATATATATGTATCATGTGTGTGTGTATGTGTATTGTGTATGTATTCATATATATATATATATATATATATATATATATATATATATATATATATATATATTAATTTCTAATGGAAAAGTATGAAACAAAAAGTAGCATGTCGTTAATTTGAAAACTACAATGCTAGTATGGAAAAAATGAGTATGCCTTACTTTGTAAAGTATAATTCTATAATGATCATTGTAGTGACAAAGAACATGGTTTGGCATGCGGAATTAAAACTTGCACAATTTAAACATGGTGATTTGGGTGCTAAAAGATATATTCGATCATAGTAAATGAGTACAAAAAAGGATCTAGTCTAGACTTTATAAATATCTCACTCACTAATCACTAATCACTACATCTCTCAAGCACACCTCTACAAGTGGACAAACCCACCTTATATAGAAGTGTTTACATGTCTCTCTCTCACTTTCACTAACAAATGGGTCTAAAGGCTAGAGCACCACATGCAAGTGGGTCTACACAAGTCAAACATTTACAAAGTCATACATGAAGAACTTTGCACCCCAACATTCTCCCCCTCAAAGTTAGGAATTGATGACCCACTTCAAATCTTCCAAAATCAAGCACTACGCGGTTCGAGCCTCAAAGGTGACACATGTCGAAACGAACTTCAATCTTCAATTCTTCCATGATTCTTCAATTTGGGCTCTAGGATGTGAGACCATACAAACCAAGCAGCAACGAATGATCAAGAGTATTCCAAACTTCAAATAATCACCCAAAAGTTACGCATAAAAACACACCCCAAAAATCTTCAATAAAACCAAACCCATTTCGAATACAACACTTCCGAACTTCCAATTGCATCATCTCGTAAGCTTCAAAACTTCAAGATCACTTCGGTCTTCAAATCCGCGTACTATGAAAAATTCAAGTTCGAATTTCCATATTAACTTCTCCCCCTTTTTATAATCGAAATTTGATTATAAAACTCCAAAGGAAAAAGAACGTGCTTTATTCGGAATTTTTCGTGTCAAAACTCCCCCTTAACATGTGGCATAAACTTTTTGCTTCAATCCGAAAAATCCAAAAGACAATCAATTTTTAGCTTCGTTGACGGATCGCTTTTGACAAAATTTCTCAAAAATGGGTACAAATTTTCAATTTCAAAATTATGCAGTGACCCGGTGCGCCCAAAACAACAAAATATGCAAAACTCTCCCCCTTTTTCAAATCTGGGTAAAAAGCGTCAATTTGCATAAACTGTAGGGGCTTGAAATGCACAATCTTCAATTTCCAGCAAAAAATTAGTCCTTTTTCGAATTTGGGTGTAAACTGCCATACATTCGAAGTCTCAGGGACCATCTTCGTAAATTCTGCCCTTTTTGCTCCAAACATACGAAGACTTGTACCAAATATGCGAAGCCTCAAACAATTTTCGAAGTTGGGTGAAAAGTGTCAAACATACGAAACTTGCTTTAATTTTCGAAGTGTCAAAAATTCGAAGGTTCTAGGGCCAGATTCGAAACTTCCGATTTTCTTTTAATTCATACGAAGCTTTTTGTGATCAAACATACAAGACTTTTGCTCGATCATACGAAGCCTTTTCCCAATTGACAACCATTCGAAACTTGAGGGACTATATTCGAAAATTTTGGTTTTGCTTCCAAACATACGAAATTTTGCCAAACATACGAAATTTTGCTTCTCTCTCCTCTTCGTATGAAATTCGTCTTCCCAAAATTTTTCCCAAACACACGAATGCGAAGCATACGAAGACTCTGAATGTACAGTAACCTCTGAATATCTCTGAATCGGATTTGTTCACTTCGTACATTCAACCCAAAAAATCATTCTTCGTTCTTACAGTTCATCGTTATAGTTCTTCAAACCATCGATTCCCAAATCTTCGAATCTTAAGTTCTTCTTCCCTAAAATTGTTTCTGTTCGATTTTGACTACACATCGACTATCAAAAACAATTTCCATAGTTCGCGTTTTCCAGTTCAGCCCAAAACGAAAAACTTTCGTTCGTTCTATCATCAACCATACTTGAAACATTCGAACAATACGCCCCAACTCCAAAATCAAATTTTCGCACATCGATTCCAAATATCAATTCTTCGAACATCGATCCGTCGCACATGAGACCCGTCACACCATTATCTGTTCATTCCATTTGAAATCAACACAATACATCAACTATCGACTATCACCATCCAAACGTTCGATTCCAATAATCCTCAGTCGAAATTTTAAAATCGAGTTTGACTACAAGACCCAAATCAAATCAATCGACTTCAAACATAACACAATACTTGATTATCGATTCCAACACTTCGATTGTCTTTGATTCCAAATCTGAGTTCTGTTCATCCCCAACTCACAATCAAACACCATCCAATCGTCGATCCCAAATCCAAAATACGATGACCTTTAGTTGACAATTTCTCAAAACTATTTCGATTCAAACAATAAACATTCAGACAAATCTATATGCGACTTGCAATAACAATTTGACTCCATCCAATAACAATTTTAGTCAAAATCAAAGTCGACTCTAGCATATACGACTTGCATTCAATCAATGATCAACAAAGTAAAAGTCGATTCCGAACACGATCCATATCGAGTTTTCAATTCAATTAAAAAAATAAGAATGAAGAACAACCGAATATAGAAAAAACGATTAAAGATCAAACGATGAAGAACTCAGATATCTGGAACTGATCGTACAACTAAGTAAAGCATACATACAAATCGACTGACCAACAGGCAAATGATATCGGGTCAAAACAAATATGAATTGGACTCTAAATACAATCGATGAATAGTAATAAACTCAAAAGATTTTGGGCTAATTCAATCTGAAATGGGCTCAATCAAAAAAGAATTCTTGTTGGACTCGATTAAATTTGTATGAACATTAACCAAGTGATATTTCACTTGACTTTGGATTTAATTTTGTGATTTGATCTAAATTTTTTTTATTGGATCTTCAAAGGAATTTGAAACAGATTAGATCCAACGAAACAAACCGATCAAAATTCAAAAACGTTACACACGATTTAAAGAGATTAAGAGAGATCATAGAGAGAGACTCACCAAAATTGTTCAAATTGCGACAAAATTTGCCAAACCGAGAATCGTTCTTCATAAAATCACCTTGATCTTGAAGACCCGCTCTGATACCAATTGTAGTGACAAAGAACATGGTTTGGCATGCGGAATTAAAGCTTGCACAATTTGAACATGGTGATTTGGGTGCTAAAAGATATATTCGATCATAGTAAATGAGTACAAAAAAGGATCTAGTCTAGAGCTTCATAAATATCTCACTCACTAATCACTATGAACTACATCTCTCAAACACACCTCTACAAGTGGACAAACCCACCTTATATAGAGGTGTTTACATGTCTCTCTCTCGCTCTCACTAACAAATGGGTCTAAAGGCTAAAGCACCACATGCAAGTGGGTCTACACAAGTCAAACATTTACAAAGTCATACATGAAGAACTTTGCACCCCAACAATAATGACCTTAATTTCTAAAGTACAAGGGTTTAATATGTTTGTATTTCTATGCAATTTGGAAAGTAGAATGTTATAATGGACAAAATGAAAAAAAATAGTTTGTGTATTTGTATGAAATTTGGACAGTACAATGCCATAATGGAAAAAAAAATTTAAAAACAATAATTTGTGTGTATATATATATATATATATATATATATATATATATATATATATGCAATTTTGAAAGTACAATGCTATACTAGAAAGTGTATTGTATGTATATGCAATTTGTGTATTTGTATGTATATTTATGTGTAACATCCCGAAATTCAGGTGTATCTCTTAAACCCTTCTCCTTTTTCCAAGTTGTCAAGTTTATCCCTTAAAAGAAGATTATGACAAATGAGTACGCTGGGCGTACTAAAGAGTATGCTGCATGTACTTATGCGCTTAAGTTGGACGTGGACCTGGTTGGGTACGCTGGGCGTACCAAGGTTACGCTGGGTGTAACCGGCCCAGATGCAAAACCCTAATTGTGGCTTGAGCCCTTTATAAGGAATGTTTTGGCCTTATCCTCAGCCACCATTTGAGAGAGTGAAACCCTAAGAGAGAGATACCCTTCGTTCTTAACCTATGTGTGTGCTTTTGAGCTTGGAATTTCCTTTGTGTGTTTGTGAAGAAGAAGAAAGAATCATTGTGGAAGCTAGTCTTGGTGTGCAAACTTTGGATCTGAGCTTAGCAAGGGTGGGAGCATCACTTGGAGGTAAAAAGCTCAGAACTTTCCTCTTCATTATGGTTTTTGTGTTTCATGGTCCAATTTCTTAGGGTTTTGTCCCAAGATGGAGACTTTTTGAGTAAACGGTCTCCATAAGCCGTGATCTGCCCCATTTCAGCTTTGGATGTGTTGTAGATGAATAAAAATCCAAACTTGGTCATCATTAAGGAGTCATGCATGAATTATGGTCTTAATTAGAAAAGAGGATTAGAGGTTGGAAGAAGTTATTACCTTTTTAGCCATGCAAAGACCTAAAGATTCTGACTTTATGGGTTAGGAGGCAGTAGAGCGCCTAGATCTGTGATATGAGCTGTTGTCTTAATTGTTTCAGACAAAAACTTTTGAGAATGGGAAACTGGGACTTACCCTGGGCATAATACCAGTACGCGCTGCGTAAGGGGTCAAGTCCCCCGATTCTGGTTAGCCGGAGTACGCCCCGCGTACTACTTGCTGTTGACTTCCGTTGACTTTTTAGGGTTTTGGTCAACCTTTGGACTTTTGGGTCACGGAGGGGTAAAATGGTATTTTACCCTTCTGTGGAATCGTAGGAGTGGGTTTAATCTAGCCTTTGAGAGCCATTATTTATTTGAGGGTGCTGTTTATGTGTTTAGGCGGGGGCTAGACCAGTGGGTTTGAGTGCGAGATTATCAGAGATACCTGAGGTGAGTCTTCTCACTATATTTTACCTAGACTGGTATTTATGGGTTGACCGGAGGGTTTTATGTGCTATGTATGAGATTATGTGCTATGAATGAGTTTATGTGCTATGTGAGATATGTATGTTATATGATTGTATAGATCGGACTGGAGGGTCCAACGATACAGACCGGGCCAGAGGGCCCAACGAGCTATGACCGGACCAGAGGGTCCAACGAGCTACGGGACTGGAGGGTCCCGCTGAGACACATTGACCGGAAGGTCGTACTGTAGCCTCGAGTGGCGTATGTGTTATATGCGGTATTTTGGGGAACTCACTAAGAATTTATGCTTACAGTTGTTGTGTTATGTGTTTCAGGTACCAGTGAGGATCGCGGGAAGGCGTCGGCATGATCAATACACACACATGAGGAGATTTTATACATTATGATCTTAGGCTGTAGTTATGAATTAATATGTGAACAACGAGATTTTATAATATTAATGAATGGAGATATGTTGTTAAAATGTGAAAAATTGTTTTGAAATTACGTCGTTACAAGTTTGTATCAGAGCCTTGGTTTGAGGGATTCGGATATACCTTCGGGCGTATCTGAACTCAAACTGAGGGTTTAAGGAAGTTTTTCATAAAATAATTTTTTTTCCAAGAGAGTAAAAGATTTTGAGAAAGGCAGAACGGAGCAGTGTGTACGATCAGCCAGCGCCCGAACGGTGATTTCCCAAAATACCCTTACATTATGTGTTATGAGATATTATGTGATATGCTATGCATGCTAGAGTAGGCTAGGTACTCATATTAGGACTAGAGTGGCATGATTTGTGATGCCTTAGCCTAGGAAGATTTCTTTTGCTATGAGATGCTTGAGAGTGAGTAGGTAGCAGTGAGGAGCTATGAGAGGTCTACCAAAGTGTAGCCTATGCTAACGAGATATAGAGTACTTGTGATTTGGGATCCAAGGAGGAGGACTTGGGGTGAATGCTGATGCGGTGTGGTCGGTAGTATAGGGCCCGTACTACTGAAGACACCGAATCAGTGAGCAGTACAAGTAAGATTCCTTAGGGTACCAAGGAACAAGTAGGGTTGGGTGAGCGAGTGCGAGTATACTCGATCGAGTCTCTGGTATCTTTGTGTTATATTTCAGAGACATCATGGTGAGTGCACATCACACTCCAGAGAGCAGTGGAGTTAGCGATGGCGAGATTCACAGGATGATTAGTGATGAGGTGGCCGCGACCTTACGTGAGGTCATATATGAGATGTTTGGGTCTATCGAGACCACGTTGATTGAGACATTGATGAGTGATACACTGCTGATTCGGAAGCTGCTGCTGCTGCAGCCATCGAAGCTGTCGCAACCGCTAGGCCACAAAGGGGTGACTCGTTGCTGTACCAGGAGCTCAGCAACACGAAGTCACCAAGGTTCGATAGGATAGGATCCTAAAGCCACGAGAGGCGATATCCTGGTTCGAGTACCATGATAAGTAGCAGATTGAGAAGTGATGTCATGGTTCGAGTACCATGATAAGTAGCAGATTGAGAAGTGATGTCATGGTTCGAGTACCGTGATAAGTAGCGGATTGAGAAGTGACGTTATGGTTCGAGTACCATAAGTTGTAGCAGATCGAGAGGGGGTCACCCGGTCCGAGTGTCATGATTGGTGGTGGTTAGTGTTTTTGGTTTTCATCGGTTATTCCGTGGGGATTGTCTATACAAAGATCAGAGGTGAATGAGTATGGGGCCAGAAGGCCATGATGAACAAGTTTAGTGGAGCATCCCTTGAAATGGGAAATCGAGTGAGCTCCGAGGGATTATGGGTGATATGCCAGTTAGAGTCGCATGACTCAGGGATGATTAGGGATGGTGCGTTATGGAAGAATACGGCCTAGGTTAGGTGACCGAACGATAGTGGAGAGGTCACTTTCTATGACCCGAGTGGTGCTATTTCCGTTTCCTGTGGGGGACGTAAGAGGTGTTGAGATTTCAGTTTTGAGTTTTGGGGGTGAGCCCTGTGAGATTGCACGGATGGTAATATGCAACTAGAGTATATGGCAGTAGGTCTGTCGCGAGGTAAAGATATAGCTTGAACAGGTTGTCAGCGGGGGCTAAGATGGTCAAGGATCAAGATACACCCTATTTGGGTATAGTAAGGCATGTGTTAGCTACAGCGTGGGACGATCAAGAGGAGTATATCAGGGCGGTGACCCTTATTGTCTTTGATGGGTATATAGGGTGGACATGTGGGTTCTGCTCTTCTGATAAGGGACGTAACAGAGCGTGGGTTGAGGAGTCGAGTATGATGAGGAATAATAGTTCATTATTTCCAGACTAATTGATAGAGTTGTACGTGAGGGAGGTGGTATCGCGACATGGAGTACCGGTCTCGATTGTCTCAAATCGAGATGTGCGTTTCACTTCCAGATTTTGGAAGAAATTTCATGAGGAATTGGGTACGAGGCTGCATTTTAGTACCGCATACCATCCACAGACCGACGGACAGAGCAAACGGACGATTCAGACGCTCGAGGACAAGCTTCGGGCATGAGTACTGGATTTCGGCGGGAGTTGGGACCCGTATTTGCCTTGGCTGAGTTTTCCTATAACAACAGCCATCTCTCGAGCATTGATATGCCACCCTTTGAGCTGTTGTATGGGAGGAGGTGTTGGACCCCCATTTGCTGGGGTGAGGTAGGGCAACGTGTGATGGGTAGTACAGAGATAGTGCTTCAGACGACAGAGCAAATACAACAGGTCAGATAGAGGTTGTTGACCACTCAGAGTCGCCATAAGAGTTATGTGGAAAGGCGACGATCCAAGCTCGAGTTCCAGGTCGATGATTTCGTGCTCCTGAAGGTATCTCCTTGGAAAGGAGTGATCCGATTCAGGAAGAGGGGCAAGCTGGGGCCCCGGTATATTGGGCCATTTAGAGTGATCGCGAGGGTGGGCAGGGTAGCGTATCGCTTGGAGCTACCTGCGGAGTTGGACCAGATTCATGATACATTCTACATGTCGCAACTGAGGAAGTGTATAGCCGATGAGTCGGCAGTGGTACCACTGGAGGATATCCAGGTGGACGCGAGTCTGAATTATGTTGAGAGGGTGTTGTCATACTGCGGGGAGCCGTAGTACTCAGTAGTCAGCGAGAGGGCATTGTGATACTGCGGGGAGCCATAGTACTCACTAGTCAGCGAGAGGGCGTTGTGATACTGCGTGGATCCGTAGTACTCACTAGTCAGCGAGAGGGTGGTGTGATACTGCGGGGAGCCATAGTACTCACTAGTCAGCGAGAGGGTGTTGTGATACTGCGGGGAGCCGTAGTACTCACTAGTCAGCGAGAGGGTGTTGTGATACTGTGGGGATCCGTAGTACTCACTAGTCAGCGAGAGGGTGTTGTGATACTGCAGGGAGCTGTAGTACTCACTAGTCAACGAGGGGGCATTGTGATACTGCGGGGAGCCGTAGTACTCACTAGTCAGCGAGAGGGTGTTGTGATACTGCGGGGAGCCGTAGTACTCACTAGTCAGCGAGAGGGTGTTGTGATACTGCGGGGAGCCGTAGTACTCACTAGTCAGCGAGAGGGTGTTGTGATACTACAGGGGGGCGTAGTACTCACTAGTTAGTAGGAGGGTGTCATGGAGCGGCAGGGAGCCGCATTATTTGTTGATCAGAGCATGATGAAAGAGAGTTCTTAGGCTTGAGTAGCCTTATTAGGTTGAGTAATCGGGAGCCTGGGGGCCAGATCAGGGAGGAGACGGAGGTCTCTATAATTGTCGGGAATCGCTATACTCTGATTTGAGTTGTGGGTGTCGCAATCCGAAAGAATGGGATAACTGAGGTACACATGGGTTGCGGGGAAATGAGTTCTAGGTTGAGTGCTTCTTCGGGACGAATGGTTCCAACTCTAGGTTGGACCAAACTATCGAGTTTGAGTTTGGATCTGGGGGTGCATTGAATAGACGAGATGAGATCCTGGATTCAGAGGTGGGTTCCATGTTGAGGAGTATTGTTTGTCATCTGATGTCTTAGACCTGTGTGGGTCAGTACTCGGGTACGGGAAGTACTGTAAGATGCATGGAACGATGAGTAACAAAGGACAAAGGTCGGGGATTAGTCGATCTCCAGTTGGTAAGGTAGCATTCGCTTAGGTTAAGCGAACTTGGTTACTTGTGTGTCACATTGGGCCAATGTGGTTATAGTAAAACAGAAACCATGAAGACGGTTGGGATAGTGCAACGGATGAACCTGGAGACGCAACTGTTGGGTCGAGATCAGACCTGGTACTTAGTGTTTAAAAGGGATACAAGGAATGCAACTGAGGCTTATGATGTTAGATGTCTGAGGACTTCTGAGCGAGCATGATTTTCTTGTGTCAGAGAACAGGATGTTGAAAGTTTATTGTTCGGATGGATGCTGATAGTATTTCAACGGATGAGCCCTGGTGGGATGTGAATGCTTTCGTTCGTTGGGACGTGATTCAGACTGTTTTGGTACAAGTGATCGGTAGTCGATTGTCGGATTTTGTCTTGTGAGAATCAGAGGAGCAGTGAATTATCAGGGTTTGATGTTCGAGAAGTGAATATCATAATGATAGCATGAGTGGGAGGTCTGGCGGCGGGCCAGACCACTAGAGTTTCCCGATTCTGGGAAGGTCAGAAAGGGGGGGGGGGGATTTTAGCGTCAGAGGGGCCAGTTTTGTTCCAATTTGGAGTTCTTGGTCGAATCCAGGTATTAATGAAGAAAGATATTACTTTGGTGTGAGGACCACTTAGTGGTGCTTTTCGAGTGTTCGTTTTTTTTATCTATGTGGTTTGAGGAGTGATTTCGAGGGCGAAATCTATTTCAAGTGGGGGAGAATTGTAACATCCCGAAATTCAGGTGTATCTCTTAAACCCTTCTCCTTTTTCCAAGTTGTCAAGTTTAGCCCTTAAAAGAAGATTATGACAAATGAGTATGCTGGGCGTACTGAAGAGTACGCTGCGCATACTCATGGGCTTAAGTTGGACGCGGACCTGGTTGGGTACGCTGGGCGTACCAAGGTTACGCTGGGCGTAACCGGCCCAGATGCAAAACCCTAATTGTGGCTTGATCCCTTTATAAGGAATGTGTTGGCCTTATCCTCAGCTACCATTTGAGAGAGTGAAACCCTAAGAGAGAGCTACCCTTTGTTCTTAACCTGTGTGTCTGTGCTTTTGAGCTTGGAATTTCCTTTGTGTGTTTGTGAAGAAGAAGAAAGAATCATTGTGGAAGCTAGTCTTGGTGTGCAAACTTTGGACCTGAGCTTTGCAAGGGTGGGAGCATCACTTGGAGGTAAAAAGCTCAGAACTTTCCTCTTCATTTTGGTTTTTGTGTTTCATGGTCCAATTTCTTAGGGTTTTGTCCCAAGATGGAGACCTTTTGAGTAAATGGTCTCCATAAGCCTTGATCTGCCCCATTTCAGCTTTGGATGTGTTGTAAATGAATAAAAATCTAAACTTGATCGTCATTAAGGAGTCATGCATGAATTATGGTCTTAATGAAAAAAGGGGATAAGAGGTTGGAAGAAGTTATTACCTTTTTAGCCATGCAAAGACCTAAAGATTCTGACTTTATGGGTTAGGAGGCAGTAGAGTGCCTAGATCTGTGATATGAGCTGTTGTCTTAATCGTTTCAGACAAAAACTTTTGAGAATGGGAAATTGGGACTTACGCTGGGCGTAATCCCAGTACACGCCGCGTAAGGGGTCGAGTCCCTCGATTCTGGTTAGACGGAGTACGCCCTGCGTACACGAGTTGGTACGCCCCGCGTACTGCTTGCTGTTGACTTCCGTTGACTTTTTAGGGTTTTGGTCAACCTTTGGACTTTTGGGTCAGGGAGGGGTAAAATGGTCTTTTACCCTTCAGTGGAATTGTAGGAGTGGGTTTAATCTAGCCTTTGAGAGCCATTATTTATTTGAGGGTGTTGTTTATGTGTTTAGGCGGGGGCTAGACCAATGGGTTCGAGTGCGAGATTATCCGAGATACCCGGGGTGAGTCTTCTCACTATGCGTTACCTAGAGTGGTATTTATGTGTTAACCGGAGGGTCTTATGTGCTATGTATGAGATTATGTGCTATGAATGAGTTTATGTGCTATGTGAGATATGTATGTTATATGATTGTATAGATCGGACCGGAGGGTCCAACGATACAGACCGGACCGGAGGGTCCAACGATACAGATCGGGCCAGAGGGCCCAACGAGCTTTGACCGGACCAGAAGGTCCAACGAGCTATGGGACTGTAGGGTCCCGCTGAGACACAAAGACCGGAAGGTCGTACTGTAGCCTCGAGTGGCGTATGTGTTGTCTGCGGTATTTTGGGGAACTCACTAAGCATTTATGCTTACAGTTGTGTTATGTGTTTCAAGTACCAGTAAGGATCACGGTAAGGCGCCGGCATGATCAGTACACACACATGAGGAGATTTTATACATTATGATCTTGGGTTGTAGTTATGAATTAATATGTGAACAACAAGACTTTATAATATTAATGAATGGAGATATGTTTTAAAAATGTGAAAAATTGTTTTGAAATTACGTCGTTACATTATGTATGTATCAATTGGAACATGAGCTACCTTTTAAGGGCTTATTTAGATAGTACAAGGCTATAATGGAAAAAATGAAAAAAAATAGAATGTCATAATGTTAAAACAAAAACAAGTGTCATAAATCACAAAAATGTTGTAAAGTTCAATGTTATAATAGGATAAAATATGATACTATAAATAAAAAAATATATGAAAAAGTATAATGATCAAATAGAAAAAAAACAATATAATCTTTAAAGTACAATGCTACTATAGAAAACTTAAAACAAAAACAAATGCCATAAATAACAAAAATATTATAAAGTATAACGCTATAATAGGATAAAATAAGGTATTATAAATAAAAAATATATTCAACAGTACAATGCTCAAATAAAAAACAAAATATTATGTAAAGTACAATGCTATTATAGAATACTTAAAAAAAAGCAAATGCCATAAACAACAAAAATATACAAAAGTAAGATGCTAGAAATCTCAAAAAAAATTCTTCCAAATTCTATTCGTTTGCGTGTCTTCTTTGTAATCATCATAAGCCTAGTAATACCCATCCGAAATTGATTTAGAAATTAATTTTGGGTTATCCCCGTTTTGGGACTGCTTTTTGAATACTTATATCATTTAGGATGTGAGCATGTATTATATGATTGTTTATTTAAGAATGTTTCGGTTGTCATTTACTCTTTGCTCCTCGTTTACACACACACACACACACATATATATATATATATACACACACACACACACACATAGGTGCTAAGGGGAAATACTGTCAAATTTTTCTTAAGCAGACAATTATGTAATACAAGTTCACATATGAGATAAGGTATTCAAAAAATGAGTCTAGAATCCTACCTATATGAATACTTTTTGAATCATCGAATTTATGAGTACTCTATCTGGTTTTTGTTTCCCGAAGATTAAACCCTAATAAACTATGTTTCAGTTGCATCGTGTCTATTGATAAAAGCTAAACTGCTAATCCTCATCATCAATCTCTCTAGTTACAAATATGACCCGACTCTTTTGTCGAGAGATCCATGTCACACCTAGATACTAAAGGTGAAACCAAATGTCCGTGTGAGAAATGTGATAATCGTTACTTCGTGGATCCGAGAACAATGAGAAGTCATGTACGTATACATCATTTCATTCAGTCATATGAAACATGGACATATCATGGTGAACCTATAATTCCTCCGATTGTAGATGTCGTAGTGACATGTAACGAGATGGATGATGTTACCGGCGATGTTATGTGGGAGTCAAGAGAAAATGATACCAACCTCGATGATTAAACCTCAAATACAAGGGGTAGCAGTGTCAATGATGATTTTGTAAAGTTGTTAGAGGAAGACAAAACCAAGTTATACCCTGGCTGTACGTTTTCTTCCCTTGAATTTTTTAGCAAAGATGATGCATATCAAGGTCAACAACAAATGGACTGACAGTTCATTTGATCAACTCCTTGAGTTGTTGCATTCAACATTTCCACAAGACAACAAGCTTCCCCATTCATATTATCTAGCCAAAATGAAACTAAAGAAGATAGGTTTGGGGCACGAGTCAATACATGTATGCAAAAACAACTTTTTTCTCTTCTAAAGTAACACAAGTCATTATAGATTTGTCCCGTTTGTAAAGAGAGTCCGTGGGTTGATACAAAAACTATGGGTAAGAAGGAAGCTGATAAGGTGTTATGGTACTTTCTAGTAACCCCAAGACTACAATGTTTGTATTCTTCACGATACACTTCCAAAAATATGATTTGGCATAGTACCGTGAGATCAGAATATGGTGGGATGCCTCATCCCATTGATGGAAAATCTTGGCAAAAATTTGATGTAGATTACCATGACTTCTCGAGTGAACCTCAAAACGTACGCCTAGGTCTTGTAGTTGATGAATTTAATCCAGTTGGTAACATGTGTAATCCACATAGCATGTGGCCGGTCGTACTCAACACATACAATTTCCCACCATAAATTTGTATGAAAGAGTCATCATTCATGTTGGACTTGTTGATTCTTGGCCCTAAAGCACCTAAAAAGGACATGCATGTTTTCATTAGGGCATTAGTGGAAGAGCTAAAGTTTTTGTGGTACTCAGGTGTATGTTTTAGAGATGTAATGACAAACACATTTTTCAAGATGAAAGCTATGTTGTTATGGAGAAGAAATGACTTTCTAGCTCGTAGTAGTTTATCAGGTTGAGTTGGAAAGGGTATAGAGCATGATCGACTTGCGATGAAGACACTCACTTGTACCATGTAAAAAATAAATTCGCTTATGTTGGGCATCGTCGGTTTTTAGATGCTAATGATCCATTAAGGATTAGTTAGGAATTTAACTGGCAATCCTAGATAAGACCCGCTTCGAGACACTTTACTAATAAAGCCATACAAGAGCAACTAGGTCGTCTACTACTTTGTAAACATGGTAAACATCTTAAGATTGTCAAGGAAGTGATAGGCCGGTAAGGATTCAAGTTGAATCGGTTGAAATGTACCGTATTTTTGAATTGGAGTATTGGTGTTCTCTACAGTTGAAGCACAACATATATGTGATGCATATCGATAAAAAATTGGGTGAGAGTTTTTTGGGTACTTCTCTGATGAATGATAATATTAAAGACACATTAAATGCATGGGATGACTTGAGAAATCTGAATATTCAGTTTAATCAATGGTTGTAATGAAGGGGTAACAAGTTCACTAGACCACATGAAACATACTCTTTCAAGAATCCTGACCGCAAAATCTTTTGTCAATTTATAAAAGATGTTAAACTACCAGATGGGTTTGGATCTAAGATCCATAATAAAGTCATAGATAATGATACTAACATTATTGGGCTGGAATCTCATTACTATCACATTCTTATGCAACGTTTGATAACGATTGGAGTTACAACATTATTGGAAAAAGAAACTTCTACACCAATTGTAGATCTTTGTATGTTTTTCAAGCAAATTTGCTCAAGAACACTAACGATTGAAGAAATATGAAAAGTAAAATAAGACATTATTAGATTCTTGTACAAGTTAGAGTTGATTTATCCTCCAACGATTTTTGACATTATGATTCATTTAGTTTTGTATTTACCTGATGAAGCGATTGTTAGAGGCCCGATATCTATGAGATGGATGTATCTATAACACCCATTTTTCTATGTAGGTCAACTGAGATCTTGGAATAATCTAAGGGAGGATTTGTGGGAAAGACTGAGTGCCACGGCGTATGGCATGGATGACCATAAAGTGGCATGAAAGTTTCATGTGCGTGTTTTTGATGCCCGATAAGGCATGACAATGAATATCCACCACGTGCCAGCTGATGCAGCCCAAGCCCATGAAATTTTAGGGTTTCTATCATATTTATCTCCAAAACCTTAGGCTTAGGTCATCTCTTTCAGCCTCCATCTACCCATCTCGAAACCCTATCCTCTATGCATGCTTGGGAGTTCATTTCATCAATTTTGATCCTTGTTCTTGGGTTTTTGGTAGAGTTTTGGAAGATAGAAGCTCATACAGAACCAAGGGAACAAGAAGCAAGTTTGGATCCAGAATTCACTTTAGTTTTTCAGTATTTAAAGGTACAAAGTTCATACCTTGACACCTTTCCTTCTAGATTCAAGTTCTAGGTCATATTGGGTGATTTTTGTCCCTTTCTTGGGTGTTCTTGGAGTTTGAAGAACTCCAAAACATGTGGTAGCATTCCTAGGCCCTTTTACTTTTGTTGAATGAGAAAAGGACCACACTTGGTGTATTTTGTGTCGATGTTCAAGTTACAACCTCATTAAGGACATAATGTACTTTAAATGATACATCTAACCATGATATGGAGTCCTAATGGATAAAGTCGGAAAATTTATCCATTAAGTTAGTGTGGAAGAATAGATATAGAAGTATGAGCTTAGGTATGAAAGGATTTTGCTCTTAATAAGAGAAATGCCATTTTTCTAGTAGTCACAGTGTGGTTAAGGGTAGCCATGATGTAAACAATGGTAACCACGGTGTTGCGAAGTTAAAAATCACGACTGCCTTGTCCTAACATTACTACGGCGTAGCCAAGGTAGACCACGACATTGAAATGTCTTTCATAGCTGGCTGTTTGTCTTTATGCTCCTACGACCTGGCGAGGGAGGGCCGTGAGATAGGCGTTGAATTTAACCAAGACTGGCCATTGACTTTTGACCAAGTTGGGATTTAGGTCAAACTTGAATGTTTTGGACTATTGATTAAGATTCTACCATGTTTAGGGTGTTAGAAGGTTCGTGAGAAAAAGCAATGCAGAAAAGGGAGCACGTCGTAGTGTTTCTTGGTTCTTCGATTCAAGTGAGTTTTCCTCACTCTACCCGTGGGTCAAAGGCACCAATGTCGGCCAACTAGTTTTGGCTATCATTTATTAGAATGCTCTAGGGGTTGTATGTAGTCATGTAGGATAGCCTGAAGACTCTTTATCTAGGCTTTCTTTCGGGTTCCTCCTTTTTTTGCAGCCGTAGAGTATGATCATCTATCTAGGTGTAGATCTCACCTCTGTTTACATATACATATGCATGCTTTGGAGATTTGGTTATTTATCCTCGTATATAGGGTGGTTTGTGACGTAGTGGTATGCTAGATATGTATGTATATCCTTAAGTTTTAGGATCCAGAAGTAATGGTATGCTGGTTAGTGTACCACTAGAACGGTTACCGTCTAATGGAGTGTCACATAGGATAGCCTGAAAACTCTTAATCCAGACTTTCTTTCCTGTTCCAAATTTGCTTATGGCTCTAGAGTAGGATCATCTATTCGGCTGGCTGTCTCACTTTTGGTTACTTATGGTTACACATTCCATGGAGATTAGATAGCAGCGATGCAGTGTGCATGGAGGGGTCTAGTAGGCGGTAGTGAGCTGTATGATTTATAATTTCCTGATTATGTGCCTACTTGTTGTGTGATGTAGGCCAAGATGCCATGTGCGAGCCGACTGTAAGACATAGGAACGGAGGCTCGGGAGGAGCGGTTTGGTTGAGACTGCAGACCAACAAACCAAGGGCATTCCAGTCCGTATACTATGGGCCAGGGGTATTCCAGTCCGATGACTGAGGACCCGATTTTCATGCTTTTATGTTTGTTGTGTGGGGTATTTTGGTGGAACTCACTAAGCTTCATGCTTACCCAACTATTATTGTTTTCAGGTATCATCGATCATCATAGGAAGGCGAGGGTATGAATGTACACATTCATTAGGAGCAATGAAGATTTTGCATTATTATATTACACTAATTTTCAATAAATGTAATTCGGAACAAATGGTTTTCTAAATATGGATTTTATATTATGGAGTTTCACCTTAATAAAAATGGAAATTTTGGTTGTTAAAAATAGGATGTTACAAGTTGGTATTAGAGCCCTACTTTCAGGGATTTAGAGGAACAATTATGTGAATCCAAACTCAAACTAGGATCCAAGAAGTTTCACAAAACATTTTTGAAAACAAAATTTATAATAAAAGAGTTGGGTGAAGGATAGGGGCTTGTTCTCTTTTCATGTTCTTGTTTGATTTCTGGCATGGAATTGAGAATATAGACCTTTGACTTAACCTTGGTTTTACAGGAAGATGAGTGTGCACTGTCATCCAAAGCCTGAATAGGAGAGTGATTCCCAAAATATCCATACTTGTTATATTTGTTGAATTTGAACTTGTTGATATGTGAAAATTTTAGAAAAGCATGCTAGTTGATAGGCTAAGGTTCTTTTAGGAACTATTGTATAGTAATGAATGATTTTTGTGATGCCTTATGGTATAGGGAATTGCTTGATATATGTTATTTGATTGTGTGATTGTTAAGTGTATGGTGTATAGTTGTATATGGTCGGGATTAAATAGCATTAGAATGATTTACTTAGCCTTATTTTATGTTCCTTGTTTAGTTGAGGACTTAGGGTAGAGTCAATTATTCGATAATCTATCTGAACCCGTATTGTGTATAACAAGCATGCATAAAGCAACCAACGATGCGAGAGCGATGACAATCCTAGGAGGAGTGTCTAGGAAGTAAGTTGTGAGTCTAAAGTAGCAGGTGGATGCTAGTACACCTAGGAGTGGTCTAGTACAGTGACTTAGGACCTTAGGATGAATTCTGAATCAACTACGAATAGGTATGGAAGGTAGTATGGGCCTCTAGTACTAAAAGAACAGGATCCATATATGATTCAGGAGGAACCTTGAGGATACTATGGAACTAATAGGTGGAGATTTTGTGTTTTGAGAACTGTGTTTGATGTTTGAACTTTTCGTTGTATATTTTTCAGTATGGTGGCTCTCAGAGGATCATGATCAGGTGCTGGTGGCATTGTGAGGGCAGGTCCGAGTGATGAGGAGATCTGTGGGATCATGTCTCTTGATATGGTTGTGGAAATCAAGGAGGCGATTCCGGAGTTGTTTGGATCGGTTAAGACCATGTTGATCGGTGCTATGTCGCCATCACGAAGTTAGAAACTGACACAACCACAACAACCGTTGCCATTGTAGGATTATAGAGAGATTAGGGGATGTAATACCGAGAGTTTAGTTATACGAAGCCTCCAGAGTTCGGAGGATATAGGGACACGATTATCATGTTGATGTGGATATCAAACGTGGAGGGTTGTTTCTATACATGCTTGTGTCCCGCGGACTTGAAAGTGAAATTTACACTGAATATTCTTCGTTGAGGTGTGAAGGATTGGTGGGAGCTTGTGACTTAGGGATTTTCACATGCAGAGTGAGACACATTGACGTGGGAGTAGTTTCTAGATATATTCCGAGTGTTAGTATGTTCCTCTTGTGGAGCGAGAGCCATTGGAACATGATTACCTGTCACTCAAGCTAACGAATGAGTCGGTGAAGGAGATCACCATGATGTTTATAGAGAGATTTATTTTCTGTTTGGAGTATGTTGCTTTAGAGTTGGTGAAAATGTCATGATACTTGAGTACGTTGAAGACAAAGATTCCTGATTTTGTGTCGACTCAGCCGTATCGAACCTTAACCATGTTACAGTCAAGTGCAAGGAGGAGGGAGATTAAGTTCGAGATCTATAGGAAGGAGGAGAGGGCAACTTTAAGACAGTACCAGCCGGTGGCCAAACGATTCAAGTCCTCTGACTCGAGTTCAGGACCAGTTGAAGGGAGGAGTTCCGAGTGTTACAAGTGTGGGAAGTTTCATGATGGAAGGTTCTGATCTTTTGTTTGTCACAAGTGTGGCGAGGAGGGTCATTTCGGTGGGGATTACAGTCGGAGTATGCATGTTTGCTTCCATTGCAGCCAGGAGGGCCACATCAAATGTCATTCTCCCTTTCTCATTTTCGGTGAGGTGTTGGACCCTATACCGTTAGCGTTGCAATTACTTGATGGTCGTCATGGGGCAGTAAGAGTTTCAGGGACCGAGGTTTGAGTTATCAGTTCTTCGGTTTTGTTGGTTACTGCAATATTGTTATCATTTGTATCTTTTGTTATCATTTGAAGTTCAATTGTAAACTTGGTTTATCAGTGGAATGAAATTATCATAATTATCTCTAGTTTTATATGATTTCTTAATATGAAGGTATTGATTATCGTCCTTGGAGTTTTTTCATTCGTGTTGAAATTGTGAATGTTGTTGTGGGTTTAGATTCTTCTGTGTATCTGGATGTTAGGGTGGGGATCAAGTAGTAGAGTTCACGTTGGCCTGGGATTTAAAGGATTGTTAAAGTTTTCAGAGTCTAGCAGATTCTAAGTGTGGGAGAGTGGAAACCTCGCAATAGGAAGATCTTATGCCAAGGTTCAGTTCTCAGCCAGATTTCTCCAGGTTCAAGACTTTCGCGCAAGTCCATTATCTTCTGATTTCACATCAGGGTCATCATGAGCTATTGGATTTCTTGTCGAATCTTATTAGTTTTAGTTTTATTAGTAATTTATAGGGCGTCCTCGCATTTTAGACCCTAGGATGTTAGGAGCCCAGGTTGAGGGTTGTGAGGAGGGCTTCCTTGTCTGCTCTTGTTTGATTGTGGCTTGGAAGTCTGAGTCACAACCCAAAGTCCTAGTAGGTGTAGATAAGTTTTATTCAGGTCTTTATGCGTTATGTTGATTGAGCGTGCAATTATTGGTCGGTGGACCAGGGGTAAGCCCAAGGGCTATTATAGGTTAGTGGATCGGGGGTAAGCCTGAGTGCTGTTAATGGTTAGCAAATCGACGGTAAGCCCGAGTGTTGTCAGTGGATAGCAGGACAGGTTCATTAGATCCGAGTAGTAACATGATCTAGTTTAGTATGTGATCGTTGGGTTTCCTTGTGTTCGTGTATTTATATGCACGGTTAGCATAACGACGATCGGTCGAGAGGTCTGAGATTCATTGTTCAGAAGGACGATGTATGGCCGAAAAGGTCTAGGACCGATCAAATCCGTTAATTTTCAGTCAACATAGTTGATAAAAAAGGTGGTTTAGCCTTGTCTGTTGGGTTTTTGTAAGGATTTTTCACTGATGCATCAATATGTGTGATTGGTAGCTATGGTGTAAGATGTAGTTCCTATTTTGGATGTTCGATAAGTGGTGCAAGGCCAGGAGACTTTGGTTGGATCAGGTCTGGGAGTTTTGGTTGTGATGACTGTTAATGGGGTGGTTTAATTTATCTGAAGGCTAAGCATTATTGTGGGATCTGAGGGTCCTGGACTGAGATGTGGAATCTTCTCTTGTAGTTTAAGGATGTCACGTGGAGTAGTGTTTTTCTTCAGGTCTCTTTCTTCTTATTAAAGTATTTAGAAGTTTCCCGAGGTGGTCGACTAATCAAGTGGTTTAGCGGGTATGTGAAAGGAAATTTCAAGGACTGATTTCGAGGACAAGATCAAATTTAAGTGGAGGAGAATTGTAACACCCGTTTTCCTATGTAGGTCAGCTGAGAGCTTGGAAGAATCAAAGGGAGGATTTGTGGGAAAGATTGAGTGCCATGATGTGGAGCATGGATGGCCACATCATGGCATGATAGTTTCATGCACATGTTTTGGATGCCCGCCATAGCGTGACAATAAATAGCCATGGCGTGGCAGCTGGTGCAGCCCAAGTCCACGAAATTTGAGTGTTTCTACAATATTTAAGCCCCTAAACTCTAGGTTTAGGGCATCCTCTTCAGCCTCCATCTCCCCATCTTGAAATCCTAGCGTCCATGCCTGCTTGAGAGTCCATTTCATCAATTTTGAGCTTTATTGGGTTTTTGTTAGAGTTTTGGAAGAGGGGAGCTCACAAGGAAGCAAGTTTAAATCCATCATTCTCCTCCACTCACTGTTATGAATACAAGCAATCATTGTCAATACAATGAGCCTTGATTACATCTACTGACTCATAGTCTGGTAAAACCTTGAGTGCCTTCGTGTTGATCTTCTCAACTCACATATTAGAGCCCATTAACTCGCTGGTTGCAAATATTGATTCTTGCTCTTCCCTTATTCTTGATAAACATGAAGCTTGGAATCCATATGCAATACCTCATCAATTAAAGACATTCTCTCTCTTTGTATATTGTGAATTGTGTTTTGTGTTAATACGTTTGACTATGTTTGTGTATTCTTATATAGATAGTGTTGAACGGTAGATATCTCGAAGAAAGGAAACTGATTCACAAGCCTTTAAATCAAAAGTTTTTTTGTATTAGTTTTTATGATTCTTCTGAAAAAGTCTATATCCAACTCTCCTGAAAAAGATGTATATTCCCTCTTTTAACTATCCACCAGTTGACAACTTATCACGTTATCATCTCCTTACCATTTTTATATTGTACCACATTAAATGAACTGATGGTGAATTTTGAATTCTAGACTGCAACTTAACTTTATGATACATAATATAAACCACTTCTTGTTGATAAGTTTACATTGTTTATGATTCATGCTGATTCTACCTCAACATCATTAAAACACCCCATTCTCTCATTTAAACCTCTTATTAATAAAACTTATCGATTCACTATGATATACCACATACTACTGAGAGTTTGAAATTTTGTGCTGATGGTTAGTATTTGTACAGTACGCTATCAGACACATCAATCCCTTCTTGCCCTTAAATTGTTCTTTTAAGCTTTATGATTCAGCATACCATACCATACACTGATGAGAGCTTGAAAAATCAGTGTTAATGGTTAGGCTATGTACCACAGCTTATAACATGCACTAATCCATTCTCTCCTTACACTCCTCTTTAAAATTTTATGATTCAACATTTGAAACCAAACACTGATGAGAATTCGAAAAATTTGTGCCGATAGGTATATCATTGTTCGTGATATATTACACACACCTACCCATTCTTACCCAACAATTCTTCTATTAAAGAAGTTGATGATTCACCGTATCTACCATACACTAATAAAACTTCGACATTCTTTGCCGATGGGAACATTCTGTACCGAAATGTATTACACGCATCAGCCCATTCTCACCCTTTATACTTCAAATAAAAGAAGTTAATGATTCAACATATAAAACCATACACTGATGAGACTTTGCAATACTATGTCAGTCAATGATAATGCAAAACCATACTATCAAGAGACATCTCAATCACACTCGTTTGTCAGCTGCCACTTTGATCCACTGATAACACAACTCTGATACATTGATCGCTTCCGCTCATAATACCATGTTACTGATGTCAAAAAGGGGAGAGATCATATACTAAGAAGTATTCATATTATTAGGGGGAGATAATTTCAACAAGCCTTATCATATACTACAACGTATTCATCTTTTTTTGGGGGGGGGGGATACTTTCAAGATGCCTTTTTTCTCAGGGGAGATAATTTCTAAATACAAGAAAAGTTTGCAATCTCAAGAGGAGTATTCATTATCTCCTCACTTCAGAAGCTGACAAGTTTTCCACATATTAGTTTTAAAATCATCAGATAGGGGGAGATTGTAAGTTTGCATATTATGATTTGATGAGTCAAATACTACCCGCTGACCACCAACGCGGATGCCAATACCAAATTGATCAACATCAGTATGAACTCAATGATCTTCGTGATCTTATGTATATTAGGCAGTTATACGTTGTATATATATAATAGATGTCTAGTCTGTAATCTAATTGATTAGGATTAGACCTTTACATAGATTAGTTATATCCCGAAAATAGTGGGATCTTCGTTTCTATAATTGTATATATTATACTGTTAGGGTTAAACTCATATAGATCTTGGTGCCATCTTTGTGACCTGTTCTCTTTGTAAGAACCTTATTTCTTATTGAAAGTATCTTTGTGATCATCTCGTTCTTTTTTCTTTTTTGTTCTTTATTGTTTGTATGTAACGTCCCAATTTTCAAGGCCAAATTTTCATTTTTATTTATTGTTATATATCAGAGTGTGATTTCATCATGTAGAAATATGTAGTGAATACGCATGAATACAATTTAACGTTACCCTTCACATGAGTACCTGAAAAATATTTATAAACAACTTCCCAAAATACCATATACCACTATAATTGGTCCGCCTTTTGGCGTTCGACATAAACCCGATCCGCCCCATTTTGTCTACAACATATAGATGGTCTACGCTTTGGCCTTTAGCATAAAGCTAATCCGCCCGAGTCTATTGGCATTCAACACAAGGTTGTTCTGTCGTTAACTCTCCGCTTAATATATCAATACATAAAAACAATACAACAAGCAATAATCCAATACTACTAGCAACTAACAGAACTAGCCCAGTGACATACTATAGGGTAACTTTTTTATAGTATACAAAAGATACATAATGGGGTATAAAATATAGTGAGAAGACTCAGCTGGGAAATTTGTTAGATGGTTAATAGATATCCTTCCAGCGTAACGGGTAACACATCTAACAAATATTAACCTTAAATACAATAGTTTTTCAGTTCCTACGAAAATCTGATCGTGAAACTTATATCCATCACTAATCTCAATGAATATCGAAAGTTCAATAAAATAAGGATTAGCCATGTCGGATAGTCGAGAGGCAGGATCATTTCGACATATAGCCTTTCTGAAAACCAACAACCATGCCAACCTGACCATTCTAGAAACATCTCCCATACTTAGATGAATGAACATTATAATTGGAATTGTTGATAAATCTTATATAGACCCACCGCCGACATCCACCCTCCGCCTCTACCAACGACGACACTCTGCAGATCTTCTCCCTTCCACTACTGGTCGAACCTGCAACCCTCCACCATCGTCAGCGTCTCCGCCTTCGCCAGCCCCGCCACCAACGACGCCCTCCACTTCTGTGAAATCTCATCAAGATTTCCCCTAAAAATCATGAAAAGTTGGTTCTTGCCCTGAATTGGGCTCCAATGGCTCCTTCTAAATTGGTTTCACATATGATAGCTTCCATTTTACAACGTAATAATCTCTCAAATTTTGATCTCTATCATTGTTTGTTTGATCATATCATGGAATTGGCTCTCAGATTTATTTGTTATAACTGTTTATGTGATCATTATTTGTGGTGTGATTTATGAAATTTGAAATTTTATGATGCACAAGAAACATGAATCTGCTACTTTGCAGTTATCTCAATTACAATTTGTATGACCAAGTAGAGAAGTTGAGATCAAAGGCACCACCACGTTTTGAAGCTCATTCAAATCAGCAGCTGTTGGGGTTAAGTTTTTACTGTTTATTGAATCATTTTTTCATTAGTTGTGAAGCTCAATTATAGTTTTTATGTTTCCATTATTGAAAGAATATGATATTTATGTTTCTATGGATTGAAAGAAGTGAATTAGGAATAATTTAGGTTTAATTTGGTTTTATGATGTAATTGTTTCCATGGATTGAAAAAAGTGAATTTGAAAGAGTTTATCTTTAATTTGGTTGTATGATGTTTATGTTTCTATGGATTGAAAGAAGTGAATTTGAAAGAATTTATGTTTAATTTGGTTATTTATGATCATTTGTAATTTTTATCAATTATGTATTTATAATTTAGCACAACACAATACTATAGAAGGGTAAAATGGTCATTTTTGTCATTCATATTACAATTCAGAGGTTCCAACCAAACACGATGTTAAAATTTTCAGATATTAAAAATTCAGACCCTCTTAGAAATTTAAACCTCTTAAAAATTCAGATATTAAAAATTCTGACCCTGCCAAACAACCCCTAAATCAACACAAATACCACATATACTGTATATTTATGTGGCCAAAGGACATACACTAGTCACAAAAATACATATTTGCTTGACTTTAAAAAGCATACGGGCACACTTATTAATAGTTTTGGGCACATTTAGCTTAATTATAAGTGACTAACTCCCCCAAAAATACATTCCATGTGTGACTAAATCAACGCAAATGCCACATAAATTATTTATTCATGTGGCCAAAGGACGAACAATAGTCACACACAATATATATTTTCTATACTTTAAAAAACATATGGTTACAAATTTTATTGTTTTTGTTACTGTTATTTTATGGATACGACAACTAAGTCGCTAATGTAACCATATGTACCCTATGGTCGCTCGACCTTTCATCACACACATGTTGAAAATTCAAGTGTGACTATATGCATATAATCAAAGTTTTTTGGTGTGACCATATCTAATTTTTGTACTAGTGTTATTCACTCTAAAATCCATAGCCGGTTATTATTTTAGGAATAATAATGATGTATGACTAATATGAATTGGAATGGTTGACAAAGTGTTGTAACCAAGTTCATAGGTGCTTGCTAGAGAACAAGTATTTGATTGACCTGTTTAAGATAATTTCATGGATCATCGCCATGAATGATACTTTGTAAAGGTAACTTATTTATATCCATGAGATACATATTTAGGACTTAACTGTGGGGAATGTTATGCTTTAATGTAGTCAAATGTTGCTTTCTAATCAAGAAGTTATAAAGTCTATTATTAGGTATGATGTGAGCCATGCAAGATGCGTATATAGTCGAGACAAGATTTGTTCTTTGTATTTATTGAGAGTTAGACATCAAAGGTCTTACTAGAAGTTGGAAATTAAATGAGATTAATCGTGATCTATATCTCATGTTGAACATGATGTCTGTGACAAAGGGATAATTCACCTGATACATCAAGTATAGCTTTAAGCTTTTAGGGAATTAGATGTCAATGAATGACACTTCTTCTTGTGTTATTGGGGCAGTGAAATTTTGCTAGACGTTCACCACTTCTAATATCATTTCATAATGAAACTTGTACAAGTGTGAGACTGAAATATATTTATGCTCAAACATCATTATGAAATAATATTTGCTAAAAAAATCAATGACATAAATTAGAAAGCAAAAAATAAAACATGAATAAATCTATTATCATTTGTCATAAGGACCAAATTGACCAAAAAACAAGTTGCATGACCTTTTAAATCTTTAAAAAAAATTAGTTACTAAACAAGCACTTATACAATAGTTTATTGGAAAATATCAACCTTAACCCTTTCAAATATTATTAACTCTCCCCATTTAATTGTTTATTCATTACTAATGTTGGAGTTTAAAATGATCTAAATCTAGGCTAATGTATTAACTTATAAATAGTTCCATAAATACATCGACCAAAGGCATACTTTCAACTTTAATTAGTTAAAGTGTAAAATATAATAATAATATATGGAACATGGGCCATGCTTAAAATTAAAGTCCGGCCCATTACCCTCTTCGTGATGCACAAGTACCATAAACAAAAACAAAAAGAAACCCTAGTTGTTCGAGTTTTTTATAAGACGTTGAGAGAATCATAAGAAAAATCATTTACATCAGGAAAGAGAAGTCAATGATGGAGTAGCAAAATCGATTTGTGCGACTATCGATGTCAATTTTGGTGAGTTATATTACATGTTTAATTTGATGTTTGAAATGCTTGGGATAATTCGTTGTTATTGAACTAGCATATTTGTATTAAGTCCTGACTTTAAAGTATTTTCAAGCAATTCACAATGGAAGTCCATATGATTGAACGTGTGGATTTAATAGAAATATCTTAATGAAATCCCTTGACTTGATCCATACTAGGTCCTTTTACAACCACGTGGTGCATGCTAGTTGTGTATAACTAAGATTGAACAGATCGTTGAATCTAATGGATCTGCCCTAAGCCCACAACCAAACAAGGAACATGACCTAAAGTGGAACCACCATTTCTAAATCGATAAAATCTTAATTACATATAATGCTACTGCATACACTAAGTAATCGTGGATTCACCATAAGTAACGATATACACTGTTATGTATTTAGTGGTAGTGCTCCCAATGAAATATAATACACATGCCAATATCATTGATATGATTTAGTACATAGTGTTTGGAAAATTTGACCTTGATGCAGGTCTACATCACATCAATGCAAGGAAAATTTTGACAGTAGTACAATCCTTTGACTAGTGTAATCACTTGATCGCAATATTGAACCTACACACAGAGAGGAGTAGCACCAACGCATACTCATAAAACTAATCTATAAGTATTTGTGAGTAGTACGAACCCTACTCACGACGATCAGTCCCCTGCAGTCCCTGAGACGAAGTCGAGGCGCCCTGTAGTTCTGCTAATCGACTCTCGATTGCGGTCACTCTCTCCTCGAGAGTCGAGTGCCTTTCCTGATAGTCCCTTACCTCCGCTCGAGCGGCGATAAGGTCCTCAATGAGTTAGTGGCTTTTGTAGCAGCGCTCAGTTCGCGAACTCGATTTGTCGTTTCTCTATTTTGATCCCCGAGGTTCTTGATTTGCTGGATCACGACTGGGAGGGCTCTCTCAGCTGGTCATCCATGGTTGAGCTCATAGTACCCTCTTTGTTCGCCAAAAGGTGAATGCTGTCACTGATGACGACTCCACCTCTCTATGTCTACCGCGCAGTGGGGCATAGGCTCATTGTAGCCGAATCGGTTTGTGAGAACCCTGTCAATATAAGGAGGGTTGATAACTTCCGACTCTTGTTCTAACTCCTCTTCATCTTCTTCTTCCTCCAGTTCCTCTTCAAGTTCATCTTCTTCGGGCTCTTCTTCGAACACTTCCTCATGATCTTCTTCTGGTTCCTCTTCTATCCATCCCCCGTTTCCTTTATTCAGGAAGTAGGGGTCTCCCGGTAAGTGGAATCCTGCCATGACGTCTGTGCAAGAATAGGGGTGTAAGAGGCACATAATGGATATAGAAATATTGCGCTATAGCAATATGAAATACTCCTATAGTATTTTAAATGTTATGTTTGTTTCTTAGTACATTACTTGTATGGGTGATGGTAGGTTGTTAGACTTGTTGTCCCCTACGACTATCCCCCAGCATATTCGAGTCACTTCTAGGACAAATATAGTTGATCAGACTATATTCGTCCCAGACATGATTACATATCCCAAGGCATACTCGCAGTGTACAACTCGCCCTTTTTTCTTTGTATTTTCCTAGTTACGACACTATAATGGTATGTATACATGTACCTATACTTTTCATAAAAATACTATTTTATTTTTAAAAGTATAGTTGTATGAAAAATGTTTAGTCAAAGAGTTTTAGTTTCATTGTGTTTATAGTTCGTATATTTTATGTGGTTCAATATACTTAGTTCACTATAAACAATGGTCTGATAGCAATTTGTTACACCCCAAAACCTAGGATGGTGGAAGCGTCCGGGGGTGGGATGACTTCATGTATAGTATCATAAAAACAAGTATAATAGTGATGAAAGTACGTACAACCATCATAAATATAATCGAGAAAGTTACATGGTTTCATTAGTTACATGTTTCAAAATCGATTACAGTATAATGATAAAATGGGTTGTCTGACGCCGTAGCGTTCCATCATAAAAAGATGGTAGTTACCTATTTTTATTGATTACCTGAGAATATAAGTAATTTTAAAAGAGTGTCAACAATTAAGTTGGTGAGTGCATAAGCTTTTTTATGTAGAGTTGAAAACCTGTCTTTGTAAATGTAGTGTATGTTCAAGAAAAATCCAATATTTTCCTTATGAGATGAGTTGTAGTCTTAAGACCCAAAGACTGAATTGTACAAGTATTTCTCATACTTATAATAGTGTATACAACTTTAAATAAATAAAAACCTTTTGAATGTAAGAATTTCCGTAAACTATATGTGTCATTGTTTCCCTATGTCAGTTATTATAACCGTGCAGTTGACATAGTAAGCTTGTTACGACGTACTTCGGGCGTCGGAATGTTTTGACATTTGTCACCCCAGACCTACCGGTCTAGCTGTTGCATGCAACTAAGGTGCGGGATTGTCAGTCCCAATATTGATCTATACACAAGTATCACGCTCTCCTTACAGGAGACTATAGTTATAATACAGGACTTTAACCAGTACATTAAAGAGTACAATGATTAGTGTCTCCGAAATTTGATTCAACGAGTTTACGTGTAGTGTGAATGAAAACCCTTTTTGTAGTGTAAATGAAACCTTCCTTAGTATGTTCGTAGTGTTAATGTACCATAAACTACATTAAAGAGTATAATGAGTAGTGTCTCGCAAATTTGATTCAACGAGTTTATGTGTAGTGTGAATGAAAACCCTTTTTGTAGTGTAAATGAAACCTTCCTTAGTATGTTCGTAGTGTTAATGTACCATAAACTATACCTATTATAGTTTATCATATGTGTTTGTAATGATGAAAGAACCTAATGTGAATGTCTATTTCTGTCTCATGGAAGTAAACTAACATGAAATAAAATCAACATTGTAGCTATTTATTGTTATACACTTTGCTCAACATGTTGAAAAGTGTTAATCAACTTACAAACTATTTTACTAGTTTTAACTTTTCTGTCACTGTTTTTAGAAAAATCATAGAAAAATAATTGTAAGTCAAAAACTGAATTCGTAAACTCTGGGAGTTCAGAAAATGTGTCTAGTTTGTTCATAATTTTTATTATGATTTTTAGTGATTCTCTAACCAGTGTGAAAATGTCCATCTTCACAAACTGGTCCGAAACCATTTCTGAAATGATAGACAGTTTTGTAAAAATGCCATAAATTGTAGAAACATCGTATGAGCGTGTGCAAGTAGTCATTAGAAATTTATAAAACTGAACTAAATGAATATTGAAAATTTTTGAAAAAAATTAAGTTTATGATGGTCAAAACAGTTCATGAATAGACCGTAACTTTTCTATTGAAAGCTGTTGGTTGAGTTAGAATATGTGTTGGTGTTGTAACTTGTATTCTCCCCTTAAAATTTGAAGAAAACATGAAAAGATAGGGGTATGAACTCACCTTGAGTGATTTCCTGAGGTGGAAGGTTGAAGAAAAGGGGTTTCAAGTCAAGAACACTTGAAGGATGCTTGAGGATTGAAGATCCTAAGAACAAATATGTCAATATTTATGTAGATGATCCATGATTTGTATGAAGAAGTGTAGAATATTTAGGAGTTGAATGAAGAACTTACCAAGAATGGAGGAAAAGCTCAAGACTTCTTGGGGAATTTGAGTTCTAGAGAGAGAGAAAGAGAGAGAGAGAGAGAGAGAGAGAGAGAGAGAGAGAGAGAAAGTTTGTTCTTGGGGGCAGCAAATGAGATTTTATAGGTGAAGAATAAAGATTTTCTTGAGTGGATTTGTCAAGGGAAAAATCTAATAGAGTGTTGGGAAGAGTTGAAAAGGACGATGATTAAACTAGGCAGAGTGTGAATAGTGACATAAAGTTGATGTGGGGATGGCTTGGTGTCATAACTTTATGGAAAAGTCAACAAGCCTTTATGTGTCATTTTGAACAAAATATATGATTTATAGACAATAAATCTTCAATATGGGAATAAAATATGAATATTGGGAGTTTAAAATGATGAAAATACAAATTTGATGAAGTTCCCACGTTAAAATCATCAAAAACGGGCTTAAAATGCGAAAGTGGTCGAAAACCGGGCATGAGAAGTGATTCTGTGAAGGTGAGAGGGTTGGACGCGAAGAGAAGGTTCATGGAGAGAGGAAGGGCTTTGGGTACGAGAGGCTCGCGTGCGAGTCTTGTGAGTACAAACGAGTGTTGCTGGTGAGAAGCGAAAGTACCCAACCAAACACAAATGCGTCCGAGTAGAGGCGAAAGTGGTCGAGTAGAGGCGAAACTCGCCGTGTAGGTGCGAAACTAGTCGGTTTGGGGTGTGAACCAGCTCGGTTTAGTGCGAAAGTGTCTGGTTCCGCTTATGAGAGAGCCAGATGTGAAACTTCCCAGTAGACACGAACCTTCACCCAAAAATGAAAGGTGGTTGAGAGGCTTGCGAGGACCTGCGAGGGTTCGCAGGGGAACAGTAACCTGCGAACCTTCAGGCCTATTTTTGACTTCCTTTTTCCGTTTTAAGCTATTTTCGACCATGAGAAGGTTCAGGATGGTATGGATGCTCATATAATCATTGGAAAATGTGATTTTTCTACTAAGAGGTTTGGGAGAGATTTGGGATAGAGTGAAAGAGATTGAGAGAGACTTTGTTTGTAGCCTTTGTTAGTGTTTGGCCCTGTAGTGCAATGTTTGTAGACCCCATTTTGCCATGTTACGAGTGTTTACACCCCCGAAAGGTACATAATAGTGCTTTATAGAGTCGTTACATCACTCACCCTAGTTAGGGTTTAAAATTTTGAACATATGTAACTTCCGAGTGATACTTTGTATTGAGATTGAATGTTATTCATTAGTAAACATAAAGTAAACCCCTAACATACAAGCACTATTTGAGTTGACCGGTTTGACCCATTGACTTTGTTTGACTTTGACTTGACCAAAAATTGACGGTTGTCACACAGTCCAAAGAAATAGACCACACCCTCCAGACCTTTAACCATGTACGATCTTTGGACTAATGAAAAGAACCTGACCTTTTGCTTTTACCCGCTTTTAAAAGAGAAACGTCTAATCCCATCTCGGAGTGCTCAAATGAAAGTAAAACATTATGGACACAAAAAATCATGGAAAAAGATATATCTTTATGAGTCTCACATGCATAACATTAATAGAAACGTTTCCCATGTTACCACGGGTTCCAAACTAGTTTGGGTGCCCAAACTAACCAACTGATCATACAGGATATGTGCGAAGAGGACCAAGAAAAAGAATGGTTAATTGATTGTGCCTGCTCCTTACATATGACTGGAAGGTTAGACTACCTTTGAGATTTTAGGCCGATCAGTGGTGACGGACATGTCTCCTTCGTGAATAATGCAAATGGAATAATCAGGGGACGTAGTACATTAACTACAGGTAGCTTCTCTATTCAACCGGTATCTTACATAGAGGGTCTAAAACACAACTTGAATAGTGTGGGTCAATTGTGTAATGTTGTTCATCGGGTGGAGTTCGACAACGAATCTTGCTACATCATGACAAATGACAAAAACAAGTGCTTGATCAAGTCCAAAGCCAAAGGGACAATGTATCCACTGGGTGTGTCTCTAATCATCGACAAACCACAACTATGTTTCTTTTCGAAAGAAATGTCTGAAGTGAGTTGGTTATGGCATCAAAAGCTTGCGTATCTCAATTTCAGATACATCAACAACTTATTGACTGTAGAACTAGTCCGAGGACTACCGATTCTGAAATTCAACAACAATACTTTATGCCAATCATGTGAGTGTTGCAAAAAAACAAAAGGAATTCATCCTCTGATTGTTGATTCTTCAATTGCTAAACCTCTGGAGCTCCTTCCCATACACCTCTGCGGTCCTTCATCTATAGCCAACCATCATCACAAAAAATAGATTCTTGTTATAGTTGATGACTACACTTGTTTCACTTGGGTCTTCTTTCTGAGATTGAATTCAGACATACCGCATATTCTAATCAACATCATAAAAGAGATAGAGCTACAAATCAATTTGCCTGTCAGATGAAGAGGAAGTGATAATGGTACCGAGTTCACTAATCAACTGTTCAATAGCTTTTTAGTATCAAAAGGAATCAATAATAACTTCTTAGTACCTTACACACCACAACATAATGGAATATTAGAGAGAAGGAATAGAACGTTCGTCGAAGCTGCTAGATTAATTCTCAAATTTTCCAACTTACTTCTCTACTTTTGGGCTGAAGCAGTGGCAACTGCATGTTTTGTTCAAAATCAAAGTATCATCTGAAAATGCCTTGACAAAACTCCATATGAAGGTCTTAACAAAAGAAAACGCAATGTACGTTCCTTTCACATTTTTGCTTGCAGGTCTTGTGTGGTCAACAACAAGGATCATATTAACAAATTTTCACCAAAATCTGATGAAGGCATCTTTTTGGGTTACTCAACGAACAAGGTTGCATATCGTGTTCTCATCCGGAGGACAAGACTAATAGTCGAAAGCTTCAATGTCAAATTCGATGACTATTATGTCCGCAACGCTGTTCCCATCAACGAAACCAAGTTCATCCTGCAAAATGAAATTCCACCATCATTGGGACCCTTAAACTCAGTTGAAGTTAACTATGATGAACTCTTTGATCCCGCAGAGACTGCACATCTGTCAGAGATATTGGTGTCCCCGGTAGCACAACAACATTTGGAAGTATATGGACCAACCATTTTGGAAGGAATCTCATTCAATACTTCCACCTCGTCGGTTGAGGGGGGAAACTCAAATCCTTTAGAAATCGCAACCATCGAGGTTTCAGTACTTGAAGATGTTGTTCCAGTACCTGTATAAGAAGTGACCAATCAATCAACTATCTCTCAAGATTCATAGGATGAAGAAGTTGAAAATATTGATACCGAAGAGGATCCAAGGATAGTAACTCAATCATCGGTTCAGGGGGAACCATCATCGGTTCAGGGGGAACTATCATCAGTCCCAGGGGAATCGTCATCAGTTTAGGGGGAACAATTTGATTCAGTTGCAGAGCCAATCCCAACAACCCAAGACTCATCTTCGGGATGTTCACAAACTGTGTGGGAACTACTGTAACATCCCAAATTTCAAGGCCAAAAATTTCATTTTTAAATAAGTTATTACATAAAACCATTAGTGTAAAAACATTCATAATAATATATCGTGTCAAACCTAAGTGTCAATAATCAAAACATATTATCATAAAACCATGTCAGAGTGTAATCCCAAAGATCTCATGTGTGGAAAACATAGTGTGATGCGTTGCGATCAAGCCGACTCCTTTCCTTTAAACACGAAGTACCTGAAACCAAAACTGAAAACCGTAAGCACGAAGCTTAGTGAGTTCCCCCATCATACCACATACCATACAATCACAAAACATACATACTGTCGGGCAATTCTGGGGTGCCCGACCAACCCGGTACAACCATTCTGGGGTGCCGACCTACCCGGTACGACCATTCTGGAGTGCCGACCTACCCGTGTCAAGCCATTCTGGGGTGCTGATCTACCCATGTCAAGCCATTTTGGGGTGGTGACTTACCCGTCGATCCTAACAACCGAACCTCGAGGACTATTCCACCCCTACTGCTACTATCACATATATCATAACATAAACATACTATCAGACATAGCTGGGGTGTCCGAACTACCCTTCGGTCCTAACAACCAAACTTGGGGACTATTCCCCTCCTACTACCAATATCACATATAACATATCATGCCAACATGTAAACATATCATCACATACTGTCAGACATATCTGGGGTGTCTGACCTACCCTTTGGTCCTAACAACCGAACTCCACTACTATCACATATAACATATCATGCCAGCATATAACATATCAGGTAGTAGCAAAGCTAGATGATATCACAAAGACAATCATCTAACATACAACTCCTACTGGTGGGCCGACATTGTGGCCGTAGACCCACCGCTACTGGAAGGTAACTCACCTCACACTGCTGAAGTCCCGAAGATACATTCCTACACTTGCTGAAGTCCCACAGACTCGACCCCACCTGCTGGTTGACAGATTCCCGAACTGTCAACACCAAAATAACACCCAGTTAATAATTATGTCCCAATACATAACCATAAATACATTCTTTGGGTAATTACTACATTACCCCTAGCTTGGCTTATTCAAGCCCAATTCCCAATCCATAGGCCCAAAGTCAATTAGGAATCAAAGCCCAACACATGGCCCAATTTTCCAAATTGGGCTTAGGCCTATACATGGCTCAATCTAAGGCCCAACATCATATAATCATTAAGGCCCAAACTATGGCCCATCTATGGCCCAATTTTCCAAATTGGGCCCAAGCCCCTTACATGGGCCTTACCTTAGGCCCATCAAATTACTCTAGACCATTTGCTTGATCTTGGATAGCCCATTTAATAACCCAATCATCAAGGCCCAATAGAAAGGCCTAACAATAAACCCAAGTGAAATTAGGGTTTCACATAAAATGATGATTAGGATTAAGTTTCCTACTTAACCCATTAAGGACTTAATCCATTAAGTCCAATATTGCTTAGATTAATTTCTGCCACTGATTATTATTTAATATTCCAAGTTATTAATAAGTCCTGTGTGTCTCGATTAATTCCCCAAAATTAGGGTTTTGATGGCATTAAGGTTTTCCAAATCCTAATTAGGGTTTCCAACCCAAATACTAGCCTATTTATTAATTTGTTGGGCTTTTAGATCAATTAGGGCTTTATTGGGCCTATTAAGCCCACTAAAATATTATTAAGCCCATTAGGGTTTTATTGGGTCCATTAGAGTCCATTAAGCTTCATTAGGCCCATTAGGATTTCAAAAACGAATCAACACCACGAGGCAAAGCACACCACCACCCGACACGGCGGCCGGTGGCGGCAGCCACCACCCTAAGGTGGTGGAATTTCCTTTCATTATTCCATTTTACAATTTACAAAGAAAAATACTAAAAATAAACGCACACACACTACACTAAGCAAAGTTAACACATACACAACAACCTAATGGTGGCCGACGGTGGTAAGTGGTGGCAGCCACCACCTCACGGTGGTGGTGTTGGCCTTCCTTGATTTTCCGATCAAACACAACCATACACAACACACACATACATGCTTCTGATTGCGAGATGTACCGCAGCCACCCACGTGGTGGCTCACGGCGGCGACAGTAAAAATTTTGGGACGGCAGCCACCACCTCACGGTGGTGGCGGTGATTCCTTTTTGGTTCTCAGTCAAGCATCAACACACCCCTACACGACTTTGCTCGGAATCTGGACGCCAACGAGGCTGAGATGCAACGCCGACGAAGAGACGTCGTGCATAACAGGAATGCATTGACGACATCTCCGACCTCCTGATGGTACAGCTGCCTTTAACCGTTGGGTTTCCTTGGTTACACACGTCGTCTGATAGCAGTGATGGGGGAGCAAATAGTGGCCTAGAAATGGCGTTTGAGAGAGCTCCAGAGGATGGTGACAGTTGAATGGAGAGGCGGATGCTCGTGGTCCTCGTCGTCTTCGCTGATTGAGAACAGCATGGCGGCTCACGACTTCAACGACAGCAGAACGACGCCGGAAGTGGAAGAGAAGGTGGTGGAGGAAAGATGGCATCGGTTTGGGAAACAACATGCTTGCCGGAGTCGTATGATCGGAGCCACAAGGCAGGGTGGCGGCTGAAAGTGAAGAAGAGGAGGGTGACAGCTGGAATAGTCAAAATAAGGTTAGGGTTTCATAGCGCATGCATATATATCCGACACACACAAACATATTGCTATATTGGCAGGTAGGTCCCTCCCATCCAATTTCCTTTCAATATCACTCCATAATTTACACTTTAAACCCCTACTTCTGAAATCCTTTACATTTTAAGTTTAGAATTTACTTTTAGCCCCTTACTCCATAAAATCTTTGCACCTTAATCCAATACTTACCTTTCAGCCCCTGACTTCAAAATCCTTTATAAATTAATCCGAAAATGGTATTTTTAGCCCCTTAAACTTTCAATTATGACTTTTTAACCCCCGTAACTAACTTCTTGCTACACTATTCCGCTTTTAGGGTTATTATGTTTTTATTACTTTATTTATTTATTAAATAAATAAACGAGGTATTACAATTCTCCCCCACTTAAATTAGATTTCGTCCTCGAAATCATTCCTTACCGTTTCTCATGCGCCAACCACTCAGAAACAGGGTCACTATATTGAGCACGCCCTAGCATTCCCAGGGTAGTCATGACCAATCTTTGCAAAGCCCTAACCATCCACAGGTGAGCAAATTTCTCGCAACAAGATCACATCTACTCCGTCTGAAACCTGTTGTCTTGAGATGGTCTAATTCCCTGATAGACCAATCATACTGAATCATTACCGATGGAACCAGCCCGCTTATCCCTCAACTGACTACTCCACTTTTGATAACTTGAGGTTCCCGTTATAAAACGGGGCCACTGACCCAATTATCCTTGTACACCACTATACTTTGCCAAGGCTCAGATACTCCCACTGTGAGTGACTTGGCATACCCCAAACAATCTGTTATTTTGTCCATACTTGCAGCCCAAACACAAATACTAATACTGCTCACATGCTGGAACTGCTTGAACATTCAACTGCTGAAGCAATGTGCCGTTACATAGCTGCTTCCCAAGATCTATCGAGACCTCCCTGGTCTCAATTCATCCGTCAGTCATCTGAAATATCAGGTTTCAACCCGACTACGGACTCGAAAGACTCATACACAGTCGCTCTACACGTCTTCTGAACGAAATCCTTCTCTGAAACTAGTTGCCACTAGTTGTCATGCCACTATGGCTCTAACAACCCCCCGATCTAACCAATCGGGTCCATGCGTCGAATCTTGTCATCATCAAATCCAAGGCTAAAAGTGATAGTCCTACAACACTTCCCATGCTAACTGACCACTAGTGAATGCTACGGCTACCCCCGTAGTCTTACAACACTTTCCATACTATCTGACTGCTAGTGAATGCTACGGCTACCCCCGTAGTCTTACAACACTTTCCATACTATCCGACTGCTAGTGAATGCTACGACTACCCCCGTAGTCTTACAACACTTTCCATACTATCTGACTGCTAGTGAATGCTACGGCTACCCCCGTAGTCTTACAACACTTTCCATACTATCTGATCACTAGCGAATGCTACGGCTACCCCCGTAGTCTTACAACACTTTCCATACTATCTGATCGCTAGTGAATGCTACGACTACCCCCGTAGTCTTACAACACTTTCCATACCATCTGAATACTAGTGAATGCTACAACTACCCCCGTAGTCTTCCAACACTTTCCATACCGGGTCGAACGTGCACTCGACCTAACACATCACTAAACTAGGGTCCAAACCGGAACTCTAACTGGTTCCGGAAACCTGCTATCATGTGACCTCACTGTATCAGTAGCGTACCCACGCCCGTTATCAAAGTGTCACAGTAAACCATGAAATCATCTACACCATCTGGCATGGTAAGAATCAGTGCCTCGCACAATCGCTGTCTAAGAGTCTCAAAGGCAGCCTGCTGCTCAGGCCCCCAACGAAAAGCCACCGACTTCTTGGTCAGTCGGGTCAAAGGAACCAAAATCTCAGAGAAGTCCCATGTAAATCTCTGGTAGTAACTTGCTAGACCCAGGAAACTCCGAATCTCAGATGGAGACCTCGGAATCTCCCACTGCATCACGGCCTCTGTCTTAGCCGGATCAACTAGAATACCCTTTTGGTTGACAAGGTGCCCAAGAGATTGCACCCCGCGCAACCAGAACTCACATTTGGAGAACTTTATAAAAAGTCTCTCCCCCACTTAGATTCAACTAAGTCTTCACTACACGTAAGAATTGAAGGATTTTCAATCCTTCTCGCTTTCTAATATCCCACTGATGACAACTTGTGCCTGCCAATGCTAGCATTTAATCACCGATTAAACCTTGAGATCTCACATCCTCGGAAATCTCGATGAGTACTCTTGACATCTGATCCAGTCTGACACCTCGATCCATCTAACATGTTGTCAATTGAAGGTCTTAATCTTCACTCTGGCTGACGAATCCTCGTTCTCATTTCCAATCTTTCAGTACTTGTAACGTCCCAAAATTCAAGACGAAAAATTTCTTTTAGTAAAACATTACTTTAAGCAAATTCATCATTTCAAAACATAAATAGAGTATTAGTTTCCAAAATACATGTTCGTTATCAGAGTAAACATTTCCAGGTTGTCTAAACTATGGTGTGTGCCATGCGATCACCCTGAGCTCCATCATCCGCTACCGGAAGTACCTGAAACCAAAACTGAAAACCGTAAGCACGAAGCTTAGTGAGTTCCCCACCCTACCACATACCATGCATAACCACATACTGCACATACTGGGCCACACCAGCTAACCTGGGCCTCGCCCCTACCTTGGGGCTCGCCCGCTACAACGGCCCCGCCGCTCCAGGCCTCGCCTGGCTTCGAGCCCCGCTCAGATACAGATCTGTTTCACTTAGGCCTCGCCTGTCACAAGGCCTCACCCACTAACATATAATAGCACGTAAACATATCACATCACATCACATAATCTAAACACATACTAACGGATCTTGTACTAAGGCCTCGCCTATCTCTGGGCCCCGCCCTTGTCCTGCTACTGATGAGTCATGGAACCCCGTCCATACTCCTGCTGATAGTGAGGTACGGGCCCAACCCACCCTCACTCCTTCCCTAACTTGGGCCTCGCCCCTGCTCTGCTGCTACTGAGATGTGGAACACCATCCACACTCTGTTATTGGTGAGATACGGGACCTCGCCCACACTCACCTCCCTACCAGGCAGATACAAGTATCACACAGACAACAAGTATAAACTATCACATAAACCATTCCTTGGGCACCCTCCCTCTATCATTGGACCTCGTCCCAAATATCATACTAGCATACTGTGCCTAGGGCTAACCCCCGGGTCTTCTACTCATAACTACATGGGCCGACATTGGGGCCGTAGACCCATTCATACAAAGGGAAACTCACCTGATACTGCTGAACTGCTGCTGCTAATCCCTTTGACTGCTACCTGACCACTGAATCCGAACTGCTGCTCCACTAGCTCCCCGAGCTACCAATATCAACATAACACTTAGTCTAACTGACCTTCAAAGGTCAACTAAGTCAACTCTTGCCAAAGTCAAAGTCCTGGTCAAAGTCAACCTCCCAGGTCAACCCTACTCGCCGAGTCACCCTATTGACTCGCCGAGCTCGTATGTTTAGAGTCATTCTATTTGCGATTCGACTCGCAGATTCAGTCCATGACTCGCCGAGTCTACCAATTACCGAGTCCTGACCTGTCCAACTCACCGAGTCTCCATTCGACTCACTGATTCGAGTCTCAACTCGAAGGGTTTGGGGTTTCGCGACCTGACTCACCGAGTCCAAGAACAGACTCGCCGAGTCCAAGACAATCTGCATCCAACTCGCCGAGTTGTTCTTCCAACTTGCCGAGTTCATGCCCAACTTCATCTGACTCGACGAGCTGTTCATCCCACTCGTCGAGTTCCTCCTCATCTTCAAGCTACTCGCCGAGTCCACTCAAAGGACTCGCCGAGTCCATCCGGTCCTTCATACATGCAGAGGACTTTTGAGTCATGCAGGGACTCAAATCTGTAGATCTACCCTTCCCAAGCCTATTCCTCACGTAAAGTTGCAAACTTTACGTGTAGAGAAGGAGATCTAAGAAAAATACACCATAAACTAGGATTTAAGGCAAGGAGGCTCCATAATCAACTCAAGGGCTGCTACTTTATGCTTCTCAAGACCATAATGTGCTTAGATCTGAAGTAGCAACTTCAGATCTGGCTTCTAACTCAAAATAATAACATTATGGCTAAAAAGCCCCAACAACCACACATAGATCTAGGTGCAAAAAGGGTCCAGGAACTAGTTTATTACCTCCAAATGCACAGAATGAACTCACAATCCCAGATCTATAGTCCCTTCTTGCTCCTCCAAGTTCCTTCTTCCTTCTCCAAGCTTTAATGCACCTTCCAAGGCAACAAATGGCTCAATCAAAGGATATGACGACTAGGGTTTGGTATCCAGGGCTAAAGAGGCAGTAAGGAACCCTAGGAAGAAGATTAAGACGTTTATATAGGCTCCAAGTCCCGAATTTAGGGTTTTCCACGCACAGACCAGACTCGCCGAGTCACCTTGGCCGACTCGCCGAGTCGGTCACTTACTCCTCGACCTGGATCCCGCTCGGACTCGCCGAGTTCCTCCTTGGACTCGCCGAGTCGCCCCTTAAAATTAAGGTTTTCTTTCCTTTCTTGGCCTTCAAAACTTTGGGTGTTACAGTACCACTGAAATATAACCGAACACAGCCCATGTAAAAATACATTTCTCCTGAACATGCGATGACCAACCACTTATGCATCTAACACCCGCGACTGACACTACCCTTTTCATGTCACCAGCTCTGTCCTAGCAACGGTAGTGCCTTGAACTCCAAAGTTCATCCATAGCCAATTACCAATCATACCTGAACAATGATAGAACCACTGAACGCTGACTTCACCTGAGAACTAGTACTCTAACCCTGGCCGAGGATCTTCCCAAACAATACTCCTGCACAGATCTCGACAAAGATCCGAAATGATAACGGTACACGCGGAACCCGCTCCGCAAGATACATCCCTCTGTGGGTTCATCAATGACTTTTTGGCTTGCAAGATGGCATATATGATCCTTGATAACCCAAACACTAGCAGGAAACCGACCCGAGATCTGACTTATCCCAACTCACTCATAATCCCAAAGTGATACATATCCCCAACATCCATCTAGTAGCAATAGAAGATGGCATACGCGCAACACCTGGAGGAATACTGATCACCTTCTGCCGATATGACCAATCCCGCTACCCTGTAGCAGCCTAAACCCTTGGAGTGACAGACTCCCGTGAGCATTGTCATGTACGTGCTGCACCGACTCAGGCCCTGCTGGCCTTTCACCTGATGACCAAAAGTCATGGCTCTCTTCCCGGGACCCTCTACCGTACGCATCTGGTACGAACCTCTCCTCTAAAAGTGCTCCAAATTGATATCGCATCTGCAACCTCCTGGAAATCTTATCCTTTAGGGTCTAACACCCTACCATGCTCACTAACTCGCTTGCCAATGGCTAAGTTGCAACAACTGGAACATCCTTTGTCCCTAAACTGGGTCACAAACTCTTCCCTGAAGCTTCTCAGATTCTCTAAGACTCTCACCGATTCGAGTATGAATCTTGTGCTTTCTGTAGTACGGGCCCAATACTACCTTCCACACCTATCCATACTTTCCTCAGCAATCCTCCCGAATCCTCCAAGTCGCTTCCTCAACTGGTACACCCAAGTCTCACTGAGCCTCACTACTAACCCACTGAAGCATATCCTAGGCTTTCCTAGGTTCCTGAACTCACCCAGTCCTCAGCTGCTGAAAGATTCCTAGTAATGTCAACTAGCTACCTCATGAATATAGCCACATGCAACAGAGATCAGATAATCCTTCAAGTAACAGACTCATCCCTATAACGGTTAGACTGAAACGAGAGCTACGCAATAGGGTCAAACCTATCACTCTGAGATTATCCAGCATGTGCCACATGTGACTTAGCATATTCACTTAATAGCTAAATCACATTACTAAGAGTCCCACAAAGCACAAAGCAAGAAACATTCAGACAATGGAAAATCTAACCATCATGTTCCAATCAAATCATTCTATCCTCTAATCAGGAATCTGTACACGCAGTTCAAAGGCTCATACAATCAGGCATAACGTAAACAGGCGATCCTATCACTAACTGATCAGTACTAGCATGCAAGTCTACAAGCACATATAGTAGGCATATAAGGCATCCTCCTAGATCCTTAGCCCTAATCTAGCATGCGGTTGTCATAATCATATCATATGATAGCATCACATGTATGCGTATCTTGGGGAAAACTTACTTGAGCTCAGTTGATTGCACACATCACACATCTTGTTCTTTTCAAAGTTATTTTCTCTTTCAAATTCTTTTCAAACTTCTTTTTATAAAATGATTATACTTTTGAAATTTTCCATACCAAGTCCTCAGTTTGAGTCCATACACACCCGAGAGTGGGTCTGAATCCCTCAAACCAAGGCTCTGATACCAACTTGTAACATCCCAATTTTCAAGGCCAAAAATTTCATTTTTAAATAAGTTATTACATAAAACCATCAGTGTAAAAACATTCATAATAATATCTTGTGTCAAACCAAAGTGTCAGTAATCAAAACATATTATCATAAAACCATGTCATAGTGTAATCCCAAAGATCTCATGTGCAGAAAACATAGTGTGATGCGTTGCGATCAAGCCGACTCCTTTCCTTTAAACACGAAGTACCTGAAACCAAGGCCCAATCCATAGGCCCAAAGTCAAATAGGAATCAAAGCCCAACACATGGCCCAATCTTCCAAATCGGGCTTAGGCCTATACATGGCTCAATCTAAGTCCCAACATCATATAATCATTAAGGCCCAAACTATGGCCCATCTATGGCCCAATTTTCCAAATTGGGCCCAAGCCCCTTACATGGGCCTTACCCTAGGCCCATTAAATTACTCTAGATCATTTGCTTGATCTTTGATAGCTTATTTAATAACCCAATCATCAAGGCCCAATAGAAAGGCCCAACAATAAACCCAAGTGAAATTAGGGTTTCACATAAAATGATGATTAGGGTTAAGTTTCCTACTTAACCCATTAAGGACTTAATCCATTAAGTCCAATATTGCTTAGATTAATTTCCGCCAATGATTATTATTTAATATTCCAAGTTATTAATAAGTCCCGTGTGTCTCGATTAATTCCCCAAAACTAGGGTTTTGATTGCATTAGGGTTTTCCAAACCCTAATTAGAGTTTCTAACCCAAATACTAGCCCATTTGTTAATTTGTTGGGCTTTTAGATCAATTAGGGCTATATTGGGCCTCTTAAGCCCACTAAGATATTATTAAGCCCATTAGGGTTTTATGGGGTCCATTAGAGTCCATTAAGCTTCATTGGGCCCATTAGGGTTTCAAGCACCCCAAACGAATCAACACCACAAGGCAAAGCACACCGCCACCCGACATGCCGGCCGGTGGTGGCAGGAGGCGGCAGCCACCACCCTAAGGTGGTGGAATTTCCTTTCATTATTCCATTTTACAATTTACAAAGAAAAATACTAAAAATAAATGCACACACACTACATTAAGCAAAGTAAACACACACACAACTACCTAATGGTGGCCGACGGTGGTAAGTGGTGGCAGCCACCACCTCACGGTGGTGGTGTTGGCCTTCCTCGATTTTCCGATCAAACACAACCATACACAACACACACATACATTCTTCTGATTGCGATATGTACCCTAGACACCCACCTGGTGGCTCACGGTGATGACAACAATAATTTTGGGACGGCTGCGACCACCTCACGGTGGTGGCGGTGATTCCTTTTTGGTTCTCAGTCAAGCATCAACACACCCCTACACGAATTTGCTCAGAATCTGGATGCCAACGAGGCTGAGACGCAACACCAACAAAGAGACGTCGTGCATAATAGGAAGGCAGCGACAACATCTCCGACCTCCGACTGGTACAACTGCCTTTGACCGTTCTTGGTGGGTTTCCTTGGTTACACACGTCGTCTGATAGCAGCGATGGGGGAGAAAACAGTGGCCTAGAAGTGGCGTTTGAGAGAGATCTGGAGGATGGTGACAGTCGAACGGAGGGGTGGATGCTGGTGGTTCTCGTCGTCTTCGTTGATTGAGAACGACATGGCGACTCACGACTTCAACGACAACAGAACGACGCCGGAAGTGGAAGAGAAGGTGGCGGAGGAAAGATGGCGTCGGTTGGGGAAACGACATGCTTGCCGGAGTCGTATGATCAGAGCCACAAGGCAGGGTGGCGGCTGAAAGTGAAGAAGAGGAGGGTGACGGCTGGAATAGTCAAAATAGGGTTAGGGCTTCATAGCACATGCATATATATCCGACACACACAAACATGTTTCTATATTGGCAGGATAGGTCCCTCCCATCCAATTTCCTTTCAATATCACTCTATAATTTACACTTTAAACCCCCACTTCTGAAATCCTTTACATTTTAAGTTTAGAATTTACTTTTAGCCCCTTACTCCATAAAATCTTTTCACCTTAATCCAATACTTACCTTTCAGCCCATGACTTCAAACTCCTTTATAAATTAATCCGAAAATGATATTTTTAGCCCCTTAAACTTTCAATTATGACTTTTAAACCCCCGTAACTAACTTCTTGCTACACTATTCTGCTTTTAGGGCTATTATGTATTTATTACTTTATATATTTATTAAATAAATAAACGAGGTATTACAACTACCTTCTTCAAACAGACTTGAAGACTCCTCTGAATTAGAGGACATTCCCTCTAGTAAAACTGATAATCATCAATAATCTCATCGATCTACATATTTGGACGAAAGATCACCCATCAAGCCAGATCATTAGGAATCCATTTGTAGGTACTCAAACTCGTTCCTTTACAGACTTAACTAATCACTATCATTATGCAACTTTCCTATCCTTGATTGAACCTAGAACCACAAAAGAAGCTCTTCTGGAGCCTGATTGGATTATTGCAATGTAAGAAGAATTGGCCGAGTTTGAAAGAAACCGGGTTTGGAAGCTGTTATCGAAGCTTAAAGGCCACACTATAGTTGGAACCAAATAGGTTTACAAGAATAAATTAGATGAATCTGGTGCAGTGGTTTGCAACAAGGCTCGTTTGGTTGCAAAATGGTATAGTCAACTTGATGGAGTTGACTATGACTAAACATATGCTCCGGTTGCAATGATGGAAGCCGTAAGTATTTTTCTAGCATATGTAGCAAACAAAAACATCCATGTCCATCAAATGGATGTGAAAAGTGCTTTTCTTAATGGCGAAATCAAAGAAGAAGCGTATCTGCAATAACCTATATGCTTTGAAAGTACAAAGTTTCCCAACCATTGTTATAAGCTGGAAAAAGTAGTGTACAGGTTAAAGCAAACACCTAGAGATTGGTATGAGACTCTTTCAGAGTTTCTTGTCAACTCCGGGTACAAACAAAGTGTAATAGATCCCACTCTTATCAGATGAATAAATGATAAACACTTGATGCTTGTTCAACTCTATGTGGATGATATCATTTTCGGGTCAACTGATCAAAGAATGGTGGCTGACTTTGCCAAGGTCATGACCAATAAATTCCAAATGAGCATTAATAGAGAGATTAATTTCTTTCTAGGTCTTCAGGTAAAACAGATTACTCAAGTAATTTTCATAAATCAAGAAAAATACACAACTGAGCTATTAAAGAAATTCTTAATGGATAATTTCTCATCGACAAAGGTCCCCATGGCCTTTGGGTATAAGATCTCAGCTGACCCTACCGGAGAGTCAGTTGATTATAAGATATACGGATGAATGATTGGTTCATTGATGTACCTCACTGCATGTAGACATGATATAGTCTTTTCCATGGGTTTATCTGCTAGATACCAGGATGATCCCAAAGTCTCCCACTTGACCGCAGTCAAGAAGATCTTTAGATATCTCAAAGGGATTAAGGCCTTAGGCCTCTGGTATCCAGTGGGGAACAAATTTAGTCTGCAGGCATTCACTAACGCAGACCATGCAGGGTGCAGACTTGATCGAAATAGCACCTTGGGAGGATGTCATTTTATGGGTGGAAGATTAGTAAGTTGGTCTTCAAGGAAAAAAAATTGTGTTTCACTCTCCACCGCAGAGGATGAATATGTGGTCACAACCATTGTTTCTCTCATGTGCTCTGGATGAAGGCATAGCTTTTGGACTACGGGTACCAGATGTTACGAGTACCCATCTATTGTAATTCAGAGAGTGGAATAGCCCTTTCACACAATCCTGTTCACCACTCGAAGAAGAAACAGATAGAGCTAAGATATCACTTCATCAAAGACTGTAACAGCCCGGATTCCCAGGTATTATTTATTCATATATCTTTGGTGTTTTTTGAGGGGACTCGGCGAGTTGGAGCTCAAACTCGCCGAGTAGGATCGCGGTTTTAGACGCGGGTTCGCGCCTGCACTCGGCGAGTCGAAGGAATGGACTCGGCGAGTCCGCGCTGTTTAATGAAACCCTAATTTCCCGGTCCTGAGCCCTATTTAAAGGACCTTATGGCCCTTCATTGCGGCTACCTTCGACCTTGAGAGCACCAGAGAAGCTGAGAGTTCTTGTGAGTGAGATAAGAGGCCATTATTCACCAATTTTGTGTGTGTTTGCAAGAAAGAAAGAGGAAGGTCAAGCTAGGAGAGTTGGGGGCTTGGATCTACTTCCATTTCGATAGAAGAAGCTACTTGAGGTATCATTCAGAGCTTATTCTCGTGTTTTTGTTGTTATGGCCAAATCTAGGGTTTCTTCATGCCTTGTTTGCCTTGTATTTGGAGTGTGAGAGGTCCCTTGGGGAAATGGTACCTAGATCTGGACCTTAGTGGGTCCAGAGAGTCCCAAATGCCCTGCTTTATGCCTTTCCTTTTGAGTTGGGGACTTAGGTTACCATTTTAGATGTCATTTCATCAAAAGAAGCCTTGTAGGCGTTGCATGGTAGCCAAGGTGGTAACTTTACGTGATGAATGTGCTTGGGAGGGCTAGATCTATGAGTTGTTGGAGCGGACCTGACCTCAGAAGCGAGATTGAGTTGATGCATGGCATGGAAGCATGAAGATTGTCCTTAACCACTCAGCGAGTGGTCTTACCGAGTTAAGGGTTGACTCAGTGAGTCAGGGAGAGTTAGAGAGGGTTGACAGGTGGACTGAGTCGAGCTGGAACTCGCCGAGTTGTTCTTGAGACTCGGCGAGTTGAGTCGCGGTGGCCCCGCGATTCATGCCAGGTGGAACTTGTCGAGTTAGGGGTGTACTCGACGTGTCAGGAGAGGATCTTAGGGAGTCAGTGAACACGTATAGACTCGCCGAGTCGCTCTAGTGCACTCGCCGAGTCCGGTCAAAGTTGACCGTTGACCGTTGACCAGAGTTGACCAGTGTTGACTTGATAGGGGTAGTCAACCTTAGTGGTAAAAGTGTTAATTAGAGATATATGATGTTATAGGAGGATTATAGCTCGGAGGATCGAGCACGAGTGATTTCTGGGATTCGCGAGTTATCGAGATATACGAGGTGAGTCTTCTCACTATACTTTACCTTGAGTAGGTAATAAGAGTTATGTGATAGAGTATTTGTATGCTATATGTATGTTATGTGTTGTACTGCATTATTTCTATGTGATTTATGCTGTGCATGTTTATAGAGTTGGAACCGGAAGGTTCCCAGAGTTAGAACCAGTGGGTTCACAGAGTAGGGTCTACGGATCCACAGAGTTATAGCCTCGAGTGGCTAATATGTGTTAAGTGTGGTATTTTGGGGAGCTCACTAAGCTTTGTGCTTACAGTGTTGGTGTTTATTGTTTCAGGTACTAGTGATGACCGTGGGAAGGCGCCGGCTTGATCAGTACACACACATCGGATTTTTATGATATGTGATCTTGGGATTTATTGTATGACATTGATTGGAGTTTCAAATACTGATGTTTTATGAAAATTAAATGAATATGTTTTTAAATTTTGCGAAAAAAAATAGTTTTGAAATTCATGGTGTTACAAGTTGGTATCAGAGCCTTGGTTTGAGGGATTTGAGGACACCTTCGGGCGTATTTGAACTCAAACTAAGGATTTGAGAAGTATTTTCAAAAAGAGTAAAAAGACTTTTGGGAAAACGCAGAGCAGAGTTGTGTGTACGATCAGTCCGTGCCCGAACGGTGATTTCCCAAAATACCCTCATGTTATGTGATATTAATATTGATATGATGTATTCTCATGCTAGAGTAGGCTAGGTACTCCTATTAGGACTAGATCGGCCTGATTTGTGATGCCTTAGCCTAGGGAGAGGTGAGCTGCTATGAGATGCTTGAGAGTGAGTAGGTAGCAGCGAGGGGCTTATGAGAGATTTGTTAGAGAGTGGATTGTGCATGATAGAGTACTTGGATTTTGGGATCCGAAGAGGAGGATTTGGGGTGTATTCTGATACGGTGCGGACAATAGTATTGGGCCCGTACTACTGAAAGCACCGAGGCGGAGTACAGCCCAAGTAGGAATCTTTGAAATACCAAGGATCAAGGAGGGATGAGTTGTCGAGTGTGAGTATGCTCGAATAGATTCTAATTTATCGTATGTTGTATTTCAGAGGTAGATCATGGTGAGGACTCGTCTGATGCCTGAGAGCAGTGAGACCAGTGATGAGGAGATCCGCCGGATCGTCCACGAGGAGGTGGCTGCGGCCATCAAGGCAGATATACCAGAGATGTTCGAGTCTATTAAGACCACGCTGATTGAGACCTTTGACGAGCGTTATGCTGCTCTTTCTGAGGCTGCTGTTGCAGCGGCCACCACAGCTATTGCTGCCGCGAGGCCGCAAGGTGGTGATGCGTTGCTGTTCCGGGAGTTCAGCAACACAAAACCGCCAGAGTTTGATGGGACCCAGGACCCGGTGGCAGCTATGAGGTGGATTTCTGACATAGAGGGGTGTTTCTTCACTTGCTCATCTCCTGAGCATTTGAAGGTTCGGTTCGCGCTGAACCAGCTTCGCTTGGGAGCGAAGGACTGGTGGAAGTTTGTGACGGCGCACTTTATGCCTGCTGAGCTTGCGGCAGTGACTTGGGAGAGGTTCACTGCCATGTTCCGAGATGAGTACATTCCCCAGGTGGAGAGGGAGTGTTTGGCCCAGGAGTTTCTGACCCTCAAGCAGGGTACTGAGTCTGTTACGGCGATTACCAGGATGTTCCATGAGAGGGCGATGTTTTGCCTTGAGCACGTGTCCACCGAGCAGGCACGTATGAGCTGGTATCTGAGTATTTTGAGGAGAGACATTCGGGAGTTTGCGACGAACTCCTCGTACCGGACATTTTCCGAGCTTCAGGCAAATGCCCGGAAGAGGGAGATTGAGCTAGAGACTCAGGCCAGGGAGGAGGCGGAGTCTCAGGGGAGGGATCGACGACCGGCACAGTCTCAGCCGGAAGCCAAGTGGGCCAAGCCCGTTGATCCCAAACCAGGGAGCCAGAAGATCTGCACTTGTGGGAAGTGTGGCAAGGGTCATGATGAAGTCTGTAGAGCCGGATCTTGCTACAAGTGTGGCAAGGAGGGGCACATGGCCAAGGACTGCCCCAAGGGGTTCGCGGTGTGTTTTCACTGCAATCAGACCGGACACCGGAAGGCAGAGTGTCCGCAGTTGCGAGGATCATCTCAGGGAGCACCTCAGGGATCTGCCCCTGCCGCCATCAGAGCTACCGAGAGTCAGCCAGTGAAGGCCGAGGCGCCGAGGGCACGAGGGAGAGCTTTTCAGCTGACCGCGGAGGAGGTCCGCGCAGCGCCCGATGTTGTGGTTGGTATGTATTCTTTCGTGTATTTATTTTGATGTTGAGATATTATGCTTATATTATGTTATGCGTAGGTACTTTTCTTGTGAACTCTGTACCTGCCTTGGTGTTATTTGACTCGGGTGCGAGTCAGTCTTTTGTATCTTTGGCTTTTAGTCAGCATATCAGTGTTAGTCGTGAGGCGTTGAGTCGGCCTCTGAGAGTTTCCATAGCTGATGAGAGGGTTATATATGCCACGGAGGTTCTCCGAGGGTGCGTAGTCGAGATTTTCAGTGTTGAGTTCCCGATTGATCTGGTTCCTATTGCGATGGGTGATGTCTGTGTCATTGTGGGCATGGACTGGTTGAGCAGATTCGGTGCGGTTATCGACTGCGAGCGACAGCTGGTGACCATACGAGACCCTGGTGGGGGAGTTCTTTCGATGTACGACGAGGGTACACGTTCAGGATCAGCGTTTTGATCGGCCGCTAGGGCGAGACAGTGTCTACAGTAGGGCTGTAAGGGTTTTGTGGCGTATGTGATGGATACGCGGGTGGATTCCGAGAGGCCGAGGTCAGTTGAGGAGGTTCCGGTAGTGCGTGAGTTCCCAGATGTATTTCCCGAGGAGTTGCCGGGTGTGCCTCCTGTGAGGCAAGTGGAGTTCAGTATCGATTTGGTTCCGGGGCCGCGCCTATCGCTAAGGTGCCTTATCGCCTTGCACCTCCAAAGATGTAAGAGTTATCCTCGCAGCTTCAGGAGCTGCTGGGGAAGGGGTTTATTCGGCCGAGCAGCTCGCCGTGGAGAGCGCCTATCCTGTTCGTCAAGAAGAAGGATGGTTCACACCGGATGTGCATTGATTACCGGGAGTTGAACAAGCTGACGGTCAAGAACCGTTACCCGTTGCCGAGGATCGACGATTTTTTCGATCAGTTGCAGGGAGCATCTTCGTTCTCCAAGATCGATTTGAGGTCTGGTTATCATCAGGTGAGGGTGCGGGATGAGGACGTCCAGAAGACAGCGTTCAGGACGCGTTATGGGAATTATGAGTTTGTGGTGATGCCTTTCGGGCTCACCAATGCCCCGGCAGTGTTCATGGACCTCATGAACCGAGTGTGCATGCCGATGCTGGATCGTTCGGTGATTGTATTTATCAACAACATTCTGGTATATTCGAGATCTAGAGAGCAGCATGAGGAGAATTTGAGAGAGGTTCTCGGAGTTCTGAGATCGGAGAGGCTTTATGCAAAATTCTCCAAGTGTGATTTCTGGTTGCGGGAGGTCCATTTCTTAGGACATCTCGTTAACCAGGAAGGGATATTGGTCGATCCGGCCAAGGTTGAGGCGGTGATGGGTTGGGAGGTGCCGAGGTCACCCTCCGAGATTAGGAGTTTCCTAGGGTTGTCAGGGTATTATCAGAGATTTATCAAGGATTTCTCTAAGATCGCAGTGCCACTCACCAGGTTGACCCGGAAGGGTGTTGCTTTTTCATGGGGCCCCGAGCAGCAGGCCTCCTTTGAGACACTTCGCCAAAGGTTGTGCGAAGCTCCGGTGTTAGCCCTCCCGGAAGGGATGGAGGAATTTGTGGTATACTGTGATGCATCGATTTTGGGGTTGGGAGCGGTGCTGATGCAGAGAGGGCATGTGATATCATATGCATCGAGGCAGCTGAAGCCTCATGAGATGAGATATCCCACCCATGATCTAGAATTGGGGGCAGTGGTGTTCGCCCTTAAGATTTGGCGTCACTACTTGTATGGGGTTCGGTGTATGATATACACGGACCATAAGAGTTTGAAGTATTTGATGGATCAGCCCAACCTAAATATGCGTCGGAGAAGGTGGTTGGATGTGGTCAAGGATTATGATTGTGAGATCCTGTACCACCCATGCAAGGCTAATGTGGTAGCCGATGCATTGAGCCGCAGGGCGGAGAGCACCCCACTGCGGGATGTATGTTTGAGATTGACCGTGATAGCTCCAGTGTTGGACGCCATTCTTGGGGCACAGGCCGAGGCTGTGCAACCTGAGATGCAGAAGAGGGAACGGGTTGTTGGTTTGATTTTAGAGTTCGTTACTGATGGTTGGGGGCTTATGACATTTCAGGGGCGTATCTGGGTGCCGTTTGTAGGAGGGACGCGTACCATTTTGATGGAGGAGGCTCATCAGTCGAAATTCTCGATTCATCCGGGGGCCACTAAGATGTATTTGGATATGAGAAAGGAGTATTGGTGGTCATGTATGAAGAGGGATGTTGCGTGGTTTGTTGAGAGGTGCTTGACCTGCCGTAGGGTTAAGGTCGAGCACCAGAGGCCGCATGGTAAGTTGCAGCCGTTGGAGGTTCCCGAATGGAAGTGGGAACAGATCACCATGGATTTTATCACCAAATTGCCAAGGACTGCCAGGGGAGTTGATGCAATTTGGGTGATTGTGGACAGATTGACGAAGAGCGCTCACTTCCTTGCTATCAGCGAGAGTTCTTCAGTAGAGAAATTGGCGGAGGTGTATGTGAGGGAAGTGGTATCTCGACATGGGGTGCCGATCTCGATTGTTTCAGACCGAGATGTGCGTTTCACTTCCAGGTTCTGGAAGAAGTTTCATGAGGAGTTGGGTACTAGGCTGCATTTTAGTACCGCTTATCATCCCCAGACAGACGGTCAGAGTGAGCGGACGATTCAGACGCTCGAGGACATGCTCCGAGCATGTGTATTGGATTTCGGGGGTAGTTGGGACGCGTACTTGCCCTTGGCAGAGTTTTCCTACAACAACAGCCATCATTCGAGCATTGGTATGCCGCCCTTTGAGTTGTTGTATGGGAGGAGATGTCGGACCCCCATTTGTTGGGGAGAGGTTGGACAACGGGTGATGGGCAGTACAGAGATCGTGCTTCAAACGACAGAGCAGATCCAACAAGTCAGACAGAGGTTGTTGACCGCTCAGAGCCGACAAAAGAGTTATGCAGACAGACGCCGATCCGAGCTTGAGTTTCAGGTCGGGGACCTTGTACTCCTGAAGGTCTCTCCTTGGAAAGGAGTGATTCGATTCAAGAAGAGGGGCAAGTTGGGGCCCCAATATATTGGTCCTTTCCGAGTAATCGCAAGGGTAGGCCGGGTAGCCTATCGTTTGGATTTGCCAGCAGAGTTGGGGCAGATTCACGACACTTTTCATGTGTCGCAGCTGAGGAGGTGTATAGCCGATGAGTCGGCAGTGGTTCCGTTAGAGGATATTCAGGTGGACGCGAGCCTGAATTATGCTGAGAGACCAGTGGCGATCAGAGATCGGAAAATCAAGGTTCTGAGGAACAAGGAGGTACCCCTAGTTTTGGTTCAGTGGCAGCATCGGAAGGGGTCCGAGATGATCTGGGAGCCGGAGCGTGAGATGCGTGAGCAGCATCCGGAGTTATTTGCAGAGCGAGACTTTGAGGGCGAAGTCTAGTTCTAGTGGGGGAGAATTGTAACAGCCCGGATTCCCAGGTATTGTTTATTCATATATCTTTGGTGTTTTGTGAGGGGACTCGGCGAGTTGGAGCTCAAACTCGCCGAGTAGGATCGCGGTTTTGGACGCAGGTTCGCGCCTGGACTCGGCGAGTCCGCACTGTTTAATGAAACCCTAACTTCCCGATCCTGAGCCCTATTTAAAGGACCTTATGGCCCTTCATTGCGGCTACCTTCGACCTTGAGAGCACCAGAGCAGCTGAGAGTTCTTGTGAGTGAGATAAGAGGCCATTATTCACCAATTTTATGTGTGTTTGCAAGAAAGGAAGAGGGAGGTCAAGCTAGGAGAGTTGGGGGCTTGGATCTACTTCCATTTCGACAGAAGAAGCTACTTGAGGTATCATTCAGAGCTTATTCTCGTGTTTTTGTTGTTATGGCCAAATCTAGGGTTTCTTCATGCCTTGTTTGCCTTGTATTTGGAGTGTGATAGGTCCCTTGGGGAAATGGTACCTAGATCTGGACCTTAGTGGGTCCAGAGAGTCCCAAATTCCCTGCTTTATGCCTTTCCTTTTGAGTTGGGGACTTAGGTTACCATTTTAGATGTCATTTCATCAAAAGAAGCCTTGTAGGCGTTGCATGGTAGCCAAGGTGGTAACTTTACGTGATGAATGTGCTTGGGAGGGCTAGATCTATGAGTTGTTGGAGCGGACCTGACCTCAGAAGCGAGATTGAGTTGATGCATGTCCGAAGAACAGACTCGACGAGTAGCATGAAGATTGTCCTTAACCACTCAGCGAGTGGTCTTACCGAGTTAAGGGTTGACTCAGTGAGTCAGGGAGAGTTAGAGAGGGTTGACAGGTGGATTGAGTCGAGCTGGAACTCGCCGAGTTGTTCTTGAGACTCGGCGAGTTGAGTCGCGGTGGCCCCGCGATTCATGCCAGGTGGAACTTGTCGAGTTAGGGGTGTACTCGACGTGTCAGGAGAGGATCTTAGGGAGTCAGTGAACACGTATAGACTCGCCGAGTCGCTCTAGTGCACTCGCCGAGTCCGGTCAAAGTTGACCGTTGACCGTTGACCAGAGTTGACCAGTGTTGACTTGATAGGGGTAGTCAACCTTAGTGGTAAAAGTGTTAATTAGAGATATATGATGTTATAGGAGGATTATAGCTCGGAGGATCGAGCACGAGTGATTTCTGGGATTCGCGAGTTATCGAGATATACGAGGTGAGTCTTCTCACTATACTTTACCTTGAGTAGGTAATAAGAGTTATGTGATAGAGTATTTGTATGCTATATGTATGTTATGTGTTGTACTGCATTATTTCTATGTGATTTATGCTGTGCATGTTTATAGAGTTGGAACCGGAAGGTTCCCAGAGTTAGAACCAGTGGGTTCACAGAGTAGGGTCTACGGACCCACAGAGTTATAGCCTCGAGTGGCTAATATATGTTATGTGTGGTATTTTGGGGAACTCACTAAGCTTTGTGCTTACAGTGTTGGTGTTTATTGTTTCAGGTACTAGTGATGACCGTGGGAAGGCGCCGACTTGATCAGTACACACACATGGGATTTTTATGATATGTGATCTTGGGATTTATTGTATGACATTGATTGGAGTTTCAAATACTGATGTGTTACGAAAATTAAATGAATATGTTTTGAAATTATGCGAAAAAAAATTGTTTTGAAATTCACGGTGTTGCAAGTCCATATCCTCAAAGGTAATATTGAATTAATTTTTGTTCCAACTCATGGGGAAATAGCTGATGTTTTCACTAAGGCACTTGAATCCACAAAATTTAATGGATTTTTGGAAATGTTACGAATGGTGAATCCAAACCCATTTTCTTGAAAGTGTAACGACTGAAGACCTCATAGTCTTCGGGTGTGAGTAAAATTGCTTCTTTTCTTTTATCAAAACAAATTCTTGAAGAATTTTACTTACCTCTGTCCTATCTATAATAACCGATGTAGTACATACTTGATAAGTTGCTCCTCGGTATGCTCCATGTACCGAAGACCATTTATGATTTATTTACTCCTCGGGACTCTTTATTTCTTTGTATTTCTAACCTTTGTGATAAAGTTACTCCTCAGTATCATCTCCCGCAAACTCATCAAACAACCCGAAGTTGTCTTGCACCAGACGCATTAAATTTCATTGTGTGTTACTTAATGAATTTGAAACATTCTTTTACATTCAATTTGTTTCACATGAAAAATGTTTACTCTTCCACATAATTTTCATAATCAGGCCTATTTTTGGTTAAAGGATAAACATGTTGATTTTCCTTAAAAGAAATCTTTTTTGAAAATACCCTTTTACTTAACCAATCCCATCAAGCAAGCGTTGGGGTCAAATCCGTTCCACTTCCCCACTTTATTCAACAGATGAAAACATTTTCACCCTTGATTGTACGGTGTGCCATCAAATACTTGCAACAACATTAAATGCCCCTCTTTTCCCGGAAAAACATTTTCGATTTAATTTTAACTGATAAAGATAAAAAAACCCAAAAGTTTTTTTAATAGTAGTAATTAAACTAATGTTAATTAAATTTGAAATACAGAGGTATAAAAACCCCTCTTCTTCCCCAAGAAAGCTTTATGTTTTCTGAACTCTTACAGACGATCTTCTCCTTCTTCACCTTCTTGCAAAAAAAAAACACTTTTTGTGCAAGTTCTTCAAAATCTTTTCTACAACAATGGTGAAATAAGGAGTTTCAAAGAAACAATCATAGGCATCATGCTCTTCTAAACCCACTGGATCTGGGTCAACAATCAAGGATTTAACCCCTTCCATCGCAGCAAGCAACTACAGTGGCATCTTCGACGATCATGAAAGTTACTATGATTCTATCAAGATGACGATCACATTCCTTCCCACTCATCCACTTTTTTTTTTTTGACTTTGATGCCTTCACAAAAGCAGTTCCACAAGCTATCGTTCTTCAGTGTGCCTTCTCTGCATTTAGACCCTTGGAAAACCTCAATAAATTCATCTTAGATTGATTGACGATTCCCTAGTTGTTCTAACCAAGGTAAAACTTCTGGAAGCCATCAATTTAAGGGTGTTATTGTTAATAGAGTCGTACACTCCTAGCACCAACGATGTCTTTTCTACATCGTACAAGATAGGGTATCAATCAAAGCTAAAAGGAGTTGTTGAATTTCAGAAAGGGAAATTGCCTGATGTTTGGGAATATGTGTGTCACTACGTGATCAGGTGCATATTAGGAAGGACTAGAGGAATAGACAACATGGGCAAGCCTCTTCTCTACATAGTTTGGAGCATCTTCAAAGGAAACCCGGTGAATTACGGGAGCATCCTCTGGGAGGACTTCCTCTAATATGTCAGCAAAGGGAGCCCGAAGGAAGGAATGACTGAACTCACATCTGCAAGGGTTTGGTCCTTGTACTTGGTGGATCTTCACAAAGACGCAAACCTAAATCTTGGCAATGACACCAATCTCTTTTATGCAAGAGATATCAAAAGGTACACTGCCTCCAAAGACCAATCTATCTTCGGTCCTACTCGACGTCTTCCCACTTATATTCTTCAGTCTGTTAGACTCAGTACTCTTTTGGTAGCTGACCAGATTGTGGATATGAGTGGTACTGCCCCATAACTCTCTACACTTCCAAGCCCCCCTCAGCCAACCAAATTCCAAGACCTACAACCCAAGACAAAAAGGGTCAAATCCTTGGTTGTCAAACGAACACCCGCAAATGTTGCATCTAAGGGTGCATGTGCTTCAAAGAAGAGAAAAGCCATACCTGCAAAGTCCACTCCTCAGGTTCAACTTTCTCCATCCACGGCTCATAATCTACTAGTTGAGGTCATTGATGATATTTTAAATGAGCCTTCAGATTTCGGAGACATATTTAGAAGAAATAAGTTGAAACTTACCCCAATTCATGGCCAAAAGCGAAACAAGGCAGATGCTGGAGTCTCTCTAAAGACTCCCGCATCAGTTTAAGTCCATGCTGACTCATCTGAAGCAACGCAATCTAACCACTCTAATACATAAAGTGTATCAGTTTCATCAAGACATGGAGACAAACCCCAATCTGGATCCCAACTGGGTCCGGATGTCGATGTTCGCCCTAAGGTCTCCAAGGCTTCACGTTTTCACTTTATTTATCTCGAGGAGTTGGAATCCATTCTTCTTCGTGTCACACAAACACATCAAACACCACTTGCAGTGCTGGGTCCCTTTTTAGAGGCCTTAGCCAGAACAGAGCCGAGACCAGACTTGCTTTTAGAACAAGGAGACCGAGGAAGCTCTAGAAATCCTATGCCGCCAACATTACATTCAAGAATCTTAGGCATGGTGAGCATAAATGTGCAAGGATCCATGAACCCGAGGGACACATCGGTGCAGAAAGGATTTGATGGATATGCCTCAAATGACTTGTGGTCTTGTTATCGCCCAACAATCGAATCAGGGCTAAGGAAATTTGAAGCCTTCAAAAGGGCTCTTTAGGTCAGAAAAGCACGACAAGTTCAACAACAACAATAGAAGGAAGAATATCTTCTTCATGTGGCTAAGTATTGGGACACTACCTTCAATAATGCTAAAACAGTGGATGATATCCTCACAATTCAGAAATGGATATCAAGCATGGAAGACAAAGTGCAAAATGTTTAAGCTATGGATAGTTGATGCTGGTACTTCAAAGCCTCCACCGATCAACACCAAAGAGCATGACTCCAGTGAAGGAGAAAACGCGATTGAAATCAGTTCTGAAACCCTCTTCGGTTTGGATGATAACAACAATGATAAAGTCCAACAGCCTCTCCCTTCCGATGACTTCATTATGGTCCTTGACGATGAAGAATCCAGCGACTCACAACACTCAACCTCCAAGCCCAAACAAAAGAAGAAGAAGAAGTTGGATGTGTCAAGGAAATAATTCCTCGATCTTCAGTCTAAAACGGATCAAATTTTGGCTACAGTCACTCCTACAACCCCGAAGACCATTGAAGACTCCACTCCATAATCTCTGCTCTACCGAATCGAAGCTTTGGAAACTAGAGAGAAACCCACTGCAGAGAGGAGGCTTCTACATATATAGATGGGGATTGGACAAATTGAAAATCAAAGAACTCAGGTAATCAAGGAATTCATCTCCAAGGCCACCAATCTTATTGAAGAGGTGAAGGCACTCAAGACCGAACTTCAACAAACTCTGTAGGCTCAAGAAAGCAAATCAAAGTTGCTTATCGATGAAACTCACACTTCTTATGAATCAGGGTATTCAGTTCTTCAAGATACAATCAAGGGGTTGAGGCGACCCTTAACAGTAAAAGAAAGTGTTGATGAAATCCTTCGTCTTACCAAAGGGATTTATAAAACACTTTTCAACCCTAATGTTCCAACCAACAAGGTAGTATATGACCAGATGTCAACCCAGTTCAACACTACTTGTTAAAAGCTTGATGAATTGAAGAGTTGGTTTGAGGAGCAGGTGGTTCCTGTTTCCTCAAAAAGGAGAAGTGATCAAAACAAGGGTATAAGGATTGAAACTCTTTCATATTCTGAATCGTCCAAGTCAAAGACTCCTTCGGTTAACCAATGAATCACTCATCCTTAGGGTCCACATTCTTTAGATTACATTAAAGACCGAACTCCTCAGGGTTCTCCTCAACATTCTATTTCTCATGATTCTTCTCGACAGTCAACACTTCATCCTTCTTCTAGAAGACAAACTCCTCCTCACCTATAAAATTTAGAGGAAGATATGTCATCATATCACTCCGATGACTTCCCAGCCATGGTTAAGAAGAAACAAGATTTGAGAGCTGTGAAACTCATAGACGAGATTTAGAGAGCACAAGGGTTTGATACCACTTTTGATGAAACATTGATAAATTATTGGGTAAATCCTAACCGAAGACTCTTAGATTCCGATTATGTTCCCATTCTCACTTGTGCAGAACCTTCTCCAGATGGCTATTGGGACATTCCAATTTCTCCAAACATCAAATACTTCCCCGTTTTTCATTCATTTGAGCTCACCATTCCTGACGATCGGAGGCTCCCCATGGAGTTAGAACGACTGAACCTTTTCCATTCCAAACATGGTGGAATATTTGAAAACAGTTGGTCCAATGATAAACCAGAAGGGGTGAAGAACTACTAGGCCAGGAAGTTCATGAAGAGTGAATTATTTCAATACACTCTTTCCCGGAGAGGATGTGAATACATGAGATCACAATCAGACTTTGTATTTATGAATCCTGAAGAGGTCTTCTTGATTGCTCGAGTGTTTCAAATGAAAGCTGAAAAGTATCCCAAGATGAAGATTTCTTTTAAAAGGGAATGTGAATTCCTTAAGGCCTTGGTATGCAACTTTGGAAAGATAGACGTGGAAATTGATTACATTCTTGCTCAGAAGTTTGATTTTCCTCCATTTTATCAAGTTCCAACTATCACTGAGGGATTTCAAGCGATGAAACTTGGTGCAACAAACTTTCTAGAGCTTGGGATCATGTACAAAAAGTCTCAAACAAGTCCAAAGTTCTTCATTTTAGTGATAGCAATTCATCGGTTATCTAAGAAGCAACTGGAGATCTCCTTGTCCTTGGTGTAAAGATCCAAACACACCATGGAAGAGGTGAAGTTTGAGATATCTAGGAGGATCAAATGTCTTTTTGAAGTAAGAAAATTTTGGTGGATCCTTATCAAGTTTCTCAAGCTCAGTTAATGAAGAACTTAGCTAAGAGGTCACTATGGGGGAAATTGTTGAAACAAGAAAGTGACCCTCTTCAGCTAAGATGGACCTGAAGAACTTAATGCCTTTGTGAATCGGATAATTATCACTCGAAGACCGTTTGTCATCTTATGGACCCAAATACGTGAGAAAGACCCGCAAATGGATGAAACATGAAGATTCTCACAAGTTACCTTTTACTGACTTTGCTTGTAATCTTAGTATTATCCGGTGTACTCTTCAGGGTCACTGAAGTCAACTACTTTTAATAGTGTATTATTTTTGTATAACTTTTGGGACTCTATAAATAGAGCTTCCCACTTCATGTTTACTTGCCAATTTCTGAACTTGTCAATACAAGATCTTTCATTTCAATATCTAAAGTTATCTTATTGATACTTCAACCGAGTCCCTCTTCGCTTATGTTATTCATCATATGCCAACTAGTGTTTGCATGCAAACCATGTTACGGTTTAACTAAGTGTCTACTTATTTAATGCTTATTGATATAAACTTGCTGCTATTTACATTCCTTATATTTCTGCAATCTAACTATTATTGTTGAGCTAACAAAGATCCATTGAGATTAACTTATTATTCCGCAATATGTTATCCCGTTACTAACTTTTATCAAGATTTTCTCTCAATAGAAGTCAGATTTGGATGTTTTCTGTACACACGCTCTTAGTTTTGCAATTACCACGACTTTCGTCAAGACTATTTATCCTAAATAGTCCTATATCAAAACCGTCTATTTACGTGATGGTCGATCATATGGTAAAGCGAAAATGGGCTCTTACAACTCTCCCTCACTTATAGAGATTTTGTCCCTGAAATCTTACTCCTAGTATACCTTAAGATAATTTATATACTATCATTTTGGGGTTTGTTGAAAGCAACTTAGAATCTAGCCGAAATTGTTGCATCGAATTCGTTCTTCCATAATTTTTTGGCCATATAACTTTTTTTCTACCTTAAGTGTACTCCCAAACTCCTCAATCGTGAAATGTTGATTTGTTCCTTTAATCAGGAACACAGTCGACTCAGTATAAGATGACTAATTAAGAAAATTTATCTACGACATTAGAACACACTTTTTGGATCATGCCTCTAAAAATGCTTACGACGTATCTTAAAACACACATGAATCTAGTTGCAACTGGTATTCCACTCTAATTCAGGTGTTCCATTAACCTAAATTTTAACCAAAATTACTATGACAAGTTTACTGGCTTGAAGACACTGGAACCAATATTCTAATATTGCCGATGGACTCATAATACGGCTTGCTTATCTTTCAGCCCGCTAGATTATAATGAATACTTAGTCGCCTAATAGTCCTCCCACAAGGTTCTAATTACATTACCTATATAGGGATACAACTATTATTTGAGCAATTCGTTCATGATATGTCGTGAATCTTATCCAACTACTGGGATTTATATGCCATATCACTCTTTTCATCAACCCTGATCTTAAAGACTCACGATCAAACTTTTCGTGGTCTTAAAGACTCACAGCCATTTCCTGATTTCCCTAGTTATCGTCCTTCCTTGATATATACTTATCGCCAATGACTTTTGTTTTCAACATTTTGAGACCACAACTAATTTAGGGGTTCTTAATCTACATTATGTGGGTGCTAAAGTCTAATTGTCGTCTTTTGTCGACCTATGAACGTTTGTGGTTCAATCCTTGTTCTCTATTAGTTTTTACACTTATCGACTAAAGGAATAAATAATCACCTAATCTATTTTGATGCCTAACGTTACACTAAAGTAATACTATATCCTTAATAGGCATGGCCCTTTTCAAATGGTCTACTCCTATGGGTATATAATCATACCTACAAGAATAACCTATCCTTTGATGTTGGTCCTACTGCTATAATTCATTGGCTCGGGTTAAATAAATCCTTTTCTATGGTTGAATTTATATTCCTAAGTATGGTGCATGTCTTGAGTACATGATGCTCTCTATGGCAAACTATACTACCTATTGAATTCCTGGCCCTCTGCTACGAGGATAAACCCACATCCTTGAAGTTGCAAACTTATATGGTTCTCTTGGCTATATGAGTCGTACCTAGGAGTTTAGAAAATTCCTAAATCCTATTAGATGTTTGGAATGAAAGATTAGCCTTTCCTTGAGAAACAAGAAACTCCTAGCCTGTGGGTAATCTAACAAAATATTTCATTCTTTAGTTACCAGGAATCGAAAATACCTATATTTTCCTACTTGTGCTATTACTCTCCTAGACCTTGATGTCAAAATCGAAAGACACAATTATTTTGTATCTTCTCCTTATGGTCTGGTTTTAGAAGAGGACAATCGGCCTTTATGTGGCCCTTCTGGTGGAAGTGGAAAAACACGCATACTCCTTGTGTCTCTTGCTTACAGTCTCGTTTGTAGTGTCCTACCTCGACGCACTAGAAGCATACCGTAGACTGACAAGTTCCCTAATGATATTTCCTACACATACTACAATGAGGGCCCCTTCGTCCCTCGGACTTTGAGTTAGCATGCTTAAGTCTTTTAGTTGTTGATCGCAGAGTTGGGTCTTGTGCTTGCTTCCTTTTTCTAAGCTCTCCCTTTTGAGTGGTCCTTGCAATTTCATCAACAGTTTGAATGGAAGAAATCCGCTCCTTAACCCTGACGATCAACCTATCCTTGACTCATTTAATGATATCGGGTAATTCTTCTAGTAAGGTTTGCGAGATCTCTATGGAAATCCAATCTTGTAGGGATGCGTTGCAAATCTCAAAGCTCTCTGCTTCATGTTTTGAAGTCGACATTTTATAAATAGGACATATTACTACTTGTTTTAATGACATTTAAAAGATCCTAGAGTACTAAACCACTGGTTCCGTAAATCTATCGCCTAAGACATAACTTATATATCTTATAATCCTCGTATTAGTAACTCGATCTTTCCTCCTTGGGTTGTGGGAGGTTGGCATACAACTACCACATAATAACTGATTGAATGGCCATGACCTTAAAATAAACGAGACTCTTATCTCTATGAGTCAAGTACTCAATATAGAAGGTACCTTCCTCCATTTCCTATTATGGTACGACCATATCATGGTAGGTAGCAAATCTAGCTGGTAGTTGATTTGCTTTAACAAGGGGTGCAATTCTTCTATCATTTATCTTAATTACTTGCTTCTTAAATATCAAGACTAGAGTTGACACTATGTCAGATGAGGTTATCAGAACCTAACTTACTTACGTAAGTTGGACTCGATCTTATATGTCCACTTGGGCCCGAAATTAGAGTCACTCTTCTCAATGCACCATACAATAGGTAATGACGGAAATGAAACGAATTCATAGTGTTAGCCACACTATCTATCTAACTGCCAGTGCCTTAGCAACTTTATGACTCTTCCTGATCAAAGTGAGAGTCCTATGCTTTGGGTAGTATAGGCCTCTAATACCTTTCACGCCTACTCATACTTGTCCCAAAAATTGTCTCGTAGTTTCCAAGTCACTTCCAACACTACACACGATAACCACTAAACATATATGTATGTTCCCCAAGAGCACATACAATAGGTTTTCCTAAACTTCACTATAGCTTTGCATCTTTACCAATGCTCTCTCTATGAATATATGCCTTATCAAGCATATATTAAACTTCATAGACTCTCTTTCTATGATTCCTTTTGCTTCACTCTACTATCAGCCAGGGAAGAACTTCTACTAATATTAACTATTTATCGGACGAATACAATTACATGCCCCAAAAATCAAATGGTACGTTGAATGAAAGATTTGACACTACGACAATTAGACTTAAGCAAGAGTTGTGCAATAACATCAAACTAGGCAAGCTAAAACTATTTAATTTTTGGGAGCATTCAACCTAACGTACTTGTCGAATAACCAATTAAAATCAGTATTGGTTCTAAGCAATATATAACAAGCAAAAACCTAGGCTATAAGGAATCTTATGTATCAGGAAATTTATAAAAAGTTTCGTAGCCTATATACTAGCATGCATTTCTAACAGTTCATATATCAACAAATATAGCGAATATGGATATTTTTGGAATCACATTCCTTTCTGAGCTTCGGATGACTATACACATCACATTCTTTCTTTTTTGTATTATTTATTTTTGTGAAAGATTTGTTAATTACTCAAATCCTTAGTTTGAGTCTGGAATCACATGAGTGTTCATCCAGTTCACTCAAACCAGGGCTCTGATACCAACTTGTAATGTCCAGATTTTCATGGGAAATTTTTTCATTTTTATTTACTGTAATATATCAGAGTGTGATTTCATCGTGTAGAAACATGTAGTGAATGCGAGTGTGTACAGTCAACCCTTACCCTTTAGATGAGTACATGAAAAACATTTATAAACAACTGGGTAAGTGCTAGGCTTAGTGAGTTCCCCAGAATACCATATATCACAATATATTTAAAAAAATGCATACACATAATGGCCTTCAACATATAGTTTGTCCGCCCTTGGCCTTCAAGATAATGTTGTTTCGCCCTATTTTTCCTACAACATATAGCTGGTCCACACTTTGGCCTTTAATAAAGCTAGGCCACCCAAGTCTATTGGCCTTCAGCATAATGTTGGTTTGCCCTTAACTCCCCACTTATTATGTAACATTCCAAAATTTAAGACCAAAAAATTCATTTTTATAATAATAAAACCATCATCCAAAATGTTTTCAGAAAACCATAATGAAATCAGAGTATGTCAACAATCATCCAAATACATCAGAGTCAAATAAAATGTGGAACAATATGGTGTGTGTGCAATGCGACCATCCCGTAAGCTGAAAACCGTAAGCATGAAGCTTAGTGAGTTCCCCAAGATACCTCATACCATACATATCCAACATACAATGGACCATACCCAACAACCATCGGGCCCCACCCGACTTTGATCCCCACTCAGAACAGATCTGTCATTAATATGAGATGGTCCCCACCTCATCACATTCATCAGGCCTCGCCCGAAATTCATACAGACACATAAAAGAAAAGCAAGAATCACTATGATAAATATCATACAATACACTCATCAGGCCCCGCATGACATCAGACCCCGCCCAATATACATATCACATAACATACATGCAAGAGTCACACAGAAAAATAGCATCTTAATCATAATAAACCATGAGTCTGCATTTGTGTCTTCAACCTGCCAAGTATAGTGAGGAAACTCACCTCAAACTGGTGAATATCTCAGATAAATGCTCAGACTGCTAATCTGGGAAATCTCCGCACTAATCGTCATCAAATAATACCCAATTAATAATTAGACTACAAACCATAACTAGGATCCTTGTTCATTTGTCCAACACCCAGGGTAAAAGACCATTTTACTCTTTCCTTACTTGGCCCAATATCCGAGGCTCATCCCAATGGCACTAAAAAGCCCAAAATGGCCATGATCCCTAAATGATACCCAAGACCAAACATGGGCCCAAATCCAAGATCTCCCAAAGCCTAGCAATGGCCCAAGGTCAGAAAGGATGATGGCCAACAAGGCCCAAAACTCCATTAGTCAAAATATGGCCCAAACCGCAAAGTCAACAAAAGACAACAATAGCTGAGTACGCATGGTGTACTCAGACATATGCCCTGCGTACTCCATCAATCGCCAGTATGCGCTGCGTATGAGCTAGGTATGCCTAACATACTACAAAGTAGGCATGATCGGAGACTCGATAGCATACACGCAATGTATGCTTGCGCATTCCCAAAGTACATGACTGTTAAGCATTTTTCCCATTAAGTTCTTAATACTTGCAACCAAACGCCCAAACTTCAAATCCAAGTCTTATGAGACGTCTTAATCCATAAATTCATGAACTTGGAGCCTTTCCATGGTTCAAAAGAACCCAAACCTTACTTTTAGCATTCTACTTTCACCAAAAGGACTTGAACACATGCATGGTTGATCCACAACCATGAAGATGCTAACTTTATGGACTACGGAACTCAGAAATATCAAGAGAAGAAAATCCTAAGTTCTGGAGTGGAAGAAACCCACTAGATCTCATCATAGGACCAAAAAGGGACCAAAACCTCACAAAGACTAGATCTAATCATACAAGTAGCAAGCTCCAAGCTTTATACCTTAATGAAGCAGGAAATGATGTGAGAATTTTGGATCTACAAGTTCTCCTTTGATGAAAGCTCCCTCCTTAAGCTCTTCTTCTTCAACTCTCACCAACACACACTAAACACCCACACAAGAGGGTCAAATCTCTTCAATAGGGGATAGGGTTTAGAAATGGGACTAAAAGGGTTATGGAGGCTGAGAAATGAGAGGATCGAGGCTCATTAAGTTGTTTAAATAGGGTCCAAACCCTAAAATTTAGGGTTTTTCCCCTGCATGCGTACGCCTCGCATATGAGGAGTACGCCCAATGTACTCCAAATTTTTTGGAAATGGAAAAACTGCCCCCTTGGGACCCAATTTGCAACACATTTACATACCAAGGGTCAAAAAAATGAAAGTACCTTAAATTGGGTGTTACATATTATATTAATACATATAAACAATACAAAAATTAATAATCCAATACTACTGGCAACTAACAGAGCTAGACTAGTGGCGTACTACAGGGTAACTATATCCTAACATACAAAGGATACATACTGGGGTATATGTCACACCCCAAAACCGAGAATGGTGGAAACGTTCTGAGGCGGAGGACGTCATGTAAAGTATCACAACACAGTATAATAGCAAACAAGTAAACATCATCCATTGCATTAAATATATAATTTTAATACAAGTGTGTTCTGTACAGTTATAGACACCAAAAATATGCATCAAAATAAAGATGAGTCTTGAATGCACTCTATCTTCTCAAAAGCTGGCATCGGTACCTGTCATCGATTCCAGCAAGAATCTCGAAAGGCCCTATGTATCTCGGATTGAGCTTCATAGGCTTTCCGAAGCGTATCAAGCCCTTCCAGGGTGAGACTTTCAAAAGAACGCGGTCTCCCACCTGGAATTCCAAAGGTTTCCTTTGCTTGTTAGCGTAGCTTTTCTGTTGGTCTCTAAAGGCTTTCAATCGTTCACAGATCTGAACGATCTTCTCTGTCATTTCCCGAATGATTTCTGGGCCTCTGAGAGCGCTGTCAGGAACTCTTCCTCTAGCTAACTGGGTGTCACCCACTTCAGCCCAACATAAAGGGGATCTGCACTTCCGGCCATAGAGGGCTTCAAATGGAGCAACCTTGATGCTCGTGTGATAACTGTTATTATAGGAAAATTCGACAAGGGGTAAATGAGTATCCCATGCCTTACCAAAATCAATCACGCAGGCCCTCAGCATATCTTCCAGTGTTCCCATATCCATTATCTCTATCCGAGATAATGGATATGGGAACACCGTGAAATCGTAAAATTTCCCTAATGTATGTTCTCGTAAGCTTTTCCATCTTGTCAGTTTCTTTGATAGGCAGGAAGTGTGCAGACTTGGTCAATCTATCGATGATGACCCATATGGTATCAAGTCCACCTGTTGTCTTGGGAAACTTGGTTATGAAATCCATAGTGATCCGCTCCCACTTCCATTCTGGTATCTCCAGTTGTTGTAGAAGATTGGAGGGTTTCTGGTACTCGACCTTAACCTTTGCGCAAGTAATGCATTTACTTACGAAGGTAGCAATCTCTGTTTTCATGTTAGGCCACCAGTATAACTTTTTAAGATCCAGATACATCTTATCTGAACCAGGGTGGACGGAATACCGAGTGTTGTGCGCCTCGGTCATGACCAAGTCTCGGAAACCATCGTGTTTCGGGGTCCAGATCCGGTCCATGAAATATAAGGCTCCGCCACCGTTGGCTTCTAGGTTCTTATCCATTCCTCTGAGGGATTCACCCGCCACAATTTCAGGTTTCAAGGCTTCAAGTTGAGCCTCCTGAATTTGCGTAGACAAGTGTGAATGGATAGTCATCGTCAATGATTTGAATCTTCGACTGAAATATTCCTTCCGACTTAGGGCGTCTGCTACTACGTTGGCTTTACCCGGATGATAACGAATATCGCATTCGTAGTCATTGAGTAGCTCGACCCACCGTCATTGTCTCATATTGAGCTCCTTCTGATCAAATATGTGTTGTAAACTCTTGTGGTCAGTAAAAATGTTGCTTTTCGTGCCGTACAGGTAATGTCTCTAGATCTTCAGGGCAAACACAACTGCTCCCAGCTCAAGATCGTGGGTGGTGTAGTTGACTTCGTGTGTCTTCAGCTGTCTCGAGGCATAAACGATGACCTTACCTCGTTGCATCAGAACACAACCGAGCCCTTGGTTTGACGCATCGCAATAGACAACGAAGTCTTCTATCCCTTCGGGGAGGGATAGTATTGGCGCGGTGCACAAGGCTCGCTTGAGCGTTTGGAACGCTCTCTCCTGCTTCTCTTCCCGGTCAAAGGCCACGCCTTTCTGGGTCAGTGTTGTAAGAGGTTTCGCAATGCGGGAGAAGTTCTGTATGAACCGGCGGTAGTAGCCAGTAAGACCTAGAAATTGACGAATTTCTGTAGGCGTCTTCAGTGCTGACCAGTTCTCAATAGCCTTAATTTTGGAGGGGTCCACGTGGATTCCCTCTTCGCTAACCATGTGTCCTAAGAATTCAACTCTTCGGATCCGAAATTCACATTTAGAGAACTTCACATAGAGCTTCTCCGTTCGTAAAGTTCCTAGAAATTGTCGCAGGTGATTGCCATGTTCTTCCTTACTTCGGGAGTAGATCAGGATGTCATCAATGAAGACGATGACGAATTGATCCAAGTAAGGTCGACATACTCTATTCATTAAATCCTTGAACACTGTGGGCGCATTGGTCAATCCGAATGGCATCATCACAAACTTGTAGTGTCCGTAACGAGTTCAGAAGGCTGTCTTTGGAACATCCTCCTCTAGCACTCGTAACTGGTGATATCTGGATCTTAGATCAATTTTGGAAAGGTAATTCGCCCCTTTCAGTTGGTCAAATAAATCGTCTATGTGAGGCAGAGGGTAACGATTTTTGACCATCAGTTTGTTGAGTTCTCTGTAGTCAATACACATACGGAATGATCCGTCTTTCTTCTTAACGAACAAGACCAGTGCTCCCCAAGGTGAGAAACTTGGTCTTATAAAGCCCTTGCTGAGTAGTTCGTTAAGTTGACCAGATAGTTCCTGCATCTCAGCTGGTGCTAATCGGTAGGGCAACTTGGCTACTGGGGTAGCTCCTGGGACTAAGTCGATCCTGAACTCGACTTATTGTTGTGGAGGTAGTCCTAGTAGTTCTTCTAGAAATATGTCGGGAAAGTCGCTCACTACTGGAATGTTCTTTAGTTCTTTCGCTTCTAGGCTCGTATCGACAGCACGAGCAAGGAATGCACAATATTCCTTACGTAGATACTTCTGTGCTTGAATACTTGAGATAATACGAAGACTCGTACCGGGTTTGTCGCCGTAGACGAAGAGACTTTTGCTAGACGGGAGGTTTAGACGGAATGCTTTCTCGTAGCACATGATGTCGGCGCGATGAAGACTCAACCAATCCATGCCGATGATAACGTCGAAGCTTTTAATCGAGACTGGCATGAGGTTGATAGGAAATGAATGACTATCTAGAGTTAAGGTACATCCTAAGTATATGCTCTTGGTGGTCTCAGTTTTCCCATTGGCCATTTCTACTGTGAATTGTTCTTTAAGTGCGTTCGGTTGTTGTTTAAGTGCGCGAGCAAATTTATGGTTCACGAAGCTTCGCTCCGCTCCACTATCGAACAGTATGCATGCATAGGAGTTATCGAGGAGAAACGTACCAGTTACCACCGTCGGGTCTGCAACTGCTTCCCCGTGGCCTATAGCCAGAACTCTTCCCGCTCCACCGGCATTCCTTGCTTTGGGGAAGTCCCTTTTATAGTGGCCCACATCGCCACATCCATACCAAGCCTAGCCCATGCCAGCACCAGGAACTTGGGTGATCGGCCTTGCTGGAGATTTGCAGAAACGGATAGTGTGTCCTTTCTTGTTGCAGTTGGAGCAATGCATTTCTCAGCAGGGGCCGTTGTGGTGGAAGTTGCATTTGTTGCACTTTGGGAAACTTCCTGCATACTGCTTCACCGGAGCAACAACAACAACAGGGGTTATCGCGGCATGAACTACCACAATTTGCTGCTTTTTGGCAGCTCGCTGTTTCTTCTTGTCATCCCAGAACTTCCGCTTATTGCCAGCGGGTTTGGAGGGTTCCGAGATGGACAGGGTTGTTGTTGATGATGGGGATTGGACTCCATGATCAATGAGTCGTTGTGCCAGTCGCTTGGCACTGCCGAAGGTAGTAGGGTTTGATGATAGGACATTTCCCTGATACGGAGGCACCAGCCCCCAGATGTACCTCTCGATCTTTTTCCCTTCGGTAGGAACCATATTGGGATAGAGGGCCACCAGTTCACTGAACCTGGCGGTATATGCGACTATGTTGGAACCCCTCATAGTTAGGCCCCACATTTCCTGTTCTAACTTCCGGATCTCGCCCCTCGGGCAGTACTCCTCAATCATGAGGTCTTTCATAGTATCCCAACCCATGTCATTGGCCACTACGAGAGTTAGTGCTTTGACATGGCTGTTCCACCACGTAAGGGATTTCTCCTCAAAGGTGCACACGACAAACTTGACTTTACTCGCAGCAGGGAAGGAACAAATTTCGAAGACCGATTCCATCTTCTCGAACCATTGCGAGAGGGTAATGACTCCGCCAGTCCCCTTGAAGGACTTTGGCTTGCAGTTTGTAAAAACTTTGTAGGACCACTCTCTCGAGCGCACAGGGATTTCACCATGAGTAGAGTCAACAAGGGTTCCACCTCTGCTGGCATTAGTGGAGTGATATTGAGCCATGGCAGTTGCCACTGCCGCAGCTACTACAGAATTCAGAGCTGCTGTATCGATTACCAGAGGAGGAGGCGGTGGTGGTGGAGGTGGAGGATTATGCCTTGTTGATTTTCGAGGAGGCATCTTTCAGCTGTAAATTTACAAAGACGAACACAATGGTAAGAATCCATTGTAAGCAGAGTGAGAGTGATCCATGGACTAAATCTCCATAGTCCAACAATTGAATGAGAGTATGTTTTGGAAATAGTAGTATAGTAGGAGAGTAGGGAAACACAAGAGTACAGATTTTTCCAACAAATTAGATAACTGTCAATATTACTGGTAATATTGATGTAACGAGTTCAGGGAAATTGACCTAACAGTAGGTCTTACATCATACCATAAGGGAAAAGGTTGACAGTTCTTAGATCCTTAGTTAGAGTACTGAAAGATAGGAATATTTTACAGAAATATGTGCTAGACATCTTCTAACGGCGATGGGAATTCCTTGGGCGAACCCTGAGATATGCCACTTGACGAACCACCTCTTGAAGGTGTCGCTCATGAGCCCTATGGCGAACTCGAAGTTCTATGACTTCGGCTCGGGAGGCAGCCAGTTGTTGCTGCAGAGTCTCATTGGTTCTCCTGGTCCTTTCCATTTCTTCTTCGGGACGGCGGATGCGGACTGTGTTGACACCAGAGTTGGAATCAATTTCCATGACCCGGTCGATGGCTGCTCGACCTTGTTCGACGTTACGTGCAATTCTACGGACCATGACGGGCATAGCTCGATCCGCAGAACCTTCGCTAAGGTTGTAAAAGCTTCGGTCCCCAAAGTAAGGTAAGGGTTGACCCTGCTCGTCACTCCAACGATTTAAGTTGGTTGCCCACAAGGGTGTGGGAGCTGGGAAAGTTGGTCGGGGGTTGTTGTTTGGGGCTTGACCTACTGGCGGTAGGTTGTTGACTTCAGGCTCAGAGTCGGAACTATCAGAGAAGCCTTCAGCATGATGATCATCCAAAGGGATTGGGTGATCATCTTTTGGTTCCTCCTCCAGCCATCCTGTGTTGCCTTCGTTTGGAAAGTACGGGTCGCCATCATGGAATCCAGCCATGATATCTACGCGAGAAAAGGGATATAAGAATCTTATATAAATAGACATACTACTTAAGATAATTATAATATGATCTATATCAATTATGTTAATACTTGTGTAGTGTATACCGGTTATATGAAAGTAGAGTAGGATAGACCTTCGAATAAGTGGCCCTAACTCCAAATCCACAACCAAACGAGGATAGGAGGTGAAGAAAATGTCACAGATTCTTAGTCTATGACACCTAAATTTCATACAACCTTAGCGTATCCACTTAACGACTATTGAACTACTTGATAGAGACCTTTTTAATTCTCAGATAAGTGATTAAAGTAACACAAAATACTCCTATAGTATTTTAAACTTATGTTCTGTTCTAATGTTCTCATTGTAGTAGTGTTGGTAAGTTTTTAGACTTGTTGCTATATCACAACCATTCTAGGGCATAGGCTAATCACTCCTCGGACCAACATAGTTGATCAGGCTATGCCACTCCCAGGACTGACCATACATCCCCGAGCTCACTTGTGATATTTAACAATCGTAATACTTTTGTTCTTGTCATTGTGACACTGATTTTAGTATGAATGCAGACTTCTATACTTAGTTAAATATTTTATTATTTAATACAAGTGTGTTCTGTACAGTTATAGACACAAAAAATATGCATCAAAATAAAGATGAGTCTTGAATGCGCTCCATCTTCTCAAAAGCTGGCATCGGTACCTGTCTACTGATGACCTGAGAATACAAGTTATTTTGAAAGAGTTTATTAGCATTAAAGCTGGTGAGTTCATAAGTATTTAGTTTCGGTGTTTGTATGAATATGTTTGAACGTTGTTAGAAGTATAAGTTTGTAAACGTGTGCAATAAAAGTATGTGAATGTTTGTAAAAGTTTGTAACTCCTAGAAAATCCTATATTTCGTTTTAAAATAGCCTTCTATCAAGGCACAACTGTTTTGCATGTTTGTTTCTTGTAAAAGTGTGTAATTTTCCCAAATGTAACCATCATTATAAAAATATAGTTTGTACATTAATGTTTAAGTGAAATAACCACCAATTAAATGTGAGGGTAAATTAATGTAGTACTGTAGTGTTGTATTCTAGGAACTACTGCTGTACTAACTACCTTAAACCGAATTTATATCAAGGTATTATGTGATTAATTGTACCATACTATCTACTATGAAACATGACAATGTAAGTCGTAAAAAGGTATGACGTTTGGCACCCGCAGATCTGTAGGTCCGGCTGTAGCTAGCATCAAGGTGTAGGATAATCAATCTAGTATAGATCTATATGCAAACTCACGCTCTCCCTCCAAGAGACTCTGGCTACAATTCGGGCCATGACATTGAAGGCATGCTCCGATACAGTGGATCACATTTATGTTAACGTATTCATGTATATGTAATGTATTGTTACTTATCATAATATCGTTGTATATGTTCTCTTTCTAGTATAGTTGTATATGTTCTCATTCTAGTATAGTTGTATATGTTCTCATAGTAGTAAGTAATGACTCATGAATGAACTGACTCTTGTATGTTTCATTGAACTAGAAGTAGTAAGTAGTATAACCCTAAACTATACCTATTATAGTTTATTAGTAAACTTGATGAATGACTGAATGTACTGAATTGAGATATAAATCTTTATATCTATACATATACACATAATCTTTATATCAATTAACAACTAATTAACAATGTTAAGACATCCTAGGACATGAAAACACCTTATGTAAGTGTTAAAAGTCACAAGGGTTGCATCTAAGTGTTGTAAGGCATAGCTATTGTGTTTGGGGTTCAAGGAAAACCCCATATTGGAGTTTACGGTTTTATGACCACCAAAAAATGAGTTTACGGTCGTAAACTCATGAGTTTACGGCCGTAATCTCATGCTTCCTTGACCATTTGTTGTTTTGAAGCCTTACAAGTCCCTTAGAAGCATTTCCACTTGAAGTATAAGTCTATAGAAGAGATTAGGGCATCATTTCACTCCTAAATGGAGTTTACGGTTCTTAGACCATTTTCCTTTGAGTTTACTACCATAAACTCATATGGTTTATGGTTATTTGATGTTTTCAAGTCCTTAACTCTTCAAGGAAGGGATTTAAGCAAGTTTCCAAGGCTTATGAAGGACTAGGGCACACTTTGGCACCTTTATTTAGGGTTTATGGTCCAAGAACATCTTGGACCGTAAACACCTTGTTCTTGGTGTTTCTTGGACGTTTTCTTGATGTATGGAAGTGTAACAAGCTCTATAAGACTCTAGGATAGAAGTACTTACTGTGTAGAAGCTTGAAGAGGTGCTAAAGGCCCAAGAACAGTACCGTGTGTTCTTGGTGTTTTGAAGATCTAAGCAAAAAACGAAAATGAATTGATGAAATGATGTAAAATCACTAGGTGTTATGTTATAACAACAAATCAAGTCAAGAAACACTTACATTTTCGGGAGATCAGGTGAAAGACGGGATGCTAGTTGAGAGAGAATGGGAGGTGTTCTTGAGAAAGAAAGTAAGAAGAGAGGTGTTTGGGGATTAAACTCATGCTTAAGGCATGAGTTTACGGTTTTAGGAGGAGTTTACAGCCCAAACATAAAAGTTTGGTCGTGAACTTCTTAACTAGGTGGTATTTGTGGTTTTGAAACTCCAAGACTCGAGACTGTACTTCCTTTCATCCGTTCGTTTAAAGAATAATTATTAAAATACTCAAACGAACTTTAAATTGGCTAAAAATTATCAGAAATGTAATTGACTTTTAATTGAAGTGCTTGACTTTAAAGATTGTACAAATGAAAAATTCCGGGTTGTCACAGTATACAATATAATGAGAAGACTCACCTGGGAAATTTCTCAGACAGATGATAGATATCCTTCTGGTGCAACGGGTAACACATCTAACATATATTAACCTAAAATACGATAGATTTTTAGTTCCTAAGAAAAACTAATTGTGAAAGTTAGATCCATCAGTAATCCTAATGAATACCGAAATTTCTATCAAACAAGGACCATCCAAGTCGGACAGTCGGGAGACAGGATCATTTCGGCATATAGCCTTTCTAAAATCCAACAACCAAGCCAACGTTACGATTCTAGACACCTCTCTCGTAAGTAGATCAATCAGCATTATAACTATAATTATTGATAAATCTTATTTATATATTTATAACAACGATGATGAATATAAATACAAGTTACACTAAAAGCGTAGCTTAACTTATAGGGATCCTAGTGAAGACCAGGAATTATGCGAGCAGAACCCTAATCCGAAAGCTCTATAACTCAGCCGCTCTAGAGCTTTGCTAAAGTAGCCGGGAACTAGAAAATAAAGGGACTAAGAGTACGAAAGAGTTCCAGAGGAATCTGGGTGAAAAGGGATAAAGAAAACTCAATGAAATCATTGCTTATTTATAGCTGATTTTGGAGTGCGCGTTGCGCACATGGTCGGGTGTGCACAGCACAATCAGTAGCGGATGCTGGCGTGGCTCCATGTAGGAAAGTGACACGTGTCGCAATTTGGGTGGAGTGTTAGTGCACGCCGCACATCTGGTCTGTGCGTGCGGCTGCACGTGAAGATTTTTGAGTTCTTAAAAATTTGATATCTTTTTCCGCACGAGCTCCATTTTCGACGAGTTTATATCCACGCTAGCTATCGATGAGATCTACAACTTTCGTTCTGTCGGCTAATATTGACTTTAACATGATTAGACTGTTAAAGCCCATATAAAAATCATAACTCTCTCATATGAATTTCGTTTTCGACTGTCTTTATATCGATGGAATCGTATGGATGATTCTTCAACTCTTTTTTAGATTGTTTTTTCTAACAATTGACAAATCTCTATTTCAGTTTCTGTGTCATGCACTTCTAACCAGAAACTTTTAAAATTCATAACTTCCTCTTATGAAGTTGGATTTGGACGTTCTCTATACACACACTATCGGTTTGCGATTAGTACGACTTCGAACAAGACTATTTATCCTAAGTAGTCCTATATCAAAACCGTCTATTTACGTGACCGGTTGATCATACTGTAAAAATAAAAATGGAATGTTACATTATATTTGAGTGTATCCGATCGATACAAACCTTCAAACCCCTTCTATTTTAATCATATTTCATTGGACCCCTTGAATTATAATTTAGTTTTTGATCTTTTTTATTTATTTACTAGTTAATCATTACTATTAAATATTTATCACCTCTCATTTATAAAATATAAATTTTATGACCATAATATAATATTTCCAATGCTTTTCTTTTATTTTTGTAAGAATAACGTAATAATTTTGTGTATTTTACTTATATAAGTAATGAAATGATATATTTGTATTTATCCGTTCTTCTTAAAATATTATTTATGTTTAAAAATGAATCGATTAAATATGAAGGTTTTATAAAACATTTTTAATAGACAAAGGTAAATTATCTTATTTATAAAAAAACTACTTAAATAAGCTTATTTACTGGAATAACAACTTATTTAAGAGAAAATTACAAATTTAGCCAAATGCATTAATTACTTTGTGGAAAATACCCAAAAAAACTCAAATTACAAAAATAGTCCTTAAAATCGCAGATGGACTAATCCTATCTGGGATTTTGCCCTTCCATCTGTGAACGTAAAAGTAGATGTGCTTTAGGCACTTGTACGTTCGCACATGGAAAAGTCCATCCGTGATTTTGTGAAGTCCATCCGCGATTTCGTGGGATCTAGTATAAAAACTTTTTTTTTTCATTTTTCACTCTCTTTGTTGGAGAAACTCTCTCTGTGCGATTTTCTTAGAGATGTTTTAAACAAATTTTCCAAAAAAATAATAACAAAAATGATAATTTATTGAAAAAATTTATATATAATAAGGTTGTTTTATAGTCAAACCCATCAATTTCATAGTCAAAATTTTAATAATAAAAAATACAATAAAAAATCACAAAATCACAGTTCAAAAGGAGAGAAAATCGCAAATGGACATAGTCCATCTGCGATTTTAAGCTGAAAAGGGGTATATATACAGCGAAAAAAAAAACAACTGCGAACGTACAAGTGACTAAAACACGTCTGTGCTTTAGCCACTTGTACGTTCGCAGATCGCATGACGAAATCACATATGAATTATATTCATCTGCGATTTTAGTGGCTAAAAATGCAATTTTGGTTTTTTTTGACTATTTTTCACAAAGTAATTAATGTATTTGGCTAAATTTGTAATTTTCTCTTATTTAAAGATCAAGAGTAAGTGTCACATTTATTTTAAATGATATCATAGTAGAAACCGATTGTAGGTCTAATATCCGCCGGCGTTTCACGTTAATATCCCAAAGTTTTTTTGGAAAGTGTTCTGTTAAAAGATTATGATAAATGGGATATTTTGATATTTTGATATAATATTTATTATTCTAGAAGAGTAGATTGCACGAGAATGGTAGTTGTTAATGCGATATCATCATATATTCATATATCCTAATTTCATTATTTTATAATATTCTATTTTTGTTCCTTCTCGTACACTTTTTAAATTCAATGGACCTCATGAAGCTTTATATATACTCTTTCATGATTACAACCATATATATATATATATATATATATATATATATATATATATATATATATATATATATATATATATATATATATATACACACGTTGATTCCCTGAAGGGTTGTTGTTTCATACACTGCCAATTGAGACTGTTCACTTCCCTTGAAATGTCTGTCACAATCATCTAAACTTTTGACCACTTTCCCCAAAGGGAATGTCATCTGGTCATCAAGCACATAATATATAGTCTACAAAATAAGTAATTTCATGAGAACTCACCTGAATGACTCATAAGCTTAATCCCCCCAATAGGCTAGGTGGAACTGATATTGCCTTGAACCACTACACAATAACTATTCTTAATTTAGAAATTAAGGTATGCTACTTGACTTTCCTCTCTAAACGATTCTGGGAAAAAGACCATTTTCCCCTTACCCAATGGTCTAAAAACACTTTCACTAATATTTGTCTAAAATTCAACTGGTCAAAAAGTTGACGTTCAACGGTCCACTGCGTAGTGGCAAACCTTGTTCGTTCTATGGTCAAGCATATACGAAAAAGACACAACCTTCTTGACCACGATGTAGTGGTCAACCGTTTATCATGTCATGGTTCGTCTGTTATCTTCTTTTCTCCATTAAGCACTTAATATGTTAAGCCTATTCCTAATACTTTCCAGAAAGCTTCACGGCACCCGAATGATCCATAAAAATTGTAGCTTTATGGATATGCATGTCCAATGCAATCCTTCACCAAAACTAAGTTAAAATGGTGAAAAATGGGGTTAAAACCCCTTGCATAGAATCAAATGATGATATGATTCCATATCAAAAACATATGATACTCTTAGGACCTTAAAGAGTAATAAAGTTGCAAAATTTAATACAACCTTTCTCTAAAAATTTCTCAACATTGAGAAAACTAGCTTAAGTCCTAGATCTAAAAAGGATGAATCATGAAATTGTAAGCTTAAAGACTTACATAAGTCCAGAAGGTACTCCAAGAGTTTGGAGATGCTTGCTTTGGGGTTCTCTCACTTCATAAGTGTACTCCTTCTACCTTCCAAGTGAAAAACCACCAAATGAAAACAAAAAGGCCAAATGTGAAACTAGGGTTTGTAGGAGGACTCTTTGGAAAAGATGGTGGTTTAGGATGAGGATACTTAAACCGTCTCTTTTCTAAAATAAGGCTCATGATTTGAGACTTACGGTTTTGAGCCTAATGTGGCGTCGTGCCACAGTAGTCAAATGATTATCGGGTCGTGGCCACCCGGCCTCACCACGTCATGTTACTCAACCACCACGCCGCGGGTACGCGGAATTTCTTAAAGTTTAAATTAAATTTTAGTATGCATAATTATCAAATCGTACCTGCTTCAGAGTGTTACAAGTTTTTTTCTTGGAAATGTATTGCAAAGTTTCCCAGCAAAAGCATGTGCGGGAGAAACCACGATAATTCCTATAAATAACCTTTCCTAGAAAATTTCTTAGCAAATTGACTTTTCTTCCAAGGCAATAAAATTTTTAGGAAAAATTTATTTCTAAGAAATTTTCTAAAAACCCTTATCTTTTTTAGCAGTAATTTGATGCTAAATAAAATCTTGTTGTAATGTGTAGATACTTTTTTTTTTAAACGGAAAATTAACATATTTTTAAATACCATCTATGTCCATCGAAAAAACTTAAACTCATAACCTCTCACTTGAGAGAGATATTCCTTACCGGTAGGCCATTGTCATTTTGGTAAAATGTCAAGCGCTATTGCCAAATCATCTAAACAAAAGGGTTTTAAATAGGAGATAAATCATTAACTAAAAATTAAGAGAGCGAGAAAAAGGTTTTATAATTAATATAATAATTAATAATTAATAAAATAGTAAAATATGAAGTTATTCACACTACTCACACGACACACACGATCTAGACACGCCACCTCATCTTGAGTTCAGGTCCATGTCAACAAAATGCTACTACTAAACGAAAAGATAACTTACTTAAATTATATAGTTATATTAAAAACCGAAGGTACCTTGTTGTTATTAGAATTAGAATTATAAAAATAAGATATTATAAGAAGAAAAATATAACATATATTGCTGTTTGCAGATCGCATACCCTACGCAATTTATCAAAAGTATATTATGTATTGCCATAAATATTCATAATAAATGCTTTAATTGTGTAATGGACACATACCTCGAATTCCTGGACTGGTGGCCCGTGGCCATCAAAGGCAAAAGTGTTTTACAAAAGGATATATATCGACAATCTCAATAACATTGATATTTATTTATTATTCAATGAATAAATCACTTTTTTCCTTTCAACACTTCCCTCAAAATGGAACTTTATAACTTTCAGCATCATTCTTAATCTTGCAAAACACTTATCCTAGCGTGTTTTGATAGAAATATTTTCAAATACCGTCTTTAGATCGTGTATAGTCTTCTCTTCTAAAAGTAATTATTACAAAACAATAAAAAATTATAACAAAATACATAAACAAACAAAACTAATATATATTATAACTGAAATAACAAGCTAAAACATACTTGAATTTGATGATTACAAACAGCAATATTGAAAGATTAAAACCTACCTACCAATGACTGTCCTGATTGACATGTAATGGGTGTATGTATTGAATGCATTGTTGAAATATGCACGATTTTACAAACTAATTGAAATTCATACTTCGATTTAAATAGTATGATAATTAGTAGTATGAACTTGATAACTTGTATTATGAACTTACAACGAACAAACGAGTGGATAGATAATATTTATGATTAAATATCCAAAACATTTTTCGCATAAGCAAAAAACTAACGATTAATAAAAAGAATTAAATGTTGAGAAGTTGTTGTTAAGTTAATATTTTCCAATTAGCCAACTTCTTGTTAAGTCTATATTTTCCAACACAAACAAATGCAATGGAAGAAAAAACAAAGCCTACAATCATATTGCCAAATAAAAGAATTGATAGATAATATTTATGGTTAAATATCTAAAATATTTTTCACATAAGCAAAAACTGGTCCAAAATTCAATACCGCATAGCAACATCCAATATACAGTCCTTAGGGCACTCCACTAGATGATAACCAACAAGTATAGGTAGACATACATATCTACTGATCAATACCGTATAGCAACATCCAATATACCATGGTACAGATCTAATAGATCACTACAACATAACAACATCTTATATACCAAGATAAATATCTAACAGATCACTACAACATAACGACATCCTATATACCAGGATATAGATCTAACAAATCACTCTAGCATAGCAACATCCAAAGTACCAACAATCCAAGGAATACATGACTGTGTATACTCAGAGGTGAGATAGACACCTGGACATGTGATCCTACTTTAGAGCCACAATCAAACATGGAACATGCAAGGGAGCCTAGATCAAGAGTCCTCAATCTATCCTACATGACCATATATAGTCCATATGACATCCCTCTACCAAAAGATAACCAAAACTAGTGGGCCGACATTGGTGCCTTCGACCCACAAGTACAATGAGGCAAAATTTACCTGAATCGAAGAACTCTAAAATACCGCGATACTATCCCTTTTTAGCACTACTTGCACCCATGAATCTGCTAATCACCCAAACCAAGTAAAATCTCAATCAACAACCCAACTCCTTCAAGTTTGACCCAAAGTCAAACTGGTCCAAAAGTCAATTGTCAAACTTGGTCAAGGTCGACGCCACGTCGTGGGTCTTGTTGGCCATGCCATGGAAATTTGACTTCCCCACGCAGTGGCCACTGGAACATCACCAATGTCTCAATAAGAGCTTAATACTTTCAGATCTGATCACGTACTTCCAAAACTCAAACATAATGTTTCCAGCTTTATCCATTAGGACCTCACAATAGAACAAGATCTTAAACCCTAAGTCCATTAAGTCCTAAATATGACCAAAACTCAAACATAAGGCTAAGAACACTCAATCTAAGACCTTTTCTCACTAGCTCAGAAGTTCACGACCAAATGATCACCACATTAAACTATTGGAGTTCCCCAAACCCCAAGAGCACTCAAGAATGGGACCAAATTATCCAAAAATGGGCTCAAACATCAAACAAGAAATAAAAAGGTCAAGATATTAACTTTATACCTCCAATAACCTAGAAACGTGAAGAAGATCTTGGATCCAAGCTTTCTCCTTGCTTCCTTACACCAAAATGAACAACCTTCTTCCTCAAGTTTCACCAAATGAAGCAAACAACCATAAGATATAGCACCAAGTTCATTTCCATGGAAGAGAGGCTAGGGTTTCGAGATAAAGGAATGGAGGCTAAAGAAGATGACCTAAAATGGGAGGTGAGGGGGGGGGGGGGGTTAAGATGCTTAAATATGGATGAAAACTTAAGATACATAGGCTTAGGCCTGAACAAGCGCCATGTCGTGGCCACCCATTGCTACACTGTGGTGGAACTAGAAAACACGTGTTCATTAAATTCCACGCCGTTCCGTGGGCACCATGCCCCACGTTGTGGCTAAGAATTTCCTTCATAGCCTTATTTGATTTCTTAAGTCTTGGGCCACCATATTCGGAAAACGGGATGTTACAATTCTATCCCACTTAAATTAGATTTCATCATCGAAATCAGTTCTTGGAGTCTCCTCTCAAATACCCTATAAACCCCTCGTGGGTTCTTCAAACCCGACTCCCTTGCCACGAGCTGATATCATTCATTCGACGAGACAGGTTCCATGCCCAAGTTGATGAGCCAATTCGAACAGAGACCCTAGCGTTCTAAATCACAATTTCCCACAACATTCCTTGATTTTCTGAAACCTCTGCAGATTTACCGAAAAACAAATGACCTGATGGGGAACCATTCTAAAAATGAAGAATTCCTTTCCTAGCCCACGACCTATAGATCCGAAAATCATGTACAACCTCCAAGCAACTGAGATATCCGAAAATACGCAGATTTAATCGGTCGAAGAGCTTCTCGGCGAACACCATCATACTAATCATGCACAAAAGTTTACCACTGCAATGAAAACTAACTGATCATATATTGAACTAGAGCATACTCCTACTCGGCTCTAACAATCCTGCTTAGCTATCTGCTAACAACACTCAGGCTCACCGTTGATCGCTAACCAAGAATAGTACTCGGGCCTACCCTCGATCTACTAACCAACAACAACACTTAGGATTACCCCCAATTCACTAACCAAGAATAGTACTCGGGCCTACCCTCGATCTACTAACCAACAACAACACTCGGGCCTAACAAGACTTAACTAATCCTACCAGGTCTTCAGGTCGTGACTCGGACCACCAAGCCCCAATCAAACAAGAACATACAAGGAAACCCTCATCACATCCATCAACATGGGCACCTAACATCCTAGAGTCTAACATAGTCATAAGCATGCCCTACATATGATATTAGAACTAAAACTAATACGACACAATGGGAAATCCAACAAATGATGATGATCTCGACGCGAACCCTAGCATATGGTATTCCTTCTACGAGGTTCCGCTCTCCCCCACTTGAGATATGCTAGAGTCTGATAACTTCACAATCCTACGATACTCAGACTAACTTAAACTCCACTACTTGATCCAAACCACTGATATCCTTATACATATATCCAACATGTTTGCATTTCAAGGACAATGATAATTAGTCCATTCATAACAATAAATCGGATTAAGCAAAGTTAAAGCAAGATAATTCCATTCAACTGATCATCCAAGATTACAACTGAACCTGAAACACAAACAGGAATTTTAGATGAATACCAATACTTGTAGTAATTGATAGATAGAAGAACTACTAACTGAAATCTCAGTCTCCATGATCATGTTCGTCCCATGACGTCCTTCGGGTAACTTCCAAGCTAGGGGTGTAGGATCTAACACCTCAACAAAAATGTAAAAAGATAACGAGCTATGATGTGTTCTTCCTGGCCGCAATGGAAACAAACTTGCGTACTCCGCCTGCAATCTCTAAAAACATGGCCCTCCTCGCCACACCTACGACACACAAAGGATCTACACCTCCCGTCAACTGATCCTAAACTCTGGCCAGTGTACTTGAACTGCTTCGTTGCAGGCCTGGACTGAACCGGAGCCTGACGTCGATCCCTGGCCTGGGTCTCTGTCTCAATCTCTCACCTCCTCGCGATATCCTGAAGCTCAACGAGGGTACTATAATGTTGGGTAGACACAAACTACCAAATATCCATCTTGATCATCCTGAGGTACTAATTCATCTGAGCCTGTTCTGATGCAGAAAGCTAAGGACAGAACAAAGGCCTCTCAATGAACATCTTGGTGATCTCCGTCACCGACTTAGTTGTCTATCTCAAATCTAGGTACTCCTAAGCCAATCACTCCCTCTCCACAAGAGGTATATACTCTGCTCAAAACATGTCCAAAAACTGATCCCAAGTCATTGTGGCTCTCTTAGCTTGAAAAAAGCCCTGGTCACAAACTCCCACCAATCCTTTGCACCCCAACAAAGAAGATTCAACGCAAACTTCACCTTTTGGCCCTCAGGACATCAACACGTGAAGAAACATCCCTCCACATCATAAATCCATCTCCAACCAACGACATGGTCCCTGTCGCCTCTGAACTCTGTAGGATTCGTGTAACTGAACTCTTAGTAATGCATTTCCCCGCTTCCCTAAGATCCTGCAATGGTGACAGATATTATGGTTGCGATAGCAGCTACCTGCGGAATGGTGGCATAGCACTGGCCAAACTTTTCGAACCGCGCGGTCTTGACCGACCTAAACAGCTCCAGAATCTCCTCCCTGATCACCTCTATCACCTCGGCAACAATGATCTTGCGGATCTCCTCCTCACTCAGACCTGCTATCCTATTGCCTCCAACATCTAACCCATAATTTTTTATCTTGTAAAAGTCAACCATAGTCAACAAAAGTCAACATGTCGAACAAAGTCAACTTATTTCCCTTTATCTTGATACAGTTAGTTTAATAAGTTATAAAGGTATAGACTTTGTTTTCAGAGTGTAATGTGTTAAAGAGGAAAATCCATTAGGAACCGAGAACCTTTGCCCCATCCACAAACCCTCGCAGCCACAAACGAGCTTTCGGGCCATGAACCTCCTTCGGACCGTGAACCCTTGGTTTACGGCCGTGAACTCTTCGGCCACAAACACCTCTCCTATATACAGGTGTTTGATTAATTTTATCCTTCACTTCTTCACTTCTGGCCGTGAACTCAACCATTCTCTCTCAAGTATCATCAGCTAAAAACCCTCCTCTCTCCTCAAGATCATAAGAAACGCCTTCTTTCTTGTAGTTCATAAGGAACTCTCTTGATTTCAACCTTGATTCATCTTCATTTTTCAAGATCTTTGAGCCGTGAACACTCATATGGGTCATGAACTCAAGAACACCAAGTGTTCTTGGGTCGTGAACACACATCTTGGCCGTAAATAGCAGGCAGCCCTCCATCTTTGCTTCCAACACCCTTATTTGTAAGTTAAAACTGCAAATTAGTTCGTTTTCCTAGCGTTCTTATGAGTATATTCATTAATACTATACCTATATATTACATAAATTGTGTTTAAGACCGTTTTTGTTAACAAGACCTCACTTGTGGAGCTAACGTCCTATACCAAATCTTCAGTCGAATCCCCAACATAAGGTGACTTCATACCCCTATAATCTACCTTTTTTAATGGTTTTAAATACTTTTTTTTAAGGGGGGGGGGGATACAATTTGAACACAATTAAATTTTGTTAATATTTACTTGTGATAACAATTACACAAAAGGTTTTCTTATGCTTTTAAATATTGTGTTTGCAATAAAAGATTACCAAACACTTCCAAAATGAATTAAAGCCACGTAAACTCTTTAAAGTCTCTTTGTAAACACTGTTAATATTTACTTGTGATATTGTGTTTTAAATACTTTTTTAAGGGGGGAATACAATTTGAACACAATTAAATTTTGTTAATATTTACTTGTGATAACAATTACACAAAAGGTTTTCTTATGCTTTTAAATATTGTGTTTGCAATAAAAGATTACTAAATACTTCCAAAATGAATTAAAGCCACGTAAACTCTTTAAAGTCTCTTTGTAAACATTGTTAAACTCTTTTAAAATGTTTTATAAACTCTTTAAACTTATATTTGTCAAAATCATGTTCATGTATGTATAGGTATATAAATAAGACTTAAAGGGCTTAGGACTAATGAATTGCCTTATTTCATTTTCCTTGTTTCAATGTGGACTTAAGGTGGAGTTATTTGTCCGAAAGTCGTTCCTTCTTAATTATATATATTATACATATAGGAATATAAAGGTTGCTTTAATCAATATCCTTAACTTTGTATCATGCTGAGCAAAAGGGTACATTCATGAGAGATCATGCTAATCAGATAGATCATATACATTATAATAGGTATAATTTATGAACAAACCGAAAATCTATTTTACTAGATAAGTACACAAGGTTAAACTACTTTATTAAGATAAGGAGATAATTAAATCTTTACTTAAACAAGATAAACTAAAATGTGAGATACTACTTCACGGCATAGCAATATACTTGCTAGGTTGCGTTTTGTAACCAGAGTCTCTTGGAGGGAGAGCGTAAGTTTGTGTATAGATCTATACGAGATTGACCATCCAACACCTTGCTGCTAGCTACAGTGGGACCTACAGGTCTATAGGTGACAAATGTCATACCATTTTCAACGTTTGAAGAACGTCGTGTTTTATACTAGTCTATCAAGTATGGTTATAACCTCAATCACATTTTAACCCTAATTAACTAGGTTAATAATAGGGTAGTTATTACACCAGTAGTGTATTTTTAAGAAATACTACTGCATAACTCATTTTCCATCAACAAAACAGAAAACATTCTTCTTATAATTTTATGGTGAGTTAAAATTATGTAATAAGTACAATAACACATATATGGAACGGTTTTATGGTATTAAAACTACTTTTTACTTGTAAAGTAGAAAGTATAGGACTTTCTGAAACACATTCAATCAACACCTATAATTCTTACTTTATGATTCCTTGGTTCATACATCAAGAATATATATCAATAGGATCCAATAGATATTAGACTGTGTGCTTTCCACTTCATTTCCTGTTCCTTGTTTTTTTTGTGGGCTTAGAACAGATTCACCCAGTCTACTATCTTTTGATCTTAGTCACATATATAATTTGTATACATTAAGAAATCATAAGGAGAAACAGGTATGGGTCAGGTCATATCATATAAGTACAATGTAGAATTCACTCATAAAGGACCAACAATGTTAACCCTATAATTACTTAGTGTATGCACCAGGGTTACCTACAATGCAGATCTGACTAACAGTGAAATGTGTGGACTCCACTTCATTTCCTGTTCCTTGTTTGGTTATGGTCTTAGGGCAGAACCACACAATCGAATGTCTGTTCGATCTATATTGTATATAACTTGTATCTACTAAGTGATTGTGGAAGGAACTGTATTGGGTCACATTTTTCTTACAATAGATTACATCAGGAAATATTGTATTTTCTGGAGGAATAAACCAAGGTTTTCAAGGAACAAAATGCATGCTTTCTAAGAAAAAATACTTATGAACTCACCAACTTAAATGTTGATACACTTTCAAAATAACTTGTATTCTCAGTAAACTAGTAGATAGGTACACGCTCAGGGATTCAGAAGATGGAGCATAGTAGCTTCATGTCTTTTTTTTTTGTTATTCACTTTTGGAGTCAATCATGTGTGATTCAAATACAATGTAAACACTTTAATATTAATTCAATGGATGTTGTTGCTTTTTTTTACTATGATGCATGTGTTGTGATACTTAACATGAAGTCACCGACCCTCGGACGTTTCCTCCGTTCTGGTTTGGGGGTGTGACACAACACCTGATCCTGAACCTCTAAAAGCCGCTATACATAAAGTATACCAAGGAAATATCAGACATCGAATAATAGTTCTCAACACACCAGGCCACACTATTATTAGCTCCTTAGTAACCTCGAGGTTCCTCTTAAATCTTATACGGATCATGTGCCTTCAGTAGTACGGGCCCATACTACCTTCCACACATATCCGTAGTCGATTCATAATTCATCCCAAGGTCCTAAGTCGCTGCACTAGACCACTCCTAAGGGTGCTAACACCCACTTGTCCTACGAGCTACAACTAACTTCCTAGGAACTCTTCCTAGGATTATTCTCGCTCCTACACCACCGATTGCTTTTATGTATGCTTGTTGTATATAATACGAGATCAGATAGACTATCAAATAATCAAATTTGCCCTAAGTCCACAACCAAACAAGGAACATTAAGTAAGGCTAAGTTGATCATTCTAAGGCTATTCAATCCATACCATATATAACTAATCAACATACATGCAACAATCACAAATCAAGTAATATATATCAGGCAAGCAACTCCCTATATCATAAGGCGTCACAAAAAAAGTATGAATTTCTATCCAACAGTTCCTAAAAGAACCTTAGCTTATCCACTGGAATGATTTCCTAATATTCAAAACTCGGTACATATAACAAGTATGAGTATTTTGGGAACCACTCTCCGATTCGGGGCTCTGGCTGAATGAACACACCACATCTTCCTATAAAACCAAAGTTAATTCAAGGTCCACGTTCCCGATCCCAAGCCAAAAATCAAACAAGAACACGACAAGAGACCGAGTCCATGTCCTTAACCCAACCCTATTTATTATAATTCTTTTTCAAAACGTTTTGTGAAAATTCTCGCATCCTAGTTTTGAAACAACCCAAAAATACGACCCAAAAATTTCAATTTTTATCATATCAAAAACATGAAACCAAGTATCACATAACGAAATCATACGTTGCGTGTTTCAAAAACTATGATAAAATACTGAGAGAAAGAAAACTGTATCACAACTGTATCCAAACATACCAACTAACGGAATCAACTCCCAGGACAAAAACTGAAGCTGTGGTGTGTGCGATGCCATCATCCCGAGCTCTTCCCTTTGCTTGCGGAAGTACCTGAAACCAAAACTGAAACTGTAAGCACGAAGCTTAGTGAGCTCCCACAAACTACCACATACCATACAATACATATAAAGCACATACTGGGCCTTGCCCACTGCATCGGACCGAAGTCCGGAACTAGCTGCATCAGACCGAAGTCCGGAACTAACTGCATCGGACCGAAGTCCGGAACTGACTGCATCAGACCGAAGTCCGGAACTAACTGCATCGGACCGAAGTCCGGAACTGACTGCATCGGACCGAAGTCCGGAACTGACTGGGACCTTGTCCCCTGCATCGGACCGAAGTCCGGAACTGGCTGATCATGGCATAGCATAACACATATCAACTAATATAAACACATATACTACATACTGCATCGAAACAAAGTCCGGAACACATAACACAAACATGCTTGAATCACAAAGACATCAAGCACTCTAACTACTGCATCGGACTAAAGTCCGGGACTACAGCTAACTAAATGGGCCGGCATTGTGGCCGTAGACCCGTTCTTACTGGAAGGAAACTCACCTCGTGAACTGGTTGCTGTGTGAATGGCTCTGGAAGCTAACTGCTGCTGCTCCGGTATCTCCCCGGCTACAAATCCATAAACACACTCAATCAAATGCTAATCACTGCACTAGGGTAAAATGACTCTTTTACCCTTGGTCAAAGTCAACCCTCCCGGTCAAAGTCAACCCACAGTTGACCTGACTCGCCGAGTTGGGCCGCCAACTAGCTGAGTCTCTAGTCTCACTTCTCAGCCCTACTCGTGACTACTCGTCGAGTATGGCATCGACTCGACGAGTACCCTCTTGATCCAACAACTCAGACAATCTGCATCCGACTCGCCGAGTCATATGAACAACTCGACGAGTTGTTCTTGAGCTAAGAAGATTGCCTTGGACTCGCCGAGTTGTATGAACAACTCGTCGAGTCCCTCCATTACTGAGTCTGCCTTCCAACTCACTGAGTCCACTCTACTACTCACAGGCTCCCACTTGACATCACTCAAAAGGGGAAAAACGGGACTCGCGACTTGACTCGCCGAGTCGTTCTTCCGACTCGCCGAGTCACATCCATGCAGCTACTCTAAACTCGATTCTGCTTGAATCCAACGTCTAAAACTTATAGATCTAGGCTTCCTTAGTTCGATTAGCACGTAAAGATTCTATCTTTACGTGCCCATAAGCCACCAAGAAGATAATAAGGCTCAAAAAGCATAATAAAGGCTAGATCTAGGGTTCTTATGCAAAGCATCTTCAAAAAGGCAATAGATCCGGGCTCTACAACTCCTAAATGAAAAGATCTAGGGATATATCGACCTATTAAGGCATCCATACAACTATAAGGTTTGGAAAATACATCAAACTAGCCCTAGAAGTGTTCTAATGGAGGTCTAAAGCATAAAATAGAAGGAATCCGAGAAATACCTCAATGAACTTTGATTTTGCCCTTGGATCTTTGCTCTACAGCTCTTCTCTTTGTTCCTTTCTTCTTCTTCTTCTTCAAGCCTTCAAAATCCACACAAAAACACTTAAAACAATCAAGGGATGGATTAGGGTTTTCTCACAGCTCTCTGAGGGTGAAGGAGGCGAGTTTGGGGCACATAACATTGCTTAAATAGTGAGCAACCCGGGGATTTAGGGTTTCTTCCTGGCAGGCAGACTCGCCGAGTCCCGAATATGGACTCGCCGAGTCGCCGACTAACACATGCTCGAAAACTCAACCCTACTCGACGAGTCAGGCCATAGACTCGCCGAGTCCCTCAATAAAACTTCTAAATAAATGCCACGGAAGCAACATACCAGAGACGGGGCGTTATAATTCTCCCCCACTTGTCTCAGACTTCGTCCTCGAAGTCTGCTACGGCTGAATCTGCAAATAACTCCGGGTAGTGCTCTCCCATTTCTTCCTCAGCCTCCCACGTCCACTCAGACCCCTTCCGGTGCTGCCACTGCACCTTTACTAACTGAATTGCCTTGTTCCTCAAGGTCTTTGTCTTCCGGTCCAGAATCGCGACCGGTCTCTCAATATAATTCAAGCTGCTATCAACCTGAATATCCTCTAAGGGAACAACTGCTAACTCATCCACCAAACACATCCTCAACTGAGACACATGGAAAGTGTTGTGGATATGGATAAGCTCTACAGGAAGATCCAACCGATAAGCAACCCGACCCACTCGGGCCAAAACCCTGAAAGGAGCAATGAACCTGGGGCCCAGCTTGCCCCTCTTCCGAAACCTGATGACACCCTTCCAGGGTGAGACCTTCAGAAGGACCATATCGCCCACCCGGAACTCCAAGTCTGAACGCCTCCTGTCGGCGTAGCTCTTCTGCCGACTCTGCGCAGTCTGTAGTCTACTACGGACCCGCTGAATCAACTCGGTCATCTTGAGCACCACCTCTGTGCTCCCAATGACTCGCTGACCGACCTCGCCCCAACAAATCGAGGTTCTACACTTCCTCCCATAAAGCATCTCAAAGGGAGGTCGATCAATGCTCGCATGATAACTGTTGTTATACGAAAATTCCACTAACGGAAGATATGTATCCCAACTGCCACCGAAGTCTAGAACACATGCCCTGAGCATGTCCTCGAGAGTCTGAATCGTCCTCTCGCTCTGCCCGTCCGTCTGAGGGTGGAAAGCGGTGCTGAAATGGAGACGAGTACCCATCTCGTCGTGAAACCGCTTCCAGAATCTGGATGTAAAACGGACATCTCGGTCTGACACCACCGATACCGGCACTCCATGACGTGCCACGATCTCACGCACATAGATATCGGCTAACTTTTCTGCCGATATACTCTCCTGGATCGGGATAAAATGAGCACTCTTCGTCAACCGATCCACTACTACCCATATCGAATCTACTCCTCGTGCGGTCCTGGGAAGCTTGGTGACAAAATCCATGGTGATGTCCTCCCATTTCCACACGGGAATGTCTAACAGTTGCATCTTGCCGTGAGGCCTCTGGTGCTCCGCCTTGACCTTCCTGCAGGTCAGGCATCTCTCAACATACCAAGCGACATCCCGCTTCATGCAGGGCCACCAATAATTGGGTCGAAGATCTCTATACATCTTCGTTGCCCATGGGTGGATAGAAAATAGAGACTTATGAGCCTCATCCATCAACACCTGCCGTACCCCACCCCGGTACGGTACCCACACTCTCCCATGAAGTGTCAGCAATCCCCGACTGTCATAATCGAACGAAGCTACTTGGCCCACTATCCTTTCACACTTTTGCCTCTCCTCCTTGAGGCCCTCACCCTGAGTCTCCTTGATCCGCTCCAACAACGGAGTAATCACTGTCATCCTCAAACACAAATCTCTGATAGGGGCTGCCGACACTTTGCGGCTTAGGGCGTCGGCCACCACATTGGCCTTCCCTGGATGGTAAAGGATCTCACAATCATAATCCTTCAGCACATCCAACCACCTCCTCTGCCTCATGTTCAGACTCAGCTGATCCATAAGGTACCTCAAACTCTTGTGATCCGTGTAGATAGTACAACGGACCCCATAAAGATAATGCCTCCAAATCTTGAGGGCAAACACAACCGCCCCCAGCTCTAAATCATGGGTAGGATAGTTAGCCTCGTGAGGCTTCAACTACCTCGAGGCGTAAGCTATCACATGGCCTCGCTGCATCAACACTGCTCCCATACCTGTGATTGAGGCATCACAGTAGACTACGAAGTCCTCTACTCCCTCTGGCAAGGTAAGGATCGGAGCTTCACACAATCTCTGCCTGAGGGTCTCGAACACTGCCTGCTGCTCAGGCCCCCAACGAAAAACCACCGACTTCTTGGTCAGTCGGGTGAGCGGCATTGCTATCTTGGAGAAATCCTGAATGAACCTCCGGTAATACCCTGCCAACCCTAGGAAGCTCCGAATCTCAGATGGAGACTTCGGGACCTCCCACTGCATCACGGCCTCTATCTTGGCCGGATCCACCAAAATACCCTTCTGGTTGACGAGGCGACCAAGGAACTACACCTCGTGCAACCAAAACTCACACTTGGAGAACTTTGCGAAAAGTTTCTCCCTTCTCAAAACTTCTAGCACCTCCCTCAGGTGCTCCTCGTGCTGCTCCTGCGCCTTGGAATATACCAAGATATCATCTATGAATACTATCACTGACCGATCCAGCATCGGCCTGCACACGCGATTCATGAGATCCATGAACGCGGCTGGGGCATTGGTTAGCCCAAATGGCATCACCACAAACTCATAATGACCATACCTGGTCCTGAAAGCAGTCTTCTGCACATCCTCATCCCTAACCCGCATCTGATGATACCCGGAGCGTAGATCGATCTTGGAGAACCAAGACGCTCCCTGAAGCTGGTCAAACAAATCATCTATCCTCGGAAGTGGGTAACGGTTCTTCACCGTTACCTTATTCAACTCCCGGTAATCTATACACATACGATGCGACCCATCCTTCTTCCTCACAAACAGGATCGGCGCTCCCCAAGGCGAACTGCTCGGCCAAATGAAACCCTTGTCTATCAGCTCCTGTAGTTGCGTAGACAACTCCTGCATCTCAGGGGGGGAGCTAGGCGATACGGTGCCTTGGCTATCGGAGCCGCACCAGGAATCAGGTCGATCCTAAACTCAACATGCCTCTCAGGAGGTATTCCCGGTAAATCCTCGGGAAATACATCCGAGAAGTCTCGCACTATCGGAACATCATCAACTGTCATCTTGCCTTTCTCCCGGGCATCCAAGACATAAGCTACATAACCAGCGCAACCCTGCTGAAAATAGCGCCTCGCCCTTGCGGCGGAACAAAAGGTCGGTCCGCGCTGTGGCCTCTCGTCCTGAATCACTAACTCTCCCCCACTGGGAGTGCGAACCCTCACTAGCTGAAGCTCACAATCAATCACCGCCCCATTGGGGCTTAGCCAATCCATGCCTACAATAACCTTATTCCCTCACAGGGGAATATGAACCAGGTCCACCGAAAACTGCTCGTCAAACAACTGAAGAGAACACCCTCTATGCACTCTGGCGACCCTCACGGTCCTGTCATCTGCTATCTCAACCTCTAGTGGACAATCCAGCTCCCCTGGAGCTCTGCGAAATCTCTTGCTAAGCGCAAGCGATACGAATGATCGGGTAGCCCCCGAATCGAATAATACCATAGCAGAAATGCCGTTCACAGAGAACGACCCTATATAAAACATACAATCATAAGCAATAATCAATCAATAATAATATAGAGATGAAGGGAAAATACATACCCATCACCACATCAGGAGTCGCTCGCGCCTCCTCTGCTGTCATCTGAAACGTCCTACTCTTCGCCACTGGCGCCTCGGCTCGGCCCTGCCGGCCATCTGTAATCCTCAAAGCAGCAGGGGCAGGTGCAGCCATCTTCCCTACTGCAGCTAAACTCGGACACTGGGACTTTTTATGTCCCTTCTGATTGCACTGAAAGCAAATCAGATCTGATGCTGCAACGGCAGTAGCAGGGGCCGTGCAATCCCTGCTCAAATGCCCAGTCCGACCGCACTTGTAGCAACCGGAACTCCCTGCCTTGCACACCCCTTCGTGCAATCTCCCACACTTGCCACATCGACCGTGGCTCTGCTGACTCCTGGATCTGTGATCAGAAACCTTTGGCTTTTTGCCCGAACTGCCTGAACCCGAAACCGCCTCCGGTTTCCTCTTCTTCTCCATCTCGAGATCAATCTCCCTCTCCCGAGCCCTAGCAATCATGTCATCCAGCGTTTTACAGCTGGACCTGCTCACAAACTGGCGGATATCGCTCCGCAACATCTCATGATAACGGGCCTTCTTCATCTCCTCATCGGCTGCATACTGAGGAACAAGAAGAGCCCTCTCCCTGAACTTGGCGGTGATCTCCGCCACGGTCTCTGTAGTCTGGGTGAGGTCCTGAAACTCTTTGGCTAACTGCTGCACCTCAATAACTGGTGCAAACTCCGCCCTGAACCTGGTAGAGAAATCAGCCCAGGTCATGGCATCCAACGCGGCATCATCTCCAATGGTATGTCCGACCTCCTCCCACCAATCCCGTGCCCTGTCCTTCAGATGACAGGACGCCAATCTGACCTTGTGCCCCTCGGGACACCTGCTAGTGCAGAACGCGTTGGCCACATCTGCCAACCATCTAGTACTCGCTATGGGGTCTCGCGCCCCGTGATAGTCTGGAGCTCCACATGCCCTGAACTCCCTGAATGTAAGTGCACGCGACCCCATCATGGCCGCCACCTCGGCACGGAAGGTGCCCAATCTCTCATCCATCAGCTCTAGGATACCCTCCTTGATCGAACCGAAGATCACAGGAGTCTGCTCTAAAATGATACGAGTAATCTATGAAGAAAGAAACTCTCTGGTCTGCTCATCCATGCGCTCGTTCCCCGAGCCTGATCCTGATCCCTCCCCGGCACCTCCACTGCCGGCTGCTGGCCTCGAACGCAAAACCACCATTTTGAAACACATCATAGCAACATCAGAAAACTGAAATATCTCAAGGGATCATTGATACTACTACTAGCTTCCTGGTCTTGTCTCGGCCTTCCTTGATTCGAGTACGGATCCTCTGCTTTCAGTAGTACGTGCCCATACTACCTTCCACATCTATCCGTACTTTCCTCAAGAACTGCCTTGACTCCCCCAAGTCACTTCTACTACTACTGATCTCTGCTACTCTCATCCTAGGCTTGCCTTAGGGAAATCTCTGACTCCACTCAAACCAGTCCTCAGCTGCTGAAGGCCTCCTTGTAATGCTACTTAGCCGTCACCTGAATACCATCACATATGATGAGGCTCGGATAATCCTTCGAGTAAAAGGCTCGTCCCTACAACGGTTAGACTCAGACAAGAGCTGCGCAATAGGGCCAAATCCAATACTCTGAGATTATTCAACCCTGGTCACATGTGACGTGGCGTATTCATCTAACGGCTAACTCTCATCACCAAGAGTTCTACAAAGCACGAAGCAAGCAGCATTCGGACACCGGAAACTACTCAAGCAAATCTACTCCCATAACGAGAAACTACACTAGCATACAATGCTAAGCTCGCGCTACCAGGCATAACCTAAACAGGCTATCCTACTGCTGTCTACTCAATACTATCATGCAATTCTCATAAAGCTGTAACACATATAGCAGGCACATAAGGCATCCTCCTAGATCCTTAGTCCTATACTAGCATGCTGTTCTACGGAAACTGGAACAATTAATCATAATAATAAAACTTGTATGGGTAATTTGGGAGTACTTACTTGAGCTCGGCTGATCGCATGCACCACACCCTTATCTTGTTTAAAAATTCTTTTCTTTCTAAGTGCTTTTCAAAATTTCATTCGAAAACATTTTTCTTTTTGAAAATCTTTTTTATCTTTCCCTTAGTTTGAGTTCAGATGCACCCGGCGGTGTATCCGAATGCCTCAAACCAGGGCTCTGATACCAACTTGAAACAACCCAAAAATCCGACCCAAAAATTTCAATTTTTATCATATCAAAAACATGAAACCAAGTATCACATAACAAAATCATACGTTACGTGTTTCAAAAACTATGATAAAATACTGAGAGAAAGAAAACTGTATCACAACTGTATCCAAACATATCAACTAACGGAATCAACTCCCAGGACAAAAACTGAAGCTGTGGTGTGTGCGATGCCATCATCCCGAGCTCTTCCCTTTGCTTGCGGAAGTACCTGAAACCAAAATTGAAACTGTAAGCACGAAGCTTAGTGAGCTCCCCCAAACTACCACATACCATACAATACATATAAAGCACATACTGGGCCTTGCCCACTGCATCGGAACGAAGTCCAGAACTAGCTGCAATGGACCGAAGTCCGGAACTAACTGCATCGGACCGAAGTCCGGAACTGACTGCATCAGACCGAAGTCCGGAACTGACTGCATCGGACCGAAGTCCGGAACTGACTGCATCGGACCGAAGTCCGGAACTGACTGGGACCTTGTCCCCTGCATCGGACTGAAGTCTGGAACTGGCTGATCATGGCATAACATAACACATATAAACTAATATAAACACATATACTGCATACTGCATCGGAACAGAGTCCGGAACACATAACACAAACATGCTTGAATCACAAAGACATCAAACACTCTAACTACTGCATCGGACTAAAGTCCGGGACTACTACTAACTAAACGGGCCGGCATTGTGGCCGTAGACCCGTTCCTACTGGAAGGAAACTCACCTCGTGAACTGGCTGCTGTGTGAATGGCTCTGGAAGCTAACTGCTGCTGCTCCGGTATCTCCCTGGCTACAAATCCATAAACACACTCAATCAAATGCTAATCACTGCACTGGGGTAAAATGACTCTTTTACCCTTGGTCAAAGTCAACACTCTCGGTCAAAGTCAACCCACAGTTGACCTGACTCGCCGAGTTGGGCCGCCAACTCGCCGAGTCTCTAGTCTCACTTCTCAATAGACTCGCCGAGTCCCTCAATAAAACTTCTAAATAAATGCCACGGAAGCAACATACCAGAGACGGGGCGTAGAGCAAAGATCCAAGGGCAAAATCAGAGTTCATTGAGGTATTTCTCGGATTCCTTCTGTTTTATGCTTTAGACCTCCATTAGAACACTTTTAGGGCTAGTTTGATGTATTTTCCAAACCTTATAGTTGTATGGATGCCTTAATAGGTCGAGATATCCCTAGATTTGTTCATTTAGGAGTTGTAGAGCCCGGATCTATTGCCTTTTTGAAGATGCTTTGCATAGGAACCCTAGATCTAGCCTTTATTATGCTTTTTGAGCCTTATTATCTTCTTGGTCGCTTATGGGCACGTAAAGATAGAATCTTTACGTGCTAATCGAACTAAGGAAGCCCAGATCTATAAGTTTTAGACGCTGGATTCAAGCAGAATCGAGTTTAGAGTAGCTGCATGGATGTGACTCGGCGAGTCAAGTCGCGAGTCCCGTTTTTCCCCTTTTGAGTGATGTCGAGTGGGAGCCTATGAGTAGTAGAGTGGTCTCAGTGAGTTGGAGGGCAGACTCAGTAATGGAGGGACTCGACAAGTTGTTCATACAACTCAGCAAGTCCAAGGCAATCTTCTTAGCTCAAGAACAACTCGTCGAGTTGTTCATATGACTCGGCGAGTCGGATGCAGATTGTCTGAGTTCTTGGATCGAGAGGGTACTCGTCGAGTCGATGCCATACTCGACGAGTAGCCATGAGTAGGGCTGAGAAGTGAGACTAGAGACTCGGCGAGTTGGCGGCCCAACTCGGCGAGTCAGGTCAACTGTGGGTTGACTTTGACCGGGAGGGTTGACTTTGACCAAGGGTAAAAGAGTCATTTTACCCCAGTGCAGTGATTAGCATTTGATTGAGTGTGTTTATGGATTTGTAGCCGGGGAGATACCGGAGCAGCAGCAGTTAGCTTCCAGAGCCATTCACACAGTAGCCAGTTCACGAGGTGAGTTTCCTTCCAGTAGGAACGGGTCTACGGCCACAATGCCGGCCCGTTTAGTTAGCAGTAGTCCCAGACTTTAGTCCGATGCAGTAGTTAGAGGGCTTGATGTCTTTGTGATTCAATCATTTTTGTGTTATGTGTTCCGGACTCTGTTCCGATGCAGTATGTAGTATATGTGTTTATATTAGTTGATATGTGTTATGCTATGCCATGATCAGCCAGGTCTGGACTTCGGTCCGATGCAAGGGACAAGGTCCCAGTAAGTTCCGGACTTTGGTCCGATGCAGTTAGTTCCGGACTTCGGTCTGATGCAGTCAATTCCGGACTTTGGTCCGATGCGGTTAGTTCCGGACTTCGGTCTGATGCAGCTAGTTCCGGACTTCGGTCCGATGCAGTGGGCAAGGCCCAGTATGTGCTTTATATGTATTGTATGGTATGTGGTAGTTTGGGGGAGCTCACTAAGCTTCGTGCTTACAGTTTCAATTTTGGTTTCAGGTACTTCCGCAAGCAAAGGGAAGAGCTCGGGATGATGGCATCACACACACCACAGCTTCAGTTTTTGTCCTGGGAGTTGATTCCGTTAGGTGATATGTTTGGATACAGTTGTGATACAGTTTTCTTTCTCTCAGTATTTTATCATAGTTTTTGAAACACGCAATGTATGATTTTGTTATGTTATACTTGGTTTCATGTTTTTGACATTCCCGTGTGGAAATGGGAGGACATCACCATGGATTTTGTCACCAAGCTTCCCAGGACCGCACGAGGAGTAGATTCGATATGGGTAGTAGTGGATCGGTTGACGAAGAGTGCTCATTTTATCCTGATCCAGGAGAGTATATCGGCAGAAAAGTTAGCCGATATCTATGTGCGTGAGATCGTGGCACATCATGGAGTGCCGGTATCGGTGGTGTCAGACCGAGATGTCCGTTTTACATCTAGATTCTGGAAGCGGTTTCACGACGATATGGGTACTCGTCTCCGTTTCAGCACCGCTTTCCACCCTCAGACGGACGGGCAGAGCGAGAGGACGATTCAGACTCTCGAGGACATGCTCAGGGCATGTGTTCTAGACTTCGGTGGCAGTTGGGATACGTATCTTCCGTTAGCAGAATTTTCGTATAACAACAGTTATCATGCGAGCATTGATCGACCTCCCTTTGAGATGCTTTATGGGAGGAAGTGTAGGACCCCGATTTGTTGGGGCGAGGTCGGTCAGCGAGTCGTTGGGAGTACATATGTGGTGCTCAAGACGACCGAGTTGATTCAGTAGGTCTGTAGTAGACTGCAGACTGCGTAGAGTCGGCAAAAGAGCTACGCCGATAGGAGGGGTTCAGACTTGGAGTTCCGGGTGGGCGATATGGTCCTTCTGAAGGTCTCACCCTGGAAGGGTGTCATCAGGTTTCGGAAGAGAGGCAAGCTGGGCCCCAGGTTCATTGGTCCTTTCAGGGTTTTGGCCCGAGTGGGTCGGGTTGCTTATCGGTTGGATCTTCCTATAGAGCTTAGCCAGATCCACAACACTTTCCATGTGTCTCAGTTGAGGATGTGTTTGGTGGATGAGTCAGCAGTTGTTCCCTTAGAGGATATTCAGGTTGATAGCAGCCTGAATTATATTGAGAGGCCGGTCGCGATTCTGGACCGGAAGACAAAGACCTTGAGGAACAAGGCAATTCAGTTAGTAAAGGTGCAGTGGCAACACCGGAAGGTGTCTGAGTGGACGTGGGAGGCTGAGGAAGAAATGAGAGAGCACTACCCAGAGTTATTTGCAGATTCAACCGTAGCAGACTTCGAGGACGAAGTCTGAGACAAGTGGGGGAGAATTGTAACGCCCCGTCTCTGGTATGTTGCTTCCGTGGCATTTATTTTGAAGTTTTATTGAGGGACTCGGCGAGTCTATGGCCTGACTCGTCGAGTAGGGTCGAGTTTTCGAGCACGTGTTAGTCGGCGACTCGGCGAGTCCATATTCGGGACTCGGCGAGTCTGCCTGCCAGGAAGAAACCCTAAATCCCCGGGTTGCTCACTATTTAAGCAATGTTATGTGCCCCAAACTCGCCTCCTTCACCCTCAGAGAGGTGTGAGAAAACCCTAATCCATCCCTTGATTGTTTTAAGTGTTTTTGTGTGGATTTTGAAGGCTTGAAGAAGAAGAAGAAGAAAGGAACAAAGAGAAGAGCTGTAGAGCAAAGATCCAAGGGCAAAATCAGAGTTCATTGAGGTATTTCTCGGATTCCTTTTGTTTTATGCTTTAGACCTCCATTAGAACACTTCTAGGGCTAGTTTGATGTATTTTCCAAACCTTATAGTTGTATGGATGCCTTAATAGGTCGAGATATCCCTAGATCTGTTCATTTAGGAGTTGTAGAGCCCGGATCTATTGCCTTTTTGAAGATGCTTTGCATAGGAACCCTAGATCTTGCCTTTATTATGCTTTTTGAGCGTTATTATCTTCTTGGTGGCTTATGGGCACGTAAAGATAGAATCTTTACGTGCTAATCGAGCTAAGGAAGCCCAGATCTATAAGTTTTAGACGCTGGATTCAAGCAATATCGAGTTTAGAGTAGCTGCATGGATGTGACTCGGCGAGTCGGAAGAACGACTCGGCGAGTCAAGTCGCGAGTCCCGTTTTTCCCCTTTTGAGTGATGTCGAGTGGGAGCCTGTGAGTAGTAAAGTGGACTTAGTGAGTTGGAGGGCAGACTCAGTAATGGAGGGACTCGACGAGTTGTTCATACAACTCGGCGAGTCCAAGGCAATCTTCTTAGCTCAAGAACAACTCGTCGAGTTGTTCATATGACTCGGCGAGTCTGATGCAGATTGTCTGAGTTCTTGGATCGAGAGGGTACTCGTCGAGTCGATGCCATACTCGAAGAGTAGCCATGAGTAGGGCTGAGAAGTGAGACTAGAGACTCGGCGAGTTGGCGGCCCAACTCGGCGAGTCAGGTCAACTGTGGGTTGACTTTGACCGGGAGGGTTGACTTTGACCAAGGGTAAAAGAGTCATTTTACCCCAGTGCAGTGATTAGCATTTGATTGAGTGTGTTTATGGATTTGTAGCCGGGGAGATACCGGAGCAGCAGCAGTTAGCTTCCAGAGCCATTCACACAGCAGCCAGTTCACGAGGTGAGTTTCCTTCCAGTAGGAATGGGTCTACGACCACAATGCCGGCCCGTTTAGTTAGCAGTAGTCCCAGACTTTAGTCCGATGCAGTAGTTAGAATGCTTGATGTCTATGTGATTCAAGCATGTTTGTGTTATGTGTTCCGGACTCTGTTCCGATGCAGTATGCAGTATATGTGTTTATATTAGTTGATATGTGTTATGCTATGCCATGATCAGCCAGTTCCGGACTTCGGTCCGATGCAGGGGACAAGGTCCCAGTCAGTTCCGGACTTCGGTCCGATGCAGTCAGTTCCGGACTTCGGTCTGATGCAGTCAGTTCCGGACTTCGGTCCGATGCAGTTAGTTCCGGACTTCGGTCCGATGCAGCTAGTTCCGGACTTCGGTCCGATGCAGTGGGCAAGGCCCAGTATGTGCTTTATATGTATTGTATGCTATGTGGTAGTTTGGGGGAGCTCACTAAGCTTCGTGCTTACAGTTTCAGTTTTGGTTTCAGGTACTTCCGCAAGAAAAGGGAAGAGCTCGGGATGATGGCATCGCACACACCACAGCTTCAGTTTTTGTCCTGGGAGTTGATTCCGTTAGTTGATATGTTTAGATACAGTTTTCTTTCTCTCAATATTTTATCATAGTTTTTGAAACACGCAACGTATGATTTTGTTATGTGATACTTGGTTTCATGTTTTTGATATGATAAAAATTGAAATTTTTGGGTCGTATTTTTGGGTTGTTTCAAGTTTGAGACTGGATTCACACACGTGTTCCTCTAATTCACTCAAACTACGGCTTCGATACCAACTTGTAGCGTCCCATTTTCACGACCAAAATTTTTCATTTTATTGAAAGTAAAATTTCCCAATTATAAAACCATTTTGAGAAAACAATCTATACCCAAATATAATTATTAAAAATTAGAGTATTGTAATGAACCTGAAATCTTCAATGCTACTAATAAGTGTGTAAAGTCCCACATTTGCCTTCCTAAAGTCATCAATGATACCTGAAACAATAAATAAATGGGTAAGCATAAAGCTGAGTGATTTCCACCCAAAATAAACATACTACAAACACACAAGCATGCATAATTGCCCACAACCTCTTGGTTGGAATGTCTTGGCCTAATCAATCCTCGAACTTGAATGCCAACATGCAACGGGTCCAATCAACCATTGGGCTTGAATAACTAGGGTTTGCTGGCCTACAGTTGGCCCACACTGGGTATCCTGGCCTACAACACAAATTGCCTTAACCCAACCGCTACCATATGTCGACATATAAATAATCAAGATCAAGTAGGCATATAATACACGCAAACAACAATCATACAAATCCTACTGCCTACTAGTCATCTCACAACACACAACCCCGCTACCAGCTAACCTCCATGAAATGCATAACCATAAGTACCTAGAAGTGAGATAGCCACCCGAACATATGCTCCTACTCTAGAGACACAACCAAAACAGGAACATGCAAGAAAGCCTAGATCAAGAGTTTGCAGGCTATCATACATGACTACATACAATCCCTAGGGCACTCCACTAGGTGATAACTAGTAAGTACATGTAGAGATATAGATCTATAGATCCCTAACATATAGAAATATCCTACATACCAAGATACATATCTAACAGATCACTACATCATAACAACATCCTATATACCCACATATAGATCTAACAAATAACTACAACATATCAACATGCAAGAGAGCCTAAATCAAGGGTCATCAGTCTATCCTACATTACCATATACAATCTCTATGGCATCCCTCTACCGAAAGATAACCAAAACTAATGGGTGTGTACAATGAGGAAAAACTCACCAGAATCGAAGAACTCTGAAATGCTACGATACGATTCCTTTTTAGCACCGTCTGCACCCATGAATCCGCTAATCACCAAAACCAAGTAAAATCTTATTCAACATCCCAACTCCATCTAGTTTGACCCAAAGTAAAACCAGTCAAAAAGTCAATGATCAAACTTGGTAAATGTCAGCGCCATGTCGTGGGCCTTCTCGGCAATGCCGTGGCAATGCCAAAACAAGGCAATCGTGATTTTTGGCTTCCCCAAGTCGTGGCTACCCTTTCCATTCTATGGCCACTAGAACATCACCAATTTACCAATAAGACATTAATCCTTTTAGATCTAACCTCATACTCCCATATTTAGTTCTCCACACCGACTTAAAGAATAAAGTTTCCAACTTTATCCATTAAGACCTAACCATAGGACAAGATCTTAAACCCTAAGTCCATTAAGTCCAAAATGTGACCAAAACTCAAATATAAGGCTAAGAACACTCAATCTAAGACCTTTTTCTCACTAGATTAGAAGTTCATGTCCAAATGAGCACCACATCAAATTTTGGAGTTCCTCAAACTCCAAGAGCACTCAAGAATGGGACCAAATTATCCAAAAATAGGCTCAAACATGAAAAAAAAAACACAAAGGTAAAGATTTGAACATTAGACCTCCAATAACCCATAAATTTGAAGAAGATCTTGGATCCAAGCTTGCTCCTTGCTTCTCTGCACCAAAATGAACTACCTTCTTCTTCAAGTTTCACCAAATGAAGCAAAAAACCTCAAAATATAGTTGCCAAGCTGATTTCCATGGAAGAGAGGCTTGGGTTTCGAGATGAAGGAATGGAGGCTGAAGAAGATGACCTAAAATGAAATGGGGGTTAAGATGCTTAAATATGGAAGAAACCCTAAAATATGTGGGCTTCGGCCTAAACATGCGCCATGTTGTGGCCATCTATTGCCTTGTTGTGGTGGAACTTGAAAACTCGCGTTCATTAAATTCCACGTCGTGTCATGGCACCATGCCCCATGTCATGGCTGTGATGGGTTTTGAGCATTCTAACACTTCTTATGTATACATACAACCCTAATAACCTTTAATATATGTTTTCTCTATATACATGCAAATTTCTTTTTCAAGGTTATTTCCTAACTAGCATGGCATGGGGATTACATAAAACATAAAAACTAGCAGAAATACATACCTTGTTGTTTCTTGGATTCCTTCAAGACGTTGTGAGCCTAGCACCCCAAATGTCGTGCCTCAAATGCTTCACACAACACCACAAAACTTGGAATAACTTGAGAGAATACTTCTTACACTCAAAAATCGGTTATGCCCTCTCTAGTAACACTAGGTGTCGATTTTGCTAGCCAAAGGGTTCCTTTTATAGTGGTGTCATAATTTGGGTTTCATCATGAAGACCCATAATTGTCATGACTCTTCATTTCTCATGACCCATGGGTTTGTAACTCCCATGGACTATCCATGGAGCTCCAAATGGTTACATCCATAACCCATAAACCATGGATCATTAATCCACCATAAAAGAATTGATGATTGTCATAATCAACCCTATATATTTAATTAGTCTCACTTTGATCACCAAATTAATACTAGATTAATACTTGATCAATACTAATTAAATAATACTATTATTAATATATTAGGACTTATAATATATTAATAATCATAAGTGCCTTATTCTCTCATTTAGTCTATCCAAGTATTGCAATGCCATGCAACCCAAATGGACCATGCCGAGTCGGGTCAAGTACATACGAAATAAAGTTATGGACTTAGACACTATATCCAACAGTCTCCCACTTGGATAAGTCTAATAACTATATTTGCAAATATGACTTCAAAATCCGACTAGCAATCGTAGCTCTTTCGAAGTCTCTCGGAACTGAGATGATGATGATACGCTATTTAAGATAAGTGATCATATAATCCTCTGTTCTCATGATATCAGCCAGACAAACACATGGAACATGGTCTTACTTATTATCCAACATTTGTTTCTCGATCTCTGATTTGTTTCGACATAGAACTAAATTGAACGCATCAATTAGGTTCTGACCGGGCCCGATACATAGGTCAAAACCAAATCATCGAGGGGCCCAGATATCGCTTCTATTTCTAGAAGGAACAGATAAACTTTGACTGATATGCTTGTACTAACTACTTGTTGAATTATTCACAAAGGCACGTTTTATAACATTGAATTACCAATGTGTTTTCGTACAATCAATGAATAACCAACTCATAGTCAACAAATCATATCTCTAGGTTTGAAAATTTATATGATATTACCGTCTCACGATCACTCGAGATAAATTCCATGAAGTGATGCAAGTGAGTGTGGGTTGAATCCAATACTCAGCCCTTATGAGTACTCATGAATGTTGTAGCAACCATTGCATTGTCTAAAGCACTTTAGACAAATCATACAAGCCAAATTCATGACAGTCTTAAATCAATACTTACTTCCAAAGTTTGACTGACTGTGGATGGTTTGAATAATAACATAATTATTCTGGAAGTAAAAACATGCAAAATTGAAACATAGTAAACAATCAACACAAGATAGTAACACCTTACTCATAAATAAATAACAATTTTTATTTATCATCAAATGTCAATTACATTTTACAAGTTTCAGGAATCTAATTATTAAAACTAATATCATCCTTCAGCCTAATGCGCCTCGCATGTTGTAAATGCTTAACCTTGCTCAGTCCCTTCGTGAGCGGATCTGCCGGGTTCTCATCTGATGATACCCTCTTTGCCACGAGGAGTCCTTTCTATTCTATGTCTGATGAAATGATATTTTCTGTCAATATGCCTAGATCTCCCGTGATCTCTTGGTTCTTTAGCCAAAGCAACCACACTTTCACTGTCACGGAAAATTTCCATTGGCTCCTTTATAGATGGTACAACTCCGAGGTCTCCGATGAAGTTCTTTAGCCATGTCGCCTCTTTTGCTGCCTCGGTTGCTGCTATGTACTCTGATTCACAAGTTGAATCAACTACTGTCTCCTGCTTGGAACTTTTCCAAGTAATTGCTCCTCCATTTAGGATAAAGACCCAGCCTGACTGAGAGCGGAAATTATCCCTATCAGTCTGAAAGCTAGCATCACTATATCCTTCCACTCTCAAGTCATCACTGCCTCCGAGGGTAAGGACCCAGTCCTTAGTCCTCTGCAAATACTTGAGAATGTTCTTTACTGCTGTCCAGTGTGCCTTGCCAGGGTTCCCTTGATCTCTACTGACCATGCTCAAAGCAAAGGCCACATCAGGGCGAGTACAAGTCATAGCATACATGATCGAGCCCACATCGAAAGCATATGGTATCTGACTCATCTCAGCTATTTCAGCCTCTGTACTCGGACTCTGAGTCTTACTTAGCTTGGCATTACTCTAGATTGGTAATTCTCCTTTCTTGGAATCTTGCATACTGAACCTCTTCAGTACCTTATCTACATAAGTACTTTGACTAAGTCCAATTAGTCTCTTACTCCTATCTCTCAATATCCTTATCCCTAGGATATAGGCAGCTTCCCCAAGTTCCTTCATAGCGAAACACTTCCCAAGCCAGGACTTAACCTCCTGCAAAGTTGGGACGTCGTTTACTATGAGAAGTATGTCATCCACATACAACACCAAGAAGCTAACTATGCTCCCACTAGCCCTGACATACACACAAGACTCATCCTCACTCCTAGAAAAGCCAAACTCTTTGACTTTCTCATCAAAGCAAAGATTCCATCTGCGAGATGCTTGTTTCAATCCATAAATGGATTTCTCAAGCTTACACACTCTATTAGGGTATTTTGGATCGACAAAACCCTCTGGCTGAGCCATGTAAACATCCTCAGCCAACTTCCCATTAAGGAAAGCGGTTTTGACATCCATTTGCCATATTTCATAATCATGAAATATAGCTATGGCTAACAACACTTTAATAGACTTAATCTTAGCTACTGGTGAGAAGGTCTCATCATAGTCAACTCCCGGAGTTTGAGTAAAGCCCTTTGCAACCAGTCGCACTTTATAAGTGTGTACTTTCCCATCCATGTCGGTCTTCTTCTTGAAGATCCATTTGTACCCAACTGTCTTATGACCTGGTACATTGTCAACCAAGTTCCAAACTTGATTGTCATACATGGACTAAATCTCGCTGTCCATAGCCTCCTTCTATTTCGCAGACTCAGGGCATGCCATGGCTTCCTTATAATTATTAGGTTCATCCAAATCTATCAGTGTACTATCACTAATAAATGTATCACCTTCAGTGGTGACGTGATAACCATAATAAAATTCAGGTGTGTTTCTCACCCTAGTGGATCGTCTTGGAGGTATAGACTCATCTACCGACTCAACAGGAGTTTCCTCCTCAGGTTGGTTGACAGCATTTGAGGTTCCTTCACCACTTGACTCTTGAAATTCGTCAAGGTCAATTTGCCTCCCACTGTCCCCTTGGCTTATGAATTCACTCTCACAAAAGACTCCTCTTCTAGCTACAAAAACCACATTATCATCGGGTCTGTAGAAGAGGTAACCAAAGGATCTATGTGGGTAGCTGATGAAAATACACCTCTCGCTTTGGGGTTCAAGCTTGTCATGAGTCTCGCGCCTCATAAAAGCTTCACAACCCCAAATCTTGATGTGGTCCAAATTGGGTACTTTCCCAGTCCACATCTCGTGAGGTGTTTTGGCAACCTTTTTAGTAGGGACTAGATTAAGGATATGGGTGGCAGTCTCTAAAGCATACCCCCAGAAAGAGATTGGAAACGAAGCTCGACTCATCATGGAACGAACCATATCTAACAAGGTTCGATTGCGCCTCTCAGCCACACCATTCAACTGTGGTGTCCTGGGAGGTGTCAATTGTGAGACAATCCCACATTCCTTAAGATAGTCAAGGAACTGAATGCTAAGATACTCTCCTCCCCGATCGGGTCGGAGCATCTTGAAATTCATGCCCAATTGATTCTCAACTTCCTGCTTAAACTCTTTGAAGTTTTCAAAGGTTTCTGACTTATGCTTGATTAAGTAAATATATCCATATCTACTGTAATCATCAGTAAAAGTCACATAATAGCAATTAGCATCCCTTGTAGCAACTTTGAAGGGCTCACACACATCCGTGTGTACAAGGTCCAACAAACCTTCACCCCTATCACAAGTACCTATGAAGGGTGCCTTTGTCATTTTTCCAAGTAAACAAGACTCCCAACTATCATCTGACTTGAGGTCAAATGATTCCAAGACTCCAGCCTTTTGGAGTTGGCCTATGCGCTTCTTGTTAACATGTCCAAGACGAAAATGCCATAAGGATGCCTTATCCAATCTATCTGAAGAATCAATATACAACACATTATTTCCTAAATTGTCTACAACATTCACATCTTCATATACACCATCACAAGGTATTGCTTTATAGTAAAATACATCATTGTAATAAACATTAATAGCACCATTTTTATTATCAAATGAAAATGAAAAACCTTGTTTGTACAAGCCATGAAAAGAAATAATATTTCTCGCCATTTCAGGCGAGTAACAACACTTATTCAAATCTAACATTAACCCATTATTAAGCAATAAAGAATAAACTCCTATCTTGGTAACAGGTGATGATTTCATGTTGCCCATGACTAAGTTTATCTTCCCGTGCTCCACTTGCTCACTTCTTCTTAGTGCCTGCAAATCAATACAAATGTGAATACCACAACCTGTATCAAGCACCCAAGAATTAGCATTAGATGAGTTGTTATACAATATTGTGTAAATACCTGCATGGGTGGGTTTAACCTTCCAATCCTTTACATCTTGCATATATTTGGAGCAGCTTCGCTTGAAGTGTCCCTTATCCTGGCAATAGAAGCACTGTGCTTCCTTTGGGTTTGAAGAAGGAGTAATGGGACCTTTCTTTGTCCCACTTGAAGAGGAACCATCAAGAGTCTTACCATTGGTACCCTTCGAAGGGTTTTTCCTCTTCTTACCCTTTCCCTGCCCAATAGCCAGAACAGGGGCTATTGAAGGAGTAGAAGTAGCAACCACTTTACCCTTAAGGTCATTTTCAGCTGTCCTTAAGAGTCCTTGAATTTTGCTAAGTGTGACTTCCTCCTTGTTCATATGATAAGTCATACGAAACTGATCATAACTTGAAGGTAAGGAATTGAGAATGATGTCAATCGCCAATTCCTCAGGGAAGTCAACATTGAGCTTTGGCAACCGGTCAACGAACCTTTGCATCTTCTGCAAGTGACCGGTGATGGGTTCACCATCCTTCATCCTTGCGGTTATCATGGAGGAAATTATTTCATACCTCTCTTGACATGCGCTCTGATGGTACCTTTCCATCAGATCCAGGTGCATCTCATAGGGGTAGAAATCTTGATAACACTTTTGGAGTTCCGGAGTCATTGTGGCCATCATGATGCAGGACACCTTGGTGGCATCCTTCTCATGTGCAATGAACTCTGCATACTCTTCAAGAGTAGCAGTGGCTTCATTAACAACCTTAAGCTCCCAGTCAAGGACATATTCTTTGTCCTTATAGCGGGTAATCATCCTAATGTTTCTGATCCACTCATTGAAGTTGGATCCATCAAAGATGACGTTACCACACAAGTTCATTAGGGAAAAGGAGCCTGTAGGGTTTGAGCCAGTAGCGTTATTGGAAGACATCTGAAAGAAAGACAAGTTTCATTAGATTAAGAATCCTTAATAAGTCACCCAAATGAAATATTAAGGCTAGGATCCAACAAACTATTTTTCAATGGCATATTTGAATCTCGATTGTGCCCTCTCAAGTTTGTGACTGGGATGTCGAGGATCACAAACAAGGTGTGAATAACCATACAAATTGGCTTGGTACCCTCAACAATATTACCTAATCGATGTGCCGGTTAACCACACACGCTCCACCGATCTATAATAAAGTCAAGTTACCCTTTGCCACTCTTACTAGTCCATGTTAGTGTGTCGGTTAACCACACACGCTCCACTAACGACTTGGTAAGGTACAAAGTGTAATTTTATGGGCTAGCACCAATTTCACATTTTCCTAAAGTAACTAAGATTAGGAATTTATAATGTATAGTTACTTTATAATTCATTATACTTTTAATGAGTATTTAAAGTCGTATCCTACCCGTTCGGCTAACGACCCTCCACCGATCAAGGAAGCGGTGGGTGAGAGTGGACACCCATTAAGTCACCATTTTATAGGCAACAACCTTATACCCCCTTATAGACCAGCTTCGTGAATGAGGCCTACTTGCGGTAAGAATGACATATTCTTATACATATCTATATAATAAAATTATAATAATAGTATAAGTGTTGATTTTTAAGCTTTTTAAAAATCTAAGGTTTAATTTGGAATTAAAGTATTAAAGTGTAAGACTTTTCAAATTCCAAAACTTGAGCGAAAGAATTGAAACTATTCCAAGTCTCTTAAATTTGTAACTTATGAGTTTTAATGGTTCATAAAAATGAAGACTCTTCATTTTATGAAACCTCTTTAGTTCTTTAATCACAATTTAAAGAAGTGACTTTTGGTTATCCATAACTTGAGGACAATTTAAGGACACCATCATTGCCATTAAGATCATGAATTAAAACACACATGGAGGTTACACATAATTCCTATGATCTTTCTAAAAACTCATAAGAACACAAATTCATGTCAAGCAATTTCAAAAAATCATATAAACATATACAATACTTGAAAATTGATAAAAGTCATGAAAAAATGGGTTAACATAATCATTATCACTTTGAAAAACAGATTTTACAAGTCCAAAACAGATTGGGATAATGATTTAAATCCATTTCTAGCAACAAAACTCGAAAAAATGCCCAACACGCTCCTACTCGTCGAGTGCATGATCCTACTCGACGAGTAGGATGAATTTGTTCATGGACTCGATGAGCCCTCCCCATGAACTCAGCGAGTCCAGTCGTCAGGGAGCAGATTTTTCGATTATCAAGCAGTTTTGCATCAAGTATACAGAAAATAATCCTAGGCTCTGATACCACTGATGGGTTTCTAGCATTCTAACAATTCCTAAGTGTACATGCAAACCTAATAACCTTGAATCTATGTTTTCCCTATATACATGCAAATTTCTTTTTCAAGGTTATTTCCTAACTAGCATGGCATGGGGATTACATAAAACATAAAAACTAGTAGAAATACATACCTTGTTGTTGCTTGGATTCCTTCAAGACTTTGTGAGCCTAGCACCCTAAATGTTGTGCCTCAAATGCTTCACACAACACCACAAAACTTGGAATAACTTGAGAGAATACTTCTTACACTCAAAAATCTGTTATGCCCTCTCTAGTAACACTAGGTGTCGATTTTGCTAGCCAAAGGGTCCCTTTTATAGTGGTGTCACAATTAGGGTTACATCATGAAGACCCATAATTGTCATGACTCTTCATTTCTCATGACCCATGGGTTTGTAACTCCCATGGACTATCCATGGAGCTCCAAATGGTTACATCCATAACCCATAAACCATGGATCATTAATCCACCATAAAAGAATTGATGATTGTCATAATCAACCCTATATATTTAATTAGTCTCACTTTGATCACCAAATTAATACTAGATTAATACTTGATCAATAATAATTAAATAATACTATTATTAATATATTAGTTATTATAATATATTAATAATCATAAGTGCCTTATTCTCTCATTTAGTCTATCCAAGTATTGCAATGCCATGCAACCCAAATGGACCATGCCGGGTCGGGTCAAGTACATACCAAATAAAGTTATGGACTTAGACACTATATCCAATAGACTGATCATTTCCTCTAAAGCCTTATTTGATTTTTTATGTCTTGGCCCACAATCTTCGGAAAATAGGATGTTACAGTTTGTTAGATAAATTGGTCAAGTAGGTTGACCCGGAGGTAAATAATGTTAGGCATGGCTGGAATCAGCCCTCATTAGAATAAATTAGGAAACAAACCCCCCATGAAAAGCCTAGCAAGTCTTGATATTACTTTGTTGGGTAGTTACATGGGAAACGGTTGACATGCTCTTTATTGATCACAGAGGAGATAACCATACCTAATTCTCTACCCTAATAGGAATCAAACATAGATTCTATTAGGGATGAGCAACAGAACCGGGTACCTACTTTCAGAACCGGAACCGCCTCAGAACCACCTTAAAGGGTTCCAATATTTCTTCCATAAGTATTGGAACCACTATAAGCGGTTCAGGTTCTGGTTCTTATATTTTCTGAAATGCTCCCTACCCGGTACTAGGGGTGAGCGCGGTGCGATTCGGTGCGGTTATTAGCCAAAACCTCACCACTAACCAAAAATGCGGTTAATCCATTTTCAAAACCGCATGGTGCGGCTATGTTTGCGGTACGGTTAGGCGATTATTTTTGCGGTGCGGTTTTGTTTTTTCTGTGTTGCGGTTATTAACCGCATGGATTTTGTGCGGTTATTTTATGTGGTTTTTAACCACAGTTTCGAGCTCAAATAGTTTTAAGAGTTCAAACATATTACTTGTAATAATAATAAAAACCATAAGGTATAAGACAATTAACTATTTAACTTAAACCACAAACAACTAATATCTTAAAAACGTCAAATCAATAGTAATTAACAATAAATATCTTAAAATTTTCTAATTTCATCATTTTTTCAAAGTTAAACATAAGAAAAAACCAACACTTTTGTCTTTTAGTATTTTATCCATCTTTCATTCATGAAACTTGTCTTAATTTTAATATTTAATAAACTAATAATTGATAAAAAAAATTGTATATAATATATGCGGTGCGGTTTTTTTGTGGTTTTTGGAAACTAATAACCGCACTGCACCACAAATTTGCGGTTTTTGAAAAACAGAAAACCTCACCATCGGTTTTTATTGCGGTTGCGGTTTTTCGATTGCAGTTTTTGCGGTTAATTTTAGTTGCGGTGCGATTTTTGCTCACCCCTACCCGGTACCCATCGGAACCGGATTCTATAAGGCGATACTTTCAACACACACACATACACAATCATGTGTATATATATATATATATATATATATATATATATATATATATATATATATATATATAACAAATTAATTTGTAGATATTAAGCTTTGTTAAAATGGAACAAATCAAATATTATAAAAGTTAGCAAATTGTATCATCAGTTTCCTAGAAATTAAAGATTGTGAAACAACATGAGTAATTGATCGTGGGTGCAATTCCTCATTCATCATCTTAGTCCTAAAAACATATGACTCTATTTCCCTCAGTGAATATCACCTGATCAGTCTAATTGGATGTATATACAAAATCATAGTCAAGGTCTTAGCAGAAAGGCTGAAAGTCTGCATTCCTCATGCTGTTAGTCATATGCAAACGACTTTCATAAAAGATCACAACATTCTATATGGTCCATTGATTATAAATGAAGCCATATCTTTTCTACAGGAAAACAAATCGAAAGCGTTATTATTCAAGGTTGATTTGAAGAGAGCATTTGATTGCCTTAATTGGGATTATCTCAATTTTGTAATGGCTCAAATGAATTTTGGTCAGAAATGTCGTAACTAGATTTTAGGATGTCTCTCTTTAGCTCGTGCTTTTGTAATCATCAATGGATCAACTTCCAAAGAATTTGTCACTTAAGAGGGGAGTATGATAAGGTTATCCATGTTTATTCTGGAGGTCGAGGGTCTCAACATAGCACTGAAAGAAGCCAATGATCATGGCATCCTCCATGTAGTTCAACTACCCAATAACGGTTATATATTATCGCATCTTTAATATGTCGATAACACGATCTTCCTTGGCTCTAGGTCAATGCAAAATGCAAAAAATTTGTCAGAATTTTGAGATGTTTTGACTGTCCTCAGGTTTGAAAGTCAACATCACCAAAAGCAAACTCTTTGGCCTTGGAGTTAGCGAGGTGGAACTAGACTGGCAATCAAGAAGCATAAACTGCTCAATCGGGAACCTCACCTTCATATACCTAGGAATGCCTGATGGTGCAATTATGTCTAGATTGGTTCATTGGAACTCTCTTATAACCAACTTCCAAAAAAAATTATCAAAATGGAAAGCCTCAAATTTTTCGTTTAGGGGATGCTTAACATTATGTAAATCAGTCTTGGGGAGCCTAGGCTCATTCCTTTTTTCTCTTTACAAAGCCCCAGTTAAAGTAATAAAAACAGACTAGAAAACCTAAGATGTCATTTCTTTTGTGTTGGTTCATCAGAGAATAGAAGGATGTCAAGGATCGCATAGGATAAAGATATGTCCAAAAAATGGGGGGCTTTACATTGGAAGATTGAATGCACACAACCTAGCACTATTAAGAAAATGGTGGTGGCACTTTAACTCCTGTAAACATGAGCTTCAGAAAGATGTCATAAAATTAATCTATGGGAATTATGGGGAGTTCAATGCTTCTTCCAAAGCTAAGAGGAAAGGATATTGTTAGGGTAGCATCGTGAATCTACATAACTACTTGTCCAAGGATAACTTGGATTATCGTAATCTCTTTTCACATTCATCTGTTAGGTAGGACAACAACATGATTTGGAGCCTTGAACCCTCAATGGATGTATGTTGTGGCTTCTCTTAGGGGATACTGTGACAACCTGAAGTTTGTTCCATTATTTGTAACCCTTTCTGTTAATACCTTCGTCGTTTTCAATTTCGTTTCCGTTTATGTCATTAAATTAAGTCATTTAATTGAGATTGCTATTATGACTTAATGGGTGTCCTAACACGTTTAGAACTCATATTAACAGCCCATTTTAGTTATCAAATTTTTTTTAGAATCGACCATATCGGGTTACGGTAACTTAATCGGGTGCGACCAAAAGCCACGTCTAACGTCGGTATCGGGTAGAATTCCACCGTGTCCCGAACTTAGAACCTATTTAAAGCTCAAAAGACTTCATTTTGAAGCATTTGCACTCTCTCTCTACTCTCTCTCTAATCTCTCTCCTCAAGTCCAAGTTCTTGATCCAAAATCACTCATTTCAAGCCCCAAATCATCAAGGTAACTATCCTAGCTCCTAGTATAACACCTTTGGCCTTCAAATTCGTGAATTATATGAGAAATAGGACCATAAACATGTGTTTACGGTCCTGGGACATCCTTAGGCCTTGAACACATGTAATTGGGGTTTTTGAGCCATAAAACCCTTCCAAACCTCATTTGGAGCTTAGATATGACTTAGGGGCTTACCAAATTGGACTTAGAACACCTTTAACTCATCATTTAGGGTATAACCATGAGTTTACGGCCCAAGCACATGCTTGGACCGTAAACACCTATTTATAGGGCGTAAACTCAATTTTAAGTGTTAAGATGCCACTTAAACACACCATAAGCATTGTAATAAAGTCTAGAAGCAACCACAATCAAGTTAAGGACCTTAAGCATGCTAAAACTACCCCCATAGGAGCTTATGGCCGTAAACCCCCAAGAATGGGTTCTTAGGCCGTAAACTCCTAAAACATGGTCAAATGGTACCTTAAACTCATTCCATGGCTTGTAGAATTAGCTAGAAACACTTGTAAAGACCTAAGACCACCAAAACATCAAAGGAAGGTGTGTGGGGGAGTTTACGGCCATAAAATCTTAGTATACTACCGTAAACTCCATTAGTTGGTCTATATGATGGTTTAATCCATTCCTATGCCCTAGATTTGATCCTAGCTAATTTTCCCAATTGATATAAGGCCATTTAGCACCCTAGAACACCCCACCATGAGTTTACGGCCGTAAACTCATGGGGAGTGGGTCATTAGGGCCGTAAACCCTCTTATGAGTTTACACTTGAAGAGTAAACTCCATTTCCAAGCCATATACGTCCTTAAATGTCACCCGGGTCACTCCAAACACTTATTTTGAAGTGTTTTCGCGTATTGGAGTGTATAATCCTATATAATTAGTAGTTCAAAGTCTAATTAGATACAATTATGTATCATTTCATATTACATAGGAACCTCGCACGTTATTAAGCCCCGATCTGACACTTAGCATCCTAGACAGCACGTTCCTCGACTGGTGAGTTCATACCCCTACACATTTTTCCGTGTTTTTCAATGTTTTCAGGGGCGAATACAAGCAAAACAATAAATGTTTTCAAAACCTAAAACTGATGTATTTCTATAAATATCTGGCTAACTTTTATATATCTTTACCCCTTATGTATTATGCGGAGCATAAGGGATGTTTTATTGAACATAAGTATATGGATTTCAAGTACAGTATAAGTAACAATCAAATTATTATGGGAATAATTTGGGATCTTTAGTTCATGTTTAACGAGCACAAATTTATGTAAAGTTATTAGATAAACTATGTCTGATTCAGTTTATCTCTGTTTAAGTTAGAGTATATTATTAGATAATTCCATTGTATTTAACTGTTTTCACTGTATTATGTTTCAAAACGATTAATATGTTTGATAACGTCTGAAAACACCGTGAATAATTTAATACTAGCTTGTGATATTCGTCATTACCCTTTGGGTTATCAGTAAATCCTCCCTGGAAGTGTAACCAGAGTCTCCTGGAGGGAGACCGTGGAATTTGTGAATAGATCTATTCGGGACTGACAATCCCACACCTGAACTGCTAGCTACAGTTAGGCGGGCACACCTGGGGTGACAAATTCTGGATATCGTCCGACGTCTGACGAACGTCAAGGAGGTCTCGGTGTCGTATCAGCATGGTTACCCGACTCACAATACGTGTTAATACAAGTTTATTCACGGATTTGATTTTATATCTATCTTCAATCTATAGTTCTTTTATCTAGAACGGGATGGTAGTCCAATGGTTTTCAATCTATATCTAGTACGGGATGGTAGTCCCATGGTTTTCAATCTATATCTAGTACGGGATGGTAGTCCCATGGTTTTCAATGTATCTCTAGTACGAGATGGTAGTCCCATGGTTTTCAATCTATATATAGTACGGGGTGGTATTCCCATGACTTTTAATCTATAGTTTGTGTATTAAAACTACCTTATATCTAGTACGGGATGGTATTCCCATGGTTTTCAATCAATATTTTTATGCATTAAAAATATCTACTGTTGTACTGGATGGTAATTCCCAGTGGTTTTCAATATATAGTTCTATGTATTAAACTATACACTGTGGTATTTAACTAAACTTTACTTTTAGGAAACTAAGGGTTTTTCCTGGGATAATTGAACTGTACATAATCGGAACGTATAATAAACAGATAACTAAGCTATACTTATAAGAAAATATGGGATTTTCTTGGATAACAAACTTTTTCGGAAAACCAAAGGAAACATGTTCATTTCAGAAAACAAAACACTTATGAACTCACCAGCTTTATGCTGATTTTCAAACTGCTTGTATTCTCAGGTCCACATTAGACAGGTACCCAACGATCCTTTTGGCGAAGACGGAGTACATAGAAGACACGTCTTTACGTTTGTTCATATGACATATATGTATAAGATATGTAACTCTTTGTTTTCAGACAATGTAAATGAATCTATGTAATGTAAAGTTTTCTGTTTACTATGCTTACTATGTACATTGGTTGTTATATTCATGACGTCCTCCGCCCCGGAACGTTTCCGCCTTTGGTTTCGGGGTGTGACAAATACATTCAAAAATATTGGTTGGTGCTTAGGAATAGAATAACCTGGTCCACAAAAAAGTGAATATCTTATCATGGCGATTTTGTCATAGAAGACTGCCTACCAAAGTGAATATAAAAAGTATTGTTATCGGATCTTTGACTACCTGCCCATTATGTAACATTTTCGTGGAATCAAAATCATGTTTATTAACTGAATGCTCAATCTCACAAAAAGTTTGGAACGGTGTGCAGAAATGGTGGTGCATGTTCCCATTATCTTTTGATTCACTGAATGAAATGCTTCAGTGCAGGAACCTAGTACCAGGCAGTGATAATCTCGATCAAGTTTACAAAGCAGTTATGTTGATATACATTTGGGTGGTCTAGATATTTAGAAGTGATAGAATACACTCGAACACAATCAAATTATATAAGAATCTAGCAAATTAAGTACAAGTACTAAGTCATTTGCGGATCAACTCTAGAAGCAAGCTTAAAAATTTTAGGTGGACGAAATGGTTTTGTGATCCGATAACTTAATACAAAATATGGGAAAAAAACAAAAGAAAAAGAGAAAGGCTTTGGTGGTGGAGTGTCACACCCCCGAACCAGAGGGCGGAAACGTCCGGGGGCTTGATGTAACTTCATCTTTGTAGTATCATTACAGAGTATATAATTGAAACATAACATTATCATCATCACACATGTAATAATACAACATTCATAGTTTACATCAAGTATTGTATTTGAATATTCCATGCCAAAGTAGTTAAAGTATGATGAAACAAAATATAACAAAATATCCATGAATTCGTTCTGCCCAACCTGCTCAATGGTTTCCTGAGAATACAAGTTAATTTAATAAGGTCAACATAAAAATGTTGGTTAGTTCATAAGCATGTTTGAGAAAATGATTTGTATTACTTTGTAAACACCATAAAATCTTATGTTTTCTGAAAGCAGTTTGATATGTTTGTGTCTGATCTTGTATTAATGCATATGTGTTATTGTTTACTGGAATGTAAAGAGAGTATGGAGAGAATATCAAAGAGAATGACCCCAGACAACCCGATGTTGTCTGTAAAAGAGAATGCTGGTATCTCAACCCCCGAGGTTGAGTACCAACGTGAGTATCTTACCGAGTAACCCGAAGAGAAAAGAGAATGGTTTCCTATAAATTTTAATATGTTAATTCATCTAAGTGAGTCGTTATAACCATACTAGATAATGACAATTTCGCCTATCTTGGCGTTTAAAGACGCCGACGGAATAACGTATGGTTTTTGTGAAGCTAGACTGGTCTAGTCTAACTGTAGTGAACAGCTCAGGTGTGGGGTGTCACCCCCGTATAGATCTATACACAAACCCCCGCTCTCCCTCCAAGAGAATCTGGTTATAACTACAGGCTATGATCGTACACTCAATAGGTTTCAACCGACATGTCTCACTAGATCCTTAATCGAGTTTACGCGAAAAGAAACATATAAGGTATATTCCAGGCCCAATGACCATGTAAGTGGACAACTGAGGCCCACTAAGCATGTATATCATTTCTCGGCTCGAAAGGAATGAGAATATATATCTCGGGACCAATATATATGTAAAAGGACAACTAAGACCCATTTAACGTGTATATTATTTACATACCCAATAAGCATGTTATGAGTATCCAAGGTCCGTCGATCATGTAAATGGGTCAACGAAGCCGAATAAACATGTAAAGAGTATATACGACCTATCAAGCATATAAATTGGTCACTAAGGCCCAATAAACATGAGAATGACGTAATTAGCCCATTTGTTATTATATTGCTTGCTTTAGCTGAATTATTTAATAATATGACATAAAAGGCCCATTTTTTGTAAAAATGACATTCTTGGCCCCTTAAGCCGAAGATTTACAATTAAGGCACATTTTTGGTAAAAATAACATTTTAGGCCCTTTTAAGAACACAACTTGCATTTTAGGCTAGTTTTTGTAAAAATAACATTTTTATCCCCCTTTTATCTAAATATCATTTTTGGCTTGGTTTTTATGAAAATGTGCATTCTTAGCCCATTTGAAAATAATTTTTATCTGGTCCAAGTTCTAACAATTTTATATTATTAGTTTTTCTTAGCAAGAATTTACATTTTTGTCACAACTATGTTGAAAATGACACTTAAGCCCACAAAAGCCCTAAAAGTGACAATTTTTGGCCCAAAGCCGTGAGAAGCCCAAATAAGGCACATTTATGAAGATGTTTACATTTTTAGTCCTTATAGGGTCTCCAATAATGTAACTAACCATGTTTAGCATAAATAATCCTTTTTGAACCCCTACTAACTGTGAGTTACATAAAAATACCCATTTTTGGTCATTTTGTCACTTTAAGCCCTCTTATGCAATTTTTCTTAGTTTTAAGTAACTTCTATGTATTTTAAAACCATTTCCTTGTAAGATAAGTTGAAATGAGTGTTATGTTCTACAAATAGCATCATCTTTTAGTAGATCTTTAAGCTCATGGAGTTTATAACACATAATCACATATATAACATGAAAAACACACAAAATCATGCATAGACACATAGATCTACACAAAACAACTTGTATTCTCCTCCAAAACATAGTAAAAACCAAAAATAGGGGGTATGAACTCACTTTTCTTTGAATATTTCGGTTCTTGATGAAGATTAGAGGAGTTCTCGGCTTTACAAGCTCCCTTGAAGAGATTTTTCGAGATCTATGAAGTTCTAAGAGAATGAATCATGAAATGGAGTGTTAAGGAGTGGGGGTTATCATATTGAAGTTAAACCTTAAGCTTAAAGTATAGCTTACCAAATGAATGGATTTTTAGATGAAGTGTTCTTGTATCAACACACACGAAATCTTGGAGGAAAGGAGAAGTTTCTGGAGTGTTAGAAAGGATTCTTGTGTTTGCCAAATGAGAGACATGTGAGTGGTGTTGTGGTTCTCGGCCAAGTCTAGAAGAAGAAAGAGAAGAGTGATTTGATATTGCATGGAGATGTGGGACTACATGGTTATATGGTGTGTAATACGCCTAGATACCCATTAAGTAATAATTAGGTGGCAACACTTAATTATCATCTTGTTATTTTTTTTTATTTTTTTATAGAAGTTGGGCTGAGAATGAGGGAGAAGAAAAGAGAAGAGAAAAAGTTTGGGCCATGCTTGCTTAAATTCGATATTATGAGGCCCAAGTTGAGAATTTTCGGCCCGTTGGGCCCTTATGAGGGTTTACGGCCCAATAGAGATAAGGAAAAAGGTTTTACAGCCCAATGAGTCCCAAGAAGATAGTTTATGGCCCAAAAGGGCTTATGAAACCATTTACGGCCCATTAAGGCCCATGATGACTAAGTGAGACATTTTAGGCCCAATAAGGCCCATGAGAATTCTTATGGCCCAAAATGCTAATATTTAATGAATATGGTTCCAATTAGGGCCCATATAAGGATTCTTGACCCAAAATACTCAAATCGAGAGTTTATTGGCCCATTAGGCCCAATAAACGACTCCTGGTCCATCCTGGGTTTGAATCGGGATATTAGGGTTTCTAGCTCAAAATTGAGTATATGAGATGTGTTGAATTAGGTTTTGAACTTCATTCAGGAGTTTTGATTCAAATGGGTGATTTTGATTGAGTTCTAACATGATATCCACGTAGATTATAAGTTTTACAAGAGTTGATGTTTACATGAAAACAAAATCTCCTAGCTAAAAATGCTAGTTGTGACATCATCCCCCCGTTAGAGGGAATTTCGTCCCGAAATTCTTTTGAAAGGTAGGATCATGAACAAGAGAATAAGTGAGGGTACTTCTGCTTCATCTGTTCTTCACGTTCCCATGTGAATTCCGGTCCACGCTAAGCGTTCCTTCGAACCTTCACAATTGGAATACGACTCTGCTTCATACGCTTCACCTCCCTATCCACTACCTCAACCGGTTCTTCAACGAATAGGAGATTCTCATTTATTTCAATATTTTCTAGAGGAATGACAAGGGTTTCATCTGTTAAGCACTTTTTCAAATATTGTGGATTTAGTTTCGATATTTTCCGTAAGTAGCTGCAGCTTATAAGCCACCGGACCAATTTGGGCAAGAATCTCGAATGGCCCAATATATCATGGATTTAGTTTTCCTCGTTTCCCAAAAAGGATCATCCCTTTCTAGGGAGAGACCTTTAATAGTACCCAATCTCCAACTTGGAATTCTAGAGGCTTTCGTCGTTTGTCATCATAACTCATTTGTCGGTCACGTGATGCTTGGAGTCGGGATTTGATTTGGATTATATTTTATGTAGTTTCTTGAATTATTTCTAGTCCTATAAGAGTGCTGCTCGGTGATTGCCCTTTTTCCAGTTGGGCGTCACCCACCTCAGCCCAACAGAGAGGTGTTATGCATTTGCGACCTTATATATGGCCTCAAAAGGAGCAACCCTTATACTTGTGTGATAACTGTTGTTATACGATAATTCAATCAGGGGAAAGTGGGTATTCCATGACTTTACGAAATAGATCACACAAGCTCGGATCATGTCTTTGAGTGTTTGGATGGTTCGTTCGCTTTGGCCATTGGTTTGAGGGTGGTAAGCAGTGCTTGTGTATAGTTATGTCCCCATACCCTTCTGGATTGACTGCCAAAATCGTGAAGTAAATCTACTATCACGATCCGAGTTAATAGATATTGACACTCCATGAAGTCTCACAATCTCTTTTATATAAATTCGTGTTAATCTTTCCATCTTGTATGATTCTTTTATTGGTAGGAAATGAGTGGATTTAGTTAACCTATCGACAACCACCCGGATAACATCCAATCTGTATGATGTCTTAGGTAATTTGGTTATGAAGTACATAGTAATCCTTTCCCATTTCCACTCGAGTATTACTGGCTGTTGTAATAATCCCGAGGGCTTTTGATACTCCATCCTCACTTTGGCTCAAGTGAGACACTCGCCCACGTAAGTGGCGATTTCTACCTTCATATTTGGCCACCAATAATGTTGCTTAATGTCCAAGTACATCTTATCCGAACCTGTATGGACGGAATATCGTTTTCTATGAGATTATTTTATGACTATCTCTATGAATCCCCCAAGTTTAGGGACCCATATTCTATTCATGAAGTAGTAAGTTCCGTCCTCCCTGGCTTCAAAGTTTTTATCCATCCCACACAACGTTTCATTTGTGGAGTTCTCCGACTTCAATGCCTCTGATTGGGCTCTTTTGATCTGTGAGGTTAGGTGCGAGTGGATGGTTATCGATAATATCTTCATCCGGTGACCTGAGCACTCTTTTTTGCTCAGGGCATCAGCTACCACGTTACCCTTGTATGGGTGGTACTTGATCTCGCATTCTTAATCGTTCAACAGTTCAACCCACCTTCGTTGCCTCATATTCAACTCTTTTTGGTTTAGAATGTGCTGGAGGATTTTGTGATCCGTGAAGATGGTGAACTTTGCACCGTAGGGGTAGTGCCTCCAAATCTTTAGGGCGAAGACCACAACTCCCAACTCGAGATTATGGGTGGTGTAATTTACTTCATGTGTATTCAATTGTCTGGACGTGTACGCTATCACCTTTCCACGCTGCATGAGGAGATAGCCTAACCCTTGGTTCGAAGCATCGTAGTAGACTACGAAGTCTTCGGTTCCCTCTGGTAAGGATAGCACTGGTGCACTACATAGGGCTCGCTTCAAGTTTTGGAAGGTAGCTTCTTTCTTTTCCGTCCAGTTGAAAGATACACCTTTTGTGTCAAGGTGGTGAGGGGCTTGGCTATCTTGGAAAAGTTCTGGATAAATCTTCAGTAGTAGCCTGCGAGACCCAAGAATTGTTGAATTTCTGTTGGTGTCTTCGAGATCGCCCAGCCTTCAATGGCCTTGATCTTGGAAGGATCTACGTGAATCCTTTCCTCACTGACTACGTGACCCAAGAAGTTTACACTGCGAATCTAGAACTCGCATTTGGAGAGTGTTGCATATAATCGCTCAGCTCTTAGAGTTTCCAAGATTTGACAAAGATGTTGACCATGCTCCTCCTTACTTCGGGAGTATATGAGAATGTTATCAATGAAGAAGATTACAAAATTATCGAGGAGTGGGCGGCAGACTCGATTCATGAGCTCCGTAAATGTTGTGGGGGCATTTGTTAGACCGAAGGGCATCACAACAAATTCGTAACGACCGTATCGAGTTCGGAAAGCAGTTTTTGGAATGTCCTCTTCTCAGACTCAAAGCTGATGAAAACCGGATCCTAGATCTATTTTGGAGAAGTAACTAGATCCTTGAAGCTGGTCAAATAGATTGTCATTCCGAGGAAGGGGGTATCGTTTTTGATAGTGAGCTTATTCCACTACTAGAAAACAGCCCTTTAATGACGCGCAAACAATGGCACGCGCTGATAGAGGACATATATTTGTGCGTGTCCTAAAAAATAATGTCAGTTTTGCAAAATATGAAGGATATAGGACACGCATTTGTGCGTGCCCTAAAGTTAGTGTCAAAAAAGAAAAAAAAATGAAAATACGGAGGGCGCCTTTCATAAAATGTGTGTCGCTTTATAATTTTTTAATGAAACATGGTTTTAAGCAGGATTTCACCTGCCTATTAGATCCTAAAAATTAAAACCCCCCGCCTATTCCAATTAGCAAGAAAAAGCCCTAGGGCCTTCGTCTTCATAGCAGAATTACTCTTGCTTTCGTGATCAAATGCCTCGCGATGCCGATTGTTTTGATGTTTCCAATCTTTATCTCAGTTTTGTAAGGCACTATAGGGACTTGTGTTATGCATTTTCTTTACGCATTGACTCATACGCATTCTGCAATCAGGGAGCTGAACTCATGGAGTCGGCGATTGGGGGGGGGTCTACGACTCCTCACACTCAAAACGTCTATGATTTTAAGGTTTTTTTGTCCCCGATATCAAAGAAGGACTAGGTTTTTATGTTCTAGACCTCACAAGTGCGCACCTAAGAGCTAACGCTTTTATATTAGCTTGTTCAGGAGAACAACGATATCCATTCTTCCTCCTCGAAAGGTCAGTTATGGGGTTTTGAAACTATAGAGCTCCCATTAGACTAGCATCATGTTCTTCGTATACTCTGCTTGCTTCAACTTCTTCGTCTTCCTTCATTTTCACCAAGTTTATGTCACACCTCAAAACCAAGAACGGTGGAAACGTTCTGGGGCGGAGGTCGTCATGTAAAGTATCACAACACAGTAAAAGTAAACAAGCAAACAACATCATCCATTGCATTAAATATATAATTTTAATACAAGCGTGTTCTGTACAGTTATAGACACCAAAAATAATGTGAATCAAAATAATAAGATGAGTCTTGGATGCGCTCCATCTTCTCAAAAGATGGCCTCGGTACCTGTCTACTGATGACCTGAGAATACAAGTTATTTTGAAAGAGTTTATCAGCATTAAGCTGGTGAGTTCATAAGTATTTTAGTGTTGGTGTTTGTATCAAAACGTTTGAACATAGTTTTAAACAATAGTTTGTAAACATTGGTGATAAAAGTATGTGAATGTTTGTACGTGTTTGTAAAAGTTTGAATCTCTCGGAAAAACCTATATTTTCTATTAAAAGTAGCCTTCTACCAAGGCGTAACTATTTTGTACGTTCGTTTATCGTAAAAGTGTATAATTTTCCCAAGAGTAACTATCATTATCAAAATATAGTTTGTACATAAATGTTTAAGTGAAATAATCACTAAATGTATATAAAGGATAAATTTCTGTAGTACTGTAGTATTGTAATATAGGAACTACTGCTGTACTAACTACCTTAAACCGGATTTATATTAAGGTATCATGTGATAAATTGTACCATACTATCGACTGGATAAAAAACGACAAATGTAGGTCGTAAAAAGAAATGACGTTTGGCACCCGCAGACCTGCAGGTCCGGTTGTAGCTAGCAGCAAGGTGTAGGATAGTCAATCCAGTATAGATCTATACACAAACTCACACTCTCCCTCCAAGAGACTCTGGCTACAACTCGGGCCATGACATTTAAGGCATGCTCCAATATAGTGGATCACAATTTTTTCAATGTATATATGTATATGTAATGTATTGTTACATGTTCTAGTATCGTTGTATATGTTCTCTTTCTAGTATAGTTGTATATGTTCATTCTCTAGTATAGTTGTATATGTTCTTCTTCTAGTATAGTTGTATATGTTCTTCTAGTAATGTAATGTATATGTTCTCATAGTAATGTAATGTATATGTTCTCATAGTAATGTAATGTATATGTTCTCATAGTACTAAGTATTGACTCATGAATGAACTGACTCATTGATCTAGCAATAGTATAAGTGTAATCCTGTGTTACCCCGATGGTAACTTACTAATGATGTAACTGATACGTATGAATATGGAAGCACTTTTATGTCTATATATGCACATATGATATATAATTAATATTGAAACAACCCTCGGACGGCTACCCGACATCCCACCAGACCACATCCAAATCGAGAAAAAGGAAATAGGGCGGATGGCCTTCCTAATCCCTTTAAACATTGCTTATATATCTATACATATATGGGCATACAATTTATAAGAAGTATAACAAAGTTTAAATAAAAGTATTTGGTAAGAAAAGAGTTTGTAAAACATTTTGAAGTGAAACAGTTTGATAAACAGTTTGAACAGTGATAAAATCATTGGTTTTATAGTTATTAATCACATGTGATTGATGTAATAACTATAAGTATTCAACTTGTATCCCCCCCATAAAAGCATTTAAAACATTTAAAAGTATTTCAAGGGTTAATTAAAGGGGTATGAACTCACCTGTGGTGAGTGGATTGGATTGAAGTGTCGGTTACGGTGCTAGGTGACAATTGAAGACTTGTACACACGCACGAGCGTAGTTATCATATAATGAACATATATATAACTAATTAGCCTTATTATAACTAATAAAATGAATTGGGACACTCTAGAACCTGAAAACACTTTGTTTCAAGTGTTAAAGTTCACAAGGATTGCATCCGAGTGTTAGTAGGGCAAAACTAGGGTGTTTGGGGTCTAAGGGTAAACTCCTTGGGAGTTTACGGTCTAAATGACCTTTACCCTAGGAGTTTATGGCAGTAAACTCAAGGGTTTACGGTCTAAATTCCATTTCTTGCAACTATGGGTTGTTTGGAGGTTTAAAAAATCCTTTGAAGCAATCTTGCTAAGTGGTTTAGCCTTTGGAATGGACTAGGGCCACAAAACACCCTCCTTGAGGTGTTTACGGCCTAAGGGTATTTTCCCTTGGGTTTACTACCGTAAACCCTTATGGGAAGGGATATTTCCTTGGTTTCAAGTCCTTATCACAACTAGGTAAACATCTAAGTTAGTTTTTAGGGCTAAGAAAGGAAAATGGCTCATTAAAACACCTTTTTGGGTGTTTACGGTTTTTGGAATATACTTGGACCGTAAACACCTATAATTTGTGGTGTTTGGTGTTTTTCAAAGCTTAAACACATCAATGGAAGGTTTACATATGTTAAGGTAAGTCTTAGACTTCAAACTAGGGCTAAACATGGGACTTAAGTCACTTTTGGGGGTCTTTATGGTGTTTACGGCCCAAGCATCATCTTGGACCGTGAACACCTCATTCATGGTGTTCTTGACCGATTTTCTTGGTGTTTATTTGATATACTAGCTTACAAGCACGCAAGGATGGAAGTACTTACTATAATGATGCTTGATTTGAGCTAAAAGGCCCAGAACACTTAGTGTGTGTTCTTGGTGTTTTGGAAAAATCTAAACAAAATACATAAACGAATGGATGAATAGATGCACAAACACTACATTAAGTGTTTTACTAACTTGAAATGGTTAGAACACTTACAAGATTGGAGTTTTGGAATTTAACGTTGGATGATACTTGAGAGAGTTTTTAGAGTTTACTCTTTTGACTATTTGGGGAGTAAACACAATGACTAGTTTCTTGGGGAGTAAACTCATACATATGCATGAGTTTATGATTTTTGGGTGATTCCTAAACCCAAAAAACATAAAAGTTTGATCGGGTGATTCTAATACGCGAAGTGTTTGCGGTTTTCAAAAATAAAACCCCGGGACGACACTTTCTTTCACCCGTTCGTTTAAAAATAATATTAAAATAATGAAACGAACTTTATATTTCTTAAAAATAAGACATAATGATATTAATTCACGATAAGAAGTGGTTGACTTTTAAGGTTTGACCAAATTAAATTTCGGGTTGTCATAGTTTAGATCTATACCCCATCTGGGCTTTTCATTTTCAGTCTCTACTGCTGCAATTTCTGTAAATCCCTTGTTATGTTCTTGAAGAGGAAAACGTATGGATCATATAGTTTCCAAGTCCACTCTTGGCCTCACTCATCCTGCTGAAATCAATTCCCCCAAGGTACCACTCTCAAACTTGATCTTTCTTTTGACTTATTAATGCCCTTAAACTGTTCGACGAATTGCTTATCATTTTGTGTGTGTCTATCTCTCTCTTTTCAGAAACACGAAAGATCTCTTTTGGGTCTTGGAACCAAATGGGTTAGATTAATTGGGCTTGGAAAATCCACAATAACTTCATCTTCTTCCATTTCTACTTATCGAAGTCTTGGTGAATCTGTTGCTTCATCTGCTAAAGCTTCTCAAGCTAACAATGTCATTGTTGCTCTTGCTTCTTCACAAGACTTAACTTCTGAATTGAAGCTTACAACTGCCTAAGCAATAGCAACTGGTATATTCCATTCAAGAAATAACAACATGAATGCTCAAATTTTGATCTAATTATTGCTTAAAGATTCATACTATACTAAGATGATTATGGCGAGACATAATTTTTTTTTGGTCATATTAAGGTCATTAAAGAAGTTAGCACCAACCTTTCTTTCTAGAGAATTATAGTGTTATCTTTTATTTAATTGTTTGGCTGCAACACTGTTGCCTTGATGAATTCATTGCATCTTTATCAAACTTTTGCAATAACAAGGTCAAGCTTGTGTATGATCTTTATGTGCATTTATAGTGTCAAATCTTGATCATAGGTCAAAGTGGAAAATTAAATTCAAAGAATATAATTTCTGTACTGCATTTATATTAAAAAAAATCAACATGTTTTGGTTTTACAACTTGAGGAGTTTCGTAAAAAGAAAGCAGCAGCTAACAACTCAAATCACAATTTTCAACAAATCCTTATACAACAGCACAAGCTTCTATTAATAAGTCTTCTCCTAAGATAGCTTTATCTTCTAACAACTAAAATCACAATGTTCAACAAGCCAATGGCTCAACATACAGAGGTAGGTAATTAACTAATTATTAACTAATATGTTATTTCATATGATCTCATATTCTCATAAAATCATGAATTTGATCACCTTTAAACTTTCAAATTCATTGTTTGAAGTTGTGAAATCTCTACACTTCCAGTTTTTTATAGGAACCCTAGTAATGTTCTTGATCATCCAGTATCTGAAATCAGCTCTGAATTTGTATCTACAACCTTCAGATATGAGGTTGTTGCCTCAACAGGATTACCTTCAAGAAGATCACGTCCATCTTATTTTGGATTCAGTTCTTCCAAATGAAGAAACAGATAAATCAGTTAGTCCATTCAGTTCAAAAGTTCATCCTGTTGATGCTCCTCCTGTTACTCAAAGTTTTATTTATTTATATATTTATTTTATATATCTTCTTAATTTCATTTTTTCGATTATAGGTGCATTGTTAGGGACATATGAAGATAACATATTTAAATCTGAGTCAAAGAAACCTTCTCTCAAGTCAATTGACTTTCTTAACCTTGGAGGTGGACCCGAGTTAGAAAAGAAACTCAAGTACATAGAGCATGTTTGCTCAGGGGTAATTTTGGGAAAAGAGCTTGTAAATGCACCTCCCAATGTACTTACCCATGGTTCGTTATCCTTCTCATTTTCAATTGTTGATAGAGACATAGAATCAAAATATAGTTTTTCATTTTTCATTTTTAATTATTGTAACGGTGGTCTTAGTGGAAGAAGCTGAAATTCAAGATAATAGTAGTGCAGGCTTATTGTAGTTTCACATGCATCATCTGTAATGGCGATAAATTCTTCTTATATGTGTGATCAAGAGCCCAATCTTGTGAAGGTTTATTGTAGTTTCACATCAGTCTTTCTTTGCAGCTGTCCAAAGGTTAAATTTACTATCTTTTTAGGATCTGTTTGTTAAACTGACTCTGTGAAAAAGACGTGAATGCCCTTATCATATAGGGTTTTGATGCATTACATTTACAGGATGTAGTAGCTTCTTCTAGTCCTCTTCTTGAAGTTTCACTTCAGAAAGCAGCCATATGCTGTACAACTATGCATCGTGGAGCAGCACTTGCAGCAATGTCGTATATGTCTTGTGAGCATCTACAACTACTTTTAATAGAATTTATTATTACAACAATCTCTCATTATGATTTTCCTCCCTTACAATTAATTAAATTATATTTTCTCTATTCTTTTAATTTTTATAGAAGTAATGAAGGAAAGTTTGGGGGTATTTGTTTGTGTTGTTATTTGAAGGTGATGGATGTGAAAATTTTGAACTAGTTGTTGTTGTGTTGTGTAGGTTTTCTTGAGTGTGGGGTGAGTTCATTGCTGGAATCGGTGACATCCAAATCTGCATCCATGGTGGTTCAAGTAATATCACATAGCGGGGAAGGGATTGTATCAAATGTTGTGTATGCCTTACTTTGTGTTTCCGCAATGTCAAGGGTAAACAATAATAATAATAATAATAATAATAATAATAATAATAATAATAATAATAATAATAATAATAATAATCCATTAATTAAATTAAACACAACAAGGATTAAATGCAAGAAATAGCAACATACTATCTCATTGATTTGTCTATTTACAACTTGTATTTTGAACTTGAAAAGAATTATTTTTGGTTCACAAATCTGAAACTATCTTGCAACAGTTGGCGACCGTATGCAGTTTTAGTGAAAAAACAAAATGGAATTCTCTTCTCTCTTGGGATTCTTTTTTTGGTGGTTGGTTGTCTTCAAAAGTACAAATCTACAACTATAAGGGATTTGTATGAGAAGTCATCAAAAATAGAACATGATCTTCATGGAGTAGAAGCTATGCGTGTTGGGCTTATACAATTACATGCTGATATTAAGGAGTTGACTTCTACACGCCAACTTACTAGTCAAGTTCAGGGTATGACTCAAGATCTTGCTAGAGCTACTGTTGACTTGCAGCAAGTCCCAAGACTGAAGTAAGAAATTCATGGGCTTAGACAAGAATTACAACATGCAAGGTGACTTCATCATTCATGTCCCTATAAACATGTTACATTGCATATGGATGATGTAATCAAATGATATTTCCTTCTTGAAGGGATAAATTGAACATGAGAAGAAGGGGCATGCAGAGAACTATGAACATGGTCAAGTGATGGAGAAGAATTTACTCTCTATGACTCATGAGCTGGAAAAGTTGCATGCTAAGATGGCTAATGCTGAAAAACAGGCCCGTGATGCTGCAACTGTAGTTGCAGCCAATCAAAATCCAGGTATGCCATTACTTGTGTTTCGGTGTTGTTGATGGTTCTTTCAGGAAGCTATCAGTGCTTGACTTCTTGGGTGCTCTTCATACACAGGATATAACCCAAATCATGTTAATGCTGAAGCTAAATTTTCAGGGAATCCTGACCCTGCAAGTTATGGCATTAGTTCCAAGAATAAAATGAATCCTGTAAGTTATCTCATTTTCTTAGTTTCTTTCTTGGGGGGTGTTGCTTTTTGGGTCTCAATTTTTTTATTACTGTTACAATCAGGTGCAACCTGTTGCAGAATTTTACCCTCAATATAGGCCTGGGCCTGGATCTCGGGGATCATATGATATGTAAAGGGCTCAAGGACACAGATAGAGTGATAGACTATCTCATGCTAACATGTGGACTCTTATGGTACTTTGAATTGAAGTGTACGTTTGTTTAAAATGTTATCTTATATAAGACCTTTATTAAATTATTATGCATGCTATTTTGGATATTGTTGTCCTACAACAAATGCTAGCAGTTAAAGACTAAAAAGACTGAGGTGAACAAAGAAGAAGGAAAACATAGTGATGGTTGTGAAGAAATCAAAGAAAAAGTGAATGAAAAGGCGAAAGTGAAGTGGGACCTAGTGTGGATCTTTCATCACAGAAAGTGTCAAAGGAGGAAACTATACAACATATGAACACAAGTCAAGATTCGAATTTAATGCCTTATGTTAACCTCCAGAATGCAATATCAGTGAATAGAAACTCAGAAGATTCAATGAATTCAAATGGGGAAGATGAGAACCAAAAGGAACAGGAATCAAATGAGAATGAGAATGAGAATAATGAAGTGTCTGAAATGAAAAATGAAAACACAGCTGCATAGTAGAGTGGAATAAGAAGCTCTTACAACTGTAGAAGAATCTCTTACAGACTTAGGAACATTACCAAAGAGTGGAATAAGAGGAAGCAGAAGCACTGAAAACACAGCTGCAGAATAGAGTGAGCTTTTTACCTTTTTTTTAAAACTAATTATTTTCAATTTTCTTTTCTTTAAGTTCTTATAGAGAATATCATTCAATCCCAAGCTTCAATGCACCTGGTGTCCTTATTGCTGATTTGGAGTTTCTTGACCTTTATATTGGTGAACAAGAGGTAATTAAGCTAGCTTTGGCCAATTAATTTAATTTAAATACTTTCCATTACCTGTAAATTCAAATAGAAGATGGCACATGCAAGGAGTATCCTTTCGAAGCTGCCCTTATTTTGATTCCACTCTCATACTGTCATACATACCATGTTTTGTAACATCCCAAAAATCACGACTAAAAATTTCTTTTCAAAAACATTACTAAAACCATATTCATAAAAACATATCAATAATTCAGAGTATTAATTCCAAAACATATTTCATTGTCAGAGTAAAACATCCCAGTCTGACTAATCAATGGTGGGTGTCATGCGATCACCTCGAGCTCTTCCCTCCGCTACTGGAAGTACCTGAAACCAAAACTGAAAACAATAAGCACGAAGCTTAGTGAGTTCCCCAACTTACCACATACCCTGCATAAACACATACTGCACATACTGGGCCACACCCGCTATTTCGGGCCTCGCCAGCTACAATGGCCCCGCCGCTCTAGGCCCCACCTGGCTTCGAGCCCCACTCGGATACAAATCTATTTCTCTTAGGCCTCGCCTGTCCCTGGGCCCCGTCCGCTAACCACATAGTACAAAATAGCATATAACACATAACTGAGCATACCCTACTATAATCCTATTCTAAGGCCTCGCCAGTCTTGGGTCTCGCCCCTATCCTGTTACTAGTGAGTCATGGAACCCCGTCCAAGCTCCTGCTGTAAGTGAGATACAGGCCCCCGCCCACACTCACTCCATTCCTATCTCGGGCCTCGCCCCTGCTCTACTACTAATGAGATATGTAACACCGTCCATACTCTGCTATTGGTGAGATACGGGACCTCGCCCACACTCACCCCCTACCAGGCACATACATGCATCACACAGACGACAAGTATACTCTATCATGAAAACCATTCCTTGGGCACCCGCTCAACATTGGACCTTGGTCCTGAATATCATACTAGCAAACAACATAACTACATGGGCTGACATTGTGGCCATAGACCCATTCACACAAAAAGGGAAACTCACCTGCACTGTTGAACTTTGTTGATGACCCTCTGGCTGCTGTCCGACAATTCTCTGAACCACTGCTCCACTAGCTCCCCGAGATACCAATATCAATACATATATCACTTAGATCCAAACAGAACTCTAGAAGACAACTAAGTCCACTCTTGTCAAAGTCAAATTTCTGGTCAAAGTCAACCTTCCTGACTGACTCTACTCGCCGAGTCAGCCCATTGACTCGTCGAGTCCTTATACTCTGAAACTCTTACAATACACCTCAACTCACCGAGTCACCATGCCAAATCGTCGAGTTCAATGATCTCTGAGTCCTATCCTGTCCAACTCACTGAGTCACCACTCAACTCACCGATCTAAGTCTTAACCAGAAAAGGTTGAGGTTATGCGATCCAACTCGACGAGTCCAAGAACAGACTCGCCAAGTCCATGGCAATATTCAACAGACTCGCCGAGTTGTTCTTCCAACTCGTCGAGTTCCTGCCTATCTTCATACAACTCGTCGAGTCCACCCATGTGACTCGCCGAGTAGCTTCAGTCTTAATCCATACAGTGGCTTTTCGAGCCATGCAGGGGCTCCAAACTGTAGATCACTCTTCTAAGGCCCATACTTCACGTAAAGTTGCAAACTTTATGTGAAACCAAGGAGCTATAGGTTTAAAACACTCTAGGGCTATGGTTTGAGGCAAACATGCTCCACCAACACACCAAATACTGATTCTTTATGGGTTTCTGGGCCAAGACACACCTAGATCTGAAGTAGCAACCTCAGATATGGACTTCTAACACGAAATGGCTCCTTAACATACCAAAATGGCCCCAAAACATCATCCAAGAAAATATCTAGAAGCAACAAAGGCAAAGCAACAGATTGTTACCTTCAAACTGATGCTGACAACAAAAAGGGTTGGATCCTCTAGCTCCTTAGTGGTCAAATCCTTCAAATCTTCCTCTTGCAAAAGTCCCAAACTCACTTTCTTCCTTCTCTCACTCAACTTAGAGTTGGAATCGTGTATAGCAGCTTCTGTTCGACAAAGGGGGCTAAGGATAGGCCATAAGGTCCTTTAAATAGGGTGCAAACCCTCGGATTAGGGCTTTTCTCGTTCAAACCAAACTCGCCGACTCGCCGAGTCGGTCACTTATTCCATAACCCGGATCCCGCTCCGACTCGTAGAGTTCACCTATGGACTCGACGAGTTGACCCCTTGACTTAGGTTTTTCCTTTCCTTTCTTAGTCTTTCTGATTATGGGTGTTACAACTCTCCCCCACTTAAACTAAACTTTGTCCTCAAAGTTTCTCTACGGCCAATCGCCCTACAATCTGCTTTCAACACTCTGCCTAATAGACCTTACACCCGCTGACTACCTTTGCTGGCCTTCCGCCCGGTCATTCTGACCATCATTAATCCTTGAGGATAATATTCTCGGGTTTACCCTAACCGTGACCACCCTGGAAACACAACTCTCTCAACCGACGATTCTTCCGGTACTCCCCGAGTACTTATGCTGAACATCCTAGGGGTTCACTTGCTTTTCCTTGCGCATTTACTGGCCTTCCCATAGCAACGTTCCATAACCAACTACCTCCCCTATCACTATGAAAGACTTATCCTTCACTCGATCCACTACTCCCGCTACTTCCAGTGTGGGTCATTACTGTCAGTACTCACTGGTTACTTCTTACTACTTATAACTTATTGTTGAGCACCCATCCGAGCGAATGGTTCAGATAATCCTTCAAGTAAAAGATTCATCCCTGCAACGGTTAGACTCAAACGAGAGCTGCACAACAGGGTCTAACCCTTCCCTCTGAGATTATTTGACCCTGCTGTGAGATGCATAGCACTCTCCGATCATCCAGCTGTCTCATGCCATACCTCTCTACCATTACTTTCCCGCCTCAAAGTTCCGCTGTCTCTCATCTGCCTTCCAAGAGAACCGAGACCACCCTGGTCCCTACTAATCTATCAATATTTGGATTATCGGACCCCTACCGGTCGCTAGTTCCATCATAATCTCTCAGTCGCTCCCAACGACTTCCTAAGAAACTTCGGAAACCTAATACTGCTACATCTACCCTGCCACTCTGGTGCTACAAGTCCTGGGATCCTCAATCCCCTAACTTGACCATAAGGTCCTTACCAGGTCTCACCTGTGCTACTAAAACTCACAAGCCTCGCCCATGGGTCTCACCCGACTATACTACCGAGCAACCCTGCTCTCAGGTCTCACCTATACTGCTACTCACATACGGGCCGCACCCATGGGTCCCACCCAACTACATCCTGGAGCGGCCTCTCCCAAGGTCTCACCTTTCAAGGGCTATGCAGGCTAGCTCCATACTATTCTCATCAACTACCCATTCCTGATTCTTACCTTGATCACTAGGAGGTAAGGGCCTCGCCCAAACTCCGCTAACTAGGAGATACGGGCCTCCACCCACTCTTCGCTAACTAAGCTGCTAGGGAATGCTACGACTTACCCGTAGTCTTACAACACCTTCCATGCTAACTGACCACTAGTGAATGCTACGGCTACCCCGTGGTCTTACAGCACTTCCTACCACTGACTCGTTGCTGGAAAAATGATGCGACTCTCCCGCCGATCTACCATGCTCTACATGCTATCTCTGCTACTGACTACTAACACGAAAGCATCCCATGCTAATCATTCTCAAAATCTTCATTCCGACTCACTCGAGTCCTGTAGGTGATCCTCCATCCTAAAATTCCAACCAGTTACTAACCATCTCGATTACATGGACTATCTGTTGGGAATTTTCTCAAACTCCCAACCCTGAACTCCTCAATCCATCAATCGTTGTGCTACTTCTTTTCCTTCTCAGAGGTCGTTTACTCATTCTGGATCTGCGTGCTCTTACCCTTGTACACTCGAAAGGTTCTCCCCCACTTTGATCCTGCTTATACCTCACTGCTCAACGCTTGAGAAGAATTCCCAATCTTCTGTACTATATTGCGATCAATCTGCTGAAAAACTCAGGCTTGCCACAGCTAGGGATCTAACTAATCCATCACTCAATAACACCTTCCTGAATCCAGCGGGACACTACTGAGTCCCACATAAGCATGCTACAGGTACTGCATCCTAAGTAGTCGGCTCCAATAGGGCACAATCCCTAACTACCAATTTAATGTCCAAGGCATGCAGATGGCATATAACTAAATCACAAGCAAGCCACACAATTCGAAAATACTTATACCAATAGCGATGCAGAAGCATAACAATATAATCATGAATAAGAATTAATTGAGAAACAAAAGACACACACCTACAACGTCCGGAGCTGCTCGCGTCTCCATGGTAGTCATCTGAAAAGCCCTACCTCCTACCGTAGGCGCCTCTGTTCGGCCCTGACGGCCGTCTGTGATCCTCAAAGTTGCAGGGGTAGGTGTTATCACCCGTCCTGCCGGAAGCAATCTAGGACACCGGGCCTTCTTGTGGCCCCGCTGACTGCAGTGAAAACATATCAGGTCTGATCCCTGAGTGGTGGTAGCAGTACAATCTTTGCTAAAATGACCAGTCCGGCCGCACTTGAAGCAGCCTGAATCTCCACCACTGCTACTCCTACATGCACCCTCGTGCGTCCTGCCTCACATCCCGCATCGGCCGCGACTTTGGTAATCCCTCGATCTCAAATCTGACCCCTTGGGCCTTTTGCCCGAACCTGTGGCTACCTGAACCTCATTCGGCTTCCTCTTCCGGATCTGCTCCAAATCAATCTCCCTCTCTCTAGCCCGAGCGATCATATCTTCCAATGTTTTACAGCTGGACCTACTCACAAACTGCTTGATGTTATCCCTCAACATCTCGTGGTATCGGGCCTTCTTCATCTCCTCATCTGCGACATACTGCAGAACAAGAAGGGCCCTCTCTCTGAACTTGGCGGTGATTTCCACCACAGTCTCAGTAGTCTGCGTCAAATCCTGAAACTCCCATGCCAACTGCTGCACCTCAATAATCGGTGAAAACTCAGCCCTGAACCTGGCCGAGAAATCGTTCCATGTCATCGCGTCCAATGCGGCATCATCACCAATGGCATGACCAATCTCCTCCCACCAATCCCTCGCTCTGTCCTTCAGAAGACAGGAGGCAAGTCTAACCTTGTCCCCCTTGGGACACCGGCTCGTACGGAAAGCATTGGCGACATCAGCCAACCACCTGCTGCTAGCGATGGGGTCCCTAGCCCCATGATAATCTGGCGCTCCGCAAGCTCTAAACTCTCAGAATGTCAAGGTACGCGCTCCCGTCAAAGCCATCATCTCGGTACGGAAGGCTCCTAGCCTCTCATCCAAGATCTCCAGTATACCCTCCTTGACTGTGCCAAAGATTATAGGAGTCTGGTCTAGTGTGCTGCGCATAATCTCTGCTGATACAAACTCTCTCATATGCTCCTCGAGCTGCTCGGCCCCTGAACCTGAGCCCGATCCCTCTCCGACGCCTGATCCGCCCACTGGTCTCTCTCACAATGTCACCATGCTAAAAACATAATACAATAACTATCAGAATACTCATTACTGCTACGAGATCATACACACACACTACAAGTTTTCCGGTCTCATCTCGGCCTTTCCTGAATCGAGTACGGATCCTCTACTTTCAGTAGTACGGGCCCATACTACGTTCCACATCTATCCGTACTTTCCTCAAGAACTGCTTCGACTCCACCAGGTCCCTTTTTCTACTACTACTACTGCTCCCAACACTATCTCATCCTAGGCTTACCCTAGGGAACCTCTGACTCCACCCAAACCAGTCCTCAGGTGCTGAAGGCCTCCTTGTGATGCCAATTAGCCATCACATGAATACCATCACATGTGACGCGGCTCAAATAATCCTTCGAATAAAATCCTCGTCGCTACAACGGTTAGAATCAAACAAGAGCTACACAATAGGGTCAAATCCAGTACTCTGAGATTATTCAACCCTGATCACATGTGACGTGAGATATTCACCTAATGACTAACTCCCATCACTCAGAATCCCACAATACACAAATCAAGCAACATTCAGACAAGGGAAAATCTAACCATAACATACCCAAGAAATCATAATCCCATATCAAGAATCTGTACTTGCATGCATCATAATCTTATATATTGAGGCATAACCTAAACAGGCTACCCTACTATTGTCTAACCAGTACTAGCATGCAGCTACAAAGCACATATAAAAGGCACACAAGGCTTCCTCCCTAGATCCTTAGTCCTAATCTAGTATGCTGTTCTACTAACTGAGAATCATAACATAAACTTGTATGGGTATTTTGGGGGTACTTGCTTGAGCTCGGCTGATTGCATGCACCACACCCTTTTCTCTTATCAAAGTTCTTTTCTTTCTGAATTCTTTTGGCTTTTATAAAACTGTTTTCTTTCTCAAAACACTTTTTACAAACGGTCTTTTCATTTTGAAAACTTTTATACCAATCCCTTAGTTTGAGTTCAGACACACCTGAGAGTATGTCCGAATCCCTCAAAGCAAGGCTCTAATACCAACTTGTAACATCCCAAAAATCATGACTAAAAATTTCTTTTCAAAAACATTACTAAAACCATATTCATAAAAACTTATCAATAATTCAGAGTATTAATTCCAAAACATATTTCATTATCAGAGTAAAACATCCCAGGCTGACTAATCAATGGTGTGTGTCATGCGATCACCCCGAGCTCTACCCCCCGCTACTGGAAGTACCTGAAACCAAAACTGAAAACTGTAAGCACAAAGCTTAGTGAGTTCCTCAACCTACCACATACCTTGCATAAACACATACTGCACATACTGGGCCACACCCGCTATTTCGGGCATCGCCCACTACAACGGCCCCGCCGCTCCAGGCCCCGCCTGGCTTCGAGCCCTGCTCGGATACAAATCTATTTCTCTTAGGCCCCGCCTGTCCCTAGGACCTGCCCGATAACCACATAGTACAAAATAGCATATAACACATAACTGAGCATACCCTACTGTAATCCTGTTCTAAGGCCTCGCCAATCTTGGGCCTCGCATCATATCCTGTTACTAGTGAGTCATGGAACCCCGTCCAAGCTCCTATTGTAAGTGAGATACGGGCCCCCACCCACACTCACTCCATTCCTATCTCGGGCCTCGCCCCTGCTCTCCTACTAATGAGATATGGAACACTGTCCATACTCCGTTATTGGTGAGATACGAGACCTCACCCACACTCACCCCCCACCAGGCACATACATGCATCACACAGATGACAAGTATACTTTATCATGCAAACCATTCCTTGGGCACCCGCCCGACATTGGACCTTGGTCCCGAATATCATACTAGCAAACAGTGCCTAGGGCTAACCCCCGGGTCTTCATACTCATAACGACATGGGCTGGCATTGTGGCCGTAGACCCATTCACACAAAAAGGGAAACTCACCTGCACTGTTGAACTTTGCTGATGATCCTCTGGCTGCTGTCCGACAATTCTCGGAACTGCTTCTCCACTAGCTCCCCAAGATACCAATATCAATACATATATCAATTAGATCCAAACAGAACTCTAGAAGCCAACTAAGTCCACTCTTGTCAAAGTCAAAGTCTTGGTCAAAGTCAACCTTCCTGACTGACTCTACTCGCCGAGTCAACCCGTTGACTCGTCAAGTCCTTATACTCTGAAACTCTTACAATACACCTCAACTCGCCGAGTCACCCCGTTGACTCGTCGAGTTCAACGATCTCTGAGTCTCATCCTTTCCAACTCACTCAGTCACCACTCAACTCACCGATCTAAGTCTTAACCAGAAAAGTTTGAGGTTCTATGATCCAACCCGTCGAGTCCAAGAACAGAATCGCCGAGTCCACGACAATCTTCAACAGACTCGTCGAGTTGTTCTTCCAACTCGTCGAGTTCCTGCCTATCTTCATACAACTCGTCAAGTCCACCCATGTGACTCACCGAGTAGCTTCAGTTCTTAATCCATACAGTGGCTTTTCGAGCCATGCAGGGGCACCAAACTGTAGATCCACTCTTCTAAGGCCCATCCTTCATGTAAAGTTGCAAACTTTACGTGAAACCAAGGATCTATAGGCTTAAAACACTCTAGGGCTAGGGTTTGAGGCAAACATGCTCCACCAACACACCAAAGACTGATACGTTATGTGTTTATAGGCCAAGAAACACCTAGATCTGAAGTAGCAACCTCAGATCTGAACTTCTAACTCGAAATGGCTCCTTAACATACCAAAATGGCCCCAAAACATCATCCAAGAAAAGATCTAGAAGCAACAAAGGCAAAGCAACAGATTTTTACCTTCAAACTGATGCTCACAACAAAACGGTTGGATCCTCTAGCTCCTTAGTGGTTAAATCCTTCAAATCTTCCTCTTGAAAAAGTCCCGAACTCACTTTCTTCCTTCTCTCACTCAACTTAGGGTTGGAATCGTGTATAGCAGCTTCTGGCCGACAAGGGGGACTAAGGAGAGGACATAAGGTCCTTTAAATACGGTGCAAACCCTCAAATTAGGGCTTTTATCGTTCAGACTAGACTCGCCAAGTCCGCTCGCCGACTCGCCGAGTCGGTCACTTATTCCATAACCCGGATCCCGCTCCAACTCGTCAAGTTCACCTATGGAATCGACGAGTTGACCCCTTGACTTAGGGTTTTCCTTTCCTTTCTTAGTCTTTCTGATTTTGGGTGTTACATGTGTATTATTAATTAGTTGATATTGATATTGTACAACTGACATGATTATTGTGTAGGATTTATGTGTTGTTCTTGATCAAGAGTTGGGATTGATATTGAAGTTAAGAAACATGATAATTGGTTGGGTACATGAAGGGTTTTAGAGCTTCTTTAGACAACTTAATGATGAGTTACTGAACAAGAAGGCGCCTCTTTATAGCAATGTAGTATTAGGTTATATAGTTAAGGAAAACCTCTTAATAACAATGTACAATCAGATCCCTTTAATATTAATGTATTACAATTTTTTCACATGATGTTATTGGATGAAATTGATTGTTTTGGTATATATGTGTTTCTATATTTTTGTACTATGCGTAAAAGAGTATCGTAAAGGTACGACGTATATGTATATGAAAAATGGCTGTTGAAGTTTATGACACGCAAATGTGTGTCATCTTCATTTATAACAGGGGATTTAATGATACACAAGGCGTGTCCTAAAGGCGCATCGTAAGGTTACAACACACAAATGTGTGTCTTCTTCCTTTATGGCAGGGCCTTCCTTGATACGCATTGTGTGTCGTAAATGAGCGTCGTAAATGTGTGTCGTAAATGTGCGTCGTAAATAGACGACGCGCAAAAGCGTGTCATCTCTCGTTATGATAAGGCCTTCCTTGACACGCATTTGTGTGTCGTCTGAGCGTTCTACGACACGCATTGCGCGTCGTAAAAGTTTGTTTTTCTGGTAGTGTTCAATTCCCTATAATCGATTCACAATCTGAAGGATCCGTCCTTCTTTTTGACAAACAAGACCGGAGCTCCCCAGGGCGAGAAGCTTGGTCAGATGAATCCTTTGCTCAACAATTCCCTTAGTTGACTGGATAACTCCTGCATTTCGACAGGAGCTAACTTGTAGGGTGATTTTGCAATTGACGTGGCTCCTGGTATGAGGTTGATTTGAAATTCAACCTGTCCTTCTAGGGGTATTCCCGAAAGGTCTTCAAGAAATACATCTGGGAAGTCGCATGCCACTGGGATGTCTTTAATGTTTACTTCTTCTTTGGATTTATCCACAACATGAGCGAGGAAAGGATAGTTTTTCTTATGCAGGCACTTTTGTGCCTTGATGCATGAGATGAGACGAAGGTTGGCGCCAGGTTTATCACCATAGATTATTATGGTTTCATGATTGGGGAAGTGAAGGCGAACGGCCTTCTCATGACACATAATATTAGCACGGTGGGGGCTTAACCAATCCATGTCGATTATCACATCAAAACTCCTAATATTTACCGGCATCAAATCTATTTGAAATGAATGATTGTTTAGTGCTAATGTGCACCCTACGTAAACATCTTTGGTTGTTTTGGTTTTCCTATTAGCCATCTTCATCGTGAAGGCTTCGTTTAGCTTATGGGGTTGTTAGTTTAGTAAATGTATGAATTTGTTACTAACGTTGCTTCGCTCGACTCCACTATCGAATAAAATGCATGCGTAAGTGTTGTTAAGTGGGAACGTACCGATAACAATTGTTGGGTCTTGAACTGCTTCACCTTGATCCAATTTCAATACCCTTCCTGATACCCCTGCCCCCTGGTTGTTGGATTTGGGGCAATCGCGTTTGAAATGACCAGTTCCTCCACACCCATAACAAGTGTAACTAGCCCCAGCATTATTATTGTTGTTATTGTTGTTGCGATTGTTGTTGTTGTTATTCGGCTGTTGGCTCTGTTGAGGCTGAGTTCTGCAGTAACGTGCGGTATGGCCCTTTCGGTTGCAACTTGTGCAATGCATCTCCCTACATTCTCCATGGTGGTGAAAACCGCATTTATTACACTTGGGTAGGGTCCCTGAGTATTGACTGGTAGTAGTTGGGGTAGATGAGGCTAGAGAATGTGGTGTTGAGGCAACCTGGGCAGTAGCAGTGTGGGTTGCTACTTATTGTTGCTTCTTTGATGACTCTTGCGTTTGTCGCCCTTTTCACTTGTTTTTCTTGCCTTTCTTGTTATCACCTTCCTTTTTGACTTCTGTTTCCCCTGCTTTAGCACCCTTCTTGTTTCCATGGTCGTATAACTTCTTGGCTAGCCTTTTAGCACTGTCATACATTCCAGGGTTCGCTGCAATTACATTTCCTTGAATTGGAAAGGCAATCCCCATATGAAGCTTTCAATCTTCTTTCCTTCATACGTGATCATGCCTGGACACAGGAGTGACAACTCACTAAACCTCGAGATGTAAGCATCGATGTCGGAGTTTTAGACTGTGAGATTCCACAGTTCTTGCTTCATCTTCTGGATTTCTCCCCTTGGACAGTACTCGGCCATCATCATTTCCTTAAGCTCCTCCCATGGCATAGCATCTGCCACAGGGAGTGTCATGGCCTCCACGTGACCGTTCCACCAAGAGAGGGCTTGATCGACGAATGTGCAAGCCGTAAACTTCACATTGCACTCTTCAAGACATCCGCATGTCTCGAATACTAATTCCACTTTTTCTATCCATTTTTCAGAGTTATCATGCCTCTCGTCCTATTGAAAATTTGAGGGTTGGCGTTTGTGATGTCCTTGTAGGTACAGATTCTCATAAGTCCTTGGTTCGTCCCTTGGTTTGTACTTTCGGCTCCTTGCCCGTTACCTCCACCATTATTTCCGTTGTGAATCTATGCTAGTTTTGCGGTGACCACAGCTGACACTGTCGTTTGGAATGCAGCTGAGTTTATCTCCGGTGGTGTCAGTGCCGTGTTGTTTCCGTGATTTGGTCTTTGAGGCATCTTTCTGTCATGGAATGGAAAGATGTTGAGTATTCAGTGTATTCTAGTTTCATGATTCCTTAATTATAGAATAGTGTCGGTGGTTCGGTTATGTGTAAGTAAGTGAGTGCATACAATCAACATGTAGTAAAAGTAATAGAACACATAACAGATAACAACATCATAAGAAAATATATAGTCGTTTTCATTAATGATAATCTTTTGAGTACATGAAAATTTGCCTACATAAGGCATACAATACATGAAATGAAATAAAAATGCGAAAGAGTAATGACTCCATGAGTAGTGTGATCACTTAATCATGTAATCGATAGTACATAGAGTAGTACATAAAGGAAATCCTAATAGTAATGGCAGTAGATTAACGGATACTAGTTGTGGTGAGGAGAGTCTGGTGGAGAAATCACATGCCAAAGTGTCGCACCACGAGATCAGCCATCTCGCTCATCTCTCTAGCGACCTCATCCCTCTTGTGCTTTGCTTGCATGACTCAGGCTTCTGTTGCCAATACCTGTTGCCGAAGGGTGGCAACCTCCTCTTCTAAGGAGTGAGTCCGATCATTGGGATACCTTGGTACTGCGGAGTGGTCCTGCATCACCTCAGAAATGGGAGGCTCATTATGGACTTCATTAGTGTCCCCATCTTCCTCCATAACCTCGTTAGGTTCTCCGAACTCGTAGTCTGTCTCTACGTATTCCTCAGGCCTAGCACTGGGATCTACCCCTTGTCCCATAACAGGGTCTCCTTCAGTTAGCCAATTGGCCACCAGGGTCTGATAGTAAAGGATACCTTGTTGAACCTCTTCCATGAGGACTGCATGAGAAACTGAGGGGGTGAGAAGTGTGTAAAGAGAGTATGTAGATAGCATTCAAAAGTACTCTTATAGTATTTTAATTGTTTAAGTTTGAGTTCCTTAGAGAGTTTTGGATATGAGGTAAGTTTCTAGATCCATTTCCTAACATGAGCACACCCATACACATGTTGGTCGTATTTTGAATAAATATAGTTGATCAGGCTATATTTATGCCCAATACGACTACATAACTATCCGGGTTTAACCATGGTGTTCGATTTCCTCTAGTTACTTTTAGGGTTATAATATTAATGCGCACCTAGGTGTTATTTTATTCAGAGTTTTTTAGTCCAATTGTATTAATAGTTGCATATCTTGTATGATTAGATATGACAGTTCGCTATAAACAATGCTCTGATACCAATCTGTGACACCCCCGAACCTGACGGCGGAAACGTCTGGGGGCTAGATATGACTTTATCTTTGTAGTATGATTACAGAGTATATAATTGAAACATAACATCATCATCATCACACATGTAATAATACAACATTCATAGTTTACATCAAGTATTGTATTTCGATATTACATGCCAAAGTAGTTAAAGTATGATGAAACAAAATATGCACGAATTCGTTCTGCCCAACTTGCTCAACGGTTTCCTGAGAATACAAGTTAATGTAAAAAGGTCAACATAAAAATGTTGGTTAGTTCATAAGCATGTTTGAGAAAATGATTTGTATTACTTTGTAAACACCATAAAATCTTGTGTTTTCTAAAAGTTGTTTGATATGTTTGTGTCTGATCTTGTATTAATGCATATGTGTTATTGTTTACTAGAATGTAAAGAGAGTATGGAGAGAATATCAAAGAGAATGTAAAGAGAATAACCCCAGACTACCCGATGTTGTCTATGAAAGAGAATGTTGGTATCTCAACCCCCGAGGTTGAGTACCAGTGCGAGTATGTTACCGAGTAACCCGAAGAGAAAAGAGAATGGTTTCCCGTAAATTTTAATACGTTAATTCCTCTAAGTGAGTCGTTATAACCATACTATATAATGACAATTTCGCCTGTCTTGGCGTTTATGGACGCCGACTGAATAAGGTATGGTTTTTGTCACCCTAGACTGGTCTAGTCTAACTGTAGTGAACAACTTAGGTGTGGGGTGTCACCCCCGTATAGATCTATACAAAAACGCCTTCCCTCCCTCCAAGAGACTCTAGTTATAACTACAGGCTATGATCATACACTCAATAGGTGTCAACTGACACGCATCACTAGATCCTTAATCGAATTTATGCGAAAAGAAATATATAAGGTACATTCCAGGCCCAATGAACATGTAAGTGGACAACTGAGGCCCACTAAGCATGTATATCATTTCTAGGCTCAAAAGGAATGAGAATATGTATCCCGGGCCCAATATATATGTAAAAGGACAACTAAGGCCATTTAACATGTATATTATTTACAGGCCCAATAAGCATGTAAGGAGTATCCAAGGTCAGTCGATCATGTAAATGGGTCAACAAAGCCCAATAAACATGTAAAGAGTATATAGGACCTATCAAGCATATAAATGGGTCACTAAGGCCCAATAAACATTAGAATGACGTAATTAGTCCGTTTGTTATTATATTGCTTGCTTTAGCTCAATTATTTACCAAAATGACATAAAATGACCACTTTTTTAAAAATTACATTCTTGGCCCCTTAAGCCGAAAATTTACAATTAAGGCACATTTTTGGTAAAAATAACATTTTAGGCCGCTTTTAAGAACAAAACTTGCATTTAAGGCTACTTTTTGTAAAAATAACATTTTTAACCCCCTTTTGTCAAAATATCATTTTTGGCTTGGTTTTTATGAAAATGTGCATTCTTAGCCCATTTGAAAATAATTTTTATCTTTTTGGTCCAAGTTCTAACAATTTCATATTATTAGTTTTTCTTAGCAAAAATTTACATTTTTGTCACAACTATGTTGAAAATGACACTTAAGCCCACAAAAGCCCAAAAAGTCACAATTTTTGGCTCAAAGCCGTGAGAAGCCCAAATAAGGCACATTCATGAAGATGTTTACATTTTTAGTCCTTGTAGGGTCTCAAAGGCCGTAACTAACCATTTTTAGCAAAAATAATCCTTTTTAACCCCCACTAAACGCGAGTTACATAAATATACCCATTTTTGGTCATTTTGTCACTTTTAGCCCTCTTATGCTATTTTTCTTAGTTTTATGTAACTTGTATGTATTTTAAAACAATTTCCTTGTAAGATAAGTTGAAATGAGTGTTATGTTATACAAATAGCATCATCTTTTAGTAGATCTTTAAGCTCATGGAGTTTATAACACATAATCACATATATAACATGAAAAACACACAAAATCATGCATACACATATAGATCTACACAAAAACAACTTGTATTCTCCCCCAAAACATAGTAAAAACCAAAAATATGAGGTATGAACTCACTTTTCTTTGAATATCTCGGTTGTTGATGAAGATTAGAGGATTTTTCGGCTTTACAAGCTCCATTGAAGAGATTTTTCGAGATCCATGAAGTGCTAAGAGCATGGATCATGAAATGAAGTATTAAGGAATGGGGGTTATCATATATTGAAGTTAATCATTAAGCTTAAAGAATAGCTTACCAAATGAATGGATTTTTGGATGAAGTTTTCATGGATCAACACACACAAAATCTTTGAGGCAAGGAGAGGTTTCTTGAGTGTTATAGAGGATTCTTGTGTTTGCCAAATGAGAGAGATGTGAGTGGTGTTGTGGTTCTCGGCCAAGACTAGAAGAAGAAGGAGAATAGTGATTTGATATTGCATGGAGATGTGGGATTACATGGTTATATGGTGTGTAATATGCCTAGATACCCATTAAGTAATAATTAGGTGGCAACACTTAATTATCATCTTTTTGTTTTTTTTATAGAAGTTGGGTCGAAAATGAGGGATAAGAAAAGAGAAGAGAAAAAGTTAAGGACATGCTTGATTAAATTCGATATTATGAGGCCCAAGTTGAGAATTTTCGGCCCATTGGGCCCTTATGAGGGTTTATCGCCCAATGAGGCCCAAGAAGATAGTTTACAGCCCAAAAGGGCTTATGAAACCATTTACGGCCCATTAAGGCCCATGATGACTAAGTGAGACATTTTAGGCCCAATAAGGCCCATGAAAAGTATTATGGCCCAAAATGCTATTATTTAATGAATATGGGTCCAATTAGGGCCCATATAAGGATTTTTGACCCAAAATACTCAAATCGAGAGTTTATTGGCCCATTAGACCCTATAAATGACTCCTGGTCCATCGTGGGTTTGAATAGGGATATTAAGGTTTCTAGCTCAAAATTGAGTATATGAGATGTGTTGAATTAGGTTTTGAACTTCATTCAAGAGTTTTGATTCAAATGGTTGATTTTAATTGAGCATAGAACATGATATCGACTTAGATTACAAGTTTTACAAGTGTTGATGTTTACATGAAAACATAATCTCCTAGTTAAAAATGTTAGTTGTGACATGGAGAAATAAAGGAAAGAAATAGATGATCCAATTCAAAGCCAAGGGTGGGGTCATAGGGTTCTTTATGGGTCAATTTGGGGTCTTTGGTGTTGTGGCTAATTACAGTCGGCGTGGGTTTGGTGTGACCCTCGTTTATAGGGTAGATATATGTTAGGAATTGGTTGTAATTAGGTTCTTTTCATGGTGTTCCCTTTCATGTGAAATTTGGGTTTTAGGGAGGGGGTGTCATATAAAATTCTTAGTGTATGTTTTTTATTTATATATTGGTGTTACATCTTCACAGGGGAAATTCATAAATTCCAATGTCCCTATTCTATGACTTACATTCCTAAGGGTCCCCGAGCCTGCAAATGCTTCCGACGAAGAGAGACTCAACACAGCTTTTTCTTGTTTAATGGAAGGGATTCATTTAGTGAGTGAAGTCTCTTATCACACTCGCAAGCAGCCTAGAATTCTTGCCAAAAATCAACTAAGGTTTGAGGAGGCTTTCCCGTTGCTGAAAGGGATGTGTAGTCTTCATGAAAAACTAGAGACAGAAGCAAAAAGTCTTTGTGAAGAGGTACATGGATTATCTGAGTGGAATTGGTAATTGGTTGAGGAATTAAGTGAGAGACACCGCTGTCAGGAGGAGCTAAAATATTTAAATCAAGATCTTTAGCAAAAAGATGATAATGATATTGTTCATCGCCTGGGGCTTAGCCATGAGTTGGAAGAGAGAAATCAATAGTTTGAATCTTTATAGTTGTAATATACCAAGAAGGTTTCTCAGTTAAAAATTTCATGTTCGGGCAAGGATGTGAGCATTAAACTACTTGAGGAAGACTTATCAAAACTCAAGATTGTTGTGTTAGAGAGAGACGCCCAAATTGTATCATTAGGTGAGTTGTAGGTATCTGCTAAGCAATATACAATTCGATATCAAACAATGTTGGAGCAAAGCGATATAAGATTGTAGTGGGTTCTAAAAGAGGGTATTTCCTCCTTTGTGCATACTTTGTTGAATCCAGGTGACTTTGGCAATGTTAATATCACTCTCCAAACTGTTGCAATCCAATTGGGCCTCCATCAAGTTTGTGTGGAGATGAAGGAAAAATATTTTGATGAAATTGGCAATACATTCTTTTCCTGATGTCCAATGCCTTATCCTAGACTGTTTTTACGATATGGTTTCTTATAAGTACTCGTTGTTCGATCTTTTAGAGGGATGGAGAGTAGATATTGGTGTGTTAAAGGATAAGGTGTCATCTTTAGATCCTCTTCCTAGGTGTGCTGGTGCAGGTAGTATTGATTGATTTGTATTTAAGCGTTTTTGTCTTTATGATTGGACCAAAGTGTTTGTCAGACAGTATGTTGTTAGCTTTTGTTTTTAGATGTACGTGTAACCTTGGAGCATGTTTTGAAATTTTTTAGTTCTCCAACTGTACTAGATGTAGCTTTAATTTATTTCAAAGTTTATACTTGTTGATGAAGGCATAACTGAATCATAATTTAGCAAACTATGGTAAAACTCATTGAGTTAGTTTTGATGAAACTAATGTCGAACCATGATTTGGTGGATCATGGTAGCCGAACCATAAAGTGCAAAGACTTTATGCTCCGTGGTAAATAAAAATAAGGTTGAACCATGAGTTGGCGGATCATGGTGACCAAACCATAAAGTTCAAAGACTTTATGGTTCATGGTAAATAAAAATAAGGTCGAACCATGATTTGGAGGATCATGGTAACCGAACAATAAAGTGAAAAGACTCTATGCTTCATTCTAAATAAAAATAAAGTCAAGAGGATCATGTTGAACCTTAAAGTGAAAAGACTTTATGGAGTATACTAAATAAAAAACAAGGTTGAACCATGATTTGGAGGATCATGGTGACCAAACCATAAAGTGTAAAGACTATGGTTCACGGTAAATAAAAATATGGTCGAAGCAAAATTTGGAGAATTATGGTGACCAAACCATAAGGTGTAAAATAATTATGGTTCATGGTAAATAAAAATAAGCTCGAACCATGATTTGGTGGATAATGATGAACAAACCATAAAGTGCAAAGACTTTATGGTTCATGCTAAATAAAAATAAGCTCGAACCATAATTTGGAGGATCATGGTGACCGAACCATAAAATGCAAAGACTTTATGGCTCATACTAAATAAAAAATGAGGTGCAAAACATGATTTAGAGGATCATGGTGACCGATCCGTAAGGTGCAAAGACTTTATGGTTCATGGTAAATAAAAATAAGATCGAACCATGATTTAGAGGATCATGGTGACCAAACCATAAAGTGCAAAGACTTTATGGTTCATGGTAAATAAAAATAAGGCCGAACCATGATTTTGAGGATTATAGTGATCGAACCATAAAATGAAAACACTTTATGGTTCAAGCTAAATAAAACTAAGGTCGGACCATAATTTAGAGGATAATGGTGATCGAACTATAAATTGCAAAGACTTTATGGTTCATACTAAAGAAATAATAAAGACGAACCATGAGTTGGAGGATCATGGTGACCACGAACCATAAAGTACAAAGACTTTATAGTTCATGGCAAATGAAAATAAGGTCGAACCATGATTTGGAGGATCATGGTGATCGAACATTAAGTGCAAAGACTTTACGGTTCATGCTAAGTAAAAATAAGGTCTAACCATAGTTTGGGGGATCATGGTGAACAAACCATAAAGAGCAAAGACTTTATGGTTCATACTAAAAAAAATAAGGTCGAACCATGGTTTGGAGGATCATGGTGATCAAACCATAAAATGTAAAGACTTTATGCTTCATGGTAAATAAAAATAAGCTCAAACCATGAATTAAATGATCATGGTGACCAAACCATAAAGTGTAAAGACTTTATGGTTCATGGTAAATAAAATAAGGTTGAATTATGATTTAGAGGATCATGGTGATCAAACCATAAAGTGCAAAGACTTTATGGTTCATGTTAAATAAAAATAAGGTCGAACCATAATTTGGAGGATCATGGTGACCGAACCATAAAGTTCAAAGACTTTACAGTTCATACTAAATAAAAAATAAGTTCGAACCATGATTTGGAGGATCATGGTGACCAAACCATAAAATGAAAAGACTTTATGGTTCATGGTAAATAAAAATAAGGTCGAACAATGACTTGGAGGATCATGGTGGTCGAACCATAAAGTGCAAAGACTTTATGGTTCATGTTTAAAAAAATAAGGTGAACCATGATTTGGAGGATCATGGGGACTGAATCATAAAGTGAAAAGACTTTGTGTTTCTTAATAAATAAAAAATAAGTTCGAACCATGATTTGGAGGATCATGGTTACCGAACCATAAAGTGCAAAGAACTTATGGTTTTGGTAAATAAAAATAAGGTCGAAACATGATTTGGAGGATCATGGTGACCCAATCCATAAGGTGCAAAGACTTTGTTGTTTATGTTAAATAAAAAATAAGGTCAAAATGTTATCAATGAAAAACTAAATATTGCATTCAAGGTCATAATCATACATCATACAACAGGTGATTGTTGCCTAATGTTACTGATACATTTTTTGATCATTACAAACCGGTTCACGATTACTGTTGTGTTAGAATTGTAACGTGCGAAGATTTTGCATATTCCATGTTCTTGGCAATCTAATTCCTTCCATGTTTTCCAAAACCTATGAGTCGTCCGCCTGGATTCTATTACTCAGTACGGTCCTTCCCAGTTTGGACTTAGTTTTCTGATGTGCTCCTACTGACTTGCTTCGCTCCTCCCGAGGAACTGATTTTCTACCTTGCACATTGTATCTCTGACCCTGGCATTGTAACACATTTCTATCATTCCTGGTAGGGTGCTTGTCATATAGCTGCATTACTTAGTTTTTCTTCTATAAGATTCGGGTTTGTTTGCAAATCATCATTGTTCGTGCTTCCTTGGTGATTCCTATTCGAAGTGCTTCGTATTGTTACCTCTATGGGGATAACAACCTATATCCTATGTACTAGGCTAAATGAAGTTTTTTTAGTCAGCGTGCATGGAATTGTTTGATAAGCATATAGCATGCTTTACAGTTCATGGACCCAATTTCCTTTGGCCTACCCCAACCTTTTCTTGATCCCCTTCACCAGATTTCTATTCGTCACTTCTACCTACCCATTTACCTAATGATCATCCATCAAAGTGAAGCGATGTTTAATTGCTTTCCCTTGACACCATTTCTTGACGAAATTCTTTGCAAACTGCTTTCCTTTATCATTGATGACCGTGTGTGCTTGGCCAAAGCAACAAATTATTTGTTTCTAGATGAAATTTGCCACATTTCTTCCTAAGATTACTGTCAAACCTTCTACCTTGACCCATTTGTTAAAGTAATCGATGACCACTATCAAAAAATTTACCAGTTATAGTGGTTTAGGAAACGGTCCCATGATATCGATCCCCCATTGAAAGAAAGGTCATGGACTGGTAATGGTTGTTAATGTTGGGTTTTGAGCAATCTAACACTTCCTAAGTGTGCATGCAACCCTAATAAACCTTGGATCTATGTTTGTCTAAATACATGCAAAATAATAATTTTCCAAGGTTTATAACCTATCTAACATGGCATGGGGAACATTTCAACATAAAAGAGTTAGAAGAGATTACATACCTTTTAGATGAGTTTGGTTCTTGAGGAGTTTGAGGGCCAAGCACCAATATGTGAATGCCTCAAATGGAATCACAAAACACCACAAACTCTTGGAAAACTTTGAGAGAGAATACACACTTGTATTTTCGGCCACACACAAGCACACACACACACACTAGTTCACTAGTTACCCTTAGGGGCCATTTCATGCAACATAAGCATGCTTATATAGTGTACATGATTAGGGTGAAACCCTAATAACCCATGACCTTTCCTTTACAAGGATCCATGGGTTAAAATCTCCATGGATCATCCATGGACTTCCATATAAGCCTAGCCCATTAACAAATGAGTGTTAGCCCACACCATATAAAACCAATAGCCCACAATTTAATTAGTCTTCCTTTTAATCTCTAAATTAATTCATAATTAATTTAAGACTAAAACTAATTAAATAACATAACCTCATATTAATATATTATAACTTATAATATATTAATAAACATATGTGTATAACTCTCATAAAATTATCCATAAATAGTTCAGGTGAGATGCAACCCAAATAGACCATGCCGGGTCGGGTCAAGTATATACCAAATAAGTTATGGACTTAGACACCTTATCCAACAGACTCCCACTTGGATAAGTCTAACAACTATATTTGCGTATGTCACTTCAGGAACCAACCAGCAATCGTAGCTCTCAAAAACTCCGTTGAACTATGAAGCGCCATTTTTAGATAAGTGATCATTTAATCCTCTGTTCTCATGATATCAGCCGGACAAATACATGGAACAACGTCGTACTTATTGTCCAGCAGTTTGTTTCCCGATTTCTGATTTGTTTGACAAAGAACTTAATCGAACACATCAATTTAGTTCTGACCGGCCGGTACATAGGTCACAACAAAATCATCGAGGGGCCCAGATATCGCTTCTATTTCTAGAAGGAACAGATAAACTTTGACTCATATTCTTGTTCTACTACTTGTTGAATTGTACACAAAGGCACGTTTTATAACATCAAGTTACTGATGCGTTTACGTGCAATCAATGCACAACCAACTCATAGGTAACAACTCATATCTCTAGGTTTGAAGATTTATATGATATTACCATCTCACGATCACTCGAGATAAATTCCATGAAGTGATACAAGTGAGCGTGGGTTTATTCCAATACTCATAACTTATGAGCACTCATGAATGTTGTAGCAACCATTGCTATGACTAAACCCATTTAGCCATCTACAAACTCGATTCATGACAGTCTTGATTCATACCTACTTCCAACATATGAACGACTGTGGAGTGTTTAAATAACTTAGTCATTCGGAAAGAATAACGTAGCTATTTTGGAAGTCAAAACATGCAAAGTGAAACACAATAATAATCGAATCCAATATGGTCTCAGAACCCTTTTGAATATAAATAGAACCACCTTTTATTTATCACCATATTGATTACACATTATTCATTGTATAATGTTTCAAACAATCAACTTAAGACTTGAATAAAAACAACAGTCGTCCCATGCTCCTAGCATGTACACTTTGTTTTTTTAAACAATAGTTATGCCATACTCCAAGTATGCACACTATGTTTGTCTATGATCCTTACATTGTGATGTAGATCAATTGAACATGATTCCATTGATACTCATTTCACAATCCCAAATCCTTATTGTAAATGTGAGAATCCCCGATTCCTATCATTTACCAAAAAACTGTTAGATTTTAAACTTTTATGCAATGTTCCTCTTGTAATGATTATGCACAAAGTCACCAAAACCTTGTCACCAGTCATTACAGAGTATTCCAAAGAAGGTCAACTTCTATGGAACGGAAGTCTCATATTCAAAGTACATTGCTTTGAACATTCTTTTTGCATTAAGGTTTTCTAATCTTACATAGATTGAATAACTTCCACCTATGGAGACATTTCCATAGTCCCATTTTGACTATCACTTCCGAACAAGAGTTACTTCTTTTCAGAACATGTCAATACGGTCCTTTCCGACAACTTACATCATACTTCCAACTTTCCCTGAGCAACCAATCTTCGGCGAACCTCAGATTGTCCTCGACAATTGCTTAATCACTTTAGTCATATCCAGTTCTAGACTTTTCCCTTCTCAATGCCTTTAAGCATTTGGAAAATTTAGAAAAGGTGAATATTATAGCACATGCAATCGATCCTATATCCGAAGCATATGGGACACGATTCATGATGTTTGACATAAAGACATGATACTAGACCAGTCTTTTGCTACAATATTTTTATTTGCCATGTTTTCAAAATTTAACTATGAAGAGGGATGCCGTAATCATAATCGAATTTTGAAAACGCAATATATATAGAATTTCTTCAAGTTGAACCATTCCAACATAAAATTCATATATATATATATATATATATATATATATATATATATATATATATATATTCTTGACTAAAGATGATTAAAATCTCAAAGCTTTAGAATTGAAACGAAGTATAATTTCCTCTCCCTTAATTATAGCAAAACGACTTTTTCAACCCCTGCAACTTCACGAATTGAAACTTTGTTTTCTATAATTAACATTGCTAACTTGCAACACTAAACGTAATAATCATGCTCCCACTAACATGATGATTATCAGCATAACACTTATGCTCCCACTAGCTCTGACATACTTCCAGAAATCTGCTGGACTTCTGAAATTTAGATTCATACACCCTTTCTTAGATAGCTCACATGTGTGTCTAAACAATTTTCAGGACTATGAAAAGGGATGTCGTAATCATAGTCTCAATTGCTTAGGCATTTGCCATTTCTCACAAGTCCATGTTAGTGTGCCGGTTAACCACACGCGCTCCACTAACGACTTTTGAAAATGCAAATAACACAATTGATATCTACGTAAAATCTACTTAGTGAAAGCGTTTCCTCACCATCATTTTCATGAATCGGAGAGAAACCTTATGACACTTAGATTTTATAGTGTATGAGTTCCTATCCATGTGAATTTGTCAAAACCATAATCACAAGATAAGGTTAGTGACAAATCCAGCCTTACATGGATTAAACTTGTTCAGTCTTAGTTTCTTGTCACCTTGGTAGCACAAGACCCACCAATGCTTCCAAGTTGAATTCTGATAACTCACATGCAAATTCAACTTATTTGAAGTAGGTACAGAAACAAGAATTATGTCAACACGATAGGTTGCAAACCTTAAGTCGTGTGCTAGTGATAAATTACAGGTTTTACTCTTGATTAAATCTTGAAACTCTTTCAGGATCTTTAAGGCTCCCACTGTCCCCTTGACATATAAGTTTCCCAGTCAAGAACCATTCCTTGACAAAACAAATATTCAAGGGACAATGCGGATTCTTATCAAGACTAACACTTCACACAATTGGTCTTAGTTGGTCTTTGTCTCATCCAAGACATCACAACTTACCAATCTCAAATGTACGAAAGTAGAAAACATTTTACTCTTACATTTGACTAGTGTTAATAAATCTTCCTTTATGTCACTCAAAGTTACAATCTTGGAGTATGACTCTAAGAATTGTTTTGGAACGAAGTATGACTCATCTTCTTGATTTTAACCAATCCAACAATTCATGACCTCTCTTCTTAGCCATAACAATGCACTAAGACGTCCTTAGAGTATGAATTTGTGATATGGTTTCATAATCATTAAGATGATCATGAAATACGATACTAAAGTACTCTCCCATCCTTTCAGATTTGAGAAACTTTTATCTTTCTGCCTAATTTAATTCTTCTCATTTGTTTTGTCATACATTGTAACCTTTCCAATGTTACAGAATTATACTTAACCTCATAAGTATAATCATACTTACTAATCTTTAGTAAATCATGACAAATCAATCTTTGTGGTGGACCTTGACCAGCGCACACCCAGTGTACCTAATTCCTTAGTCCTTCAATTGACTCACATATACATGTGATCAAAGAATCAGTCTTAATTTTCAAAGATGAAAATTCTCATTCATCATACAATACAACTTGTATGATTCCAAGTTTCTGTCCAATTGAAACTTGGGTGATGACAAATTTCTTCATTCGGTAAATTCAGACACTACCACAAATGAAGGAATCAAATCCACTTTCCAATATTGCTATTACTAGAAACATATAAGCAACAATTTTCCACAGATGCCATTGTAAGGATATTTTAAAATAAATAAAATTAAAACCCTTTTTTTTCCTTCTATTTTAAAACTTTGCGGAAAAACTTATCCTTACAATCCACATGAAAACCTTTTTGTTATCTATTCATAAGCAATATATTATAACTCTTAAGCAACAGCTCAAAATTCTGATTGTCGAACCATGCGATCGAAACCCACCTTTGCAATCAGAATCAACATATACTTACTTTAAGCTTCCTATCTTTTCTTTGATTCTTAAAAACATCAGCATGTGACCCATTCACATTATGTAATAAGAATCTCCAAATAGGAACTTAATAGAGTTAGACAGTGGACTTTACCCGAAGTAGAGTCAAACCTCTTGACTTGATCAACCTTATGACCTTTCAGGTGAATAGGGCAGCTTCGCAACCAATGCCTCTTCCTTTGGCAACAAAACACATGGACCCTTTGGTAATGGCACATGAGACTATCTCAGACTAGCCTTTCTCTTTACCATTTGCTCAACCGAGTTGACTATGGCCGATCCCTTTCCATTGGGAAGAGAAATCTTTTTCTAGATATCCAATGCTACCATTGTCAATGTCTATTTAAGACTTGGGAAGTTGTTCTTTTAATCAAATTTGCTTTACTGGTGTTCCAAATCATTGCTGATTCCACAACACCAAGCAAATAGATAACATCATTAAGGGTAATGTCATAGTCTGTCTCATAGTAGTCCCAAAGAGACTCACTATGTTACTAAGAAAGTGATTGAACATCCAACTTTCACGAGACTTTGACACCCAACTCTCCCGGCTTGTCAATATGTGACTTTATCTCCAAGATGTGAGCACACATAGACTATGCTTGCCAATAGGGATTGAGTGACTTTAAACTTTTCACGAACTTGTGGGTGAGGGAGAATAATTGGAGGAGGTGGAGGAAGTGAAGCATGATGTTGAGGGACACCATCTTCAAGAGATTTGGGAAGATCATAGTTGTCTGAACCAGACATCTGTAATGGGAGAAAGTCAAGTTAGTTGATTCAAAGTCCTTAATATAACACCCAATATGAAATATTAAGGCTAGGACCCAACACAATATTTTATAATTTGGAAGAGGGATGCCGTAATCCAAGCTATAAAATATTTGAAGGTAGGAGAATGACGATTCACCAATTTCCACCATGAAAAACGAAATAATTTATTAGGTTTTTAATTAGATTTGAAATTTCTAGATCTTTTGAGATTCATTGAACTTTTCGATGGCATGTTTCAATCTCGAGTGTGCCCTCTCAAAATTTGTGACTGGGATGCCGAGGATCACAAAACAAGGTGTGAATAACCATACCAATTCACTTGGTACCCTTAATATTATCACCTAATCAATGTGCCGGTTAACCACACACGCTCCATTGATCTATGACAAACATTAAGTCACCCTTCATGATCCTTACTAGTCCAAGTTAGTGTGCCGGTTAACCACACACGCTCCACCAACGACTTGGTAAGGTACAAAGTGTGAATTCCATGGGCTAGCACCAAACTCACATTTTTCCTAAAGTAACTAAGATTGGGAATTAAATAAAAACATTTAGTTACTTTATAATATTCATTATACTTTTAATGAGAATTTAAAGTCATTGTCCTACCCGTTCGGCTAACGACCCTCCACCAGTCAAGCAAGCGGTGGGTGAGAGTGGACACCCATTAAGTCGCCATTTTATAGGCAACAACCTTATACCCACCTTATAGACCGGCTTCGTGAATGAGGCCTACTAACGGTAGAACGACTTATTCTTATACATATATATAATAATTAACCATTAATGTTATAAATAGTATAAGGGTTGAATTTTAACTATTAAAACTCTAAGGGTTGGAATTAAAGTTTATTAAAGTGTGTGAAACTTTACAAATTCCAAAACTTGAGGGCAAGTTTTGAAACTATTCAAAACTAATTAATTCCATGATTTATGTGTTTAAAGTAGTTTTAATCCAAAAACTCTTCAAGTTCCATAACTTGAGGACAAGTTATGGAAGACTTTAAACTAATAAAAGAATTACTTTTCTTTATTTTATAACTTATGGAATTAATTAAGGTTACACTTTATTTATATATTTATTAATGAAGTGACTCTTGAACCTCCATAACTTAAGGACAAGACTCTTCATCTTTTGTAACCATCCAAGACTTTTCATTTCATAACTTATGAATTAAAGGTTCATAAAAATGAAGACTCTTCATTTTCATGTAACTTATGTGTTTTAAGTGTGTGTTAAATAAAAGTGACCTTTGGATATCCATAACTTGAGGACAAATTATGGACTCCATTAAAACACATAAATGATCAAGAACTAATTCTAAACAATTCAGCAAATAATTCCTATCATCTTCTAAATTCATAAGAACATGAGCATGATCATCAAAATTTCAAGAATTATATGAACACATAAAAATCATGGAATTTTGATATATGCTATTGTAAATGGATTGGAACAACCATTACACCAACTAAAACAAGTTTTAAAACACCAAAACAGTTTAGGGTAATGTTTCTAGTCCATTTCCAGCAGCTAAAGTCGAAAATCTGCACTCTGTGGCTCCTACTCGTCGAGTGCATGAACCTACTCGGCGAGTAGGTTGAAGATACACATGAACTCGGCGAGTCCCCCCATGGACTCGGCGAGTTCATCAGTCAGACAGCAAGTTTTTCGACTTTTTCAACTATCTTGCATCAAATATCAAACAAGCAAGCCTAGGCTCTGATACCACTGTTGGGTTTTGAGCAATCTAACACTTCCTAAGTGTGCATGCAACCCTAATAAACCTTGGATCTATGTTTGTCTAAATACATGCAAAATAATAATTTTCCAAGGTTTATAACCTATCTAACATGGCATGGGGAACATTTCAACATAACAGAGTTAGAAGAGATTACATACCTTTTAGATGAGTTTGGTTCTTGAGGAGTTTGAGGGCCAAGCACCAATAGTGTGAATGCCTCAAATGGAATCACAAAACACCACAAACTCTTGGAAAACTTTGAGAGAGAATACACACTTGTATTTTCGGCCACACACAAGCACACACACACTAGTTCACTAGTTACCCTTAGGGGCCATTTCATGCAACATAAGCATGCTTATATAGTGTACATGATTAGGGTGAAACCCTAATAACCCATGACCTTTCCTTCCCAAGGATCCATGGGTTAAAATCTCCATGGATCATCCATGGACTTCCATATAAGCCTAGCCCATTAACAAATGAGTGTTAGCCCACACCATATAAAACCAATAGCCCACAATTTAATTAGTCTTCCTTTTAATCTCTAAATTAATTCATAATTAATTTAAGACTAAAACTAATTAAATAACATAACCTCATATTAATATATTATAACTTATAATATATTAATAAACATATGTGTATAACTCTCATAAAATTATCCATAAATAGTTCGGGTGAGATGTAACCTAAATGGACCATGTCGGGTCGGGTCAAGTATATACCAAATAATTTATGGACTTAGACACCTTATCCAACAATTAACTCTATATGTGGAAGGGTAGGTACAATTGGGTGTATCTGATTAATTGCCCTTGACCCTGCGTGTGCACCACATATGCCCGAGTGTATTTCATAGATGTTGAGTTCTAATATTCTCTTTGTGATACATTTTAACCAAGGGGTGGAATAACCCTTTTGATATAACCGATCTTCATACATAGTATAACGTATTGCATTAATTTAAATTTTCCTGGCTTCCTTGTCATCCGCAGGTAGTATCCCTTTCTTCAGGAAAAGGATGTGCGACGTCATCCAAGATTCTTCTTCCTCGGTTATCTCGAAAGCTTCTATGATGGGATCTTCAATGCTCCTTCTCACTAACTTCTCCACTAAAACTTTCTTCAGAATACGATCAAATAATATTGATGCCAACTTACTTAAAGCATCCACTTCTTCGTTTTTTCAGTGAGGTATCTGAGTGATTTCGAACTTTTTTATCCATTTTTTCGCTTGTGTTAAGTATTTCAGGATGTGTGCCTCTTTCACCTCATAATCTCCTCTAATTTGATTGTCCACTAACATGGAATCAAAAAATACCATTACCTTTGAGATATTCATGCTTTGTGCTAATTGTAAACCTTCAAGTAAACTTTGTATTTAGCCTCATTGTTTGAGCACGATAATTCGAATCCCAATGCATAGGTCGACCTGTCTACTTAGGAGTTGACAAGGATAATTCCAGCTCCCAAACCATCTTTACCATAGGTTCCATCGATATGTAGTACCCATTCGCTAACATTAGGGATTGGTATCAGCAACTCAGCAGGGGATTTCAAGGTATATACCGTCGGTTGGTCTTTAGGCATTTATGTCATGAAATCTGCAAGGGCTTAGCCTTTAATGCTAATTCTTGGCTTGTAATTGATATGGTGCTCTCCTAATTTGATTTCCTACTTGGTCATTCGCCCGGACCTCTTTGGTTTTGGATATAATTTGCTTGATCAGTTTGTTTGTTTGTACCAAAATGAGATGAGCCTAGAAGTACCAACATACTTGCATTGCTGCATATACCAAGGATATAACCAACTTCTCGATGATCAGTAGTTTTACTCAGCTTCCTGTAACACTCTGCTAACAAAATAGACGGGCATCTACTTCATGTTTCTTTTATCTGCCAATACTACACTAATATCTTATTACTTGCTGACATATACATTGTTATTGGTTCCCTTGTGACCGGACTTGCTAGAATTTGTAGACCCCATTGATGTTGCTTTAGCTTTTGGGAAGATTCTTTAGCTTCATTCGGCCATGTGATATTGCTTTTCCATGTGTGTCTTTAATGCTTGGAAAAAGGATAGGTTATGTTCAATTATCTTTGCTAGGAATCTTCCTAGTTCTTCTAGCTTTCCATTCAAGCTTTGGATGTCTTTATTGTATTGGGTGTTTTTGTTTTTAGCAATTCCTCCACCTTCTCTTGGTTCACTTCTACTCTCGTCGTGGTTATGACATGACCGAGGAATTTTCCTTTTTCTGTTCCAAATATACACTTCTTTGGATTGAGTTTCATGCTAGTTTGCCTAAATTGCCTCAAAGTTTCCTCTATGACTTGTAAGAAACTGTCGCCCTACATGCTTGTGATCATCATGTCATCAACATAAACTTCTATGTTTCTCCCAATTTGGTGCTCGAACACCTTGTCCGCCAACCTCTGTTATGTGTCTCCTGCATTACTCAACCCGAACGACATCTTAGTGTAACTAGGGTTTTTTATTATTTGGATAAAATCAAATTGTCCAATTAGACAATTTGGAATAGACTTCTTGGTTCGAATATTTAGATTGGTTTTTAGCAAAAATGAATTATTATTTTGGATTTTACATTGATTTTGGTTTATAAATTAAAAAACCGAATAGTCCAAAAAAACAACATAACAATTTATTATTTTGTTATTATATATATATATATATATATATATATATATATATATATATATATATATATATATATATATATATCTATATATACTAAATTATTTTTTCATTAGATTAAAATTTTCATCTATTTTAATATTTTAATATGTACTTCTTATCAAAAGTTTTTGTATATAAAATAGCAAAATAATATTTTTTAGTAGATGTTTATAAATTTTAATTCATAACTAATTAAATAATTTTCTTCTATTAGAAAGTGGGTTAGTACCAAAGTTATATATTTATTAAAATGTCTTTGATTCTTGAAAACCGAAGTGTAAATACCGGTCCGACTGAATTATTATTTTTTTCGATTGTATTGGATTTGAATTTAGTTTTGACTATTTGGATCCACATTTTGAAAACCGAAATCAATTTGGATTCACTTGATCGGATCAGATCGAAACCGATCCATCCAAACGACCACCCTTAAGTGTAATAGAAAGTTCATTTTTCTGTACGGAAAGTTGTTTTATCTTCATCCATTATTGTAATTTGCACCTGGTGATACCCTTTGTAAGCATCAAGAAATGATTTCCATTTAAATCCTCTCAATGATTCGATCTCTTGTTTTGTCTTCCGAAGAGGATAGTTGTTCTTCGAGCATGCTTTATTAAGACAGGTAAAATCAACTCATATTCACATAGTATCGTCCCCTTTCTTTACAACATCGACCTTGCTATCCATTTTGAAAATTAGGTAGCTCTCATGACCCCCGCCATCACTAGATCTTTCACTTCCTTGTTCACTATTTCATTTCTTTCCTTCGCCATTAGGCGTTTCTTTTGCATGATGGGACTATGATTGGGATTGATAATGAGTCGGTGATCTAATAATGACCTAGACATCCCTACCATGTCCTCAGGCTTCCATACATATGTATGTGTATATTTTTTTAATAGGATGATCAATTCTTTTCACCAGACTTCAGGTTACACTGAAACTATTTTACATTCTGGTCCTCATGCTTTTCATTAACGATGACTTCCTCGGTACTTACAGATGCACGTCCTTCTTCAATGATTGGTTCGATCACTTCAGGTTATATGGCATGGCTACACCCTAGAAGGCTCAGCATAGTGCTTTGGACTATCATGATTGCCCCATCGGAGGGAAATTTGAGTAAACTATGCACTGTGGAAGAGATTGCTTGCAACTTCCATATGTTACTTCTTCCCAACAACATGTTAAAAGGGGATGGCACTTTATTATAAGGAATTTTGTGAATATGGTTTTCTGCATGCTACCTCTGTAATCCTACAACATGAATGGCGATGATATTCTCCTGAACGGCCACATGGGTTGAGCAGCAAATCCGACCACTGCCGATGTGGCAGTTCGAACATAGTTTTGAACGTGCCTCGAGAGGTATTTCATGTAGTGCTCATAGATGATGTTAACCGAGCTTCCGTTGTCCACCTACTCATACTCGTCCCAAGTATTGTCTCGAAATTTTCCCAAGTCATTATCACAAAAAAACAATTTTAACACATATAAATGTGTCCAAAAAATCATAAAATTTTCCCTAGACTCTACTAGGACTTCTTCCATGTGTATCTTCAATAATCAGTTCTGTTGCAACTCGGTGGTGAAAATGTCAGAGGGTAGGATAGCTAAAGGAATTACGCCAATCGTTTCATCATCCTGCCAATCGAAGGTGTACTTCGGACGTACCGTACTCCTCTAAACCTACTGTTAATTTTCTTGGCGTACTCTAAAGGCAAGATACCACTTATACGATATCTTCCGATAGGTATCATTCACTATCTTAAGCATTCTCATTTCCTTCATTTACTCAATTCACTACGAGTCTTCACCATGACATTCTATACACCAAAGCAGGTGTTTGGTGTATCGAGACAAGAATATAGATAGAGGAGGGTTTAGACGTGTAATCCTCCTTATTCCTCTGAAAAGTTAGATGCCAGTTCTAATACCGTAATTAAACGTTTAGAAATTTGAACACATAAAGTTTCCAGATCCGGTCGGCAAAAGACCATAGATCCGATCATATAATGCATATCATAAATCATTTAGCACATAAAAGCATGTTAGGCATTTTCCCTAAATAAGCTAGTGCTTGTGTCTATTCAGGTGCATTACCTAAAATAAGACACACTCCTCACAATCATTGCTTAACATTCTAAGTTTAACTTATAACGACCCAAAAATCACAACTAAAAATTTCTTTTAAAACATTACTAAACCATGTTTATAAAAACGTATTATAAGTCATAACATAATTTTCGAGTATTAAATTCAAAAAATAATCTCATTATCAGAGAAAAACATTCCCTAGGCTAACTGACTATGGTGTGTGTACTGCAACCTCTCCAAGCTCCTCTTTTGAAAATTGAGTACCTGAAACCAAAACTGAAAACCGTAAGCACGAAGCTTAGTGAGCTCCCCCAAACTACCACATACCATACAACATATAAAGCACATACTGGGCCTTGCCCGCTACATCGGACCAAAGTCCGGAAACTGCATCGGGGCGAAGCCTGGACTAATTGGGACCATGTCCCCTGCATCGGACCGAAGTCCGGAAACTGCATCGGGCCGAAGCCCGGACTAACTGGGACCATGTCCCCTGCATCGGACCAAAGTCCGGAAACTGCATCGGGCCGAAGCCCAGACTAACTGGGGCATTGCCCCCTGCATCGGACCGAAATCTGGAAACTGACTGGGACCTTGTCCCCTGCATCGGACCGAAGTCCGGACTAACTACATCGGACCAAAGTCCGGAACTAACTGAACAAAGCATAACATAAACATATCAACTAACATGGACACACATATACTGCATACTGCATCGGGCCGTGACCCGGAACACATAACACATAAATCCTGTCTGAGCCACGAAGGCATCAAACATACTAACTACTGCATCAGACCGAAGTCCGGAAACTACTGCTAGCTAAACGGGTCGGCATTGTGGCCTTAGACCCGTTCCTACTGGAAGGAAACTCACCTCGAAATGCTGACTGCTGAAAACTCGAGTAAAAGATCCCCGACTATTGTCCCGGCTGCTCTCCGGCTATCATGACAAGTCAAACACTAAATCAAAAGGGGAATCTTTTGATGGGTAAAATGACCATTTTACCCCTGCTATGGCATGGGTCACAATATAGCCCAAACCCTCAATTCCTTCCAAATTCATCCATGGCCCCGCTAAAGGCCCACTAATGGCCCAATTTGCTCCTTTGGGCCCAAAGCCCTTTATTGGACCTTACTCAAGCCCAATGATAATCCTTGGTCCTTAACAACTGAATTATGATGGCCCATTAAGGCCTAAGGACCCTAAGTCTCAACTCAGCCCACACCGAGGCCCAAAATGCAATAAGCCCAACTAACTGCGCTACGCGGGGCGTACTCTAATGTACGCTTAGCGTACTGGCCTGCTAGAGAGTACGCGGGGCGTACCTGCAATTACGCTCGGCGTACTCATTCTGTTAAGACACTTTTCATTTAAGTGCTTAATACTCCGACTCAAGAGCCATAAACTTAGATCTAGGTCTTATTCTATGCATTAAGCCATAAAGTCACTGACTTGGTGACTTTATATGGCCCAAACCAACCCAAAATCTCAAAACACTCTTCTACTTCCGTAAAGGGGACTAGATCTCATGCATGGACTTAATAGGACCACAAAGGTCGAAACTTTACTGCTTCTGGGACTCATATGACTCTAAGGGAGGCAACCCTGGTCTTAGAAACGAGCTTAAGTCATAAAATCCCAATCTTGGGACCAAAAGGTCCAAAAACTTGCACTAAGGAGATCTAAGAGGTTAATCATCAAGCTCAACACTTTTTACCTTGCAAAGGTCCGAAATGAAGCACTTATCCCAGATCTACAAGCTCTAGCCTCAAAGGTTCCTCCTTGCCAACCTTCTTCTCCTTGCTTCCAAGCTTTAATCCACCAACATAGGTTCTCCAAGGTCAAGATCTCATAAAATGGAAGTAGGGACATTCTAGGGTTTCTTCTGAGGTTGGGGAGGCTCATATGGGGGCTAGAGTTGGAACCATAATGTCCTTTATATAGTGCTCAATCCGAAATTAGGGTTTCATGACTTTTAGCGTACGCTGGGCGTACGCCTTGGACATCCGCGACCAAGCTGCCTCATTATGCTGGGTGTAACCCAGCTTACGCTGGGCGTACCCATGCGTGCTCCAAACATGCATGGAGGGCCTTCCATGCAAACTTTTCTCTATAAGGGCCATTCTCGCCAAATCTTCAAAATTTCATAACTCCTTCGTTCTAGATCCGTTTCTGATGAACTTTATATCCACAGAAAGGTGGCAAGAAATCCTACGCTTCTAACAACATAACCCGACCCGGAAACTTCTCGAATAATAACTCCAAATTAATAAAGGACGAAAACGCCCCTGGCCTTGGCCTCTGAAATTCAATAAACGAATATTTTAGAACAGGGCGTTACAACTCTCCCCCACTTAAACCAGACTTCGTCCTCGAAGTCCACTATGGTCAACTATTTCACAACCCACTTACTGCTTACCACAGGCTATGCACCGGACACTTTTCGCTATTTAGCATTGAGTATCCATCAATCAACTAGTCGAATTCTACCATAGTCCGATTTCCATTACTGCCACTGACTGAAAATTCTTGTTTTCCCTTATCCGCCTTCGGGATGAACTGAGACCGCCCTGGTACTTACTGATTCCTCCATATCTGGTTTACCGGACTCCTACCGGTTACTACACCCCATCGCAATCTCATAGTTGCTTTCAGTGACTTCTGAAGGTACTTCGACTATCTATAACCATTCTATCCATTCTGCCACCCATACTGAATCGATGTTGCTGGAACTAGCCTTCTTATCTCTCATCTGACTACTCAACCTCCAAAAAAAACTTGAGTCTCCCTTCCCGAAAGAAAGGCTACCTGCGTAATTACCCTTGCAGATCACTTATACTTGGCAGAAGACTTAATTGATCCTGCTGAGAGGGACTTGCCATTCCCAAATCAACCAACTATATTGTCCTTACTTGAATTTCAACACTAATACTAATACTGTCCAAAACTCTGAAACTATCTGAACACTGAACTGCCTGCAATACTGAACATGCCTGAAACTCTGAACTGCCTGAAACACTGAGCTGCCTGAAACACTGAACTGCATGAAACACTGAACATGCCTGAAACTCTGAACTGCATGAAACACTGAACATGCCTGAAACTCTAAATACGCCTGATACACTGAACTGCATGAAACACAGCTTCCAGAATTATCTCAAGACCTTCCTGGTCACCAATCATTTTTCGGTTATCTGCAACACCGAGTTCCAACTCAACTATGGAGTCAAAAGACTCCTCACTTAGTCGCTCCCACGACTTCTGAACGAAATCTTTCTCTGAACTATTTTCCACTAGTTATCCTGTCACTATGGCTCTATCAACCTCCCGATCCACCGATCAGATCCAAACGTCACATCCTGATGTCATCAATTCCACGACTAACAACATGATGGCTCCCAGACTAACGGTAACCCCTAACATACTCGAACCCCAACGGTCCACTGCTACTCTGACCTCATAACTGTGGTGGCGATCCGACTGTCGAATCGCTGACTTAACCATAACTGAACCATTTGGGAAATCCGAAATCTAACCCGTGGATTCCCATATCTTCACTGCCGCACCTGAACTGGTGGGTACTACTATTTCCCCCGCGTTCGAATAACGCGCTCATGCTGTCTACTAAATAGACGAGTGCTACGGCTACTACAGCAGACTTACAACAGTATACTACTATCTGACTGGTAGTGAATGCTACATCTACCCCCGCAGACTTACAACACTACTACTACTATCTGACTGCTAGTGAATGTTATGGCTACCCCCGCAGACTTACAACACTACGACTACTATCTGACTGCTAGTGAATGCTACGGCTACCCCCGCAGACTTACAACACTGCTACTACTATCTGAGGACATCCTGACTATCCCTAGTCCTTCTAGTGATTCCTCATCCTGATTTCTCAAAACCAGCCCTCAGTCTTTGAATACTTCATCAACCTCGACATCTTATATCCTTGATATACTTAGCGCTTCGTCGAGGAATTCTTCGTCTTGGTTCCCTAACCAACCGCCTACTAATACGGATACAAGAAGCTATTGTTGGGAAGTTTCCACACTCCCAACTCCTGAATCTACACAACTCTGCATGCTGACTCTGTCACTGGCTACTAATACGAAAGCATCTCTTGCTAACCGTTCTCAGGATCCTCATTCCGACTCACTTGATCCCTACAGGTGGTCCTCCAATCCTAGGTTCCCAACCAGCTTCTAACCATCTCGATTACATGAACTAACTGTTGGGAAGGTCCTCAAACTCCCAATCCTGAACTCCTCAATCCATCAATCACTGTGCTACTATCTTTTCTTCTCAGAGGCCGCGCACTCATTCTAGGTCTACATGGATCTTATCCTTGTATACTCAGAGGGTTCTCCCCCACTTGGATTCGGCTAACTCCTTACTGCTCACTGGTCGAAAGGATTCCCAACCTTCCTTCCATTAAAAGGGCGATCTGCTGTCCGCCAACGTTTACCTCTGTCGACGCTCCAACTAACTCTTACCAGATCCACACCATTCTTGCTATCTAACTGAGCACCCTTCGATCCTTAATTGTATTTGCTTTAGGGAATACATCCCGAGAACCGCGTTTCGGGTGCACATCCCCAACCCACTTCCCTACTGACCGCTAGCTACTCCACTAAAAACTCTAGATTATCACTACTGAGAATATAACTGATCATTACCCGACTAACACCTTCCGCAAGTAGTAAGGCACTACTACATCTTACACATACATGCTACATTTATTGTATCCGAAGTAACCTGATCTAGAGGGGATGACCTCCAATTCACCATTCAATTCCAAGGTATGCAGATGGCATAAAACTTTGTCGCAAGCAGGTAATATAATACCCCAACACATATGCTTATTGACATCAATGCAGCAACATAACAATAATATCATGAATAATAATTGACAGGGAGGTAAAATATACATACCTCCTTCACTTGGCGCTGCTCGAATCCTTGCTGAAATCAACCGGAAAACTCAGCTCCGAGTCGTGGGCGCCCTTGCCCGGCCTCGGCAACCGCTGGCGGTACTTGAAGTCCCAAGGGCAGGAGTTGGCACCCGCCCTGCTGTATACAAACTCGAACAGTGGGCCTTCTTGTGGCCCCTCTGACTGCAATGGAAACATATCGGATCAAGTCCATGGGCGATGGTAACAATACAATCCCTGCTAAAATGGCCAATCTGGCCGCACTTGAAACATCCGGCATCGCCACCACTTCTACGCCTGCACGCACCCAGGTGCGTCCTACCGCACTTCCCGCATCGACTGCGGATCTGATAGTCCCCCGTCCTCAAATCCGACCCCTTGGGCCTCTTACCCGAACCTGTGGCTACCTGAGTCTCATCCGTTTTACTCTTCCTTTCTGATTCCCTGTCCGTCTCTCGCTCCTGCGTTACCTTGTCGACACCGCCCGTCGACTAAACAACAGTTGTCTGATCCTGGAGCTTCGCGATCAACCTATCAGTGATCCTCACGACCATGTCGGGAAAATCCTCACGAATGGCTCGCGTAACCTCCTCAATTATCCAATCATGCAGAGGTCTCTCTTGGAGACAGGATGCCCCACTCACTCCTATCCACTAATGACAAAAACTAGAAACGGGATCTCCTTCCCCGATGGATCCCTGAACTCCATAAGCATCGGGCTCTATACGAGCCCTAATCTGTCCTGAAACTATCCTAGCCCTAAAGGCCTCCAGATGACTGTCCATAAGCTCCACGATGACCTCTCTAACCGAACCAAAAATCACTCGAGTCTGATCGATGATGTTGCGCATGATCTCTGCGGAAATGAAATCCCTCATCTGATCATCAAGCTGCCCGGCTCTAGAACCTGAGCCAGATCCCTCCCCGATACCTGAACTGCTAACTGGTAACTCGCGCAACGTCACCATGCTGGAAACATAACACTCTATTGATCAATACCCACTGCTGCTGAGGGATCTCTCACACACACCCTAAAAGTTCCCTGGTCTTGTCTCGGCCCCTCTTGATTCGAGTACGGATCCTCTGTTTTCAGTAGTACGGGCCTATACTACCTTCCACTTCTATCTGTACTTTCTTCAAGAACTGCCTCGACTCCACCAAGTCACTCTACTGCTACTGATCTCTGCTACTACCTTCCTAGGCTTGCCCTAGGGAACTTCTGACTCCACCCAAACCAGTCCTTAGCTGCTGAAGGCCTCCTTGTAATGCCAATCAGCCACCACCTGAATACCATCACATGCAATGAGGCTCGGATAATCCTTCGAGTAAAAGTCTCGTCCCTACAACGATTAGACACAAACGAGAGCTGCGCAGTAGGGCCAAATCCAGCACTCTGAGATTATTCAACCCTGATCACATGTGATGTGATGTATTCACCTAATGACTAACTCCCATCACTCAGAGTCCCACAAAGCACAAAGCAAGCAGCAATCGGATAGAGGAAACATACTCAGGCAAAACTATTCTCATAACAAGAAACTGTACTAGCATACAATGCTAAGCTCATACTATCAGGCATAACCTACACAGGCTATCCTACTACTATCTACTCAATACTAGCATGAAATTCTTATCAAGCTAAAACACATAAAGCAGGCACATAAGGCATCCTCCTAGATCCTTAGTCCTATACTAGCATGTTGTTCTACTGAAACTGAAACTGAACTGAAACTGGAACTAAACTGAAACTGATAATCATAAACTTGTATGGGTAACTTGGGAGTACTTACTTGAGCTCGGCTGATTGCATGCACCACACCCATTTTCTCTTTTCAAGTTATTTTCTTTCTAAATATTCTTTTTGATTTTTCTAAAATTCTTTTCTTTTCTCAAACTCCTTTTTACCAAAATTTCCTTTCGAAAATGTTTTTCTTTTGAAAACCTTTTACCGTTTCCTTAGTTTAAGTCCAGACACACTCTCAAGTATGTCCGAATCCCTCAAACCAAGGCTCTGATACCAACTTGTAACGACCCAAAAATCACGACTAAAAATTTCTTTTAAAACATTACTAAACCATGTTTATAAAAACGTATCATAAGTCATAACATAATTTTCGAGTATTAAATTCAAAACATAATCTCATTATCAGAGTAAAACATTCCCTAGGCTAACTGATTATGGTGTGTGCACTGCAACCTCTCCGAGCTACTATTTTGAAAACTGAGTACCTGAAACCAAAACTGAAAATCGTAAGCACGAAGCTTAGTGAGCTCCCCCAAACTACCACATACCATACAACATATAAAGCACATACTGGGCCTTGCCCACTACATCGGACCAAAGTCCGGAAACTGCATCGGGCCGAAGCCCGGACTAACTGGGACCATGTCCCCTGCATCGGACCGAAGTCCAGAAACTGCATTGGGCTGAAGCCCAGACTAACTGGGACCATGTCCCCTACATCGGACCAAAGTCCGGAAACTGCATCGGGCCGAAGCCCGGACTAACTGGGGCCTTGCCCCCTGCATCGGACCGAAATCCGGAAACTGACTGGGACCTTGTCCCCTGCATCGAACCGAAGTCCGGACTAACTGCATCGGACCGAACTCCGGAACTAACTAAACAAAGCATAACATAAACATATCAACTAACATGGACACACATATACTGCATACTGCATCGGGCCGTAACCCGGAACACATAACACATAAATCCTGTCTGAGCCACGAAGGCATCAAACATACAAACTACTGCATCGGACCGAAGTCCGGAAACTACTGCTAGCTAAACGGTCCGGCATTGTGGCCTTAGACTCGTTCCTACTGGAAGGAAACTCACCTCGAAATGCTGACTGCTGAAAACTCGAGTAAAAGATACCCGACTACTGTCCCGGCTGCTCTCCGGCTATCATGACAAGTCAAACACTAAATCAAAAGGGGAATCTTTTGATGGGTAAAATGACCATTTTACCCCTGCTATGGCATGCGTCACAATATAGCCCAAACCCTCAATTCCTTCCAAATCCATCCATGGCCCCGCTAAAGGCCCACTAATGGCCCAATTTGCTCCTTTGGGCCCAAAGCCCTTTATTGGACCTTACTCAAGCCCAATGATAATCCTTGGTCCTTAACAACTGAATTATGATGGCGCATTAAGGCCCAAGGACCCTAAGTCTCAACTCAGCCCACACCGAGGCCCAAAATGCAATAAGCCCAACTAACTGCGCTACGCGGGGCGTACTCTAATGTACGCTTAGCATACTGGCCTGCTAGAGAGTACGCGGGGCGTACCTGCAATTACGCTCGGCGTACTCATTCTGTTAAGACACTTTTCATTTTAGTGCTTAATACTCCGACTCAAGAGCCATAAACTTAGATCTAGGTCTTATTCTATGCATTAAGCCATAAAGTCACTGACTTGGTGACTTTATATGGCCCAAACCAACCCAAAATCTCAAAACACTCTTCTACTTCCGTAAAGGGGACTAGATCTCATGCATGGACTTAATAGGACCACAAAGGTCGAAACTTTACTGCTTCTGGGACTCATATGACTCTAAGGGAGGCAACCCTGGTCTTAGAAACGAGCTTAAGTCATAAAATCCCAATCTTGGGACCAAAAGGTCCAAAAACTTGCACTAAGGAGATCTAAGAGGTTAATCATCAAGCTCAACACTTTTTACCTTGCAAAGGTCCGAAATGAAGCACTTATCCGAGATCTATAAGCTCTAGCCTCAAAGGTTCCTCCTTGCCAACCTTCTTCTCCTTGCTTCCAAGCTTTAATCCACCAACATAGGTTCTCTAAGGTCAAGATCTCATAAAATGGAGGTAGGGACGCTCTAGGGTTTCTTCTGAGGTTGGGGAGGCTCATATGGGGGCTAGAGTTGGAATCATAATGTCCTTTATATAGTGCTCAATCCGAAATTAGGGTTTCATGACTTTTAGCGTACGCTGGGCGTACGCCTTGGACATCCGCGACCAAGCTGCCACATTACGCTGGGCGTACCCACGCGTGCTCCAAACATGCATGGAGGGCCTTCCATGCAAACTTTTCTCTATAAGGGCCATTCTCGCCAAATCTTCAAAGTGTCATAACTCCTTCGTTCTAGATCTGTTTGTGATGAAATTTATATCCACAGAAAGGTGGCGAGAAATCCTACGCTTCTAACAACATAACCCGACCCGGAAACTTCTCGAATAATAACTCCAAATTAATAAAGGACTAAAACGCCTCTATCCTTGGCCTCTGAAATTCCATAAACGAATATTTTAGAACAGGGTATTACATAAGTCTAGAAATAAATCCATATTCCTAGTTCGCTTAAACTAATATTCTGATACCAACTGTGACATCCCCATTTTCACAGCCAGAAAAGACCGATTTTGTTTATGCTTTATAAAAATCAGAGTATCTCTTTTAATAAAAAGATTGCGGAATTTGTTCCCAGTAAAACATGATAAATACGTTATCAAAGAATTTCCGAAGAAAAGTATTTTTATTCATTTTAAAACATTTTGGATGTCATTGTCAATACAGAAACATAAGCATAAACAGAACTTACATTCATTATCACTAGTGATTTATATCTCCTTAATCTCTCAGTGTAATGTGACTTCATATCAACACTTGTGATATAAATAAACCGAGTGGGTAAGGTTGGAAAAACTGGTGAGTACATAGGGTTTTCAACCCACAATAATATAATTATTATGTTTAATCATCAAACAGTTAACCCAATTACCCTTCCCCATTATCTTCTTTACTCTTAAGGGTCTACCCTAAGAATGAGCTATTTCTCGTTCATTCATTCCTAAGGATTTTCCTAAGGAATAGGTACGTAATCCATCGTTGCCTATGACACAGCTGTCAAGCACATCTGCTAGTTCTATCACTTAGGCGCAACTTCCAGAATTGTGACATTCTCTATAAGGCGCATCTGCCGGTCTAGTCCTTTAGGCTCATCTGTCGGGGTTATGAGTTTCTCTATTAGGCGCTTCTACTGGTAGAGTCCTTTAGGCGCATCTGCCAGGTTTTTATTGACAATATCGTTTTCGAGAGTCCACTCGCAATACATGTCAATGGGTTTTTAGAGTACACCGGTGCATACATCGTTCACAACACCTACAGGTTGCAAGCCTGCTAGTGTTCCACTGGACTGTCTAGAATAGTCTGTGGTTGTCATCCATACTCTGCTAGATGATGGGGCCATCATTTGGGTAAAAGGCTTCTCACATCATCCACCTCTCACCCTCACCTCATGGTCTATTTCACCTCTCAACTCATCATCCAACTCATATTTCATCTACCCATGGTTTACCCAACATATTATGTAGATATAAATACATATACAGTTTAAATCATATAAAACTTGTATAAAATCGTTCACCAGCATAGATAGCAAGTATACAGATAATATGCACACATAGCATGCAATTTATATAAAATACTTCATATCTATTTGTAAGATGAAAGGGACCATGCACTCACCTGATACGGTGGTGACTTGGTACTCGGACAACACTTCGTTACTCTTAAAACAATTTCCCTCGACAAAACCTAGTATCATTACCACTAGGGTTTAGTTCAGTATTTACCGAGACTAATTTAATAGTCTAGTTGTTATTATTATTATATAAGCATTAAACAACACTATATAAATCATAATAATAACCCAAATAATTATTTTAAGGTCCTAATAATGTTGCTATAATTAATTAGAAGCTATATTAAAAATAGCGTAGACATAGCTCACTTACAACGGGTTTTATCGAAAACCGGGGCTTTGCTTGGAGCGGCATTTCCGAACCGTTAGACCCTTTTTTCTCTGGACTTCGGAAGCCTCGGGGCTTCCTTAGGGTGCTAGGGGTTCACCTAGGCTTTAGGGTGCTCAAAATAGGCTAGAGAGAGAATGAGATTTGGTGTGAAATGCTCAGATCCCTTCGCATCCTTTTATAGGCGGTCAACAACTCGGTTACGTTGCGCGTCCAGAAGGGGAACGTTGGGCGTTCCTCGGATAGGATTGCTAGCTTCGCACCAGTTGGCTTGCACATCAGATGGGATAAGACCGAAGCTAAGTGGGGCATTTCGACCTCGTACGCGGCGCGTAGGTGAGGAGATGTGGCGCGATCCGACGGTTCTTCTGCGATCAACGATGGACGGCTGAGATGAGGCCACGTCATCCCTCTCGCAACAAACTTCGTGATTTCGATTCCAAACTTTAAAAATTCATATCTTCCTCATGCGAGCTCTATTTTTGACGTTCTTTATATCCACGCGTAGGCGAGAACGTACTCTACAACTTTCGTTTAGACTCCTTCAGATAATTTTGACTTTATTTCAAATTTTATATTTTTAACAGGCCGGACAGGATTGGTCCGTTAAAAATCCATAACTCCTTCATCCGACTTCCGTTTTCGTCTGTCTTTTTATCATTATGCTACTATTAACGAGATCTTCGATTCTCTTTTAGGTTGTGTCGGCTAAAAACCGCTCGATCTAATATTCGAGTTCCGGGCTATACACTGCTAAGCCGAAACTTCGAAAAATCATAAATTCCTCATACGAAGTCAGATTTGAGCGTTCTTTTTATGGATGCTCTTGGTTTAACGAACACTACGACTTTCGTTTAGATTGATAAGTCTAAATATCGCTCTATCGTAAATTCACTATTTACGCTTCCCGGTGCCGTACCGGTTTCGTCTCGAAACTTCGACGGGTCATAACTTCTTCGTTATAACTCAGATTTCGGCGTTCTTTATATATACGAAACCCTTGAGACATTCTAAAACTTGCTTAATATTATTCATTCTAAATAATCTTTTGTCGAAAATTCGTTTTTGACCCCTATTATTTCTAAATTAAGTAGCCCGGATCTATGGGCATTACATACATCGATACCCTGGGTCCTTTATGCCCTACTGGGATGGATGTTTCATTAATTCATCCATAAAGGGTGACCAAATATTTAGATTCTTGAAATCCTGATGGTATTGTTTGGCTTTTATTAGCTCTGATGATGCTCCTCGGTCTTTTAAGAGATATTTTTCTCTTTTTCGGGGGGTAAAGGGCATGAGCGTACCTCTTCTTTGTTTCTCTCTTTTCTACCCATTCCTCTTTTATTTCCATTTGCCTTTTCTTTTGTCTCGTATGAATCGCTTGTTCGACTAGTGTGCATTTAAACTAAATCTCGTTCATTTTCTTTTTGGGTTCTTCTCTTGCTTCTTTCTATCTATAGTTTTCTTAAAGTGCTAAAATTCTTGAATGCTTTGAACTCTTCCATCTCCATTTTCTTCCACCTCTAAATTCTTTTAACTTATTTCTTCCCCTTCTTCCCTGGGGTTTTCTGGTGTCACATTTTTATTTTTCACTATTGTTGTAATCTGAGATGTTTCTACGAAGTTTCTATTATTGTGATAGGACTCGCATCAATGATTTGGCAGTCATTGTTGGCTATCTGTTGTTGAATCCCACGGATGGCTCCACTTGGTGCACCTATAGGTTCATCGACTAAGTAGATTATAACATCTTATACAACTTAGCTAACCTAGAGACAACAAACAATTCTTAATCGGATTACCTGAGAGGGGTTCCTGGACTAACGTTCCAAAGGTAAAGTCAGAGAAGACTCTATGAATATGTTGAAAATTGAATGAAATTTAAGATAACAATGTGAGTCGTTTGCATGCCTTGTAAAGCTTATTTAGTTGTTTATTTATAACAATGTGAGCAACTCTTGATCTTTTTGTGTGTTTTTAGTGCATCTTGAAGAAGGAGAAATCCAAGCTTGAAGATTATTGAAGCTCAAGCTTATGGATCTAGTACCTACATCTCATTTCTCAACTCCATGAGGTATAAAGCTTGTAACTTGCTGGTCCATGCGCTAGATCTCTTTAGATTCTTGATTTTTCATGCCGTTTTGTCCCGTAATCTTGAGTTTTGTGAGTATTAGCTACTCTAGACCTTAAGGTTTCTACTTTTCTATTTTTCTAAGTTTGATAGGACATAAAAATAGGCTCTTGGTTGCTACCTTGCATCCATGCAAGAGATTTTGGACATTAGAAGAAGTTAGGAAGCTAGGGTTTGATTTTGAATTCCATGTAGCCATGCAAAGGCATAAATTCATAAATTTATCACCCTAGACGTTTATTGGGACCTTATATGATCATTTCATGAATTGTCTTTATGGATCAAGAGCTTGGAATGGAAATGGATTAACAACCTAGTACTCTGGGATAGGCCCCGCATAACCCGATTTTGACCTATTTTTTGGGTAGGACTCTATGCCCTACATAGAGTACTGATATATATGCAATGTGAAATTCAATAAAGATTTGGCCGTTGACATTTTTATTAGTTTGACTTTTGGCCAACGGTGATGCTTTGAGGACTTATAAGGGTAAAATGATCTTTCACACAAATGAGGATTTATTTTTGTAATCGAACATGCTAGATTGGGGATTTATCCTAATTGCTAATTAGGGTTTGGTTTTGGATATGTTTAGCATGAGGATATTTTGTAGCAGCAGATCGAGTTTGGACTTTATCTGGCTATTGATTGAGGTTAGTCTTCTCATTGGACTTATAAGTCGAAGGCACTAATGTTGGCCCATTGGATTGTGTAGAATGCTAGTTGTGTTTGTGATACCTGCATGAAAGACCCCGAGGGTAGCCCGTGGCATTTATATGAAAGACCATGGGAGTAGCCCATGTTGATTGTATGAAATACCATGGGGGTTTCCTATGGAACTTTGTTACACCCCCAAACCAAGGATGGCGAAAACGTCCGGGGGTGGAGGACTTCATGTATAGTATCATAACAACAATGGCAATAGTGATGAAAGTAAACACAACCAACATATATATAATTGAAAGAGTTACATCATTGTATGAATTACATGTTTCCAAATCAACTACAATATGTTGACAAAATTTGAAAATGTTTGACGCCCTAACGTCCCATCCTCAAAATGCACTTGATTTCCTGTTTAGTGATTTCCTGAGAATACAAGTTGTTTGAAAAAGTGTCAACACAAAGGTTGGTGAGTTCATAAGCTTTTGTATGCAATCATGAAAACCTTGTCTTGTAAATGTAATGTTTGTTCCGAAAAAATCCCATATTTTCCTTAAAAAGTGTAATGTAGTCTTATATCCCAAGACCGAAACGTATAAGTAATTTGTCATACTTAACGTAAAACAATGCAAGTTTAAATCAACATAAACTCATTTGATTTCAATGAAATACCCGTAAATTCTATGTTTGTTAATACTTAACGTGAGTTATTATAACCATACTATGACCTAGTAGGCCTGAAACGACGTTCTTCATGCGTCAGAAATGATATGAAATTTGTCACCTCAGACCTGTCGGTCTAGCTGTTCCATGCATCTCAGGTGTGGGTTTGTCAAACCCAATATAGATCTATATACAACTATCACGCTCTCCCTCCAAGAGACTCTAGTTACAATACATGACTTATTTGTAAAGTGAAGCGAATGTCTCACAAAGTCATTAACGGAATACGTGTGGTGTAATGAAAACCCTCTTTGTATAAATGTACCCTTTTTAAATATATGTATTATGTAATATATCATAAACTATACCTATTATAGTTTATCAAAACAAGGGTAGTAGTAGTAATGTACATAAACTATACTTAACATAGTTTATTCAAATGTTTGTATGTAATGGATGTACTTTGATTACAACAAATTGTTATTTCTATGCTTTATCTAGCAAAATCCATTTGTTAACTGATGTATGTCTATAAACTAAGACAAAAATGTCATATATTGCAATAACATATAATCACATAAAGATATACACCTTGCTCAACATGTTACAAGGTGAAATGAAATTGATGGCATTTTTCTGTTAATAACGTTTTCTATCACTGTTCTTAGAAAATTTGTAGAAAAATCATCAAAGGTCCAAGTCAGAATCCGTAAATTCCATGAGTTTGAAAAATAAGTCTAGTTTCTCCATAGTTTTTCTCATGATTTTTAGTAACCTCTAACTTGTGTGAACAAGTCCATCATCACAGACTGGTCCGGATTGATGTTTGAAATGATAGGCAGTTTTGTAAAAATCACCATAAATTGTAGAAAGATCGTATGGAGATGTGCAAGTAGCCATTTTAAAGCTAAGTACTTGAAATACTTGCACCTTGTACAGTTTTGAAAACTAAAATGTTTAGGTTGTCCAAAACAATCCGTAATTGAAGTCCAACTTTTATGATGAAAGATGTTGGAAAAGTTTAGTTGTGTTCTTGATGATTTAACTTGTATTCTTCCCCATATAACTTAAGAAAACATGAAAGTTTTGGGGTATGAACTCACCTTGAGTGATTTCATTGGGTGGGTGTTGAAGAAGAGAAGTGTTCAACTCAAGAACACTTGAAGGATTGCTTTGAAGATTCAAGAATCTAACACAATAATGATGGAGTTTGTGTAAGCAATCATGGATTTGAGTAGGATGAAGTGTATTTATCACAAGTAGGGTGCATTATACTTACCAAGAGTGGAAGAACACTTGATGATCAGCCTTGAAATCTCGAAATTGAGGGAGAAAGTTAGAGAGAAAAGTTGAGTTTGATCTTTGGTGAAATGAGAGCAAGTGAGTTAAGTCAGGAGTGAGGAGTGATGTTCCAGCTCTAAAAACGTGGGAAAGGATGAAAAAGTACATTGACATGACCTAGGCATGGTAGGAGGAGTGTGGTTGGTCAAGGAGTGGGTGTGAGGTGTTGCTTGTGTCATAAGCTAAAGGAAAGTCAACACTCCACCTTTATTACTCCAACCACTAAATCTTGGATAAGATTTGCATTAAAAACATGATTAATTAAGACATATGGGTCTTAATAAGTTAAAATAAAGGTTTGGGTGATAATCCCGCTTTAAAATGATGAAAAACGGGCTTAAAATGCTAAAAATATTGAAAACCGGGCAAAAATTGTAAATTTCTGAAATTCTGGCTGAGGATGCTAGGGTTCGGCTCCTTAGGAGTTAGAACCGAAGGTGAGGCTCGGTTGTTCATGGGGACCGAGAGTAGTAGATGGACCAAGAGAAGGGATAGAAGGAACCGAAAGTGCGAAGGGAGCTAAAGGTGCGAGGTTCGGTCATCAGGCGAGTTTCAGTCCTCGGGGTTTCGGTCGTCAGGGTCTCGGCCTCAGCATGTCTCAGTTTCAGAGGTTTTGGTCCTAGGGGTTTCGGTTGCTAAGAGGGTTCGTCCCTAAGAGGAGTTTCGGGTCGTTATTGTTGTTTTACTCGTTTTTACCCCATTTCAAGCCGTTTTTGACCCGGTTAAGGGTCGAGATGGCCCGAAAGACTATGACAAGTTACGGGAACCTTTGAGGGAGATTTGGGAGAGATTTAAAATAGAGATAGAGGAAATATGATTGAGAGAGGTTTCGTTTGTAACATTTTTTAGTGTCCGGCTTCGCAATGCAAGGTTTGTAGGCCCCATTAAGCCATGTTTTAGTGTCCCACACGCTCCCGATGAGTGTGTAATAGTGTTTTATCGCTTTGGTTCAATGCTTAGCATTATCACGGCTATGGAATTTCAAACATATGAATTTTACAATTGATGTTTTCTCAATAAAATAGCGAGTTGTTTAGTAAATACACAATGTAAACCCTAATATATAAGGGCTAGTTTAGTCATCTGGTTTGACTTGTTGACATTGACTTGACCCAAAATTGACTATTGTCACATCATCCCCCCGTTAGAGGGAATTTCGTCCCGAAATTTACGTTTGGCCTGGACGTCAAGAGTTTGGGAAGAGATGCGGGTATTTTTGTTTCATTTGATCTTCGCATTCCCAGGTGAACTCAGGTCCTCGTTTCGCGTTCCAACAAACCTTCACTATGGGAATACGACTTTGTTTCACTCTTTTGACCTCCCGATCCATAATCTCAACTGGTTCTTCCATGAAATGGAGACTCTCATTCACTTCAATTTCGTCGAGGGGTATCACGAGAGTCTCGTCGGATAGGCACTTTTTCAAGTTTGATACGTGGAAGGTAGGGTGTATGTTATTAAGTTCTTGTGGTAATCGGAGTTTGTACGCCACGGGACCAATCCTGGCAAGGATTTCAAATGGTCCGATGTACCCCGGGTTTAGTTTCCTACGTTTACCAAAACGTATCATTCCTTTCCAGGGGAAACCTTTAGTAGTACTCGATCACCGACCTAGAATTCCAAGGGTTTGCGTCGTTTATCCGTGTAACTCTTTTGCCGATCTCGGGATGCCTTCAGTCTTTCCCGAATTTGAACAATCTTTTTTGTGGTCTCCCTTATAATTTCAGGACTAGTGAGGGCGCTATTAGGGACTTGCCCCCTATCCAGCTGTGTATCCCCCACTTCGGCCCAACACAGGGATGATCTGCACTTGCGACCATAGAGAGCTTCGAATGGAGCGACTTTAATGCTAGTGTGATAGCTGTTATTATAGGAGAATTCGATAAGCGGTAAATTGGTATCCCATGCTTTACCAAAGTCTATCACACAGGCTCTCAACATGTCTTCCAATGTCTAGATGGTTCTCTCGCTTTGCCCGTCGGTTTGTGGATGGTAGGCCTTACTCATGTCAAGCCTAGTTCCCATAGATTTTTGTAAGGACTGCCAGAACCGTGAGGTGAATCTACTATCTCGGTCAGAGATAATGGACATTGGTATACCATGCAGTCGCACAATCTCTTTGATGTACATCCTGGTTAACTTCTCCATCTTGTCTGTTTCCTTTATCGGCAGGAAGTGCGCAGACTTGGTCGATCTATCTACAATTACCCATATGGTATCAAGCCCACCCGATGTCTTAGGCAGCTTGGTTATGAAGTCTATGGTTATCCGTTCCCACTTCCACTCAGGTATATCCGGTTGTTGTAGTAGTCCTGATGGCTTCTGATATTCTACTTTGACCTTGGCGCAAGTCAGGCACTTGCTCACATAAGTAGCAATTTCAGCCTTCATGTTTGGCCACCAGTATAACTTTTTGAGGTCTAGATACATCTTATCTGACCCAGGATGGATGGAGTATCGAGTCTTGTGTGCTTCATTCATGACGATGTCTTGGAACCCACCGAACTTCGGTGTCCAAATTTGATTCATGAGATAACGAGCTCCATCATCCTTGACTTCCAAGTTCGTATCCATCCCCCTTAATTCCTCGTTTGCCACATTTTCTGGTTTCAAGGCTTCTAGTTGAGCTTCCTTGATTTGTGTGTCCAGGTGGGAATGGATTGTCATGGTTAAGGATTTTACTCGGTGGCCTGAATATTCCTTCCTACTTAGGGCATCGGCGACTACATTGGCCTTTCCCGGGTGGTAGCGAATTTCACACTCGTAGTCGTTCAGCAGCTCTACCCATCTTCTTTGCCGCATGTTGAGCTCTTTTTGATTGAGGATGTGCTGAATACTTTTGTGATCGGTGAAGATGGTGCACTTTGTGTCGTAGAGGTAGTGTCTCCAGATCTTTAAGGCGAACACTACTACTCCTAATTCAAGGTCGTGGGTATTATAATTAACTTCGTGGGTCTTAACTTGCCTTGACGCGTAAGCGATGACCTTCCCTCTCTACATGAGCACGCATCCGAGGCCTTGATTTGAGGCATCGCAATATACCACGAAGTCATCAGTTCCTTCTGGAAGAGACAAGACCGGTGCGCTGCATAGGGCTTGTTTTAACGTTTGGAAAGCAACTTCTTGTTTATCTTCCCACTTGAACACCACACCTTTCTAAGTCAAGGTGGTGAGTGGTTTGGCAATCTTGGAGAAGTTTTGTATGAATCTTCGGTAGTAGCCGGCGAGCCCTAAAAATTGTTGAATTTATGTCGGCGTTGTAGGTGCTGACCAGTTTTCGATTGCTTTGATTTTAGAGGGATCCACATGTATCCCTTTCTTGCTGACCACATGGCCAAGAAAAATCACTTCTCTGATCCAAAATTCGCACTTAGAGAATTTGGCATAAAGCTTCTCCGCCCTTAGTGTTTCCAAGATTAGCCGAAGGTGTTGGCGGTGCTCTTCCTCGCTTCGGGAGTAGATCAAAATTGATGGGTTTTGAGCATTCTAACACTTCCTAAGTGTACATGCAACCCTAATAAACCTTGGATCTATGTTTGTCTAAGATACATGTAAATAATTATTTTTCCAAGGTTTATATCCTAACTAGCATGGCATGGGGAACATGAATCAAATAAGCTAGTAGATATACTTACCTTGTAGTTGTAGTTGATTGCTTGGAGTTCTAGAGCCTAGCACCAATAATGTGGATGCCTCAAATGAAAGTCACAAATCACCACAAACTTGGAACTTTGAGAGAATAGTATTTACTATCTTGAAATTGCCCTCACCTCAACAAGTGTCAACTAGTCACTTTTCAAGAACCAAAGCCTCCTTTATATAGTGTGGTGGATTAGGTTAAACCCTAAAACCCATGTCTCTTCATTTCCATGAGATCCATGGGTTAAAGCTCCATGGAGTATCCATGGACTTTTCCATCCAAGCCTAGCCCATTCCAAATGAGCATTAGCCCACACAATATAAATATAGAAGCCCATATTTAATTAGTAATATCTTTGATCACTAAATTAATCCTAGATTAATTATAGATCACTACTAATTAAATAATATGATCTTATATTAATACATTAGAACTTATAATATATTAATAAATCATAACTTGTACTATTCTCAAATATTATCCATAAACTGTTCGGGTGAAGTGCAACCCAAATGGACCATGCCGGGTCGGGTCAATTACATACCAAATATAGTTATGAACTTAGACACTATATCCAACAGTCTCCCACTTGGATAAGTCTAATAACTATAGTTGCAAGTATGACTTCAGGAACCGATCAGCAATTGTAGCTCTTTAAACTCTGTTGAACTAGAACTTGCCATTTAAGATAAGTGATCATATAATCCTCTGTTCTAGATATCAGCCGGACAAATACATGGAACAATGTCTTACTTATTGTCCAGCAGTTTGTTTCCCGATTTCCGATTTGTTTGACAAAGAACTTAATTGAACACATCAACTTAGTTCTGACCGGGCCCGGTACATAGGTCAAAACAAAATCATCGAGGGGCCCAAATATCAGCTTCTAATCCAAGAAGGAACAGATAAACTTCGACTCATATGTTTGTTCTACCACTCATTGAATTACACACAAAAGCACGTTTTATAACATCGAGTTACCAATGCGTTTTCGTACAATCAATGCATAACCAACTCGTAAGTAACAAATCATATCTCTAGGTTTGAAGACTTATATGATATTACCGTCTCACGATCACTCGAGATAAAATTCCATGAAGTGATTCCAGTGAGCGTGGGTTGAGTCCAATGCTCAGAACTTATGAGCACTCATGATTGTTGTAGCCTTGTCCAACACCTTAGACCTCTGCAACCAATCATGACAGTCTTGATTCATACCTACTTCCGACATATGACCGACTGTGGAGGTTTGAATAATACGTTATATCAAACAAAATTATTCTGGAAGTCAAAACATGCAAACGAAATATAGTAAACGATCAACAAGAGATAGCAACACTTTACTCATAAATAAAACACCTTTTATTCATCATCTAATGTCAATTACACTTTACAAATTTCGAGGTTATCTAACTACTAAAACTTATATCATCCTTCAGCCCTATGCTCCGAGCATGCTGGAGATGCTTAACCCTACTCAGTCCCTTCGTGAGGGGATCTGCTGGGTTCTCATCCGATGATACCCTCTTCGCCACGAGGAGTCCTTCTTCAATTTGATGTCTGATAAAATGGTATTTTCTGTCGATGTGTCTGGATCTCCCGTGATCCCTTGGTTCCTTGGCTAAGGCAACCACACTATTGCTGTCACAGAAAATCTCCATTGGCTCTTTTATAGCTGGTACAACTCCAAGGTCTCCGATGAAGTTCTTTGGCCATATAGCCTCCTTTGCTGCCTCGCTTGCTGCTATATACTCTGATTCACAAGTTGAATCTGCCACTGTCTCTTGCTTGGAACTCTTCCAAGAAATTGCTCCTCCGTTTAGGGTAAAGACCCAGCCCGACTAAGAGCGGAAATTATCCCTATCAGTCTGGAAACTAGCATCACTATACCCTACAACTCTCAAGTCATCACTCCCACCGAAGGTAAGGACCCAGTCCTTACTCCTTCGCAAGTACTTGAGGATATTCTTTACCGCAGTCCAGTGTTCCTTGCCAGGGTTCCCCTGATACCTGCTAACCATGCTTAAAGCAAAGGCTACATCAAGTCGAGTACACGTCATAGCATACATGATCGATCCTACATCTGAAGCATAAGGTAGTCGACTCATTTCTGCTATCTCAGCCTCAGTACTAGGGCTTTGTGTCTTACTCAATCTGGCATTACTCTGAATGGGTAACTCACCTTTCTTGGAGTTATGCATGTTGAATCTTTTCAGCACCTTATCCAAGTAGGTACTCTGACTAAGTCCAATTAGTCTTTTACTCCTGTCTCTCAAAATCCTTATCCCTAGGATATAGGCAGCTTCACCAAGGTCTTTCATAGCGAAACACTTCCCAAGCCACGACTTTACTTCCTGCAAGGTTGGGAGGTTATTTCCTATGAGTAGTATGTCATCCACATACAGTACCAAAAAACTGACTATACTCCCACTAGCCTTGATATAGACACAAGATTCATCTTCACTCCTTGAAAAGCCAAATTCCTTGACCTTCTCATCAAAGCAAAGATTCCATCTGCGAGGTGCCTGTTTCAATCCATAAATGGATTTCTCGAGTTTACACACTCTATTGGGGTACTCTGTACTGACAAAACCCTCTGGCTGAACCATGTAAACATCCTCAGCCAACTTTCCATTAAGGAAAGCAGTTTTGACATCCATTTGCCATATTTCATAGTCATGAAATGTAGCAATGGCTAACAGGACCCTAATAGACTTTATCTTGGCCACTGGTGAAAAGGTTTCATCATAATCAACTCCCAGAGTTTGAGAATAACCTTTTGCAACCAGTCGTGCCTTATAAGTGTGTACATTACCATCCATGTCGGTCTTCTTCTTGAAGATCCATTTGCACCCCACTGTCTTACGACCTGGTACATTTTCAACCAAGTTCCAAACTTGATTGTCATACATGGATTGTATCTCGCTATCCATTGCCTCTTTCCACTTGGCAGCCTCAGGGCCTGCCATGGCTTCCGTGTAGCAGTTAGGTTCATCCAGACCTACTAGTGTCTCATCACTAATAAGTGTCTCACCTTCCGCAGTAATATGGAAACCATAGTAATGCTCAGGTGCATTCCTAACTCTCGTGGAACGCCTCAGTGGTACAGGCTCGTCAACTGGCTCAACAGGAGTTTCCTCCTCAAGTTGAGGGCTAGTGTTTGAAGTTCCTTCACCGCTTGACTCTTGAATTTCTTCAAGATCAATTTGCCTCCCACTGTCTCCTTGGCTTATAAATTCTCTCTCTCGAAAGACTCCTCTTCTTGCTACAAAGACCACATTGTCACTAGGTCTGTAGAAGAGGTAACCAAAGGATTGCTGTGGATAGCCGATGAAAATACACCTCTCGCTTCGAGGTTCGAGCTTATCATGAGTCTGACGTCTCACGAAAGCCTCACAACCCCAAATCTTGATGTGGTCTAGTTTAGGTACTTTACCAGTCCACATCTCGTGAGGAGTTTTGGCAACTTTCTTTGTAGGGACTAGATTAATAATATGGGCGGCAGTCTCTAAGGCATACCCCCAGAATGAGATTGGTAGCATAGCTTGACTCATCATGGAACGAACCATATCCAAAAAGGTTCGATTACGCCTCTCAGCTACACCATTCAACTGTGGTGTCCTGGGAGGTGTCAATTGTGAGATAATCCCACATTCCCTAAGATAGTCGAGGAACTCTGAACTAAGATACTCACCTCCTCGATCGGATCGAAGCATCTTAATGTTCCTGCCCAATTGATTCTCGACTTCCTGTTTAAATTCCTTAAACCTCTCGAAAGTCTCTGACTTATGCTTGATTAAGTAGACATATCCATATCTACTGTAATCATCAGTGAAAGTCAAATAATAACGATTAGCATACCTTGTGGCATGTTTGAATGATCCACACACATCCGTGTGTACAAGGTCCAACAAACCTTCACCCCTCTCACATGAGCCTGTGAAGGGTGACTTTGTCATTTTTCCAAGTAAGCATGATTCGCAACTATCATCTGACTTTAGGTCAAACGACTCCAAGACTCCATCCTTTTGGAGTTGGCCTATGCGCTTCTTGCTTATATGTCCAAGACGACAATGCCATAACGATGCTTTATCCAAGTTATTATTATTAGTAGAATCAATACACAAAACATTATTTCCTGAATTATCTACAACAGATACAGCTTCATACACACCATCACAGGGTAATGCTCTAAAATAAAAAAACATTATTAAAGAAAGCATCAATAGAACCAACTTCATTATTAAATGAAAAGGTAAACCCTTGTTTGTACAAAGCATGAAAGGAAATAATATTTCTTGCCATTCCTGGCGAATAACAACATTTATTCAAATCTAAACTAAACCCACTACTTAGCGATAAAGTATAAACTCCAATCTTGGTGACAGGTGAAGCTTTCCTATTCCCCATGATCAAGTTTATCCTTCCTTGCTCCACATTCTCACTTCTTCTTAGTCCCTGCGTGGTTGGGTTTAACTTTCCCATCCTTCACATCCTGCTGGTATTTTGGGCAGTTCCGCTTCCAATGAGACTTTTCATGGCAATAGAAGCATTCAGCCTCTTTTGGGTCAGAAGAAGGAGTGATGAAACCTTTCTTGGTTCCACTTGAAGAAGAGCCATCAAGGGTCCGAACCTTGGTACCCTTCGAAGAGCTCTTTCTCTTCCTCCCTCGTCTTTTCCCGATTGCCAAAACCGGAGTTGAGTTTGGAGTGGGAGTGATAGCAACCGACTTCCCCTTAAGACCTGTTTCTGCGGTCTTGAGAAGTCCCTGAAGTTTGCTGAGTGTGACCTCTTCCTTATTCATGTGATATGTCATGCGGAATTGATCATAGCACGATGGTAAGGAGTGCAAAATGATATCTATTGCAAGCTCCTCAGGGAAGTTCACATTAAGCTTCAGCAACCGATCCACATACCTTTGCATTTTCTGCATGTGGCTCGTGACGGATTCCCCGTCCTTCATCATGGCTGTTATCATGGAGCAGATGATCTCATACCTCTCTTGTCATGCACTCTGATGGTATCTTTCCATCAAATCTTGGTGCATTTCATAAGGGTAGAAATCCTCATAAGACTTTTGGAGTTCAGCTGTCATTGTGGCTAACATGATGCAAGCCACCTTGGTAGCATCTCTTTCATGAGTATGAAAGTCAGCGATCTCCTGGGGAGTTGCAGTGGTCTCATTAATTTCCTTAAGCTCCTTGTCAAGGACATATTCTTTGTCCTCGTAGCGGCTAATCATCTTGATGTTTCTGATCCACTCATTGAAGTTGGATCCATCAAAGGTAACTTTCCCACACAAGCTCATAAGAGTAAAGGAGCTATTAGGATTAGAGCCAGAAGCAGCATTGTTTGAAGACATCTAAAAAGAAGAGAACAAGATTAGTTTAGATATAAGAGAGTCCTTAATAAAACACCCAAATGTAATATTAAGGCTAGGATCCAATCACAATATAATATAACTTAGAAGAGGTATGCCGTAATCTAAGCTATACCATATTTGAAAGGTAGGTGAATGACGATTCACCAATTTCCACCATGAAAACCAAAACATTTAAGTATTAGGTTTTTGATTGGTTCTTAGAAATTCCTAGATTCTTTGAGATTCAATGAACTTTTCAAAGGCATGTTTCAATCTCGAGTGTGCCCTCCAAGTTTTGTGACTGGGATGCCGAGGATCACAAAACGAGGTGTGAAGTAACCATGCAAATCACTTGGTACCCTTTAAAGTTTATCACTCAATCGATGTGCCGGTAAACCACACACGCTCCATCGATACTATAATAAACCCTAAGTCACCCTTTACCTACCTTGTTAAGTCCAAGTTAGTGTGCCGGTTAACCACACACGCTCCACCAACGACTCAATCAAAGTGTAAAGTGTAATTTCATGGATTAGCACCTTATTCACATTTTTCCTAAAGTAACTAAGATTGGGAATTTACTAAAACATTTAGTTACTTTATAATATTCATCATACTTTGAATGAGAATTTATAAGTCCTTGTCTTACCCGTTCGGCTAACGACCCTCCACCAGTCAAGCAAGCGGTGGGTGAGAATAGACACCCATTAAGTCACCATTTTATAGGCAACAACCTTATACCCACCTTATAGAGCGGCTTCGTGAATGAGGCGTACTAGCGGTAAGACGACTTTGTTCTTATACATATATATATATATATATATATATATATATATATATATATATATATATATATAATTATTAAATCATCATAATATAAGTATAAGGGTTGAATTTTAACTTTTAAAATTCTAGGGGTTGGAACTAAAGTTTAACTTAACTTTACTTGTTCCAAAACTTGAGGGCAAGTTTTGTAAACTTTCAAAACTTTTCATTTCTTGTAACTTATGAGTTTAATAGAGTAATAAAATGAGGACTTTTCATTTTTCTAACTCTTGTGTTCTTTTAATGGTTTTTTAATCCAAGAGACTTTTGGTTTTCCATAACTTGAGGACAAGTTATGGACTCCATTAAAACACATTATGATCAAGAATTAAACTACCACATAGGTTACAAATAATTCCTATGATCATCTAAACTTCATAAGAACAAGAACATGAATATGAACACTTTCAAGAATCAAAATCAAATTAAACTTTGTAATTTTGATAACTAGTTGTTGTAAATGAATTAGCAAAAACATTACACCAGCTAAAACAAGTTTTCAAGTACCAAAACAGTTTAGGGTAATGTTTCCAATCCATTTCCAGCAACTAAAGTCGAAAATCTGCACTCTGTCGACCCTACTCGCCGAGTGCATGAACCTACTCGCCGAGTAGGTTGAAGATACACATGAACTCGCCGAGTCCCCCCATGGACTCGCCGAGTCCATTCGTCAGACAGCCAGTTTTCGACTTTTTTTCAACTTTTAATTACAAGTATCAAACAAACAGTCCTAGGCTCTGATACCACTGATGGGTTTTGAGCATTCTAACACTTCCTAAGTGTACATGCAACCCTAATAAACCTTGGATCTATGTTTGTCTAAGATACATGTAAATAATTATTTTTCCAAGGTTTATATCCTAACTAGCATGGCATGGGGAACATGAATCAAATAAGCTAGTAGATATACTTACCTTGTAGTTGTAGTTGATTGCTTGGAGTTCTAGAGCCTAGCACCAATAATGTGGATGCCTCAAATGAAAGTCACAAATCACCACAAACTTGGAACTTTGAGAGAATAGTATTTACTATCTTGAAATTGCCCTCACCTCAACAAGTGTCAACTAGTCACTTTTCAAGAACCAAAGCCTCCTTTATATAGTGTGGTGGATTAGGTTAAACCCTAAAACCCATGTCTCTTCATTTCCATGAGATCCATGGGTTAAAGCTCCATGGAGTATCCATGGACTTTTCCATCCAAGCCTAGCCCATTCCAAATGAGCATTAGCCCACACAATATAAATATAGAAGCCCATATTTAATTAGTAATATCTTTGATCACTAAATTAATCCTAGATTAATTATAGATCACTACTAATTAAATAATATGATCTTATATTAATACATTAGAACTTATAATATATTAATAAATCATAACTTGTACTATTCTCAAATATTATCCATAAACTGTTCGGGTGAAGTGCAACCCAAATGGACCATGCCGGGTCGGGTCAATTACATACCAAATATAGTTATGAACTTAGACACTATATCCAACAAAAATATCGTCGATGAATACGATCATGAATTTGTCTAAGTAGGGTCGGCACACTCGATTCATCAGGTCCATGAATATCGTCAGTGTATTCATTAATCCAAAGGGCATTACTACAAACTCGTAGTGCCCATAGCGGGTTCTGAATGCAGTCTTGGGCATATCCTCTTCTTGAACTCGTAGTTGGTGATAACCCGACCGCAGATCGATTTTTGAGAAGTAGCTTGCTCCTTGGAGTTGGTCGAAGAGGTCGTCGATTCGGGGTAGGGGATATCGGTTCTTGATAGTGAGTTTGTTTGGCTCCCAATAGTCTATGCACATGCGAAAAGATCCGTCCTTCTTCTTTATAAACAGGACCGGTGCTCCCCAAGGTGAGAAGCTTGGTCTGATGAACCCTTTGCTCAACAGTTCATTCAACCGGCTGGACAGTTCTTGCATTTCTGTTGGTGCCAAGCGGTATGGAGCTTTGGCGACGAGGGTAGCTCCGGGAATTAAGTCGATTTGGAATTCGACTTGTCGCACGAGGGGTACACCTGGAAGATCTTCTGCGAATACATCGGGGTAGTTGCACACCTCGGGAATGTCTTTAATGTCCTTCACCTCTTGTTTCGTATCTAGTACGTGGGCTAAGAATGCGTGGTATTCCTTTCGGAGATACTTTTTGTCTTTGAAGCAAGAGATGATTTGCAAATTTGCATTGGGTTTATCACCATAGATGAGAAGGGTTTCGTCGTTTGGCAGATTAAGGCGAACGGCCCTTTCATAACATAGAATGTCGGCACGATGAGAACTTAACCAATCCATACCGATGATTATGTCGAAACATTTTATTGTGACCGGCATTAGGTCTATTTTAAATGAATGGTTTTCTAGAGTGAGGGTACACCCTGAGTATATATCATTAGTGCGCTCTTCTTTTCCATTTGCCATTTCTACTATGTATGTATCTTCTAATGACTGGGGATTTTGTTTAAGTAATTGTTTGAATTGGTGGCTCACAAAACTCCTCTCTGCTCCACTATCAAATAGTACGCATGCATATGTGCTATTGAGGAGAAACGTACCGGTAACCACTGTAGGATTCGTGACTGCTTCCACATGTCCTATTGCCAGAACTCTCCCTACACCACCAGCATTGGGAGCTTGCGCTTTGGGGCCGTTTCTCTTGAAGTGTCCTGCTTCACCACATCCATAGCAGGTTTGGCTTGCCCCTGCATTGGCAACTGGGTTGATCAGTCGTGCTAGCGCTTTACAGAAACGAACGGTATGCTCCTTCCAGTCGCAGTTTTTGCAGTGCATTTCCTGACAAGCACCAGTGTGGTGGAAGTTGCACTTGTTGCACTTAGGGAGATTTCCAGCATATTGTTTCGGTGGCGCTGGAGTGGTAGCAATAGTGGCCGCATGGACAGCAATAGTCTATTGCTTCTTGGTAGGGTCCTGCGTCGATTGCTTCTTTTTATTGTTCCAGAACTTCTTCTTGTTGTTCCCTCCTTTTGCTTGGTCGGTGGTGGCGATCAGGGTACCACGGCTGGCCCGGTGATCGATAAGCTACTGTGCCAATTCCTTGGCACTTTTAAAGATAGCGGGTTTCGAGGCCAGTACACTATCTTGAATCTGGGATGATAGTCCCCAGAGGTATCGTTCCACCTTCTTCTCCTCTGGAGTGACCATTGCTGGACAGAGGAGTGCTAGGTCATTGAAGCGTGCAATATAAGTTTCAAGATTTGTGCCCGACATTCTGAGGTTCCAAAGTTCTTCTTCGAGTTTTTTGTATTTCACCCCTCGGGTAATACTCCTTTAGCATCAACGCTTTCAAGTCTTCCCAGCTTATAGAGTAAGCCACTGCTGGAGTAAGTGACTTAACTCGGCCATTCCACCAAGTGAGAGCCCTACCAGTGAAAGTGAATGTCGCATACTTGACTTTGCTCGCTTTGGGACAAGCACAGATTTCGAAGACTGCATCAGTCCTTTCGAATCATTGTATCAGCGTGATGACGCCCCCGCTTCCATTGAAAGGATCGGGTTTGCCATTCGTGAAGTCTTTGTAAGAACACTCCTTCGTACGCCCCGTGTTGTCCTCATGATTTGAGTTAGTAGCCCCGGATCCTGAACCACCGGAACTATTTGTACCCATCTGCGACATTGTTGCCGCCACGGCTACTGTTACTGCAGCCTGGAACATCACAGGATCAAACTGCGGAGGTGGTGGTGGAGGAGGTGGTGCTGTGCTGCCGGAAGGTCTTAGTCTTTTCCTTGGTGGCATGGTTCTGTCATAAGTTTTAAAAAAAATGACAAGTCGGTAAGACTTCAATAGTAATAACGAGTTGAGTGTTACTTGTTTTATCTCACTTGTATTATATCCTGACTTTATTGCATTAGCAAGTAATTCATAGAAAGAGTTTTATGCAATTAAACTTATGAATTAATTAGTGGTGACTCGATCGGAGTCTTGTGTTTTGTTTCATGTCTGATCCACTCCTAAGAGTCACTCGATGTGCCCCATTTATGTGTAACTTCAAATTTTTAAATAAGTTGTTGATTCTAATGAGTCTGCCCTAAGTCCACAACCAAACAAGGAACAGGTCCTAAGGCGGACTCATCATTTCTAGGCTAGTCATTTATTAATTACACATAACAGTGAGATACACCTTAAAATCTTAGAGTTATCAGTTGCAAATAGTTTTCAATGTCAAGTAGTGAGATCGAATGCCAAACATCAAATGAAATAAAATGCATGCCAATTCCATTGATAAAAATTTTAGTACATATTGTTTTGGGGAAATTTTGACCTCACCAGGTTCTACATTACATCAAGGTAAAAGATAGTTTTGGTAGCATAAGTGTAATCACTTGATCGCAGGGTCAACTTACATACAAAATAGTAGCACCAACGCATACTCGAAATCCTAGTTTTATAACAAAAACATGAGCAGTGCAAACACTACTCGCGGCGGGTGGCATCTGGTCCATGGTGGCCCTGCGATGAGGTCGATGCTCCCTGAAGCTCTGCAATCCGACGTTCGGCCACGATTACTCTCTCCTCGAGAGCTTCGTACCTTTCCTAGTACTCCCTTATCTCCGCTCGAGCACTGGTAAGGTACTCGATAAATTGGTTCACCAGATAGAAGTCCCTTTCCAAATCCCTGGTGCGTGCATCGGTGGCTGTCGTAACAGCGTTGAGATTTCGAACTTGATCCGCCATTTCCCTACTTTGGTTCCCCAAATTCGTGATATGATGGACCATGACGGGGAGGTCTCTGTCAGCCGGTCCCCCATGGCTAAGATCGTAGTAACCACATTGGTCGCCATATGGTGACCGTTGGCGTTGTTGACGGCTCCATCTCTCGATCATTGTTGCCCAACGGGGCTCAGGTCCGTTGTGGCCAAAGCGGTTAGCAGGCACCCTGACGATGTAGGGAGGGTTGATGACTTCCTCCTCCGGTTCCTCTTCTTCCGATTCTTCTTCTTCATCCATCTCCTCCGGGTCTTCCTCAGGATCCTCCTCGATCATCTCCTCGGGTTCTGCCTCGAGCCATCCGGTGTTTCCCTCATTAGGGAAGTAAGGGTCTCCAGGTAGGTGAAATCCGGTCGTGTCGTCTGCACGAGAAATGGGGGGTGTAAGAAGTACATAATGGATAATAATAACATTGCGCTATAGCAACATACAAATACTCCTATAGTATTTAGAGTGTTTAGATTTGGTTCTTAGACATTCTTTGTAGAGTGAAGTTAGGTTATTCGATTTGTTGACCATTATGACTATCCCCCAGTTTGTGTAAATCACTTCTCGGACGGATATAATTGATCAGGCTATATCCTTCCCAGAACTGATTACACACACACCAAGGCATACTCGTAGTGTTTAATTCTTCTTCTTTTACTTTATGTTCTCCCTAGTTATGACACTATGTGAGCATGCTTGAATACTTTAAACAAGAAAACTTTTTATTTTCTAAAAGTATATTCAATTGAAAAATGTTTCAAATCAGAGACTTTTAGTCCCAAATGTGTTTATAGTTTGTATATCTTATGTGGTTTGATATACTTAATTCACTATAAACCGTGCTCTGATACCAATCTGTCACACCCCCAAACCAAGGATGGCGGAAACGTCCGGAGGTGGAGGACTTCATGTATAGTATCATAACAACAATGGCAATAGTGATGAAAGTAAACACAACCAACATATATATATATATATATATATATATATATATATATATAATTGAAAGAGTAACATGATTGTATGAATTACATGTTTCCAAATCAATTACAATATGTTGACAAAATATGAAATGTTTGACGCCTTAACGTCCCATACTCAAAATGCACTTGATTTCCTGTTTAGTTATTTCCTGAGAATACAAGTTGTTTGAAAAAGTTTCAACACAAAGGTTGGTGAGTTCATAAGCTTTTGTATGCAATCATGAAAACCTTGTCTTGTAAATGTAATGTTTGTTTCGGAAAAATCCAATATTTTCCTTAAAAAGTGTAATATAGTCTTATATCCCAAGACCGAAACGTATAAGTAATTTGTCATGCTTAAAGTAAAACAATGCAAGTTTAAATCGACATAAACTCGTTTGATTTCAATGAAATACCCGTAAATTCTATGCTTGTTAATACTTAACGTGAGTTATTATAACCATACTATGACCTAGTTGGCCTGAAACGACGTTCTTCATGCGTTAGAAATGATATGAAATTTGTCACCTCAGACCTGCCGGTCTAGCTGTTGCATGCATCTCAGGCGTGGGTTTGTCAAACCCAATATAGATCTATATACAACTATCACGCTCTCCCTCCAGGAGACTCTGGTTACAATACATGACTTATTTGTAAAGTGAGGCGAATGTCTCACAAAGTCATTAACGGAATACGTGTGGTGTAATGAAGATCCTCTTTGTATAAATGTACCCTTTTTAAATATATGTATTATGTAATGTATCATAACTATACCTGTTATAGTTAATCAAAACGAGGGTAGTAGTAGTAATTTACATAAACTATACTTAACATAGTTTATTCAAATGTTTGTATGTAATGGATGTACTTTGATTACAACAAATTGTTATTTCTATGCTTTATCTAGCAAAATCCATTTGTTAACTGATGTATGTATATAAACTAATACAAAAATGTCATATATTGCAATAACATATAATCACATAAAGATATACACCTTGCTCAACATGTTACAGGGTGAAATGAAATTGATGGCATTTTTCTGTTAATAACGTTTTCTATCACTGTTCTTAGAAAATTTGTAGAAAAATCATCAAAGGTCCAAGTCAGAATCCGTAAATTCCATGAGTTTGGAAAATAAGTGTAGTTTCTCCATAGTTTTTCTCATGATTTTTAGTAACCTCTAACTTGTGTGAACAAGTCCATCATCACAGATTGGTCCAGATTGATGTTTGAAATGATAGGCAGTTTTGTAAAAATCACCATAAATTGTAGAAAGATCGTATGGAGATGTGAAAGTAGCCATTTTAAAGCTAGGGACTTTAAATACATGCACCTTGTATAGTTTTGAAAACTAAAATGTTTAGGTTGTCCAAAACAATCCGTAATTGAAGTCCAACTTTTATGATGAAAGATGTTGGAAAAGTTTAGTTGTGTTCTTGATGATTTAACTTGTATTCTTCCCCTTATAACTAAAGAAAACATGAAAGTTTTGGGGTATGAACTCACCTTGAGTGATTTCAGTGGGTGGGTGTTGAAGAAGAGAAGTGTTCAACTCAAGAACACTTGAAGGATTGCTTTGAAGATTCAAGAATCTAACACAATAATGATGGAGTTTGTGTAAGCAATCATGGATTTGAGTAGGATGAAGTGTATTTATCACAAGGAGGGTGAATTATACTTACCAAGAGTGGAAGAACACTTGATGATCAGCCTTGAAATCTCGAAATTGAGGGAGAAAGTTAGAGAGAAAAGTTGAGTTTGATCTTTGGTGAAATGAGAGCAAGTGAGTGAAGTGAGGAGTGAGGAGTGATGTTGCAGCTCTAAAAACGTGGGAAAGGGGTGGGAAATGATGAAAAAGTACATTGACATGACCTAGGCATGGTAGGAGGAGTGTGGCTGGTCAAGGAGTGGGTGTGAGGTGTTGCTTTTGTCATAAGCTAAAGGAAAGTCAACACTCCAACTTTATTACTCCAACCACTAAATCTTGGATAAGATTTGCATTAAAAACGTGATTAATTAAGACATATGGGTCTTAATATGTTAAAATAAAGTTTTTGGTGAAAATCCCGCTTTAAAATGATGAAAAACGGGCTTAAAATCCTAAAAATATTGAAAACAGGGCAAAAATTGTAAATTTCTGAAATTTTGGTCGAGGATGCGAGGGTTCGGCTCCATAGGAGCTTAGAACCGAAGGTGAGCCTCGGTTGTTCATGGGGACCGAGAGTAGAAGATGGACCGAGAGAAGGGAGAGAAGGAACCGAAAGTGCGAAGGGAGCCAAAGGTGTGAGGTTCGGTCATCAGGCGAGTTTCGGTCCTCGGGGTTTCGTTCCTCAGGGTCTCGGCCTCAGCAGGTCTCAGTTTTGGCTGCCTCTCGGTTTCAGATGTTTCAGTCCTAGGGGTTTTGGTTGCTAAGAGGGTTCGGCCCTAAGAGGAGTTTCGGTTCCTTAATGCTGTTTTACTCGTTTTTACCCCGTTTCAAGCCGTTTTTGACCCGGTTAAGGGTCGAGATGGCCCGAAAGACTATGAAAAGTTACGGGAACTTTTGAGGGAGATTTGGGAGAGATTTAAAATAGAGAGAGATAGAGGAAATAAGATTGAGATAGGTTTCGTTTGTGACATTTTTTAGTGTTCGGCTTCGCAATGCAAGGTTCGTAGGCCCCATTAAGCCATGTTTTAGTGTCCCACACACTCCCGATGAGTGTGTAATAGTGTTTTATCGCTTTGGTTCAATGCTTAGCATTATCACGGCTATGGAATTTCAAACATACGAATTTTCCAGTTGATGTTTTCTCAATAAAATAGCAAGTCGTTTAGTAAATACACAATGTAAACCCTAATATATAAGGGCTAGTTGAGTCATCTGGTTTGACTTGTTGACTTTGACTTGACCCGAAATTAACTATTGTCACAAACTTGGATGTTAGACTGTGTGGCTAGCCCATTACATTTCAAGGAAATACCATGGGGGTAGCCTATGGCATTTAGTTGTATAACCTTGGGGGTAGCCCATGGCATTCCAGGAAAGAGACCAACGTGGTAGCCCATGGAAGTTGTATATATGGTATGTGATATTTTGGGGAACTCACCAAACTTTGTGCTTATGGTTTTGTGGTTTAACATTTCCAGGTACTTACTGCTCGAAAGGGAAGGGCCCGACATGATCGAACAACATGCCCCTCATGATTCTGCATTTATGACTATTTTACTCTAATGATTTTGATACATTGTATTCTGATTGATTTTGAGACATTCTATGTATGGAGTTTATGATTTTTTTAAAATGAAAATTTTTATCACTACTTTTCGGATGTTACAAGTTTGTATCAGAGTCTTGATTAGAGGGATTCTGGCACACTCTCGGGTATGTCAGAACTCAAACTGAGGAATTGATAATCTTTTAAAAAAAATGAGTTTCTAAAAAGGTTTTACTAAGAAAAGGGTGTGATGCGTGTAACCAGCCAAGCTCAAGTAAGTAATTCCCAAAATACGCATACCAATGTATTATAACTAGTATGATTGATATGTTAATTACATGCTAGAGTAGGGATAATGATACCTTCAGGAATCATGTGCTAAAATTTCCTAATTTGTGTGATGCCTTATAGCCTAGGGGAATAGGATGCTATGTATTACTCAGGATTTATATCGGCTCTATTAATCGCTAAGTGTATGCTTTAAAAATTGAATATAATTAGGAACATATAGCCCTAAAATGATTGGTTTGACCTTATTTCATGTTCCTTGTTTGGTTGTGGGCTTAGGGAAGAATCGTTTATTCAATAGTCTATGTGGTCCCATTTTGTGTATAATTTGCATGCATAAGGCAACCAGCAGTGTTGGTAGAGGTTCCTAGTATTGCAGAGGTCGGTGAGTCGAGAATTCTTAGGAGAACCTAGGGAGTGCCAAAGTGGGACATGTATGCTGCTTAGCATAAGGTTCGTGATGGTTCTTGAGGAAAGTATGGATAGGTGTAGAAGGTAGTATTGGCCTATTGGGCCCATACTACTAAAGCACAGGATCTGTACTCGAGTTAAAAACAGTTTCAGAAATTCTAATAAGCTTGTTGTTACACCCCGTGCAGTGTTAGAATGTCGGATTTCAGGCCAAAGACATACATTAAATAATACATTGATATATAATACAACATCACTTATTATTCATTAAGTAAAAGATATTATAAAGTTGTTCGAGGTACAAATAGGTCCCAAAAGCAAAGTACAATAGTAAAGAACATAAACTTTGATCTGCATCATCGGGGTTCCCTCTCTCTTTAACGTGGTGATTCTCCTGAGAATACATGTGGTTTGAAAGGTCAACGGAGTGTTGGTGAGTCCATAGGTTTTATTATTATAAAACGTTGTATAGTTATTTTAGTTATCTTACTTATCTTAACTTGCTTCCTCAAGTTTGTGTGTACTATCACTACTTTCTTAGGTTGTTTCCTGGTAGTAGTCTAAGATAGTGAGTTCTAGTTTAAAAAATTTACAATGAGTTCCTAAAATTCAGTTAATGATTGTTGAGTTCCCCAGAAACCACAACGCTTCATTAGATGTCGCAAATGCGTTTAGAAAGTTACGCCTGCTTCGACTTGCCGCCAAGTTGTAGTTAGAAACCGAAGGTGGTACTGTCAATCTCGTATAGATTTATACATATCTTTTCTTCTTAGTTAATATTTAACAATTATAAGCAGGGGCTAGCTGAAAGACCTTCAGCTTGTTGATGAATCGTGTCACATCTAACTCTTGTTGTGGAGGCCTACTCTGTTCGGTCATGTTGTTATTCATTGTTGTATTTATAGGAAATACTTATTATATGTATTTTTCATTTTATACATATAAATACATATATATATATATATATATATATATATATATATATATATATATATATATACACACATAATTGAGTTGACGTAGTTTGTGTAGCCGAGTATTTGGGAAGATAAACCACTAGGTACTAAGATTATCCAAAGGGTGGCTATAATAGTGACTACAGTATCAGCGTTTCCTGGAAACTGGTCAGCGTATCGACTAGGAATGATGTTTTCTATCAGCATCAATTAGTAAAACAACTAGGCCTAATATTAACATTAAAAGTTAGGAAGAGTCTCTATTAGGCATAATATCATCCTAATGTTATGAACATAATTATCTAACTACGATTAGTAATAACTATGTAATAGTTACATTTTAACATGTATTCCCCCCGGAAACAGTCTAGAAAATGTGGTTGTAAACTAAATTGTGAGTTATGATACTGTTGTTGTATGGTGGAACTCAAAAGTCTAAACTTTAAGAGGCACTCGGGGGTAGTGAAATGAGGATCAAGAGAGTGAGAGAGGTTATGAGTGGTGTGGAAAGAGGTTTGCCAAACTCTGTTATTTATAGCACAGTTTTGGGTGCACACCGCGCATGGTGCACCACACATTTACGTATGAACCACAGGGGCTGCCACATATTGTCCTCTCTGTGTTCCATGTCACCCTGTATCTAGATTGATCATAGTTAGTTTACGTGTATGCACGCGTGAAGGTAAAAATTGTTGGATTACTGTCTAAGTCCATAAATATTTTGGTATGTACTTGACCCGATTATGCATGGTCCTTTTGGGTTGCCTTCACCATAGCAATATGTGAGATGAATTAAGGAGAAAAAGGTTTAATTATGATTTATTAATATATTATAAGAATAATATATTAAAGGAGAAATCATGGTTAATTAATATTAGTCAAGAATTAATTAAGAGTTAATTTTGTGGCTAAAAGAGATTAATTAAACTTAGGGGACTGGATTTGTAATTATAAGATAATTGCAATTAGGCTATGGATTACTTAATAATATATAGGTTGGACGAATTTCATGGGGAAGCCCATTAGAAATCGTCCAAGGGATATGTTAAAGGAATCTATGGGCTGCTTAGGGCTTAAGCAGTCAGATTAGGGTTTCCTAGTTGAAAACCCTAATAGCCTACATGTATATAAAGGACCCTTAAGCCCCAAAAACGTGGCTAAGACTCCCTTTAGGGTTTGTAGACATTTTTGGCGGCCTCCTCTCTTCTCCTCTTCATCCAAGTTTCTCTTTGTGTTTGTGAATCCATTAGAGGTGCAACATTTTAGGCACTAAGCTTTCTGAAGCCAAGGATTGATTGTTATTGCTATATAACAATCAAAGGTAAGATCTAAACCTTATTTTATGTTAATATGATTAATTGTATGCTAGATCTAGGGTTTATAGCTTTGGATATTCAATTGCATGTTCATTAGAGAAACTAGATCCAAAAGCTATTAGGGTTTGCACGTACACCATAGGAATGATGTATTGCTCAAAACCCATCATTGGTATCAGATCCTAGGGTTGTTTGTTAATGAATTTGATGCTTATTTGATTGATTATTAACTGAAAATCGAAAATTTTGAGTTTTTAGGGATGGACTCGCCGAGTCCATGGCTAAACTCGCCAAGTCCACTGGGTACTCGACGAGTCCAGTGCTGACTCGACGAGTCAGCGAGTCTGCCAGCTGATTTTCGCGATTTTCTTGCTATTTTGGCTTAGGATTATTACCAAAATGTTTTTGATAAATAAAATCCAATTTTTATTGATTTTGGGTGAATATCATTACCAAAATTGAAGATAATTACCAATTAATCAAATATTTGTTACCTTATAAGATAATGTTTAATTATTTGAGTTATTTGATGAATTATCCAACAAGATATTGGACTAGGTCAAATTAGATAACCACCAATTAATTGTTAATTGCCTTATTTGAATTTTGTGATCTAGAATATTCTTGATAAAGTTTGGAAAAGTTTCAAACTACTCCCTTTAGGTTTTATAGTTTAAATTTGAACTTAAAAGTTTTGTTTTTGAAAATTAAATAAGTTAAAACCTAATGTTATGAAATGTTTCAAAACTTGCCCTCATGTTTTGGAATTTAAAAGTTGATTAAAAGTTTAATTTTGAAAATGTTAAATTCTAAAACCCTAGTATTTTGAAAAGTTCAAATTACACCCTTATGATTTTATTAATTAATTAAGGTGTATAATTAAAAGAGATTTAATAAATCCATAAAGTTTTGGTTGACATTTAGTTAAATTAAAAGTATAATTTATTAAATTAGACCACCTAGTATTTTAAAAGTGTAAAATACACCCTTATACTATATATAACATTAAAAGTCTAATATTATATATGTATAACTTAAACTGCTAGTCTTACCGTTAGTAGGCCTCATTCACGAAGCCGATCTATAAGGGGGTATAAGGGTATGGCCTATAAAATGTTCGTTTAATGGGTGTCCACTCTCACCCACCGCTTCCTTGATTGGTGGAGGGTCGTTAGCCGAACGGGTAGGATAGGGCAAACCCTATCCTCATTAAAAGTATAATGAATAATAAAGTAACTAAATGTTTACAAAATTCCCAATCTTAGTTACTTTAGGCAAAAGTGAATTGATGTAATTCCATGAAATTACACTTTGTGCCCTTGCGAAGACGTTAGTGGAGTGTGTGTGGTTAACCGGCACACTAAATGGTTCTAAGCAAAGGTGGCAAAGGGTGACTCGATGTTTGTCATAGTTCGGTGGAGCGTGTGTGGTTAACCGGCACATTGAATAGGTGACTGTAACATTGGGGGCACCATGTAAGTTTGCATGGTTATTCACACCCTGTTTTGTGATCCTCGGCATCCCAGTCACAAATCGAGGGGCATATCGAGATTTAAACATGCCATTGAAAAGTTCAATGAATCTCAATAGATCTAGGAATTTTCAATATATTTGAAATTTAAATTTCTTCTTCTTTTTTCATGGTGGAAATTGGTAAATCGTCATTTACCTACCTTCAAATATTTTGCAACTAGATTACGGCATCCCTCTTCTAGGTTGTAGAGTATTGTGTTAGATCCTAGCCTCGATGTTTCATTTGGGTGTCACATCAAGGATTCTAATCAACTTAACTTGAATTTTCTCCCGTTTTGTAGATGTCAAAGTATGACAACTATGGTCTTCCCAAATCCCGTGGAACAAGCTTTCCACATGAAGATGATATTCCATGATTCGATCGAGGAACAAGAGATCATGGTTCGCCTCCTCCAATTGTTCTCCCTACCCCACAAGTTCAAAGGCTTGAAAAGTTCAAGCTCACTCAAGCCCTATTGGAAATTAAGCACGAAGATGGGAAACCTATGTGTGTACACGTCTTAGAGATGAAGTCACACATTGATAGGTTAAGGATCTTGGGTGTCGAGATTTTAGGAGAGTTGGCTGTTGAAAGTGTTCTTCAGTCACTTCCTAAATCATATAGTAAGTTCGTTAGAGAGTATTATATGATGGATCACGACGTGACCCTCATTGATCTCACTTATTTGCTTGTAGCTACTGAATCAGCAATGATTTGGCGTGCTGGTCAAGCAAATTTGTCTGGTGAGTCAAACTCCCAAACTGCAATGGACACTGGCAACATCGAAAGTCTAGAAAGAACTAAGTCTGTGATTGTCAAAATGTGTTGTGCCAAAGGCGTCCATTTGCTTCTATTTCCAAGAGAAGGGGCATTGGAGACGAAGCTGCCCTATTTACTTGAGAGATCTAAGAGATGGGAGAGTCAAAACGTATGGCTCTACTTCAGGTGAAATCTAACTCTTTTAAGTTCCTATTCTAGATTCTTAATACATGATGTGATAAGATTAAATTTTGATGTTTTGTAGGATCGAAGAAAAGAGAGGAAGCTTAAGGAAAGAAGTGAGCTGAATCTAATCGTGAAGAAATGGATTTCGATCGCATTGCTTGAAGATTAGATTCTTGAGCTACTACTTGGAGTTAGAATAGATTGCTAAGAAAGATGTATTAACATAGTTTTTCAATTAAATTGCATTGTAAGGACAAATTTTTCTGCAATAAAATAAATTTTGATTTTATATTATTTATTTATCCTTGCAATTGCATGTATGAAAAATTGATGTTTGAATGTTTCTATTATTAGCAATAATGGATTTGATTCTTAATTATGTTATTTGTGGAAATGTCAAGAATTTACCAAATAGGGAGAGTTTCTCATCGCCCAAGTTTCAATTAGACAGCAACATGGAATCATGCAACGTGTATTGTATGATGAATGAAAAACTTTCACATTTGGGAAATTTAGACTAATTCTTTGAGAATGTGTCAATTGAAGGACTAGGTGATCAAGTACACTAGGTTGTGCATTGATTTAGTCTACCACAAGAGTGACAAAGATATTAGTCATGATTTACTAAAAGTTTAGTAAATATGATTATACGTATAAGATTAAGTGTAATTCTGAGTTGATTGAAAGAGTTTCAATCAATAGCAGAACGAATAAGAAGAATCAAGTAGGCAGAAAGATAAAAGTTTCTCTATTCTAAGAAGAAGGGAGAGTACCTTTTATTATGTTTTATGATAGGTCTTAATGATTAAGAGCCATATCTCAATTGATCCTCTAAGTGAGTCTTAGTACATTTGTATGTCTAAGAAGAGGAATCGAGAATTGTGGAAATGGTTAAAATCAAGAAGTCAATCGTACTTCGTTCCACTATCAAGTCTTAGAGTTATACTCCAAGATTGTGAATTGAGTGACAAGTCTCAAGAAGGTTTATAACACTCATCAAATGTGGAATTTGGAAAAAATTTCTTATTCTTGCACATTTGAAATTGGTAAGTTGTATTGTCTTGGATAACACAAAGGCCAACTAGGACCAATTATGTGAAGTGTTTTGTCTTAATAAAAGCTACACTAACTCTTGAATATTTGTTTGTCAAGAAATGTTTATTGACAAGAGAATCTTATATGCCAAGGAGTCAGTGGGAGTCTTAATGGTCTTGAAAGGTTTCAAGAACAAATCAAGAATAAACCTTATCGATCATCACTAGCACACGACTTGAGGTTTACAACCTATCGTGTTAACACTATTTTGTTTCTGTGCCATTCCAATTGAGTTAATTATGCATGTGAGTTCTATGAGTTCTCATTTGAATGCATAAAGAGAAAGCACCTTGATCGATGGAAAGTACATTGATATGTAAGGATAAGTTGCTAAACTACTTGGAAGACATGGTGGGTACTCGTGTTACCATAAGGCAAGAAATCAAGATTGAGAAAGTTCGGTCCATATGAGTTTGGATTTGTCGCAAACTTTGGTTTTGGCGAATTCACATGGATAGGAACACATACACCATAAAATTTAAGTGTCATAAGATTCCCTCCTTCATGAAAATGAATGTGAGTAAATTGTAACATACACGTTCTGAAATCGTGTTATGTAGTTAATAAAAGTGAATAAAATTGAGTGTTGAGTTCTAACAAATATTTTTTTACTGGAAATGAAGTAAAACTATGTTTAGAATCACTCATAAAGTATTAGAAGTCTTATGAGATTCCAATTAAAAGCCAAATAGTGAAATTTAGTGAAAATATAAAATTTGAAATAAGTAAAATTTTATTATTGAAAATTGTATATAATCTCGTTAGAAACATTTAGGCGAAACCTCATTGAAATCCGAGTTATAACGAAGAAGTTATGACCAATCGAAGATCCACGACAAAACCGGCACGGCGCCGAATGACGTAAAAAGTGAGATTTTGATAAACTACTATTTTGCCTTAGTGATCTAAATGAAAGTCATAGTATTCGTTAAACAGAGAAGTTCGATAAAAAGAACGCCAAAATCTGACTTTGTATGAGAAAGTTATGATTTTTCTAAGTTTCGGAATAGCAGTAGACAGCTAAAAACTCAAATTTTAGATGAAGTGATTTTTAGCCAACACAACCTAAATGAGAATTGAAGGTCTCATAATTTGTAGTACAACTGTAAAAAGGCTGACGAAAACGGATGTCGGATGAAGAAGTTATGGATTTTTAACGGGTTTTCATGTCCCGGTCTGTTAAAAATGATAATATTAAAATTAAAGTTAAAATTAGCCGACGAAGTCTAAATGAAAGTTGTAGAGCATAATTTTATTTACGCGTGCATATAAAGAACGTCAAAAATGGAGCTCGTATGCAAAAGTTATGAATTTTAGAAGATTGGGGCACAATTTTCAAGAATTTTCGCATGAATAGTGACAGGCCACGTCACCTCGCACGAAGCAACTGCGTATCCGAGACGTGGCCCAGTCCGAGACCAATGCGTGTCTGCTTCGTGTCTTCTTCTGATTCGTCCAAGGCCGAGGTCCAGTAAGAACTAGACACACCTCACATCGGTGGCCAATCCGAAGCGAGCCACGTCTCGCCTACCAGCCTCCGACGAGCCCTCGCATCCGAGCCACGTCCGAGCCTCGCTGGCCCTTGCATCTGCTGACAGCTGTTCACTTCTCAGCCCTCAGATCAGAAGCCTCGGCCCTATATAAAGGGAGGCCTGCGAGCCTTCCCGGGTAGTTTTGGAAATTTGCCACTTTTAGCCCCTCTTTCCATATTTTCTTCATTTTGACTTTCCCCGAAGCCCCGGTATCAATTTTAGCACCCGAAACACGTCCCGAAGCTCCCGAGAAGCTCGAAAATTTTATCTTTTAGGTTTTCAAGCCCTACCTTCGCAGAGCCCGGTTTTCAATTAAGCTCCCGGTTTTCAACATAGAAATTCATATTTAAAGCCGAAGTGCTGCCCAAATTACTATTTTGACCCCCGGTTAATTCAAGATGAGTTCAATATATAGGAAAAATTGTATGCTATGTGTTATATGTGCTATGTGCTTTTCAGTATTATTATTCCGGGTTATTTTCTCGTGTTATTTTTATTCTCTATTTTTGTAGCAAATGTAATACCTTTGACCATGTGATCGGTGAAAGGACTTAGATTCACATTGGTACTGGTACGTAGCCTCTGGTCATGTAGATCATGTCTCCGTAAGATAATGACTTCTATTCTATGGCATTGGCAAATGGTTAGACAGGACTATAAGCCTAAAATCTAACAAGATGTTAATCAGAAATTGTATGTCTTCTATGCCATTTGGGCCAAAGTTTTATTGATGTATATCAAGTATAGAAATTGTTATGTCTCATTGATTGTATATCTTTGAATCAAGTCATTGATTGATATGGAAAGCTTAAACACATGATTCTCATATGCCTTTGTTGTTCCTTGTTTCTCTTTGCTTCTGCCATATTGAAGTATATATATGACATAACGTTATATTGTATCTATTATTGAACTCACTAAGTGTCACCGCTTACCCTATCAATATTTAATAATTGCAGGTGATAAGTAACCAGTATGATCTAATATTGTTGAAAGATTTAGAATAGTTTGTAATAGTACTTTTGTACTTCAGTTAATGTTTGTATAAATTACAATATCTTGGGTAGTTATGTAATATATAACACTTTGTAATAGTCAGTTTGTATCCAGTAGTTTGTAATCTCTTTATCAATGTAAAATAATGCTTTTATGAATATGCAAGTAACATGTTTTGGAGTAATAATATTGTGAAGTATGAAAGTTTGGGTCTTTCAAAAATACGAAAGTTGGGGTCTTTTAGAAATGCTTTCACTAAGAGAGATTTTTAAGAAGACAGCAATTGTGAAAATTGTATTCTCGAATTCAATTATGGTTATGGCATCCCTATCCGTAGTTCGAATTGTGAGATTTGGCAATTAGTCTGAACATTTGGGACTTAGTAACATAAGTTCTGAATTTGTCTAGACACACATGTGAGCTTTCTTAGGCAAAGGTGTATAAGGTTAAGAAGCTTAGATAAAGACATATCGAAGCATCGGGTATTAGAAATATGAACTTAAGAAATTCAATAGGTATTGTTTTCTGGAAGTTCAGCTGTTTTCTGAATACATGTCAAAGCTAGTGGAAGCATAAATGTTATGCTTATATGATAATGATCATCATGATAGTGGGAGCATAAATGTTATGCTTGTATGATTATTAAGGCAAGTATTGCAAGTTAGCAATATTAATTATAGAAAATAAGAGTTATATTTTGCAAAGTCGTAAGGGTTGAAAAGTTATTTTGCTATAATTAAGGGAGAGAATATTGTACTTCGTTTCAAAATCTAAAGCTTAGATTGAGAAATTTTAATAAATTTAGTCAAAGGATACATAGTGTGTTCTTAAATTTCTATTATGATTACGGTATCCCTCTTCATAGTTCGAATTGTAAGAACGTGACACATAAAATATTATGGCAGAAGATTGATAGAGTATCGTATCTTTATGTAAGACATTATACATCGTGTCTCATACGCTTCGGGTATAGGATCGATTGCAAGTGCTATAATATTTGACCATTCTAAAATTTTCCAAATGTCTAGCGCATTAAGAGGGAAAAAGGAAAAGAATCGGTTTTGACTAAGATAATTAAACAACAATCAAAGGACGATCCAAAGTTCGCTGAGGATTTGTCGCTTGTGAGTAGTTTGAAGTATGGTATTGGATGGACCATATCGACTTTATTATGAATAGATAAGATTCTATTAAGAATGAGTTGTCATATGGAAAATATGGGAATGTTTCCATATTGGGAGTTGGATATTGAGAGTCTATGTCTAGATTAGAAAATTTTATGCAAAAGGATGTTCAAAGGAATGTACTTTGAGTAAGAGACATCACGTCTATGGAATTGTCTTGTAATAATCTCCAATAGAGGACTTTGTAATTTCATTGGCAATAGTCATTGTGACTTTTGTGCTATGACATTACGAAAGGATCGTTGCATAAAATGTTAGAATCTAGCATATTCTAATAATGGCAAGAACCTTGTGTTCTTACACTTATGATGAGGAGTGGGAGTTGTGAAATGAGTATGATTGGAAATGTTTTCATTTGATCTATTTCACAAAGTAAGGACCATAGGTAAACAATGTGTGCATGCTAAGAGCATGGGACAATTGTAGTAATAATTCAAGTAATAAGTTAATTAACAGAAACAACAAATACTGAGTAATCAATATGGTGATGAATAAAAGGTGTTTTATTTATACTCAAAGGTTTGGGATCATATAGGATTAGTATTATTCTTGTGTTTCACTTTGCCTGTTTTGACTTCCTGAATAATTAATTATTTCAGAATAATCAAATTATTCGAATGGTCCACAGTCGTTCATATGTTGGAAGTAGGTATGAATGAAGACTGTCATGAATTGGTTTGTAGACTGTCTAAAGTGTATTAGACATAGAAAAGGTTTGCTGCAACGTTCATGAGTGCTTATGAATATGATTTTGAGCATTGGATTAAACCCACGCTCACAAAAATCACTTCATGGATTTTATCACGAGTGATTGTGAGTCAATAATATTGTATATTCTTAAAACCAAGATGTGTGAGTTGTTATTTGTTGGTCGGTTGCACATTGATAATAAGTAAATGCACCAGTAACTTGGTGTCATAAAACTTATTGTTGTGTGTGATTCGATGAGTGAATGCAAGTGAGCATTTGAGTCGAAGTTTATCCATTCCTTTTACCCAAAGTGGGATAAAAGCGATATCTTTGGGGCCCTCGATGATTTAGTGATGGTACATAAGCGCTTGGTCAAGCCGAGACTAAATTGATGAGTTCAATTGTAGTCTGTTGTCAGTCGTCATAAATCAGAAGTCGGGAAATAGTATAGAGAGAATGATTAAAAATCATGTCTCATGTCTATACGATATCCAGAATGGAGGAATATACGATCCCTTATCTAAAGGACACGCGTATCTGATAAGATCAGAGTTAACAGCGGCTTTTGAAAGCTACGATTGTTAATCAGGATCTAAAGTTATACGCAAAATAGTTATTAGACTTATCCAAGTGGGAGACTGTTGGATTAGTGTCTAAGTCCATAACTATTTTGGTATGTACTTGACCTGATTGTGCATGGTCCTTTTGGGTTGCCTTCACCATAGCAATATGTGAGATGAATTAAGGAGAAAAAGGTTTAATTATGATTTATTAATATATTATAAGAATAATATATTAAAGGAGAAATCATGGTTAATTAATATTAGTCAAGAATTAATTAAGAATTAATTTTGTGGCTAAAAGAGATTAATTAAACTTAGGGGACTGGATTTGTAATTATAAGATAATTGCAATTAGGCTATGGATTACTTAATAATATATAGGTTGGACGAATTTCATGGGGAAGCCCATTAGAAATCGTCCAAGGGATATGTTAAAGGAATCCATGGGCTGCTTAGGGCTTAAGCAGTCAGATTAGGGTTTCCTAGTTGAAAACCCTAATAGCCTACATGTATATAAAGGACCATTCAGCCCCAAAAACGTGGCTAAGACTCCCTTTAGGGTTTGTAGACGTTTTTGGCTGCCTCCTCTCTTCTCCACTTCATCCAAGTTGCTCTTTGTGTTTGTGACTCCATTAGAGGTGCAACATTTGAGGCACTAAGCTTTCTGAAGCCAAGGATTGATTGTTATTGCTATATAACAATCAAAGGTAAGATCTAAACCTTATTTTATGTTAATATGATTAATTGTATGCTAGATCTAGGGTTTATAGCTTTGGATATTTAATTGCATGTTCATTAGACAAACTAGATCCAAAAGCTATTAGGGTTTGCATGTACACCATAGGAATGATGTATTGCTCAAAACCCATCAAAAACCAGGGGTGCAAACGAGCCAAGGTACTCGCGAGCTACTCGGGATCGGCTCATTAAAAGCTCGACTCAAAATTGGTTTTAAACAAGCTCGAGCCAAGCTCGAGCTTAATATTAAGCTCGTTTATTAAACGAGCTCGAGCTTGAGCCTATGTCGCTAAGCTCGATTAGGCTCGCAAGCCTAAACGAGCCTTTATATAATATAATTTATTATTATTTTCATATATTAAAATAAAAACATATTTGGGAAATTATGGATTTCAGGTATTAGTAAATGAGCTTCTTAACGATCTTGAGCCGAGCTTAAGCTTATTTAGGCACATCAAACGAAAAACGAGTTGCGCCCAAGCCCAAGCCGAGCTTGTATAATTCTTTATGAGCTCAAACCGAGCTCGGTAAAAGAAAGCTCGAATTGAGCCTCATATAACTTAAACGAGCCCTAGCCGAGCCTGGCCAGGCTCGAGCATGGCTCAGATTGTTTGCACCCCTAATGTCAAGTCATATGTGATGAAGGTTGAATAATCTCAGAGTGATGGATTTGACCCTATTGCGCAACTCTTTTTTGAGTCCAACCGTTGTAGGGATAAGTCTAGTACCTGAAGGATTATCTAAGCTTTGTTGCATGTCATTGTATTCATGAGGTGAGTGACTGACATTATGAGGAGTTCTTCAGCAGCTGATGGCAAGCTGAAGTCGGGAACCTAGGAAATCCTATGGATTGCTTCGGTGGGTTTTGTTGCACGTGGTAGCAAGTGTTTGGTGTATGGATTTGAGAGGGTGACTTAGTGGATTCGAGAGGATTCTTGACGACAGTATGGATAGGTGTGGAAAATAGTATTGGGCCCGTACTACTGAAAGCACAGGATCTATACTCAAATTAGGAAGAATCTTAGAGAATCTAGGAAGCCTGTGATATGGGATTATTGGGTATATTCGGTTCTCTTACATGATGTCTTCAGTATGGTGTTGAGCACTTACGAATGGGGTTCAGGTTCTCATTCCAGCTCAGGAGCAGGTATTGAGCCGATCGATGCACGGACGCGGGAGTTCGTCTCATCGAAGATTACTCATGGTATTTTAGAATGGACCCCAGTAGTCTTTGGTTCAGTCAATGAAGGGATTTTCGAGCTCTTAGATAGTCATCTTGGGGCCTTTCGGGCCAAGGTTGTAGTAGGGTAGTTAGGGGCTCATCTGGAGCCTAAATATTATGGATCCCTAGAATCCTTCCGGCAACAGGATCCTATTGCTTTGGAATTTTTCTTGGCTTTAATTAAGTTATATCTCGGGTTGGTTCTCTTCTATTGTCTAGTTCATCAAATATTAATATATTCCATTCTGCATGGCGAGAGTCTTCAATGAATCTTTAGACGGTTGTATCTTGTTGAGCGGGTTGCAGCGTGTTTAGTTGTTGATCTGGTGGGATCGGCAATCGTCTATGAAAGAACTTTTAGGGTTCAAACACAACCTTTGCTAGGAGAGGAGCGGTAACATGTAGGGTTGTAAACGAACTATTTGTGAACCGTTCGGCTGGAAGTTCGTTTATGTTCGTTTATTTAATAAACAAACGAACATGAACACAAATTATCGTTTTTTTAGTTAAATGAACGAACATGAACAATGGTATCATTCGTTTAATTATGTTCGTGAACGTTCGTTTATGGTGTTCATTTAGGTTCGTTTATGTTTGTTCTTATAAGTTCATTTTATGTTCACGTGTACTTAATTGTGTTTGATTACATTAGTGTATTATATAATCATTTATGTTCATTTATCTTTAATTATGTTTTTTTTATCTATGTTCATTTATGTTCGTTTGTTTATGTTTGTTTAGCATGTTCACGAACATAAATAAACGAACATGAACAATGTAATTTGTTAAACGAACAAACATGAACAAAAAAACTCATTCGTTTATCAGTTTGTGTTCGTTTATTTGTTCGGCTAACTTAAACGAACGAACATGAACAAGCCCCGTTCATGTTAGTTCGGTTCATTTACAGCCCTAGTAGCAGGGAGATGGTGGGGTCAGTTGCATGAGTTGTTTGGTCATTAGAAATGTCAAGGGAGGTTTATATCTGTATGGGTTGTAGACGATTAGAATTCAATGATTCTTTGAGAATGGATGTAGCGGTGAAGATTCATCAGTACAGGGAAAGGATTATGGGTTTCTAGTCACCAGCATAAGAACTCAAGGAATTGTTATGGTATCATGGTAGGTGATAGGGTTATCAGACTTGTTAAGATTTCAAGAGTATTCTTCAGGATTTCAGGAGTTGATCGATCATTGAGTTGGGCTAGTAATGGAACACTAGTATTGATTAACGTGGGTCATAGGAGGTTCATGATATATGAGGTTGATAGGTTGGGAATCCATCGAATTTAAGAGACGAGAGAGCTTCGTCGAATTAAAGTGGAGGAGAGTCGATCAAGATTTTCGGGAGTTAGCAAGGGTGTGGAACTAGGGAAAGTTTCACATCCTGGCCAGGAGGAGAGACGACCCAAGTGGTTGTTTAAATTGAGGTGTTGAATCTATATGCCCAAGAATCATTATGAAATGATATTACTAATAATATATGATCTTATAGGGTCACACCTTTATCAAGTTGGCACATTTTGTATATTTATTATTAATATGATTATTAATAAATAATATCGATTCTTGTATTTTAATTAAGGACTAATTATTGTTTTATGAAAATAATAATTATAAGAGAGTATAAGTAGTTATTATTTAATATGGTATGAATTAATAAGTCATGCACAATATTTTAGACTAGTTGGATTCTTTTGTCTTTTACCTAAAGACAAAGTTTCTATTTTATAAACTTAGAGTTTATAAAAAATAAAAAATCCTCCTCTTTTCAAGAGGTATGGCCAAAAATATTAAAATATGGGGGTTGCTTTTCAACCTCCATGCTTTGTCTTCCATGCTTCTAAAGGCTATCCATTACTTTTGAGTATTTTAATGGTTAGGCCTTACCTTTCATGGACTATATAAGAGATTCATGAGGCTTACATTTTTCTAAGAGAAACACTCTCTTCTTCCCTTCTTTCTCTCTAAAAACCATGAGCATGAAGAGCTCCCTTCTTTTGAAGTTTGGTGCTTTACTTTGGTGGTTTAGAAGCCTTCTTGAGTTGTCTCCTGTAGTGCTTATTTGAGTTAAGCACTTAAAGGGTAAAGATGTCACAACCCATATTATACTTCATATGTCAAGTTATACCAACTCTTAAAAAACAAAGAAGAATTTAAGCTTAAATTAGGATTCAAAATTTTTATTGAAGGCTTCCAGTATAAAGTGAAAAAATCCACAAAAGATAGGTTTGAAGTTGTTTTCTTTATGGATAATTGTGATTGGCATTTATGGGAAACAAAACATAATACTACTGATACATTTCAAGTGGTTAAACTATTGGAGAAACAAACTTCCTCAAACACACAACTACGTCTTCATCACTAAAAATCCAAGAAAAAAGTATTGGGTCACTTGTTGAAGGGCATATTGGTTGATATTACATGTAATATGTTGTCGGGAAACAGATAGAAACAACTTTAAATGACCTATTAGTGTACATATTTCATACTGTCAAGCATAGAGTGCTAAAATGTATGCTCTAAATTTGTTAAGAGGGACCCCTAAAGAAAGCTTTTAAAGAATACCTTTATATTGGTACAAATTTGAGAAGAAGAATCCAAAGACGGTTACACATATAAAGACGAGTTATGACAACAAATATGAATACTTTTTCATTGCTATCAGTTGCATGGTAATATTTCTTACATAATGATTTCTTTATATTTTATGTTGTTACACGTGGGTTCATTTTAATGATGTCATAGTAAATGATTTTTAGGTTCGAGCGTTTCAAAAAGGTTTGCATCCTATTATTATCATTGATGGAGCACACCTTAAAGGGAAATACTTGGGGACCATGTTCCTAGCAGTAGGAATGGATGGTAATAACCAAATCATCCCTATTGCATTTGGAGTTGGGAAAACATAATGTGGGGAGTCATGGAGTTGGTTTTTATCAAGACTCAAAAAATATATTTGGGACATTATGTCTTTGGTTATCATATCAGATAGAGCAAATTCAATTGAAATGACTATTCAAGCTGTGTTCCCGAATGCATATCGTGGCCTTTGTTGTCTCCATTTGTTGATGAATACGAGAGCAAAGATCGACAAGCATGAGAGAACAAAGATTTTGCTTTGGCAGGCGGAAAAAGTTTACCAACAATCTGATTTCCAAGAAAGCTTGGGTAGGCTACGTTGTGTACTAAATGAAGATTGCGGTACATGGCTAGATAGAATTGGTTATAAGAAATAGGCAAGGTCGTGTTTCTTTGTGGTTCGGGACAATAATATGACATCAAACATTGTGGAGTCCATCAATGCATTATCAAGAGATACACAAAAACTACCAATAACAATGTTGAATGATTTCTTTTGAGTAACTATGCAGCAACGGTGGTGTTAGCGACGTAACAGTGGAGATAACAATTTATATTATAATACTTCCATTATAATTTTAGTATAATAAACTGTGTATGACAAGATATATGTACAATTTTTTTTAGATTTGAAAAAAAAGGATATTATTGAGTATGCTGAGAAGGTTATCGATAGGAGGATCAACAAATCATCCGCTTTTCAGGTATACCAAATTGATCAAAGCAGATATGAGATGACTGACCAAATGAAAATTGGTATAGTAAACTTGGAATCTCGTTGTTGCACGTATGGGAAATGGCAATTATTAGGTATACCTTGTTCTCATGCAATGACGGTATTCAAGGAACTAAGATATCAACACTGCAATACATGGGTGACATTGTACTTCATAATGGAAACATATCGAATTATCGATCAACATATAGAGAGGTTGTGTTTCATGTGCCAGTTCCAGCTGAATACGAACAATCGGAAGACGTCATAGTTGTATTACCACCATTGATGGACAAACGATAATCTGGACGATCACGAAACCATAATCGTATCCCATCCCAAGGCGAAGGTTCGATTCAGAAAAAATGTAGTCGTTGCCAAAGGATTGATCACACAAGCAGAAATTGTGACACTCCGTTTCTCGCAGATTTAACAAAACTTGAAAGTTGTAGTAGTACCAAATCAAGTGACAAAAATAACATTAGGTCTAAGAGTATATCTAATGTTAAAACTAGTCAAAATAGTAGTCAACAATATGATATTGTTGACCTTAAAAACCTGTGATGATATTTGTATTAAACTAGAATATGTTACATTGTTCGGAAACATAAAGTAGTTTTTGCTACATCATCATAAGTAAATTGTTTAAAACATACACAAGAAAAACCCATAACTCAAACACCAGGGTAATCTGCAGCATCCATCCACGAGACATCCTTAATCCACCACAAAGCAGCACACTCCCGTTGAGTAGGTTGCAACAATTTGTTGGGGTGACGCTGCATAAAGCAATATATAAAGGGTAATCTTAAGTTACTTTCTCATAAAGTTAACTTATAAATTATAAGGTGAACTAAGCTACATACATTAGTAACATCAATAATACATTCACACTCAGCAGCGTGCAGACGCCTCATCCTAGGGTATGCAACTGCCTGAGGGATAACACCCTGTATATGTGACCCAACTATACTACTATTGGGAAATGTCTTCATGATCCAAACCTAAAAAATTAAGATGTTAAAAAACTAACCAACTTAAAAAAAAAGTTACTGTGAAATCATAGAGAGATTAGAGAACTCGTTTTCTCATTCCTTCAATTAAAAATGATTGTGTATACAATGATAAATATATACGCGTAACCTATACTAGGTAACTATCTATTTACACTTGTAGTCCCTCCACTATACAATTCTAACACTCCCCCTCAATTTGGTGTGTATATATCATATACACCAAGCTTGCTATATATATATATATATATATATATATATATATATATATATATATATATATATATATATATATTCAACTCGGGGTCCTCTTAGAAACTTTGTGAATCCATCTGCAAGTTGGTTATTAGAATTAACAAACTCAGTAACAATAAGGCCATCAAGCAACTTTTCTCTGACGAAATGACAATCTATTTCAATATGTTTTGTCCTCTCATGAAACACTAGGTTGGAAGCAATATGAAGAGCTGCTTCGTTATCACATATAAGCTTCATTTGAGAGATCTTGCAAAACCTTAATTCCTCAATAATTTTTTTTATCCAAACGAGCTCACACGTTGCATTTGCCATGGCTCGGTATTCTGCTTCTGCACTGGATCTGGCTACCACATTCTACTTCTTGCTTTTCCAGGAGACTAAGTTACCTCCAAAGAGAACACAATACCCAAAAGTTGATCTCCTACTGAAGGGGCAACCGTCATAATTAGCATCGACGTAGTAAGATACTTCTATACTTCCTTTGTTTTCATATAACAAACCTTTCCTTGGAGCACTTTTAATATATTTTAGAATACATAGAGCGGCTTCCCAGTGAGTGTCACACGGATCATTCAAAAATTGACTGACTATACTCACAACAAAGGAAATATCTCGACATGTTACTACGAGATAGTTGAGCCGACTAACCGATCTTCGATACTTCCCTTGATCTGCCAATAGCTCCCCCTGACCTAGTAGAAGTTTGACATTAGGAACCATTGGAGACTCAACTAGTTTGCAGTCAGTTAGATGAGCTTCCTATAAAATATCTGGATCATACTTCCTTTGTGATATTGATATCCCATCCTTAGACTTTGCAACCTCTATCCCTAGAAAGTATCTAAGATTGACCATGTCTTTTGTCTGAAAGTGTTTAAATAAGTGCTCTTCTAGGTGCTTGATCCCCTCATGATCGTTTCCTGTAATAACAATGTTATCAACGTACACTATCAAGTAAATACATCGTACTCCTGAAATACAATAGAACACCGAATGATCTGCCTTACTTTGACACATCCCAAATTCTTTTACCACGGAACTGAATCTCCCAAACCAAGCTCTTGGAGATTGTTTTAAACCATAAAGTTATTTTCACAGCTTACAGACCAGATTAGACTCCCCCTGAGCAATAACCCAGGTGGTTGCTCCATATATACCTCTTCTTGTAGATCACCATGGAGAAAGGCAGTTTTTATGTCTAGTTGATAGAGTGGCCAATCACGTATAGCAGCCATGGATAGAAGAAGGAAAATACTAGTCATCTTGGCAACTGGGGAGAAGGTATCACTATAATCCATGCCAAAGATTTGAGTATACCTCTTTGCTACTAAACGAGCTTTCAGACGATCAAGTTTACCATATGGCCCAACTTTAGGAGTGAATATCCAACGACATCCAACTTTTGACTTTCCAGGAGGTAATGGAACTAACAACCATGTCTCATTCTCGTGTAATGCTGACATCTCATTGACCATTGCCTTGCGCCACCTTGGATGCGATAAAGCCTCATTGATAGACTTAGGAATAGCTATTGATGCAAGACTAGCAACACAAGCTGAAAAGGCGGGGGATAATTGATTGTAGTTTACATAATTATAAATGGGATAGGGTTTGGTAGTTGAGCGTTTACGTTTTCGTTGGGCAATAGGTAGGTCATCACTAGATGGACCTGAAGCTGGTGGAGTAACTGACGAAGAGGATGAGTCAGTGGTCTATGTAATCTTTGTAATCGGAGGATCTTTGTCTCGAGCATTAGTAGGTTGAGTGTGTGTAGGAGGACGAGGGTGAGTACAATGATGGTAGGTTTTCAATGGAGGAGGATCAACAACAGGACTAGAAGTGTTTTCAGTTGAGGAAATATATGGAATAGGAACCGGAAGGACCTAATCAACATTGGACTTTTCTTGCGGATCTAGAGAGTAATAGAGTTCATGGTCAAAGAACGTAACATCAGCAACCATGAAATATTTGTTTAGGATAGAAGAGTAACACTTATAACCCCTTTGTAACCTAGAGTTGCCAAGAAAGACACATTTAATTGCCTTTGGAGCAAGTTTATCCTGACCCGGATCCAGATAATGGACGAAACATATAGATCCAATGGAATGTAAAGGAAGATGATAAGGTTTCTGATTCGGAAACAAGATAGAAAAGGGAGTTTGATTCAGTAAGATAGAAGATGGCATACGATTGACCAGAAAACAAGCGGTCATCACAACATCGGCCCAAAATTTGAGTGGTAAGTTGTCATGTAAAAATAATGTTCGTGTCGTTTCAATGAGATGACGATTTTTCCTCTCGGCAACACCATTTTGTTGTGGGGTTCGAGCAGGGTCGGCCCAATACATGGGCAACTTGGGCTTAGGCCCAGGGCATCAATTTTTTAGGGGCATAAAATAAATCTTGTTGTACATATAGTATATGGCCCAAACAAATTATCCCTATCTGTGATCTGATTTCGGAGGTGAGAAAGCAGGCAGGGCAACGAAAAGTTAGGCGCCAAACAACCATCTATCGTTTTTTCGATTGCACATGGAAAATCGAAACGTCTGTTGGGCACTCTCAAACAGGTTGTTGTCGATTGGATTCCTAGAATCACGTCGCATCTCTGATAAATAAAAGTACGAAGGATTTATTTTTCACTTTCACTCGATAATGAATAGCTCTCAATTCCTAATTTCTTAGTTATCACTGATTACATTCTATAACTGATTACATATCCCAATTTCTCTGATTTTGGTTTCTACATACTCCAAATTTTGTATTTTTTGAAGTTCTGGTTTGTGATTTCTGATTTCTCTAATCTTGTTTGGTGGTTAAAGATCGTGGTTTAAGCCTTCTAGGTTCCTGATATAGTGATTCTAATACAACGATTATGATTTGGGTGTGAACATGATTTGGGTGAGTTCAATTTCTTTTATTCTGATTTTCTTTCCTTGTTCGCATTCTAAATTCTAATATGATATATGTTTAGCGTTTTTGTTATTTTTCTTGGAAATAAGATTGTTTTTGTTGTATGTTGAAGTGCAAGGTGATATGATATAAGATCTATTTATTTAATTTTATTTCAGAAATTTGCATTTTTATTCACTTTTTAATTTCTTATCTATTTTATGTCAATAAAAATAGACAAAGTCTTTAAAGACCTATTGGATTTTTTTTCTACTCTGTTTAGCTTCGATTTCTCCTCTCTTTAAGCTCGAAATCTGCTGATTCGTATCTGATATTTGTGGTTTGCTTTAGCCTTCATGTAAAATTTCTTACCATTTGTCATATGTGTTTTGATTTTGATACAAATTTCTCTAAACGTTTGTGTTTTTGTTGTTGTGATGTGAACCAGGAGGCATATTTCTGAATTCTGACTTTTGTATATCTTAAATATCAGGACATCCAGAGGAGCAGGAGGTATAAATATATTTTATTTTTTATAGTAGATAGTAGTTTTAAAAATAGATTCCAATTTCTGATTATATGATTTATGTTTCAGATCTCTTGACGTCTTGAAAGTAGAAAAAAAAAAGCCACAAACATAAAGGATGTTTTAGCTTAAAAAGTGATGTTGTATCTCTAAAGTATATTAAGATTGAAGCTCTTCAAATTGTGTCTCCTAATTGCCCATGAATAAAGAAGATTGAACTGATTAGCATGTTTAAGTATTGAAAGTGTATTTTTACAAAATGCTATTGTAAAATAGACATGTTTTTGCTTCAAAATTACACAAGGGATTGTCTAATGTGATTTTTGTATGTTTTTGTTTGTATCATTTGTTTCACTATAAATTTATTGTGTTTTTTTTATAATGTTGTTTATTTATACGCCTTGATAAACATTTGGTACATATATATATATATATATATATATATATATATATATATATATATATATATAAGGACATAAAAATTGTTTGTCGCATTGGGTAGTAAAAACCATTGGACCGGCCCTAGGTTCCAGGGCAAGACAATTCATGTAGAATGCCATTAGAAGACAAAAACTCCTGAAACGGTGTAGAAAAGTACTCAAGAGCATTATCACTTCTAAGAACACGAATAGTTATACAAAACTGAGTTTTTATTTCAGCACAAAATTCTTTGAATATTGAAAATAATTCAGAACGATGTTTCATCAAAAATAACCACGTTGAACGTGAATAATCGTCAATAAATGTAACAAAATATTTAAAACCCAATTTTGAATAGACTCTACTAGGACCCCATACATCAGTGTGTACAAGGGAAAACAGAGACTCGACACGATTATTGACACGTTTAGGAAAGACACCACGAGTGTGTTTTCCCAATTGACATGACTCACACTCTAAGGACTCCAATGATGACAAACTTGGCATAATCTTCTTTGTCACACCCCCAAACCAAGGATGGCGGAAACGTCTGGGGGTGGAGGACTGCATGTATAGTATCACAACAACGAGTATAATAGTGCTCAAAGTAAAAACAACCAACATAAATATAATTGAAACAGTTACACCATAGTATGAGTTTAAATGTTTCTAAATCAATTACATTATGTTGACAAAAAATGAAATTTTTAACGCCTAAGCGTTCCATCCTCAAAGTCACTGATTTCCTGTTTTACTGATTCCCTGAGAATACAAGCAGTTTTAAAAAAAATGTCAACAATTGAGTGGGTGAGTTCATAAGAGTTTTATTTGATAAAGATGACATTTTCCTTGAAAAAGCGAATGTGTATGATTCCAGAAAATCCAATATTTTCTTTATAAAATGTGTAAGGAAAGCTCTTATGTTATGCAATAATGTACCCTAGAAAGACCCATAGATTTCCTCTATAATCACCTAGTGTATATGAGTTATATAAAATTTAAGTTAAATAAACCGTCGAATATAATGGGTCTGCCCTAGGTCCGCAACCAAACAAGGAACAGGAAGTAAGGCGGGCCCACCCATTCTAAGTCGATCGCAACTAAATTCTTATATAACTCTGATATATACACTTAGCAATTATAACCGGAAACTAACAAATTCTAGATGGATTGTAGTTCTAATATCATAAAACCATTTTGTGTAAACCTAATACTTTGTAATGTACCCCTTTAGTTTATGAGAACCCGGTACTTTGTATTTGTACCCCTTTGTATAGACCCGGTACTTTGTATTTGTACCCCTTCTATATGAAAACCCGGTACTTTGTATTTGTACCCCCTTGTATAGACCCGGTACTTTGTATTTGTACCCCTTTGTATAGACCCGGTACTTTATATTTGTACCCCCTCTATATGAAAACCCGGTACTTTGTATTTATACCCCCTTGTATAGACCCGATACTTTGTATTTGTAGCCCTCTGTATAGACCTGGTACTTTGTATTTCTACCCTTTCTATATGAAAACCTGGTACTTTGTATTTGTACCCCCTTATATAGACCCGGTACTTTGTATTTGTACCCCTTTTATATGAAATGAAAACCTTTCGTAATGAGTTTGAAATGTAATTGTAACATAAACTATACCTATTATAGTCTATCATAACGTTTGTAATGCATATGCAACCTAACTATACCTATTATAGTTTAGCATATTTGTTTGTGGTGTATAATCTTATTTGTAGAGGTAGTAACCCCTTGTATATGATTCGTACCTTTAGACTAGGGTAAATTATATGTACTATCAACAACATGTGTATATATATATAATAACACACACCATGCTCAACAAGCTACAAGGTGAAAATGAAATTGTTAAACATTTTTCTAGTTTTAACCTTGTTGTTCCTGCTCTTACAAAAATCATAGAAAAATCATTTGAAGTCGAAATCAGAATCCATAAATTCTGAGAGCTTATAAAATGTGTCTATTTTATTCATAATTTTTATCATGATTTTTAGTAGTCACACCCCGAAACCCAAGGCGGAAACGTTCCGGGGCAGAGGTGACTTCATGTTGAGTATCATAACCAATGCACATAGTAAGTAAAGTAAACAACCATTACATTACATATGAAAATTTACATTTGTTTGAAAGCAAGTGTTACAAGTGTTATACATATGTATATATGATCAAAAGTAAAGACGTGTCTTCTACGTACTCCGTCTTCGCCAAAAGGATCGTTGGGTACCTGTCTAATGCGGACCTGAGAATACAAGCAGTTTGAAAATCAACATAAAGGTGGTGAGCTCATAAGCGGTTTTGTTTTCTGAAAAATGAACAAATTTCCTTTTGGTTTCTGAAAAAGTTACGAATCCAAGAAAATCCCATATTTTCTTATAAGTAAAGTTTAGTTATCCATTCGTTACACAAGTTTGGTTAAGAACAGTTCAGTTATCCCAGGAAAAACCCTTATTTTCCTGAAAGTTTGGTTACTGCAAAAGTTACGTTCTGAAAACCCGGTTATCCTTGTAAAGTGCATTAGTTTTAACATGTATATAAAACTAATAAGAAAGTAACAAAGTATTCATAAATCTAGATTGTGAGTTCTATAACCATACTAAAGACTAGATAAGGCTCATAGCTGGGCCCATATCACATTATGACTTTTGTCACCCTTGAACCTTTCGGTTCGGCTGTAGCTAGCAGCTAGGTGTGGGATAGTCAATCCCGTATAGATCTATACACTCAAGTCACATTCTCCCTCCAGGAGATTCTGGTTACAGGGGTAGTCCTACACTCTCGTAACGCGCGGGAGTGTTACCAAGGACGTGTCTCCAATCATAAGATTAATGAATTTAAAAAGTAGTCCTTCACTCTCGAATCTAAGGGGAGTGTATTAAGGACGTGTCCTTCACTCTCGAATCTAAGGGGAGTGTTACCAAGGACGTTCAAGTTCTAAGTCTCAAGTTCAAAGTTCTAAGGTTAATGCTTTTAACTGTTATAATGTGGAAAACCATTTGTGAAATATAAAATATAACATTTTATAATGTTTTTCACAAATAACATGATAACAAGTTCTGCAAGTTCAAACGATTGTCTGTTACGATTTCCAGTGTTAAAAGCATATGAATTATGAAATATAACGCATAAAATGATAAGTTTTGAGTACAAGAATTCCTTGTACTTTTCTTGTATTCCCCCCTGAAAACATTGAAAACACGGAAAAAGTGTAGGGGTATGAACTCACCAGACGAGAAAACATGTGGGTTTGGACGTTAAGTGTCAGTTCAGGGCTTGATAACGCGCGAGGTTCCTATGTAAAATGAAATGATATTCAATTGTATCTAATTAGACTTTAAATCATTAATTAGATATGATTATACACTCCAAGACGCGAACACACTTCAAATCAAGTGTTTGGAGTGACTCGGGTGACATCTACGGACGTATGGGGCTTAGATAATGAGTTTGCTCTTAAAGAGTAAACTCCTTAGGGAGTTTTCGGCCCTAAGACCAAGTCCACATGAGTTCACGGCCGTGAACTCATGGTTGATGGGTTTTATAGTGCTCAACGGTCAAACAACACTAGGGAAATGTTGTTAGGATTAAATCTAAGGCATAGGAATGGATTAAACCACCAAAGGGATTATCAAATGGAGTTTACGGCTGTAAACTAGGAGTTTACGGCCGTAAGATCCTATACATCCATTCCTTTCATGATTTGGTGGCCCTAGATCAATCACATGTGATTTAAACTTGTTTTACAAGCCTTGGAATGGATTTATGGCATCATTTGGCTAATGTATAGGAGTTTACGGACCAGGAACCTATCCTGGGGGGTTTACGGCCGTAAGATCCTATGGGGAGTAGTTTTCATCATGTTTAAGGCCCCTAAATCGATTGTGGTTGCTTCTAGACTTTAATCCAAGGCTTAGGAGGTGTTTAAATGGCATTTTAACACCTTAAAAGGAGTTTACTGCCCATGATATGGAGTTTACGGCCCAAGCATGTTCTTGGGAAGTAAACTCATGTTTACTCCCTAAATGTTGAGTTCAAGGTGTTCCAAGTCCAATTCATTAAGTCCTTAAGTCATTTCTAAGCTCCATATGTGATTTGAGAGGGTTTTTGGGCTCCAAAACCCAACTTATAAGTGTTTACGGACCATGAGTGTTCCAGGGCCGTAAACTCATGATAATGGCCCTAATTCATAGTTTGAACTCGGATTTGGAAGCTGAAAAGGTTCTACTACAAGTTAGGATGGTTACCTTGATGATATGAAGCTTGAATTTGATGATTTTGGACCAAGATTTGAGTTATAGAGAGAGAGTGAAAAAGCTTCAAATGGAAGCCTTTTGTGCTTTAAATATGAATCAAGTTTGGGACACGGTGGAATTCTACCCGATACCAACGTTAGACGAGGCTTTTGGTCACACCCGATTAAGTTGTCGTAACCCGATATGGCCGAAACTAAAAATTTAAGAATTATTAATTTGGGGTGTTATCATGAGTTCCTAATGTGTTTAGACACCCATTAAGTCATAATAGAAGTCTCAAAATTAATGACTTAATTTAATAACGTAAACGGAAATAATTCGAAAACGACGAGTTTTTATTAACGGAATGGGTTACAATGACGGAACGAACTTCGGGTTGTCACATTAGTGACCTTTAACTTGTGTAAAAATGTCCAACTTCACAGACTGGTCCGAAGTGGTTTTTTGAAATGATAGGTTGTTTTTTTTTAAATCACCATAAACTATAGAAAAATCATGTGGAGATGTGCAAGTAGTCATTTTAAAGGTATAAACTTGAACTATTTGCACCTAATACAGTTTTGAAAACTAAAATGTTTAAGTTGACCAAAACAGTCCGTGAATGGAGTTAAACTTTTCTAATGAAAGCTGATGAATGAGTTTAGTTGTGTTCTTGGTGTTTTAACTTGTATTCCCCCCCCCCCCCTTAAAACTTAAGAAAAACATGAAAAGATAGGGTTATGAACTCACCTTGAGTGATTTCAATAGATGGATGATGAAAAAAAAAGTGTTCAACTCAAGAACACTTAAAAGATTGCTAGAAGATTCGAAGTCTCTAGCACAAATATGATGAAGTTTGCGTAAGGAACCTATGATTTGAGTAGAAAGGAGTGAAATAATCATATGGAGGATGATAATACTTACCAAAAGTAGAAGAAAAGCTTAGAGAATAGCCTTGAATCTCGAAATTTAGAGAGAGAAAGTGAGAGAGAATGAAGTTTGTTCTTTGGTGGAGAATGAGAGAAGAGTGAGGAGAGATAAGAGTTTTCTAGACCTTGACCAAGAGTATGGCTGGAATTATGGTAGGAAAAGGACAATGATTGACTAGGTATGGTGGAATAGTGACTGGGGATGGTCAAGGAGTGGGTATGGGAGGTTGCTTATGTTACACACTAAGGTAAAGTCAACACTCCACCTCAAATATTCACCCACTAGATTTTATTCTTAAATAAATATTTCCAAAAAAATGTGCTTAGATTATGGAAATATGGGGCCTTATATGTCAAAATATAAGTTTGGGTGAAAATCCCGCGTTAAAATCACGAAAAACGGGCTTAAAACGCTAAAAATATTTAAAACCGGGCAAAAATTGTCAATTTCCGAAATTCTAGGCCGAAGGTTCGGTCCCAACTCTTAGAACCGAAAGTAGATGGGGGAACCGAGAGTAGGGTTCGGTCATTGAAGAGGAACCGAGAGAAGACAAGGAAGAACCGAAGGTGCGAAGAAGGGGAGGGAGCAGTAGGCGAGGCTCGGTCTCGGTTGCTCAGCAAGGTTCGGCTTCGGTTGCTCAGCGAGGTTCGGCCTCTGCTGCTTCTCGATTCCAGGAGGAGGCTCGGTTCAGGAGGGGGTTCGGCTCCTAGGAGGGTTCGGCTCTTAAGAGCTGTTTTTCGCGTAGACTTCCGTTTTCGAGTTGTTTTCGTCAAATTCGAAGGTCAGGATGCCCCGAGTGATTATAAGAAGTTGAGAGAGATTTTGAGGGAGATTTGGGAGATATTACACACACTTGGAGAGATTTCTCATACAGAGAGAGATTTGGGAGAGATTTCATATACTTGGAGAGATTTCACATACTTGGAGAGATTTCACATACTTGGAGAGATTTGGGAGAGATCTCACATCCTATTTCTCATGTAGAGAGAGATTTAAGAGAGATAGAGTGAGAGAGACCGGGAGAGACTTAGTTTGTGGCCTTTACGAGTGTTTAATTTCGAAAGGCAAGGTTTGTACACCCCGTTTAGCCTTGTTTAAGGATCTTACACACTCCCGATGAGTATGCAATAGTGTTTTATCGCTTTGGTTCATTACTTACCACAATTTTATGTTAATGAAATCTAGATACACGAACTTTCCAAATGATGATTTCTCATTAGAATAGCGAGTTGTACATAAATTTCATAATGTAAACCCTAGTATATAAGGGTTAGTTGAGTTGACCGGTTTGACTTGTTGACTTTGTTTGACTTTGACTTGACCAGAATTTGACAGTTGTCACATTCTTTAACTTGGACAAGGAAGGATGGCCATATAGGTGATGTAGATAAGTTGGGGACACTGTACTGGCTGCAATGGAAGGACGAGATCCACCCATATATAGTGACCTTGTGACTCATGCCCTTCGCCAATCATCCGTTCTGTGCTCAGGTCCTGTAGAAAAACAGAGTTAGGAGTAAAGGTTACTGAGCATTTTTTAGTGATGCGATGATAGTAAATTGAAAGGGCTTTTAGGAACATATAAAACTGAATCCAAGGACAATGAAGAGATAGGTTGTGCTTTGCCTATTCCATTGACAGTAGTCTTATTGCCATCAACAATAGTAATCGGCAGTAAAGGATTAGAACAAGATAATTGAGAAAAAAAAATGTTTGTTACCACAGAGATGATTGGTAGCACCCGAATCAACAATCCAATGGCTACTAGATTGGCCTTGAGTAGAAAAGGCCGAGGGAGTTCCAGTGTGGATAGTTGCAATAAAGGTTGAATGTTGAGCTGCTTGAATCTCAGAAATGCTTCATAACCGGATAAAGACATATTGACTGTCTGAGTTGATGAAGCAGCATGTATGGATCCAACAGTAGATTGATTGGTCTGAATTGATGGAGCAGCTGGTCGTCCATGTTTCTTCCAACACTTGTCCTCTGTGTGACCAAGTTGATGGCAAAACTCACATGATGGGCGCTTGCCATTATTTCCTTTCTTTGAACCCGAGGCAAAGACAGAAGAAGTTGGAGTTAGACTAGGATTGACCATGAAAGCAGAGGGAGTTGGCTCTTGTTTTGTTGTATGTGTACCGATCATGTTCAGTAGTCTACGAAAAGTATCCTTCATGGTGGGTACAATAGAGCTAGTAAGAATTTGATGCCTAACAGATTCAAATTATTGTTTGAGGCCTGAGAGAGCAGCTACCATGAAGAATTTGTCTCGTTGTGCAGTCTGCGCAGCAGGTGAGTTTACAAATGGCATAAGAGCCTCAAACTCTTGCATCAGGGCACAAACATGTCCTAGATATGACTCTATACCGCCATCTTGCTTTAAACTTTGGATATTGTGAACAACAGTGTACAAATATTGTATGTCATTTGTATAACATTCAGATGCTTCAGTCCAGACATCGTAACATGTTTCGAATGGTCGAAACAATAGTAAGTTACAGAGTTGAGCATCAATTTGTTCCCATTTAGCACGATCTACTACGATATCTGTCACACGCTTTGTTAAATGATCACTTTGACCCTGACCTTTGAACCACATCTTGACTGAGGCTGCCCATGACAGATAATTAGCAGACCTAGTTAATTTTTCCGATGTAATTGACTGATTACCAGTGAAGATAAAAGACTGAGTAGTAGTAGGGGGAGGATTAACAACGTCTCCCATGGTTGATTGTGTGGATTTGATAGGGTTAAATAGACAGAGGCCGAATGTACTAGGGATCGATCAACAACAAGGAGGGCTTAGGAGATTGATACACGAAGTAGAGATGTAGTAATTGATAAAAAAATTGAAGAAAGCAGCGGATTAGGGTTTCACTCGCTCTGATACCATGTGAAATCAGAGAGTGAAAAATCAAAGAGAGAGATTAGAGAACTCGTTTTCTCATTCCTTCAACTAAAAATGATTGTGTATACAATGATAAATATATACGCATAACCTATACTAGGTAAATATCTATTTACACTTGTAGTCCCTCAACTATACAATTCTAACAGTTACAATACTTGTTGCTTAAGAACATTTTAAACACATTCGACATACCTTAAATGCATAGATAAATCCTTGTAGAGTATATGTGTGTCTACTACCGATTCTTGGTGCATCGGGGTTCAAATGCTCCTCGATCTTGTCAAACATAACACGTAGCTGTTTGTAAGTGAAATCCCATATCACTCTACCCTATGGGTACCTATGTCAACAATTACACATAATAAGTATATGTATGATTTGATATATATTATGTGTAAAAAAACTATATACTTGTTGAACTTCTCCAAATTAGAGACATGTGTCATACGTTCATCAGTAACCGGCTGTCGAGGGTATTTCACCGCGTCTGCATCACTTAATTGATGAAGTAAGTTATTGAACACATTGATAAGGTCAACCACTCTCACCGAATGTGAAAAAGGCACAAATGGGAACACATGTTGTTTGAACTCTCCAAAACCAGAACTTGGGGAGGGGAATACTCCCTGAACCACAAACCGGTAACCAAGCAGAATGCCTTCCTGTCAAAGAAAACTCGGTAATCGCCAACCGGAAATAGAAGCTCTTGTAGATCAAGTGGATCAAAAGTAGTAAATTTCTTGCACATAAGATAGTGACAAGTTAAATGGTGACATTCTACACCCATTGTCATGTTCACGTAATCACCAAAACATGATTGCCTAAAACAAGACCCCACAAACTGGTTGGTTATTTAAACGAGCCATTATTTCACGCCCAAGTTCAGGCCTGCATGTTGTAGTAACAACCACTTCGTATGTTCTATCGTGTTACAATCAAAAGAAAATTTAATTAGACATTTTTGTATGTATGTTCCAGAGGACATTACTGAATACTCAATTCCGGAACAGAATTTCGGAACAAAATTCCGAAACACAACTCCAGAAATAAATTCCGGAATGTTCATCGCATTCCGAAGGACTTCATATTATTCTGGACATGTTTTTTGGATTCCAGACTATTGAAAATGACGTTTTTTGGTGAGAATTTTTGATGTAACATACGTATATTCCTACATTTAAACTTATTATTGTCTTCAAACCAAAAATTTCAAGGAAAAATAATACTACCTATGTAACTGCATAGATTATACAGGTTTTAATGTATAATCTAGATTAAAGGCATATAATTATAAACACAATGGAAACTTACATATAAAAATGCATCTCATCACCGCTATCAAAAAACATTTTGAGTTTTAGGGTTGCTCGGAATGCTTCGTAGGATAATCCGAAATGGGTATTCCGAAATGACATACTTCAAAATGAAGGGAAATACGAAACGGCTAAAATATATATATATATATATATATATATATATATATATATATATATATATATATATATATATATATATATATATATATATATATATATATATATATATATGGTGTACCATATTTCTAGGTTAGATCCGTTACCCATAAATGCTTCGAATACAAAATCGGGTTCGGAATGACCTATTGTAGACCAAATGGTCATTAAAAAAAATACTTTTTATTAAAATAAGATTAAAAAGTTGTTAGTTTATTCAATTTCCCTTTAATTATTTTTGTTAAGTACTGCCTATGAATAAGTGTTTACCAAGCATATATCCTAAAGTCATGAACTACCTCTTGTTCGATTTCTAACGAGGTGGGGGTATCGGAGAGTACCAGTAGTAGCAGTAAAGCAGAAGATTAAGGGCAAACCAAATCAAAATCAAAATGGAGAAGATGAGCCAGGCTATGGAGAAGGTCAGGATGCTCGTCGGAATCGAAGTCGAAGATAATCAACAAGCCGATGAAGAGTCGTCTTTCGCATTCATGGATGACTTCAATCGCAACTGTACTTTGTCCACTAAACAGGTCACTGTTTTTCTTCTGAATATATATTTCTTTCGTGCTTAGGTCGCCCGTTGTTCGTTTCACATGCATTTGCATTGCCGAATTTCCCAATTAGGGATTCATAGAAATCAAATTTAGGTATTCAAGATCGGAAAATGCTACATGAAGTAATTCGGCTTCATGAAAATGTAGATCTGTGGTGGCTAGTTGTATTTGTTGCGTATTTGACTCTCATTTCTGCAAATCGCCATAATATTTTGATAGCTATGTTGAACTATACACGAAAATATAATGGTAAAATGATTTTCTAAAAGCAAAACATTAGGTCGAACGGAGATATCAGATGTAGTTTCATGTTCTAAGTGGGTGTTGATTTTGTATGCAAAATGTTTGGGATTTAACCTTCACATACAATATAAGACCTGCTAATTCATTCAGATCATATTGATTAAGTAACTATCTATACTTGGAAATATTAGTGGTCATATAGGTAGCGATATCAGATAGTAGAGGCTTTGAAAGAGTTCATGGAGGTTTGAGGTATGGAGATTAGAATCAAGAAAGAGAAGAAATCTTGACTTTTGAAGGAGCTTGTGGTTTATTGGTTGTAAATGCTTCCTTTAAGGAACAATTCTCTCCTAATAACATTTAGTAAAGTTCAAAACTCAAAACTCTAGTCAGATGGACCTTGTGCTTGATAGGAAAAGAGATAAGAGTGTCATATATAAATGATAAATCATAAATTCTCCACTGGGGTCTCTATAAGTAACACAAGAAAACAGATACTTGTTTATGTCAACTATTTGTTTGGTTTTGAACATTGGATCTTTCAAAATTAATGGAAAACACCCACAGTTTGTATCATTATTATTTTCAATTCTTGTATATGAATTTCTTAGATTCTGCTGAATTGGAGTGTAATATTTTAGTTATCTTTGATTTTCTGTTTTACTTCTTATACCTTGTGTAATGTTTAGTATTATTGTTAGCTTTTAAGTTCCTTAAATACTGACTTGCTTTCTCTCTCTCTTTCTGAACAGAGACTTTATGGTTTTGCCATATGCTTGGTTGCTGGTTTGACTTGTACACTTATGGTAAGCTTTAAAGTCAATATGTTTGATATAGCATCCTACTTTCACAAAAAAAAAATTATGTTCATCTTTATTGGAGATTGACAGATTGTCAAACGTACTTTCATTTATTTGTTTATTTTAGCATCCTACTTTTAAATTGAGTAACTACAACTATACAAGTACAATCTTGTAATAAATTAAAATTTGAAAGTACAATGTTATAATTGGTTAGATTTTTCAAATTATAATGTCTTAATAAGAAAAATAATTGGAAATTACAGTTCTTTAAATAGGAAATGAAAGTAGGTTAAATAAATGAAAGTATGTTGCTATTTCTTGCATTTATCCCTATTTTCTTTTAAGGTTTTACTTTTGGTTCATTTTCGCACGTTATGTTGCTAACTTTAATGTTTTATTATTATTATTATTTTTTTTGCAGTCAATGCTAGTTTTCTTTAATCCCATAAAGTTTGGCATAGCATTCACCTTTGGAAATCTGCTTTCACTTGGCAGGTTTGTATTAAAATCATATGCAATAATGCATCATGTTTAAATTAATTTCATATCCTTTAAATTAGTTTCTCTTCCCATTCATTTTCAAGAGTAAATTACACTTTTGGTCCCTATGCATATTTATATTGCCAAAAAAAATTATTTCTCCTTTTATTTTCTATGTCCTTAATTAGCAAACATTACTAATTTATTCTAAAGCACCTTTTTTTAAATAACTGCATCTAATAAGCTCAAATATTACAACGATAATTTATACCTAAATAAGATAAATATACAACACCAAAATGTTTATATATGCTAATGTATTTTATTGTATGACAGCACAGGGTTCTTAATAGGCCCTAAACGGCAAGTCAACATGATGCTTGACCCTGTACGAATTTACGCAACTGCCCTCTATATTGCAAGTATACTACTTGCCTTGTTATGTGCTCTCTATGTAAGTTACTTTTCCATTTTTGCCCTTGAACAATTATATCTCCCAAACAATCTTATCCCATTTCCCACTGATTACAGGTTCATAACAAGCTATTGACACTGATTGCAATCATCTTAGAGTTTGGTGCTCTCATTTGGTATGTCATAAATTTTATTTTTCTTTTTTATTGTTATTAAAAAGTCAGTGTCAAAATTTAATTTGTTTGTTTATTTTTCCATATGATGAAACAGGTATAGCATGAGCTATATTCCTTTTGCTCGGGCGATGGTCTCAAAAATCATGGTTGCTTGTTTTGATACTGAATTTTGAGTGAAAAGACTTAAATACCCCTCTTGTTTGTATATGAGAATACGGATTGGAGATTGCGGAATATACTATTAATCAGACATTGTAACAATTAACAAATGCACTTTTTTTTACCTTCTGTTCTTCAATTTGAGAGTCTTTGTCCATTTATAGTTCCAAAATTTCCATGGGGTTTGTTGTTGACCAGGGTTTGACCTGACACGAAGCTTTTTCGACATGACTGGACAAGTTTTGTAGGGTTATATTCGACGACGAGGATACAAAGGGCATTTATGTCTTTTTACACAAACAAGAGATCGAGAGACCAAGTCCTCAGCCCAACTTTTTAGGCGAGAAAAAAATTGCAGTTTTTGTCCTATTGTCATCAGACCTAGTTTCAATCCAATTACATGTCAAACACAGTATAATTTGCCATCTTCATGTTTGGAGAAGGAAACAAATGGATCCTAAGTAGGAATGGGGTTATGGGGACAAATTACTTTCCTTTGATACAAAGAAATAAAAAACAATGAAAGACATTTGTGGTCCATAAAGAATTAACTTCTTCTATGGTTGCATCAACAAGACTTTTTTAGTAGTTTTTTTTGGAAAAAGGTGTGCAATTATGAGAATAAAATACACATGTGGAGTTAATGGGCCAAAAAGTGCTTTGTGGTTGTGGTTGGTTATGGTTAAGTCAATCAAGTAAAGATTAATTAACATTGGGAATTGGGGTACAACTTTTTTTGGGAATTGGGGTACAACTGGGAATGGATTTAGTGGGCATGATAATGATTTATGCTTTCAGTTTTTGAACCTTTTGTACACATTTGATTGGCCATCTTTATATGACACCCACATGTATATGTCGCTGACATCTTTGAACATGGGTGGTGTTCATGGGAGTTTTAAATTTTCAACGGATGAAACACTCGATAGATTTTAAATAGTACAATGGCAAACTTTTTTTTTTGTTTATTATAAATTGTTTTTTCATTTTCTATAATAACCGTCTACTTTTAAATTTATGGGTTATTCACTACATTAATATACATATTTAACGGACAACACATGTATGAACGTTAACATTTGGGTTGTTTGCGCTTTTGGCACAATTGTTTCTTTCATTGTAGTAGTATATGAGAGACATGCAGTGGCGTAGCTAGTAGCTACTCATGCATAAGGTAGATCCTAGGACCTTTTTTTTTTTTCCTTAAGATTATCCTCATAACCCAATCCAACTCAATTATATACTAAAAAAATATTATTTTTCTTATTAAAAATTTAAAATATACAACCTAATCATACCAAAATTTTATCCCTCATTACCAATCCAACCTAACCCAAATTTCATCTATAAAATTATATCAATATTAATCTCATTTTGTAGAGAAAATTAAATTATGTATTTTGGTATATTTTATTTTATTTTTTAATAAAGACAAACTATATTTATTTCAAATTTACTTTTAGTTTATAAAAGTTAATATAATCCCTCCTTGAATAGTTGACACATGGACAATGAAAAATGTAAAAAGATGGTGAGCTGAGTTCATGGGCATGCAGATCGTACGGGGTTGTTATCTCATTTTTTATTTTATTTTTAATTTTTAATTTTTTATTTTATTTTTAATTTTTTATTGGTGAGCTATAGCTTTGGCTAACCTACCAGGGTAGTCTAATACAACAAGTAAATATAAAAATAATAAAATAATAAGAAACTATTTTATTTTTGTCAAAAGACCTATCGTTTCATATTTTTTTCAATTTCATTTATATAAAGAACCACATAGTTTTTGATTCTAGATTTGTCACTGCAGACATGTTGCAATATGGTGGGAATATATATATATATATATATATATATATATATATATATATATATATATATATATATATATATATATATATATATATATGAATGTCCCTGCTTTAATATGAAATTTACAAATATGGTCCCTATGTTTCATACATTATAGAAAGGTCTCTATCTAATTGTAAACTTATAGAAATGGTCCCTATAACTTTGTAAAATGCCACTATCATCCCCACGACTTTGAACTTTGTAAGTTTTGCTATAACACATCTGTTTTTGGCTTCTTTTTTAAATAAATAAATAAATAAAATATAAAAAATATAAAAAAATAAAAAAAAAAACATCTAGGGTTGAAGCCTGTGATCACCTCATATTATATATTTATATACATATTTAAATTACAACACGGTTATGAATAGTGATGTTTGCTTTCTTTCGTTTTGATCACAGATGTTTGCCTCGTTATCAGTTTTGGTCCTGAATGGTATACACTCCGTGGTTCTCTTACATAAATGGTCCCTGGATTTTGTTGAACTTGGCATGTGGTCCTTATATGGGTTTTGCTATTATCCATCCCTATTTATTTAGTTGGTTAGCTTGCACCTTTGCCATAAATTAGATAAATGATCCCTGCATTTTACTGAATTAATAAGAAATCGTCCGCTTTTGATTTTTGATTTTTTTTTTTATTTTTTAGTTTTTGTTGTTTTAAATGAACCAATTTTTGGGTTAAAAAAAATTTGGGCGAAGTCAGGTGGTGATCATTTAATAGATATTAGAAAATAACCCACTTCTCTGAATATTTTGTAAATGACCGTAAAGTTGGAAGTGCTGGAATCTCCAAACTCAGATAATTTTTTTGAACTACTTTTCAATGTTAGTTGAGTTTGAAAATATACTACTGGAAATCTGAAAACTCGTATGAGAATTTTGATTTATCCCCATCAATCTAAGCTTGTTTCTGAAGAACGTTCATTTGAATAGAGTGGATGACAGGATGAGCGATGAATTAAGATATCTTGTCATGTGAATTTGGTTATCAAACATTCCGCCTCTTTTGAGTTCTTTTTTTTGTTTGTTTAATCTACCTGTTTTCAATTTGTTGAAGATCATCTCTTTCTCTGATGAAATTGTCGGCATGTCCTCCTTCAACCTCTACATCGATGTCCTTTCACAGCAGCCTGAAGAAATATATGAAGAAAAAAGCTCTGTAAGAAATGAAGAAAGAGTTGAAGATTTACATGTCATTCCATGATTAGAAGACGTTTGAGCGGTTGAAGAGGTATCCATTTTGAAAGAGTTTGAAAACAAGTTTCGTTAAAGGAGTTCAAAATTCGCAAAATTTTAGTCTTTGTTGTCATCTGACATTTGCTAAAAGTAGGAGTATTTTGTAGTATACAATTACAAAATGTGGTCATATTGGTAAATAACCAATTATTTATTATCAAGACAACATTGAACATACTAAAAAAAATCTACCCACTACATCACTATGTAACATGCTCTACCTATTTGTATCAATCATCCCATTCCACACATAAACCGAAAACCATATGATAACTACTTTCTGTACACATGGATACAAAAACTTTTATATAAAGTCGTTTAATTTACTCAGATCCACCATCATCACTAGTATACAAAATATCAACAATGCATATATATCATACAATACACATGCATGCATACATCAACACATTTTTCAAATTCATTGAGAAGAAGTCTGAGTTGCCCGGTTTTCTTGCCTCGGGGCATCCGCATACGTTTGTCCTTGTCCTTGTCCTTGATCTCTCATATCTCTAAACATCGAGAGAAACGAATTCAAACTCTCAGAAGACGCGCCTCCCAAGATCCACAACAGCATCGAACTGAACGAATTCATTGTTCCCGGGTTTCCACCACCGTCCGCCACCGGAATTGGTGGTTGGGTTTCTTGATTTTCTGGCGGCGGTGGTTGGGTTGCGGGGTTTTCCGGCGGTCCGTTTGTTTGAATTGGCGGTGGAGTGGGTTGACCGCCTCGTGGTGGATTTGGTGTTATGTTTCTTAATGGGTTTAATCGGGTGATGTGGAGAGTTGAGGCGAGGATTGTGGAGGAGGTGATGTGGAAGTCTGGTTGTTGTTGGAATTGTGATCGTCTGTTTTGCATAAATCTTTGTAAAGCTGGAACCTATGAAATAAGGGTTAAATGCAAGAAATAGCAATTGATTTTTTTTTTTTAAATAATATCAATATGTTCTCACTTCAAATCGGTTCCAGAAGTAGAGGATGAGGTGTTGCATGAATGCAGCAGTTGTTGAAAGGGCCAAATAGGAAAATCCTGAAAATTTCATTTTACAATGTTATAAAAAATAAAGAAAATGTAAAAAGATTTAGATTTGACAAGTAGTAATAAAAAGGACGAACCATGGGTATAGGAGAAGAAATAGATATGAAACACCAGAAAATACAACAAAAAGAAGCGTGGAAAGAACTTCATTGATATTGGCGTACGAACACTGCAAAATAAAAAATAAAAAAAAGTTATATAATATAAATCAAACATTTTCAAAGTAGAATGCTGTAAAAGAAAGAAATGGAAGTAGGATGCAAAAGACGTGAATGCCCTCGTCCTCGTCATCAAAAATTAACCTGATAAGAGTGAAGAGTTCACAAAGCCAGACAAGAATCAACACCATGAAAGCCAAAAGCTGGTCATCATAAAACTCAAAAAGAAAAAACAAGATCCCAATCATTATCTGCATATACACAAACACAAAATGGAAAGTAATCCATGTTAGATTTTATATCAAAAAATGTTTTTAAAAAAATATATATATTATATACAAAACTTACAGGCACAAAAACTAGAGATTCAATCACATGAACAAAAATCAACTGAAAAGTCGGGAGACGATGTCGCGCATGGTGTTGGAGCTGCACTATAAACAGAGAAAAACATAAACAAATTACATTAAATAAATTATCTTTTTGTTTGGTTAATTATATTTAAAAATTTAAGAATAAATAAAAGTTAGAAGAACAAACCTGTGAACTTGAGCATGCGAGTTTGTGTCTCTCTTAAAGTAAATGAAACTGACATTGTTGTGGTGAAGAACACAAAGAGTGACATCATAAGCACACCACACTTGGTAGCAAAATAGTCTGCAGCAGGATATAGGGCCAAATTAGAAGGGTAGTCTTGTCTTTTTCTCTTTTGTAATCACAAATCAGTAGTTCAAGATTCAAAGTGGGTTTTTGTTGGTTGGTGATTAAAGGGCAAAAGTGGCAAACCTCCAAATCTGGCTGACCCTTCTGGTTGCTCATGTGCATATGTAAGATTGTAGAATTCTTTTGTCTGGTAATTATACAAGTAGCCTGCATCAGATTTTTCAAAAACATTTTTTAAAATAAAGGGCAAATTGCACCCAATGAATATAATTGTTACTTATTAATTCAAGTAAAAAAAAAATTATACCTTGACCCGGAGAATTCAGTAAACTGTTCATCAAAATAGTGTCATATCCTACAAGTCTATTTATCAGAAGCTGCTGCCACCTGGAAAAATATGAGATATGAAAATAACAAATTATAAATGTACTTTGCTTTATTTGTGTATTATAGCATCCTACTATCTTTACTCTCTATTCCAGCATCAAACTTTCAGGCTTTTCATATTAGGGCACTGTGTCATGAAAATTTTATCTAATATAACATTCTACTTTCATTTTTTTTTTTTTTTAATACAAATAGGGGGTGTTTGGTTTTGTGTTTTAAAAATGACTTATTGATAATAAGCTAAATTGAGTGTTTGGGACTGAAAATAGCTTTACAAAATGACTTTTCCCCACCTCCAATAAGAAGTTTTCAAGAAGCCACTCCCTTTTAACTTCTTGAAACTCCTTATGACTTTTTGAAGATAAAAGATCATAATACCCTTAATGAACCTCACACTCTCTTTTCCTTCCCTTCTCTCTTTTCCTCCCCTTTTTGGTCATTTTACATCTATAAGTAGTTTAAAAAAAAGTGCTTATAAGTAACTTATAGCTTTTCGCCACCATATAAGCTAATTAATTTTTAAAAGAATTCATTTTGCTACCACATAAGCTAACAAGAACTCTTATCAAAAAGTGTTTTTTTGTATTGAAATACAAAACCAAACACCCCCATAATACTTTGAAAAACCTACTCAATTATAGCAGTGAAAATTGTTTTATATTTGATTATTTGGATAACATTGTGATATATTGGTAAATTTTTCAAAGTGCAATGATGTAATAGGAAAGAGTTAATGTAAGATACTATATTACAATAAACAAATAAATGAAAGCACATTGCTATTTCTTGAATTTACAAAACTTAGAGATGAAATTGAAAAGTACCTGTTCCCAAAGCAGGAGTCCCTGGCTGAAATGCTAATGTTGACAGTTCGGATGTTATGTTGAGCTTTGGCTTTTTCAGGCAGCAGAAAGTAACCCTACAAAAACAATCTCTCAAGACTTTATATTGAGTTGGAATTTGGAAAAAGATACTCATTTTCCAGAAGAGGAGATATATTAATTAATTACTAAGCTGGTGTTTTGTATGATGGATTCTCATAGGAATGGAATGGTTAATTCCACTGGAATGAAATTAGTTTTGTTTTGGCTGATGGAATGGAGTAGACCATTCTTGAAGGAATATACTTCCTACCATTTTGTTAATTTTCATTCATTACCCATCATGGGGTGTTGTTTTTCATTCCATCATGGAGTGGAATGAGAAATTTTCATTCATTACTCTGTCTATTCCATTCCATCCAACCAAATAGACCCTAAATATTTTTATCTCTAAACAATTAACGGATGAACAAATAAGAACACGAAAGAAAAGGAACAATCTATGAGGCCTCTCTTACCTTTTCCATTGTATACAGATAAGTTGGTTCAAATGCGTTGCTTCTTGTTTCAAGCCACTGCACTAAATCATCAAAAATACTTGCAATGTGAATGAAACAAATAGCTCTAAAACTAATTCTTTTCCATTTATCTTCTAACATGTGCTTTGTAACTTCAAATATCACATGATGTATAAATGCATACAACAACTTTGACTTCCTAGAAGGCACAAAGAAAAGTCAAAAGCATATAAGTAGATGGTTTACCTGCCAATGAATTAAGCTTGTCCAGATGAAGTATACGAAGATATTTATAGATATCAATATGTAAATGGATCCCAGCAATGTCCTGCATTTTCTTTTTAAGTTCAAAATTAGCAGATAGAAGAAAGAAAATCTTCCTACCCCTTTTTAAGTTTCACTCACCCATATACTTCCCAGAATTCGAGTCGAATGTCTCCAAAAAAACGATAACCTTCCATGCCATTTCCTAAGAACACGAAATATTGCAGCTTTAAGTGATTCTTTAGCTGACATAAGGAATCTGCTACGAGACTCATCTTTCTTAGGTTTCCGGAAGGTATCTTCAACATTTTCAGTGTTAGTAGAAGTCTCAGATTGTGATTCAAGAAGTTCATTATCAGATTTCCAGAATTTTAGAGGCGATTTCCCACTCCTGCTGCTTGAACTAACCCATGTTGACCAAAACTGTGCATCCTCAAAGTTTGATTTGTCAACATTTTGCTCTGCAACTTTCAGATCATTACTTTCAGTTTCTTTGTCAACAACATTCTTTGAATCATACCCAGATTCACTTTGTGACCATAAGCCAGCACTGGTAATCTGCACAAACAAGGAGAAGAGAACAACATTCGATGGTTTATATGGAGCAGGATTCTGTGTAAAGATATAAACAACTTTGAAACATGATATCTTCTAATATTGCTAATGTAAACCTTAATTTGGATAAGTTGGGCTTCAGTAGTTGCAACTCCAGTAAGTTCACTTGAGCACCCAGGCTACACAACATGGAATCCAGTTAGAAGAACGGACAAAAAATTATATAAAGCAAGCAATTTTTTAGAAAATATAAGAGTGTTGTAAAATCAGATAATTCTTTGATTGGAGCTAATGATATTTAGGTATTTTTACATTTAGCCCAATAAGCAATTTTACTTACCAGACTCTGCATATCATAATCATAATCACAATTAATCTTTGCTAAACACTCAAACTACATACCCAAACACCTCCTAAGTGATCTTTCCATAATTAAAGTGTACTTATGTTATCTCTCTGACTCTCTCCAACTGAAATAGTATAACATAATTGACACACCTTCACTAACCTAAATTGGGAATAGACTCAACGAAAGTGCAGTTACTCTTAGCAAACACCCTTGTTTTCGGATAACAGGCTAACAATTCATGTCCATCGGATTCAACCATATGACCTCTTCAGTAAAAGTAGAGCGTCCGAAATTGGAAAGTGCAACTAAAGTAACACAATCGATATGACTCGGAAATTGAAGAAATTACATGAAACTAAACTCAAATACGAAATGTTTGAAAAGGACAAGAGAACACAGAGTATAGTTTAATCGAATACCTGTTGGACGTAATTGGCATGCATAACAACCAGAATACAGAAGAGAGTGATGGCTATGAAGAGATATATGTACTCGAGAGAAGCTCGTATTCTTGGTGTGAGGACATGTGAGAATCGTTCTTGAACCCTGATGAAAGTCTGCTCAGGATCCATGGGAGTGATGGATGGATCGATTGAACCCTAGCGGTTGAAGTTGGAGCTGAAGGTGGATGTCTTACATCGAAAGGGAAACCACTGCCGTGAAAACTCGAAGCTCGATCACATCCATATTCAGAAGAAGAAAGAGAGAATCGAACGGGAAATGTATAAATGGAATAATAGATGGATGGGGACACAAATTAAAATACCTTTTCTTGTTGTTTGCGCCTCCGAGATAGACCATTTGGATTTGCATCAACGCCCGGAGTCTATCAAACCATTTCTTGTTATTTTTTGAATTTGATATTTCATAAGATAAAATACATTTATGTTTTATTAGGATAAAATACAAAAAGACCATTGTATTTTGTTAATGTTTTATTAGAATAAATTATAAAAAGACCATTATATTTTGTTTCATTATTATTTTGTTTCACTATTATTTTGTTTCTATCGATATTTTAGAACTTAGATGTATTTCGGTATATGACATTACATTCAATTTAACGTACTATTTAGAGTATAAAAACTAAAGAGGTCTAATTATTGTATGCATCTTCATTATTATCTTTCTAACTTCAACTCATCATAAGTTATTCGGCTTATAGATGCAAAATGAAAAATGATGAAAACTAATTAAGTGAAATTTGTCTATGTTGATATGGAGTTAAAGATAAGCGGTAGACTTCTTAGACGATTAACAACCTTGATAGAAAATATTTTGGGTGTTAATGTTCAAGTAATTTGTTCCATTTTTTGCATTTGAATTGTAAATGTTGACTTTTAATTAAGTTGGTTTGTTTGCGTTAATGGTGCTACCAAAAATTGCAACCATTTCGAATATATTTCATCATTTGTAGCCAAATGATAGGTATAAAACAACATATTCTGAAAAACACATGAAGTTTAAAAACAACCTTATAAAACAACAAATGGAGTAAAATTTATGGTGTTGTTGCTTATGTTACATGTTTCTTTTGTAACACCGTAAATTTTCAAACCAATTTTTTCATTTTAAAACACAATAAAACTCATATTATATTTTCTCAAAAACCACAAGTGTCTCAATGTCAACAAATCCACAATATAAAAATCACTATCCCAGAATCAGAAAAATAATCTATCGTCAGTGTGTACTATCCAGCCGGTGCATTTCCATGATTCTGAGAGGTACCTGAAACACATAACACATAACACGATAAGCACGAAGCTTAGTGAGTTTCCCAAAATACCACACACAGCTCATTAGCCACTTGAGGCCATCACTCAATAAGACCCTCCGGTCAATGTATCTAAGTGGGACCCTCTGGTCCCACAGTTCGGGTGGACCATCCGGTCCTAACTCAGTAAGCTCATAATTATACTCATCACAAATCACAAAGACATAATGCAGGATATCTCAATAATCAATATAAACACATAACACCCTTCGGTCACACAACTCAGATTACCACACTAGGTAGGTATAGTGATAAGACTCACCTCATAAGCAAGCAAGTAACAATCTCGTACACGGAATCTCGAACTAGCCTCCGCCTAACATATTGGATAATTATCTCTAATTCATACTCAAAATAAACCAAAGGTTCTCCTATCTCTCTCTATCTCTATCTCTCTCTCTCTAACTCTTGGAATGGGTAAAAGACCATTTTACCCCTCCATTGTCCCCATAATCCATGTCTTGACCAAGCCCTAAAGTCAACAGAAGTCAACAGTCCATGTTGACCTGACTCGCCGAGTGCATCCATGTGACTCGTCGTGTCCCCTTGTTTCTTCTGAAATATCGCGAAAATCTAATTTAACTCATTGAGTTGTCTTGTCAACTTTCCGAGTTACCCATGTCCAGACTCATCAGGGAAAACCCTAGCCCGACTTGTCGAGTCAGCTCATTGACTCGGCGAGTCCCTTAAGGCAGTTTCTCATTCAGACGTTTTAAGGCAGATCTACCACTCCAAACTCTATATCTAGTCTCCTAATGCTCGATTGTCACGTAAAGCTTCAATCTTTACATTCATGCAAGGCATATTTTGCTCCAAATGCCAATACAACTCTAATAAGGGTGTTTAAGCACAATAACTCATATATGGCTGAATAAAGCTGGAACCTTTGGACTCTATGGACCTCACAAGGTCCAGAACTGAAGTCTGGACCTCCTAATAGACTCCATACACTCATTGTCCTAACAAAAGGTGGTAAAAGCCCTAACTTCCATACTCAAGAGATCTAACCAATAAGATGAGAAAGGTGTAAGCTTTTTACCTTCTACAGAAGCTCCAAGTGAAAGAATGCTAGATCCCACAACCTTTCCTTCCAAAAGATCCACTCCTTTCCTTCCAAAAGATCCACCAAAACACTCAATATTAGCTCACACACTCTCTCTTATCTCAAAGGTCGATTAGGGTTTCGCACAGGGGAGTTGGGCAGCTGGTGAGCCGCAAATGAGGTCATAAGTTTCCTTAAATAGGCCCTAAACCAGGGGATTTAGGGTTTCATCTCATAGTGCCTACTCGACGAGTCAGCTCCCTGACTCATCGAGTCGGTTATTAGACCCACGCGGCCAATCAGTCTCTACTCGACGAGTTGAGGCACCAACTCGTCGAGTTGCTCAATAGATCTTAAAAATAAATAAATAAGTAATATACCTGGGAGTCCAAATGTTACAATTCTCCCCCACTAGAATCAGACTTCACCCTCGAATTCATGCTTTGGAAATAACTCTGGGTACTACTCTCGCATCTCAGATTTCGGCTCCCAAGTCAACTCGGACTCTTTCCAATGATGCCGCTGGACCTGAACCAGGGGCACCTCTTTGTTCCTCAGAACCTTCACTTTTCGATCCAAGATCGCAATTTTCCTTTCAATATAATTCAGGCTCACATCCACCTGAATGTCCTCTAATGGCACCACTGTCGTCTCATCGGCTACACACTTCCTCAGCCGAGACACGTGGAAGGTGTTATGGATCTGACTCAACTCTACAGGTAGCTCCAACCGGTATGCTACCCTACCCACTCTGGTAGTCACTCTGAAAGGATCGATGTATCGGGGCCCCGGCTTGCCCCGTTTCCTGAATCGGATCACCCTTTTCCATGGGGATACCTTCAGGAGGACAAAATCTCCAAGCTGGAACTCTAGCTCGGATCGCCGCCTGTCTGCATAAATCTTATGGCGACTCTAGGCCGTCAGTAACCTCTGCTTGACCTTCTGTATCTGCTCGGTCATCTTCAGCACTATCTTAGTGTCACCCATCACGCTCTTCCCTACTTCTCCCCAACAAATGGGAGTCCCGACACCTCCTCCAATATAGAAGCTCAAAGGGAGGCATACTAATACTCAAATGATAGTTGTTGTTGTAAGAAAACTCAGCCAAGGGCAAATAAGTGTCCCAACTTCCTCCGAAATTCATAACACGTGCACGCAGCATGTCCTCAAGCGTCTGAATCGTCCGCTCGCTCTGCTCGTCTGTCTGCAGGTGGTATGCGGTACTGAAATGCAAACGGGTACCCAAATCCTCATGGAATTTCTTCCAAAACCTGGAAGTAAAGCACACGTCTCGATCTGACACTATCGAGATCGACACTCCATGTCGTGCTACCACCTCTCTCACATAAATCTCGGTCAGTCTATCTGCAGAAGATCTCTCACTGATAGCGAGGAAGTGAGCACTCTTCGTCAGCCGGTCCACAATCACCCATATCACGCCAACCCCACGCGCGGTCCTCGGTAGCTTGGTGATAAAGTCCATAGAAATCTATTCCCACTTCCGTTGGGGAATCTCTAAAGGCTGTAACGGACCATGTGGACGCTGGTGCTCTGCCTTAACCCGGTGACATGCCAAGCACCTCTCAACTACCCATGCCATATCCCTCTTCAAATAGGGCCACCAATAATCTTTCTTCAGGTCCAAATACATCTTAGTGGCCCCTAGATGGATCGAGAATCTCGATCTATGCGCCTTCTCCATTAGTATACACCGAGCTCCGCCTGTATAGGGCACCCAAATCCACCCTCAGAAAGTCATAAGCCCTCGACTATCTGTCACAAACTCAGACACCTGGCCAATCACCCACTCCCTCTTGCGGTTCTCCGGTCTCATGGCCTCCACCTGGGCCTCTCGAATAGTATCTAAGACGGGAGTCATTACCGTCATCCTCATACACACATCTCGGATCGGAGCACTCGCTACTCTACGGCTCAGGGCGTCAGCTACCACACTAGCCTTGCCCGGATGATATAGGATCTCACAGTCATAATCTTTCATACATCCAACCACCTCCTCTGTCTCATATTCAGGTTGGGCTGATCCATAAGATACTTTAGGCTCTTGTGGTCCGTGTATATGGTACACCGGACCTCGTACAAATAGTGGCGCCAAATCTTGAGGGCGAACACCACTTCCCCCAGCTCTAGATCGTAGGTGGGATATCTCGTTTCGTGAGGCTTCAACTATCTCGATGCGTATGCTATCACGTGCCCCCTCTGCATCAAAACTGCACCCATCCCTGATATAGATGCATCGCAGTAAACCACAAAGTCATCCACTCCCTCAGGAAGGGCTAACACCGAGGTTTCTCATAATATATAGCAAAGAGTCTCAAATGAGGCTTGCTGCTCGGGCCCCCAAATAAAAGTAACGCCCTTCCGAGTCAACCTAGTGAGAGGGATGGCAATCTTGGAGAAATCTCTGATAAATCTTCGATAGTAGCCAGTCAAACCCATAAAACTCCTGATCTCGGTAGGGGATCTTGGCACCTCCCATCTCATCACTATTGGATTAGTGTCTAAGCCCGTAACTATATTTTGTAAGTATTTGACCCGGTTGTGCATGGTCCTTTTGGGTTTCCTTCACCAAAGCAACTAGATAGGATGATTTATGAAGAGAGGCTATTATGGTTTATTAATATTATGAGAATAATATATTAAAAGAGAAGTCATATTATTTAATTAATATTAGTCATGAATTAATTAAGAATTAATTTGGTGGCTAAAAGAGATTAATTAAATATAGGGGACTGAACTGCAATTATAAGATAATTGAGTATTTGGCTGAGAATCCTTATGGATTAAGGCTTGGAAGAAAATTAGATGGATTCCATCTTGAATTCGTTCAAGGAGGCCTTATTCCAGAAGGTTCCTTGGACTGCTTAAGGCCTAAGATGTCCATTAGGGTTTTGACTGAAACCCTAGCAGCACAAGTATAAATAGACCCCTAGAGCATCAGATTTTCGGCATTGGAAACCCTAGAAGAGTCCATAGCCGAAATTGTGCATCCTCCTCTCTCTCCAATATCATCCTCTTGCTTGTGTGGTGTTTGTAAGCCATTAGAGGAGTGACATTTGTGACTCTAAGCTCCAAGAGAAGAAGATTCAAGCCATTCTTAAAGAGGTAATCATTTAGATCTGTTTTATATGATATTTTCAAAATATGTATGCTAGATCTAGGGTTCATAAGCCTTGGATGAATTGCATGTACAATAGAGAAACCTAGATCCAAGCTTTAGGGTTTGCATGAGCACATATGATGTTCTTTTGTGTAAAACCCATTAGTGGTATCAGAGCCTTGATTGGTTTATGTTGTATTGATGCCTTGTATGTTCATTCATGCTTTAAAAAATTCGTTTTTTGGCTCTCTGACTGACGAACTCGTCGAGTCCCAATGAGGAACTCGACGAGTTGGATGAACTCGACGAGCCCACATTGGGAACTCGGCGAGTTGGGCTGTCAGACAGAGGATATCTCAGGATTTCTTGCTGTTTTGTTGAAGTATAATTACTAAAACTGGTTTTGACTAATAAAATCCGATTTTTATTATTATTATGTGATTATCCTTACCAAAACAAAAGATAATTACCAATTGATTGAATAATAAATTCATTATATGATAAGATTTAATTATTTGAATTATTTGATGAATTATCATGTGAATAAAATGGAAAATGTCAAATTTAGATAATCATTAAATTAAATGTTTGATTTAAATTATTTGTTATTTGATCCTATGTGTTTTGAAAAGTTCAAAACTTGCCCTCAAGTTTTGGAATTTAAATTTTTAATTAAAAGTTTAATTTGAGTCATTTAAATTTCAAACCCAAAGAATTTTACAAGTTTAAAATTCACCTTATACTACTATAATATTATAAGAATAATTATTATATATGTATAACTTAAATGTTACTCTTACCGTTAGCAGGCCTCATTCACGAAGTCGATCTATAAGGGGGATATAAGGTTATGGCCTATAAAATGGCCGTTTAATGGGTGTCCACTCTCACCCACCGCTTCCTTGATTGGTGGAGGGTCGTTATCCGAACAGGTAGGATAGGGCAGACCATTTCCTCATTAAAAGTATAATGAATTATAAAGTAACTAAATGTTTTTACAAAATTGTCAATCTTAGTTACTTTAGGAAAAAGTGAATTTGATGCAATTCCATGAGATTACACTTTGTACCCTTGCTAAGACGTTAGTGGAGTGTGTGTGGTTAACTGACACATTAATTGGATTCTAAGCAAAGGTGGAAAAGGGTGACTCGATGTTTGTCATAGTTCGATGGAGCGTGTATGGTTAACCGGCACATCGAATAGGTGACTGTAACATTGGGGGCACCATGTACATTTGCATGGTTATTCACACCCTCTTTGTGATCCTCGGCATCCCAATCACAAACTTGAGGGGCATATTGAGATTTAAACATGCCATTGAAAAGTTCAATGAATCTCAAAAGATCTAGGAGTTTTCAATACATTTAAAACTTAAATCTTTTTTTCGTTTTTCATGGTGGAAAAATAGTGAATCGTCATTCACTTACCTTCAAATTATTTGCCTTTTACATTACGACATCCCTCTTCTAATTTGTAAATAATGTTGTTGGATCCTAGCCCTAATTTCTCATTTGGGTGTTTAATTGGGGATTCATTCCTAATCAAACTTGTCTCTTTTCTATTTCAGATGTCTAACGTGAACGCTTCCGGCTCAAAATCCTCTGGCTCGTTCTCACTCATGAACTTGTGTGGGATAGTGATCTTTGACGGGTCCAATTTCAATGATTGGATCCGCAACATCTGAATGGTCACTCGTTACAAGGAAAAAGAGTATGTCCTTGATGAGAAGCTGAAGGAAATCAACATCAACATGCCTCTGCTGAAGAAATCCTTGCCTTTGAGGCCCATGAGCGTGATGCCATGAAAGTCCATTGCATCATGCTGGTGACTATGACTGCAGAACTCCAGAAGTCTTATGAGGACATGTATCCCTATGAGATGCATCAAGATCTGTTGGACTGGTACCACCAAAGCGCTAGGCAAGAAAGGTACGAGATCATCACTTCAATGATCACTACCAAAATGGGTAACGGAGAGTCCCTTACCGCTCATCTGCAAAAGATGCAGAGATATGTCAATCGCCTGCTAAAGTTAAATGTTAACTTTGATGAAGAGCTGGCAATTAACATCATCCTTCAATCATTGCCTCCCTGCTACAACCAGTTCTGCATGACCTACCATATGAACAAGGAGGAGGTCACTTTGAGCAAGCTTCAAGGCTTATAGAGGACTGCTGAAAGGAACCTCAAAGACAAATCTGTTGCATCAACTCCTGCTCCTGTTGCTGCCCCAATCTTGGCAATTGGGCAAGGAAAGGGTAAGAAGATGAAGGCTCCCTCAAAGAGCAACCGTAAAGGAAAGTCTGAAGATGGTACCTCTTCTAGTGGAACCAAGGGTGGTTCTATTAAACCCAACTCCAACCCCAAGGAGGCAGAGTGCCACTACTGCCATAAAATAAGGCATTGGAAAAGAAGCTGCCAGAAGTATCTGCAAGATATTAAGGATGGAAAGATCAAGCCGTCCTTCACAGGTATTGACACTATTAACTCTAATGATTTGTCGCATGCTATTTCTTGGGTTCTTGATACAAGATGTGGTTTTCACATTTGTTCTTATTTGCAGGGCCTAAGAAGAAATAGGGATGTGGAGCATGGGAAGATAAACTTGATCATGGGGAACATAAGATCGTCGCCTGTCACCAAGACTGGAGTTTACTCTTTTGTGCTTAGTAATGGATTAGGATTACATTTAAATAATTGTTGCTATCACCAAATATGGAAAAAAACATCATTTCTTTTCATGGTTTATATAGACAAGGATTTAGATATTCATTTGATAATGAAAAGGGTTCTATTAATGCTTATCTTAATGGTGTTTTCTATTTTGAAGAATTGCCTTGTAATGGAATATATGAAACTGTGATGATTGTAGATAATTTAGGAAATGATGTGTTGTGTATCGATTCTTCCAATAGTTTGGATAAATCATGTTTGTGGCATTGTCGTCTTGGACATGTCGACAAGAAACGCATAGCCCAACTCTAAAAGGATGGAGTGTTGGAGTCATTTGACCTTATGGACGATGACGTGTGCGAGTCTTGTTTACTTGGAAAGATGACCAAGTTACCCTTCACTGGTACTTGTGAAAGGGGTGAGGGTTTATTGGATCTCATACACACTAATGTGTGTGGGCCCTTTAGATCCACCACAAGGGATGCGAACAACTTTTATGTGACTTTCACCGATGATTATAACAGATATGGGTATATCTACTTAATCAAGCACAAGTCAGAAACCTTTGAAAAGTTCAAAGAGTTTAAACAAGAAGTGGAGAATCAGTTGGGCAGGAAAATCAAGATGCTTCGATCCGATTGAGGTGGAGAGTACCTAAGTCTTGAATTCCACAACTACCTCAAGGAATGCGGAATCGTTTCGCAATTGACGTCACCTAGGACACCGCAGTTGAATGGTGTGGCTGAGAGGCATAATCAAACCTTGCTAGACATGGTTCATTCCATGATGAGTCGTGCTTTGCTACCTATCTCATTCTGGGGGTATGCCTTAGAGACTACCGCCCATATCCTTAACTTAGTCCCTACCAAGAAGGTTGCCAAAATACCTCACGAGATGTGGATAGGGAAAGCTCCCTCATTGGCACATATCAACGTTTGGGATTGCGAGGCTTTTGTAAGACGAGTTACTCACAACAACCTCGAACCTCGTAGTGAGCGGTGTATTTTCATCGGCTACCTGCAAAAGTCCTTTAGATATCTCTTCTATAGACCGAGTGACAATGTTGTCTTCGTGACGAGGAGAGGGGTTTTCCGAGAGCGAGAACTCGTAAGCCAAGGGGACAGTGGGAGGCAAATCAATCTTGAAGAGATTCAAGAATCGAGTGATGAAGGAACCTCTAACGCTGGCGCTCAACCCGAGGAGGAAACTCTGGTTGAATCGATTGACGAGTCCTTACCTCTTATACGTTCTGAAAGAGTTATAGTTCAACCCTAGTTTTATGGTTTTCATATTACTATAGAAGGGGATACGTTCATTAGTGATAGTACACTAGTGAATTTGGACGAACCTAACAACTATAAGGAAGCCATGACAGGCCTAGAGTCTGCAAAGTGGAAAGAGGCGATGGACAGTGAGATTCAGTCCATGTATGATAACTAAGTTTGGATCTTGGTTGATAAAGTGCCAGGTCATAAGACGGCCAGGTGCAAGTGGATCTTCACGAAGAAGACCGACATGGATGGGAATGTGCACACTTATAAGGCGCGATTGGTTGCGAAGGGATTTACTCAAACTCCTGGTGTTGACTATGATGAGACCTTTTCACCTGTTGCGAAGATAAAGTCTATTAGGGTGATGCTGGCCATTGCTGCATTTCATGACTATGAGATATGACAGATGGATGTCAAAACCGCTTTCCTTAATGGAAAGTTGGTTGAGGATGTTTACATGAATCAGCCAGAGGGTTTTGTCGATGTGAAGCACGCCAATAGAGTGTGTAAGCTTGATAACTCCATTTATGGACTAAAATAAGTGTATCGCAGATGGAATCATTGTTTCGACGAGAAAGTCAAAGAGTTTGGATTTCTGCGAAGCGAGGATGAATCCTGTGTATATGTCAAAGCCAGCGAGAGTATCGTGAGCTTCCTCGTATTGTATGTCGATGACATACTACTCATAGGAAACGACGTCCCAACCCTACAAGAAGTCAAGTCCTGGCTTAGGAAGTGTTTCGCTATGAAGGACCTCGGAGAGGCTGCCTATAGTTTGGGAATAAGGATAGTGAGAAACAGAAGTAAAAGACTAATAGGACTTAGTCAGGATACTTACTTGGACAAGGTACTAAAGTGTTTTAGTATGGAGAATTCCAAGAAAGGGGAGTTACCGATCCAAAACAATACCAAGCTGAGTAAGACCCAGTGCCCGAGTACAGAGGCTGAGATAGCAGAAATGAGTCAAGTACCTTACGCTTCCACAGTTAGCTCGATTATGTATGCTATGACTGTAAGACCCTAATCTGCACGTGTATCAGTCAGATCCGTTTGATGGTGCGGAATCCCAATCAAACGGATGATGTCAGATAAAATAAAAGAGAAGGAGAAGAAGAATAATATGAATCTTTGTATGTATTGATATGAATGAAGATCCGGATATAAAAGATTTACACACACATAAAAGCTCCTGTTTCTCTCTGGCCGAAAACTCTCTAGGGTTCATCTATCTCTACTCCTCACCCTAACACCTCTATTTATACTTGGAATATGGGCCGTAAATGAGTTTACGACCGTAAGGTGTTTACGGCCGTAAACTCAGCCGTAAACTAGACCATAAATTCATAAATTATTACACAAAAATACAACTGCCTAGAAAAGTAAAGTATAAACCATATTTTGACCCAACAATCTCCCCCTTGGTTTATAGCTTTCTTTTCTTAATTGACCCAACAAGCTCCCCCTAAAAAGTAGCTGGCTCTTCTTGTCAATCTTCAATGAGAGGTTGGCTTCAGCTTTAACTTTCGATTTCTTCACAACATCAGGATGAACATATGAATCTTCAATGAATGACTTCATCTTGAGCACTTGAGGTTTTCTTCAGAATTTGGCATTGAACGCACATTGGGTGAGGAGGCTTGACGTATTGATTCTTAAAAGATAACGCTTTCAGCTTGAGAATCTTCAGAGAGAACATCAGAGAGAACAAATCTTCTGGATCACTTTAGCAGGTTCATAGATAGCAGCAGACTGATTGAGGAGGCTTCAATGCAACCTGTCACATAATCTTCAATTTCTGCTTCACCTTGCTTCTGGGGTTGAAGGATTGAATGTTGAAAGAATAATCTTCATTTCTTGCTCCTTCAAATGTGAATTCTTCGATGCTCACGGACGAGGCTTTGGCTCAGAAATCTTCAACACAAACTCCATGAGTCTTTTCTATACCTGAAATCACTATTCAAGACAAAAACAAAACTAAAAGAAAACTTAGCACACAAATTAAAACAGAAAAAAAATATTTTTTTATTTTTTGATTTTTCTGAACAAGAAATAAAACAGAAATAACACTAATTTTGGATTTTAATTTTTCTGATTTTTCTTTGATTTTTGATTTTTTTCTGATTTTTTTTTAATTTTTAATTCTCCCCTAATATTTAAATTAGAAGAAACTATGAAAAATTTAACAAAAATAAAAATGATATCTAACTTTAAGAGTGATTTGGGATCAATGTTTTTAGACAGCCTTTATCCACTTGTCGGTACCTTCCATATTCACATCTTTGTCTGGTCGATCGTCGGTATTGTTGTCCACTTAAACACGAAAAATTGTGACAAATTTAGGACATACTATTTGTTACAAGACAAGGTGAACTTAAGTTCCTAGTAATTATATCTGATCCTAATTCCTTAAATACTATATCTTAAGGACCATTCATCTGACGACGACCAGGGATATTGTTGTCCACCTAAATTGAGCAGCGAGATCTATAAACATTCTGTATGAGTTCAATTTTAAGTGTACTGGAACGTGTTTCCCGCTTTCTGATATGCCCCAGCCATCAAGGACTTCCAGAGTACTCCTTACACCGGGTGAGCAGACAACCATTCAGAGAGAGGATAGATTCAGAATTCTATTACCTATTGTTTCAGAGGGGTTGAGAAGTAGAGGGTTGCATATGCTGTGTACCAGGTCGGATTAGAAGTCACGCAAAGGAGACATCATATGGCTAACAGATGAGAGGAATTTCATATATATAACATGCAGAGAAATAGAGTTGCATATGTTGTGTACCAGGTCGGATTGGAAGTCACGCAAAGGAGACAACATATGACTAACAGACGGAAAGAAAGAAAATGATATTCTACAGACCTAATTTATCGAAATTTACCAGTCGCCCCATCCAACCGGAATTAAGGACAGAATCCGCACATCGAGGAAAAGTTAAACCATGATTCCAAGTACGGGTTCATTTAATGTGACGAGTAGATTCCCATATATATCTCCCTGCTCAACCTATCCGAGCATTGTATTGTCAGGCTGAACGGATCTAACTAGGTCAAGATTTGTCAAGTCTATAAATTTCCTAAGTTCAATTCTGCCTAGTCATGTCCATTTAAAAAATTTTGTGCCTACCGACAGAGCATAGACCCTTCAACTTCGGGTACGTTACGCAGACTCAGGTTGCCTGTTATCACTAGATAATATCACTTCCCAAAAAAATCTCCCTCAAGCACACTTCATACCAACATATTTTTTTTATTTTTTTTAATGTTTTTTTTTTAATTTTCTAATTTTTTGTTTTGTTTTTATTTCTCCCCCTAAATTTGTGCATAGGAGAGAAACGAAAATAAATGCGCAAATTTAAACTATCCTAAAACAAAAATTGGTCTTTAAAACGAATCAGCTTAAGAAAAACTCAGGAGTATAGAGAAGAAAACGCAAACCGTAATTCACCGATTGAATCTGCATTCATAAGGTCTGAGAACAGCAAGCATAATCTCAGAACAGATCCGAAAATTCTTCATGTCATTAAGCACTAACCCCATTTGTGATCTCTTCCTTTCTTCCCTTCCCGCAACGGACACATACTCTCAAATAATGTTCTGAGTGTTGTACAGTTGAGAGATTCCTCCTATCATGTGCCTGGAGCAGCCACTACCAACAAACCGAAGTCTGATGATATGCCTCCATAGCTGCTCCGACACAGAGCGGGATTAGTTGGTCTTTGGAACCCAGTCCATTTTGAAACTGGGTCGACCTTTGTCATCAATGCAAGGTACTCTCTCCCACGACATATCCTGCTCATCACAAACAGAAGATGAAGAAATATTAGAATCGTTAGAAGATTTGGGAGTTTTCACCTTTGGTACCCATCTATATTCGGGTTTAACCCATTTCTTGTTCGATCCGATGGGTGCCTCGACACTTTCTTTGGAACTTGAAGCCGATTGTCGAGATGACTTTGACCTAGTTGGTCTTGGTTTTGTTGGGGCATCTCTTGGATTGGACTTCTTGGTCGGCATTCCCTTCTTGCCCTTGGGATTTTGATTCTTGGCCTTGGAAGATTGATTCTTGGCCTTCTGCGCGTTCCTATCAGCATTGTCTGAACGTGACCTTGAGGGGTTTCTTTTGGAGTATCTCCCTCTTGGCGCGTTCTGCCACCCTTGTGCGTAGTAAGGAATGTATGCACGATTAGGACAATTTCTGGCAATGTGTCCAGGTGTTCCACAGTGAAAACAATTCTTTTTCTTCACTGTGAAGTGATTTATTCCTGCCCCTGGCGGCGTATCCTTGCCTTGTCTCTTGTTGTTCCCACATGCACACTTGCCACAAGAACTCTGTTGCGTTGGAATTGGTGGCCTGTATTTTTCAACGACAGGTTGATCGGAAGCAGTTGAGTTCGAAGCAACAGATTCAGAGTTCAAGGAGATGTTGGATTGTTCAATGGTTTTCTCCTTGTTCTCATCTTCTGTTACTTTGCCTGCACAAGAAGTAGCAACATTAGTATATTCAATATTAATAACTCCTCCTGACACAAATCCAGCTCGTTTTCCATATTGAAGATGTGCCTCCCTGTCAATTTCTTTCTTTGTCATGGGGATGGATGTGTAGTTATGATTGAAAGGAGGAGGGACACTATCATACCCTAGACCCTTGCTTTGATTTTCTTTGAATTTTAACTGGGTTTCATATAAGGAATCGACTGTCTGACTTGACGTAGTATAATTTTTGAAACTGACATCAGTTTTTCCACACTTAATTTTTAAAGCGTCAAGTTCTTCAGTTATAGCAGCAAGTTGGCTCTTAACATAATCATAGTTTTCACACTTGCTGCTATACTCTTCCTGAAGTTTCCTAAAGTCCTTGGTTTTAGCTTTTAATTCAGCCTTCAGGGGTTTCTGTCCTTTCCTGAGTTGATATCCTTCATATCTCAGGTCCTCAACTTCTCTTTTAAATACATCAATTTGTTCCTGAAGAAATTTAATCGTGGCTTCACAAGCTGGAGTACATGTAACTTTAGTGACCGGAATGTTTTCAGAACTCATTGTCTCTCTACATTTCAAAGCATCAAGTTCTTGAATAACATCAGCAAGACTAAGATGATTTAGATCTTTTGTCTTCTTGATGATGGCCACGTTCATATCCCACGATTTCGGAAGTGAATTTAGCAGCTTTTTGTTGATCTCGGACATAGTCAAGAAGATCCCGACTATATTCATCTCAGTAGTGAGTGTAGTGAATCGCTGCAACTGAGTTTCAAGGGTTTCTCCAGGGATAAAATCGAAAAAATTGAAACTTTGTCTTAACATATCCTGACGACTCTCTTTCATGTTTCAACTCCCTCGTAGACCTTAAAATCAATTAAAAAGTACAACTAGAAGCTAAAATAAAACTTAAAAGTCAATTTTTTTTTGTTTAAATCAAACTCAAAAGTCAACCTTAAAAGTCAAATTTAAAAAGTTAAACTTCAAAAGTCAAACTTAAAAGTCAAACCGAAAAGCTAAATTTGAAAATTTAAAAGTCAAATGAGAAAGTTAAAGATCAAATTTTAAAAGTCAAAGTCAAAAATTTAAATAAAAAGTCAAAAATAAAATTCAAAAATTAAAAATTAAAATTTTTGGTTGAAAAAGATATTTAAAAAGGAAAGAAATTGATTTTGGGGGTTAAAAGTGTCAAGTTTCGAGATTAGGGTGCGGCTGGAAGTGTTTAAGTTTAATATTTGGGAGGGAAGGAACAAAGTCATAGTGCGTCGAGTTGGCTAAGCGGTTGTGTGAATGATCTAGAGGTCGCGAGTTCGATCCCCGCCACCCCCAACTTCTCGTCCTTTTTATTTGAAGCGCACTGCTGCTGAGGAGACCAGTCGCTGAGCCGATCACCAAGCTGAGCCGCAGACAATCCGAGCCGTATACTTCCAACCGAGCCGCAAACACGAACTCCGCCGCCGGCCGTGAACTGTTTCCGGCAGTAAGCTCCGGCTGAAAACAACGATTTTTCGACTTTGAAGCTCCAAAACTCGATCAAAAACTTTTTTTTTATGAAAAACACAAAGAACAAAACCCCCTTATTTTTGCGAGATCTATCCAAAAACGCAAAAATATTTCGAAAATAAGATCAAATAATGCCCCAAAATAGGGTTTACGGCCCAAGAACTCGGTGTTTACGGCCGTAAGCTTGGACCGGAAACACCAATTATTCAGATTCCAGACGAAACAATAAATCATTTTGACTGATACAACCAGAATCTGATACCAATTGTAAGACCCTAATCTGCTTGTGTATCAGTCAGATCCGTTTGATGGTGCGGAATCCCAATCAAACGGATGATGTCAGATAAAATAAAAGAGAAGGAGAAGAAGAATAATATGAATCTTTGTATGTATTGATATGAATGAAGATCCGGATACAAAAGATTCACACACACATAAAAGCTCCTATTTCTCTCTGGCCGAAAACTCTCTAGGGTTCATCTATCTCTACTCCTCACCCTAACACCTCTATTTATACTTGGAATATGGGCCGGATAACACATGGGCCGTAAATGAGTTTACGGCCATAAGGTGTTTACGGCCGTAAACTCCGCCGTAAACTAGACCATAAATTCATAAATTATTACACAAAAATACAACTGCCCAGAAAAGTAAAGTATAAACCATATTTTGACCCAACAATGACTTGTACTCGTCCTGATGTGGCCTTTGCTTTGAGCATGGTCAACAGATATGAAGGGAACCCTGGTAGAGCCCATTGGACTGCAGTAAAGAATATTCTTAAGTACCTTCGGAGGACCAAGGAATGGTTTCTAGTCCTCGACGGGAGTGATGACTTAAGGGTACGAGGGTATAGTGACGCCAGTTTTTAGACCGACAGGGACAACTACCATTCGCAGTCGGGCTGGGGTCTTTACCCTAAACGGACGAGCAGTGACTTGGAAAAGTTCCAAGCAGGAGACTATAGTTGATTCAATGTGCGAATCGGAGTAGATTGTAGCGAGCGAAGCATCAAATGAGGCAATATGGTTGAAGAACTTCATTGGAGACCTTGGAGTTGTGCCAGCCATATGGAAATTTTCTGTGATAACGAAGGTGCGGTTGCCTTGACCAAGGAACCGAGGGATCATGGCAGATCTAGGCATATCGATAGGAAATACCATTCCATTAGACATCGGGTAGAAGAAGAACTCCTTGTAGTGAAGAGGGTATCGTCAGAGGAAAACTCAGCATATCCCCTTACGAAGGGACTAAGTAGGTTGAAGCACTTGCAACACGCTAGGAGCATTGGGCTGAAGGATGATATTAGTTTTAATTAGACAGTTTAGAAACATGTAATAGATAAATTGTAATTAACATTTGATGATTAAATAAATGGGTATTATTTATGAGTAAAGTTACTGTCTTATGTTAATTATTCATCTATTGTTTCATTTTGCATGTTTTGACTTCCTGAATAATAAGATTATTCAAACAGTCCACAGTCGTTCATATGTTGGAAGTAGGTATGAAAGAAGATTGTCATGAATTGGTGTGTAGATTGCCTAAATTGTATTGGACATAGAAAAGGTTTGCTACAACATTCATGAGTGCTTAGGAATTTGATTTGAGCATTGGATTAGACCCGCGCTTGCTGGTATCACTTCATGGAATCTATCACGAGTGATCGCAGGACGATAATATCATATGGTCTTAAAACCTAGATATATGGTTTGTTGTTTGCAAATTGGTTCTACATTGATAATGCGTAAACGCATTAGTAACTTGATGTTATAAAACGCATTGTTTTGTGTGATTCAATAAGTGAATGGTAAATGCATATAAGTCAAAGTTTATCTGTTCCTTTTATCCTAAGAGGGTAAAAGCGTTATCAGGGCGCTTCGATGATTTGGTTTGACTTATGTGTCGGGCCCGATCAGGACTGAATTGATGTGTTCAATTAAGTTCTATGTCAGACGAATCAGAGATTGAGAAACAAACTGCTGGACAATAAGCATGACTATGTTCCATGTAATTGTCCGCACGATATCTAGAACAGAGGACTATACGATCCCTTATCTAAAGGACAGGTTACTGATAAGATTAGAGTTCGACAACGTCTTTGAGAGCTACGATTGCTAATCAGATTGTACTTGCATTATAGTTACTAGACTTATCCAAGTGGGAGACTGTTGGATTAGTGTCTAAGCCCGTAACTATATTTGGTAAGTGTTTGACCCGGTTGTGCATGATCCTTTTAGGTTGCCTTCACCAAAGCAACTAGATAGGATGATTTATGGAGAGAGAGGTTATTATGGTTTATTAATATTATGAGAATAATATATTAAAAGAGAAATCATATTATTTAATTAATATTAGTCATGAATTAATTAAGAATTAATTTGGTGGCTAAAAGAGATTAATTAAATATAGGGGACTGAACTGCAATTATAAGATAATTGAGTATTTGGCTGAGAATCCTTATGGATTAAGGCTTGGACGAAAATTAGATGGATTCCATCTTGAATTCGTTCAAGGAGGCCTTATTCCAGAAGGTTCCTTGGACTGCTTAAGGCCTAAGCTGTCCATTAGGGTTTTGACTGAAACCCTAGCAGCACAAGTATAAATAGACCCCTAGAGCATCAGATTTTCGGCATTGGAAACCCTAGAAGAGTCCATAGCCGAAATTGTGCATCCTCCTCTCTCTCTAATATCATCCTCTTGCTTGTGTGGTGTTTGTAAGTCATTAGAGGAGTGACATTTGTGACTCTAAGCTCCAAGAGAAGAAGATTCAAGCCATTCTTGAAGAGGTAATCATTTAGATCTGTTTTATATGATATTTTCAAAATATGTATGCTAGATCTAGGGTTCATAAGTCTTGGATGAATTGCATGTACAATAGAGAAACCTAGATCCAAGCTCTAGGGTTTGCATGAGCACATAGGATGTTCTTTTGTGTAAAACCCAACAGTCACTTCCTCGATCTTGGCCGAGTCGACTAATATCCTATTCTGGTTAACAAGGTGTCCCAGGAACTGGACCTCTCATAGCCAGAAATCACACTTGGAGAATTTGGCATAAAGCCTCTCCGTCCTCAATATCCCAAAAATCTCTCTAAAATGCTCCTAATGCTACTCTCTGGATCTCGAATACACCGAGATATCATCAATGAACACGATCACCGATCTATCCAACATAAGCCTGCACACCCGGTTCATAAGGTCCATGAACGCTGTCGGTGTGTTGGTGAGCCCGAAAGGCATCACCACAAACTCGTAGTGCCCATAACGAGTCCTAAAGGTCGTCTTCTGGATATCCACCTCGCAGACTCTCATATGATGATATCCAGACCTCAAATCGATCTTGGAAAACCAAGAAGCCCCTACAACTCATCAAACAAATTGTCAATCCTCGGAAGTGGATAACGGTTCTTGACCGTCAGCTTGTTCAACTCTCCGTAATCAATGCACATTCGGTGAAAAAAGGATCGGTGCTCCCCATGACGAGCTACTCGGTCTCATAAAACCCTTCCCCAGCCGCTCCTGGAGCTGTGAGGATAACTCCTGCATCTCTGGTGGCGCAAGGCAATAAGGTGCCGCTCTCGGAACCAAATTAATCCAGAACTCCACTTGCCTCTCGGGAGGCACACCCGATAACTCATCGGGAAAAACATCCAGAAACTCACACACTATCGGGACCTCAGCGATAGAACTCACCCTCTCTGTAGCAACCCGCGTATCCATCACATACGCCAAAAAGCCCATACAACCCTGTTGTAAACTCTGTCTTGCTCTGACAGCAGAGCAGAAAGCTGACCCAGATCTGGTACCCTCGCCATACACCATAAGCACTCCCCCACTAGGGTCTCATATAGTCATTATCTGACGCTGGCTGTCAACACAACTCTAAACTGACTCAACCAGTTCATGCCCACAATGACACAGACATCACCCATCGCGATCGGCACCAGGTCTATCAAAAACTCAACACCGAAGATCTCCAGTACACACCCTCGGAATACATCAGTAGCGAAAACCACATGCTCGTCGGCTATAGAAACCCTCAGAGGTCGACTCAATGCCTCACGTCGAATACTGATGTGATGACTAAAAGCTAAGGACACAAAGGATCGAATTGCACCGAGTCAAATAACACCAGAGCAGGTACAAAACTCACAAGAAAAGTACCTATACATATCACAATATAAGCACAATAAGATTCAAAATGATATCAATGAGGAAATACATACCAACCACGACATCGGGCGTTGTGCGGACCTCCTCCACTGTCAACTAAAAAGCTCTCCCACGAGCCCTCGGTGTCTCGACCTTTGCTGGTCGACTGTCAATAGCACGTAAAGCATTAGGTGCAGAATGCTAAGCTGATCCCTGAATGAGCTGAAGGCACTCAGCCTTCCGATGGCCAGTCTAATTGTAGTGAAAACAAACTGCAAATCCCTTGGGGCAGTCATTCGCCATATGCCCCTCTTTTCCATACTTGTAGCAAATCCCTGCCCAACATGTCCCCTCATGACTCTTGTCGTACTTCCCACAAGTGCGGCCCTTCTGGCCTCCTGATCTCGAATTAGTGGGCTTAGCCTACTTCGATGTCGGCTTCGACTGTGCCAGCCTTCGGTTTCTCCCCTGATACTCCGCCTCCTCTCTGTCCTAAGTCTCCAACTCGATCTCCCTCCTCCTAGCATTTTCATGAATCTCGAAAAATATCCGATAAGACGAGTTTGCCACGAACTCTCGAATATCCCTCCTCCGAATGCTCAAATACCAACTCATGCATGCCTGCTCAGTAGACACGTGCTCAAGGAAGAACAATGCCCTCTCGTGAAACATCCTCGTAATCTCTGTCACTGACTCTGTCTTCTGCTTGAGAGATAGAAACTCCAGGGCCAATCGTTCTCTCTCCACCGGAGGAACATACTTATCTCAGAAAATTAGCATAAACCTCTCCCATGTCACTGTAGTATGCTCTGCAGGAGTAAAACTGGCTGCCACAAACTTCCACCTGTCATTCGCTCCCAAGCGAAGCTAGTTCAACGCGAACTGAACCCTCAAATGCTCTGGACTTGAACAAGTGTAAAAACATCCCTCAATATCAGAGATCCACCTCATAGCAACAATTGGATCCTGAGTCCCGTCAAACTCTGGTGGCTTCGTGTTGCTGAACTCCCACACCAATAACAAATCACCTCCTTGTGGCCTGGCAGCGGCGACGACTACGGTGGTTGCAACAACAACAGCCTCGGTAACAGTAGCGTACCGCTCATCAAACGTCTCAATCAGGGTGGTCTTGATAGATCCAAACATCTTCGGAATAGCCTCTCGTATGGTTGCAGCCACCTCGTCATGAATCATCCTGCGAATCTCATCATTGCTAACCCCACTGCTCTCCGGGTTGTGGCGTGTACCCAACATGATGTCTCTCAAACACAACAAAAAAATTATCAGAGACTCCCTCGAGTATACTCACACTCGACTACTCATCCCTTCTTGCTTCATGGCGTCCTAAAGATTCTTACTTAGATTGCCTATAGATTCGGTGCTTTCAGTAATACGGACCCAATACTACCTTCCACACCAACTTGTAGTCACCCCACATCCTCCTCCTAGGACCCCAATTCACAAGCACTCCATCTCTCACAATAAAAGACTACTCTCTCGGTAGAACCCTCATAAGCTCATCTAGGTATCTCTCCTAGATTATCTATTGACTCAGAACTCTCTCTAGGTGATTCCTGCTAGATACTCTTACTCAGCACATACTCATGGCACATAACAAATAACAGCAGCTCCTAGGCTAAGGCATTACAAATCAGGCATCTTTAGTCCTAAAATATGAAACCTAGCCTATCCCCTAGCATGCATAACTAATATCTCATAACACAGAAAGTAAGGGTATTTTGGGAAATCACTGTTTGGGCTCTGGCTGATCGTACACACTGCTCCAACTCGTTTTCTCTCCAACTCTTTTTCTCCTAATTTTTTTCTTATTTCATCATCATCAGGAGAGTGAGGCAGTCGGAAGCCGTTCATGTGAACCACCAAGGTCCAGCCGCCATGCGTGAAGACAGCCATCATCACCTCCCTTTGTTCGCTGCTCCGACCAGTCGGGATAGCCCTTTGCCGTTACTTGCTGCCTCGTTGCCATCGTTGCGGTCATTCCAACGAGAAAACGAGGTCGCCGATAGTTGTCGCTGCTAAAGATGATGACGGAGCGCCTCCTGCCGTCGTTTCTACCGTACCTCCTCTCCGCTGTGTCGCTGCTGTTACTGATGGTGTTGCTGCTGTCTTCGCTGCCTTATCTCGTCACCACCAGCCACCATGGGAGGTGGTTGTGGGTTTGTTTGGTGTGTGTTTCTGCTTCAAGTTTGTGTGTTGTGTTGCTGCGTGATTGGAAGCCAAAAGATACCACTGCCACCACCGTGAGGTGGTGTCTGCCATCGCAGTGTGCCACCAGGTGGGTGGCTAGGGTTGTTTTGTAATCAGTTAGGGCATATGAGTGTTATTTTGGTGATGTGTGATTGGGTTTGTTGGTTGGAAAATCAAGAAAAGCCACCGCCACCACAAGCCACCGTTGACCACCACTAGGGTGGCTGTGTGTGTGTGTTAGAGTAGTTAGTGTGTGTGTTTATTTTTGGATTAAAAGCCTTGTAACTGTAATTAGCGAAAAGAATCAAAACCACCACCATAAGGTGGTGGCCGCCGCCGCAAGCCACCATTGACCACCACTACCCGAGGTGGTAGTGGGTGGTGCCCCACTAGAAAAACCCTAATGGGTTAAAGATTAGTTTTGGGCCTATTGGGCCATGTTTGGGTAGGAAACCCTAATTTTAGATATGTGGGCCTTGGACTTATTGGACCCCTTTTTTGGGCCATTGTTATTGGAATGTGTATTAAGCCCAATTACACCATATCATTTATCTAGTAGGGTAAGGGACTTAATGGATTAAGTCCTTAATGGGTTAAGTGAGAAACATTTAACCCTAATTGTCATTTTATGTGAAACTCTAGTTTCACTTGGACCTTGAGTTGGGCTCTCAATTGGGCTTTGATGATTGGGATGATAATGGGGCATCCAAGAACAAACAATTGGGCTTAGAATAATTTAATGGACCTAGAGTAAGACCCATGTGAGGGTTTGGGCCCAATTTGGTAAATTGGGCCATAGTTTGGGCCTTGATGGTTATATGTTATTGGTCCATTAGAAATACCAAATGTTGGACTAGACTTTGGTTGGGCCTTAGATGAGACCATGTGAAGGTTTGGGCCCAATTTAGAAAATGCCATATATTAGGCTTTGAGCCATAGTTGGACTTGTGGGCCTTTGGATTGGGCCTTGGGCTTGAGTCAAGCTAGGTTAGGGGTAAAGTAGTCTTTTACCCCAAGCATGGATTTATGAATATGCGTTAGAATCCAATCATTAATTGGGTGTTATTTTGATGTTGACAGATTCCGGAATCTGTCATCCAGCAGCTATGGTTTTGTCAGCAGGACTACAACATTGTGAGGTGAGTCTTTTTTCCAGTAGGAACGGGTCTACGGCCACAATGTCGACCTGTTTAGTCAGTAGTAGTTCCGGACTTCATTCCGATGCAGTAGTTCAGTGTGCTTGATGTCTTTGTGATTCAAGCATGTTTTTGTGTTATGTGTTCCGGACTTCGGTCCGATGCAATATGCAGTATATGTGTTTATGCTAGTAGTTATGATTATGATTATGCTATGCTATGTTCAGTCAGTTTCCAAACTTCGGTCCTATGCAGAGGGCATGGCCCTGGTTAGTTGCCGAACTTCGGTCCGATGCAGTTTCCGGAATTCGGTCTGATGCAGAGGGCAAGGCCCTGGTCAGTCTCCGGACTTCGGTCCGATGCAATTTCCGGACTTTGGTTCGATGCAGTTTCCGGATTTCGATCTGATGCAGTGGGCAAGGCCCAGTATGTGCTTTATATGTTATTGTATGGTATGTGGTAGTTTGGGGGAGCTCACTAAGCTTCGTGCTTACAGTTTCAGTTCTGGTTTCAGGTACTCAGTTTTCAAAAGAGGAGCTCAGGAAGATTGCAGTGCACACACCACAGTTTAGCATGGGAGTTCGACTATGATATTTTGATAATTGTTACGATATTTTGAGATACACTGTTTATGATATTTATATGATGTTCGATGACTATGGTTTTATTATTAAATTAAAACAAAATTTTTAGACTATATTTTTGGGATGTTACAAGTTGGTATTCAGCCATAATCCTCTATCAAAAAGTCATTTTTGACGCTCATAGTCTCTAAATTGACTAGTCCGAATCTACGGGCGTTACAAAAGGACTGGACAAAAATCAAACAGTAGAATTAACTTCCTTGGTTGATTATGATAACAAAGATGGATGTGATGACTACTTTTGGTCTACTCCAATAGACAATGCCGACGAAACCAAAGGGCTTTCAGAAAAGACTTATTGGAGAGTGAAAGGAAGATATGTAGCAGAACCACTTAATGATCGATCAAGCTATGAAAAAGGTAGTCCAAGCAGTACCAAGGATGTCAAAAGCGAAACTACATTGGTAGAAGACGAAACTCCTGTAAGAAAGTCGAAACCCAAAGCAAACATTCACAAATCGGCTGAGCAATACGTAGCTCAAAAATGCAAGAGGAATGCGAGATATAACAAGAATCTCAGGGAAAGAAAGCACTTCTAGCAATCGAGAAATCCCAATTATGTTCATAAAGAAAAATCCACTCGTTCCAATCCAAATGCGAAACTCTATCAAACTGCGAAACCTTAAAGTTTTTCAAAAATCAGTCTCAATTTCCACAGGCTTCAAAACCAAAGTTTCAAAATAAAACGAAGCCTATGGAGAAATCAAAAACAAATGAGAATGTTTCAAACTCAAACAATGTACCGAAAGATGTTAAAGGCAAAGAAAAGATAGTTTCAGAGCCTAAAGCGCATATCAAGAAAACCAAAACTAGGTCTAAGAGAGAAGAGAAACAATTTGTTAAACAAAAAATTCATCAAGAGAATACATCCTCAAAGGATACGAATCTAAAAGACAAAAGGATGACGATTTTTCAAATTACTAAGAAAGATAGCACGACATTAGTAAAACGGACGTATCTGCTTGATTTGTCTATTACTTTTCCCACTTCTATGAAAACCTCACGAGGACCCAAACAACTTTGGGTTCCTAAATCTGCTTGATTTTCGCAGGTGATTTGTGACAAGTAGTTTGACTCAGAATGGTATATCGACAGTGGCAGCTCACGTCACATGCCAGGTAGGAAGGAGGAACTGCGAGAGTACAGGGCATTGAAGTATGGAGGAAGAGTAAAGTTTGGAAACAATTCTTTTGGCGTAATCAGAGGCTCTAGAATGATTACAAATGTGAATTCTCGATTCGCAAGGTGGCATTCATGGAAGGATTGCAACATAATTTAATCAGTGTTTCGCAAATAGTAGTTGGAACAGGACTAAAGGTTTTGTTTGATGATGAAGGATCTGAAAATATTGAGAAGAAAACAAAGAATGTTCTCATAAGATCAAAATGAAAAGGTGAGATGTTCCCTCTTGATCTACAACCCATTAAAGGAAAGCCAACTATCTATCTACTTACGAAAGCTTCATCATACGATAGTTGGCTGTGGCATCGTATACTTTCGCACCTTAACTTCAAAGATATCAACAATCTAGTTCTTGGTGATCATGTGTGAGGACTACCCCTCTTAAAGTATGAAAAATAACATCTTTGTGCAGCTTGTGAAATGGGAAAGCAGAGAAGAAAGAGTCATCCCACAATCGTGAATACAAAATTCATAGAACCACTTGAACTTTTGCACATAGATCTTTGTGGTCCTTCTGCAATTGAAAGCATTGGTGGTAATAAGTATATTTTCATGATTGTAGATGATTTTTCTAGATTCACTTGGGTTTTCTTTCTTAAGTAGAAATCTGAAGCCACTTCCAAGCTCAAAGATTTTATAAAGCAGATAGAGCTTCAACTACGAAAGCTGGTTCGCAATGTTCACAGTGATAATGGGTTGGAGTTCAAGAACCAAGCGGTTGAAGAATTTCTAACTAAAAAAGGAGTATCACACAACTTTTCAGCTCCTTACACTCCATAACATAACGAAGTCGTTGAAAGACGAAACTGATCTTTGTGTGAGGCTGTGAGAACCATGCTCTCATTTGTGAATCTGTCGCTCTACTTCTAGGTTGATGTGATTGGAACGACGTGTTTTACACAAAATCGCTCAATTCTCAACAAGCGATTCGCAGTTACTCCCTATGAAATCCTGGATAAACGCAAACCTAACGTTAAGTTTTTCCATGTTTTTGGTTCTTGTTGCTTTATCTTCAACTCCAAGGAGCAACGGAACAAATTCGATGTGAAGGCTGACGAGAGTATTTTCTTGGGATATTCGTTGAGCTCTAAGGCATAGGGTTCTAAATAAGAAATCCAAAAAGATCGAAGAAACCTATTATGTCACATTCGATGACAACTATTTAACGAGGTATCAGCAGACTACGCATCAGTCAAAGGAGATCTTTCCACAAGCGAATCAAGCAACCATACCACTAGCTAATCTCTAGGAAGAATTCATGCTTCTATTCGACAAGCCACCAAAAGCCATTTCCTCAGAGTCCAAAGCAGCAGATAATAAAGAAGACGAATTGAAGAAAATAATCAATGAAGCTGCGAAAGATCTACAAAGCGAACCTCATAGTCCAAAGGAACCACAAATAGCTAGCACACCACTGTAGGAGGAGGGTTCATCTTCACTTTCATCACCTCTTCAAAGCGAAAACTCTTCTCCTAGTAGGACCCACAAAAGTCCATTCGCGGATGAGAATTCAATTCCTGAAGTGGAGGAACTATCATCGTTCGAGGGGGAGAATAAAGAAACGAACGATGATTTGGATGTACAATCAGAATTCGAGGAGGTAAATGTTGAAGTGTATCCTTCTTATGATCCAAACTATCCTCCACTGACTAAATGGACCATAGATCATCCGAAAACCCAAGTCATTGGCGAGTCATCTGCTGGAGTACTCACAAGATCTCAGCAAAAAGCGAAAGAAACAACACTATTCTCTAAAGTGGAATTTTGCATGTTTAATTCATTTGTATCCAAAATCGAACAAAAAACTGTTAATATTGCTCTTGATCACTATGATTGGGTGCAAGCGATGCATGACGAGCTCAATGAGTTCGAACGAAACAAAGTTTGGAGGTTGATTCCTAATCCACCGAACGCATCGGTTGTCGGTTTAAAATGGGTGTTTTGCAACAAGCTGGCTAAAGAAGGGAACGTGATCAGAAACAAAGCGAGACTTGTTGTCAAGGGATATTGTTAGGAAGAGGGCATAGACTACGAAGAGACCTTCCACACCTGTTGCAAGGTTGGAATCTGTTCACATCTTCTTGTCATATGCAACACACATAAACTTCTGTAGTATTCCAAATGGATGTCAAATGTGCAATCTTGAATGTGGAACTTGAAGAGACAGTGTATGTGGAGCAATCACCTGGCTTCATAAATGAGAAATATCCCAATCACTATTACATCCTAGACAAAGCGGTTTATGGTCTGAAGCAAGCTCTAAGAGCCTGGTACGAAACTTTTACCCGTTTCTTAAAAATTTCTAAATTTAAACAAGGTTCGGTTGAACCAACCTTCTTTCACAAGAAAGAAGGTGACTACTTGATGATTGTCCAAATTTACGTTGATGACATTATCTTCGGATCAACTAATCCCAGCTTAACAACTGAATTCTGAAAGTTAATGGAAACTAAATTTGAGATGAGCTCCATGGGTCCGATTAACTTTTTCGTTGGATTAAACATAATACAGAGCCAGGAAGGTATTTTTATAAATCAGGAGGCATATACGAAGACCCTGCTCGCTAAGTTTGGGATGTTAGAAGACTAAAAGGTGAAGGTTCCAATGGAATTCGGAACGAAACTAACTCCATCTCTGGACAAACCGGCTGCAGACATGACACTTTATCGTCAAATGATAGGTTCTTTAATGTACTTAACTGCGAGTCGACCATATATTATGTTTTCCATTTGTTATTGTGCTAGGTTCCAAGCGAATCCTCGAGAACCACACATGATTGCTGTCAAAAACATATTCCGATATTTAAAGCGAACATATTCGCTTGGAATATGGTACCCATCGAAGTCTGGCTTCTTCGTACAAGCATTGTCGGATGTTGATCTTGGAGGATGTGGGTTAGACAGAAAGAGTACAACTGGCAGATGTCAATTTCTTGATGGGAAACTTGTCAGTTGACAATCCAAAAAGCAAACCTGCATTTTCTTGTCCACAATTGAAGCTGAGTATATTGCTGCTACCTCTTGTACTTCACATGTGATATGGATTCAGAGTCAACTTTGTGACTATGGCCTGAACATGAACTGAATCCCATTCTACTATGAATCCAAAAGTGCCATTTGCATTTGTCACAACCAAGTGCAACACTCAAAGATGAAATACATAACACTGAGTTATCATTTTATCAAGGATCATGTTGAAGATGGTAACGTTGAAATCCACTTTGTGAGATCCGCTGATTGGCTAGCTGACATATTCATGAAAGCCTTATCTGAAACAACATTTAACATAATACTACAAGGCCTAGGAATGATGGAAGCCGAATCAGTTCCGAAACCACTTTCACATTCATAAAGTTGCCACTGCGAATTGGTGCGAACGCTCGCAGTGATTCACAGTCCACTTTGACACTGCGAATTAGTGCGAACGCTTGCAGTGATTCGCAGTCAACTGTTCATTTGTCGTTCAGATGTTCTTGTATCCTTTTGTATATTATGTAAATTATTGGTTATCCTTGTTTAATTTTTAAATTTCTTTTTGTTTTTATTTTTCTCAGAATAACAAAACTACAAAAATATTTTTCTTTGAGTTTCATTTTCTTTCTTTTTTGTTTCTCAAAATTTACAAAATACCAAAAATAATAGATCATTGAGTAGCTCTTTAGGCACATATCCATAGTCATTCTCAGTTCATAAGATGGGGAAGGTATAAATCTCTTTACCTTTGTACGAGCTAAGTGTCCCTAGAAGCATGTTGTTGCATGTTGGCCGAAGCCTCAACGACTCTATGTTGAAGCCTTAATGAATCGATTCTACCAATCGTTTCTTCCCAATCATGTAACGTCCTGATTCTCAGGTATTGTTTAAATAAGATTGATTGGGTTAAGCTCCACTCGACGAGTTGGTTGCCCTACTCGTCAAGTAGTAGCAGGGTGGGATCGCGTGTTAAGTGACCTACTCGACGAGTCCATATTGGGACTCGACGAGTAAGAGCTGGCAGATGAAACCCTAAATCCCGGGGTTTGTACGCCTATTTAAAGGAGCTTCAGCCTCCTTTGGCCTCTTTACAGTTCTAGAGAGTCCTTGAGAACCCTAATACGTGTGTATGTGCCCATTGTGTGTTTGAAGCTTGAAAAGAGGATCTTTGGAGGGAGAAGGCTTGGAGGAGAAGGAGATTGGAGCAAGTAGAGTGTGGGAATCAACACTTATCTCAGTTATCATCTTCTAGAGGTACCCAAATCACCACCTTTCTTGTAGATCTCTTCTATTATTTGAGTTTTAGGGTTTTTGTGGAATGTTAAGTTGGTAAGATGAGATATGGGCTAGATCTGAGGTTGTAACTTCAGATTTGGACCCTCCTTGGATTCTAGAAGCATAAAGTTACAGTTTTGGTCATGATTGAGGTCCCTCTTGAGCATGAAGCTCCATTAAGAACTTAAAATAGGCATTTAGAGCCTTTATAGCCATGCATGCACGTAAAGTTTGCAACTTTACATGATAAGCATGCCCTAGAAGCTTGGATCTATGAGTTGGAGCCACTACATGGATCAAAACAAGTCTGTATGGAAAAAGGACTGAATGGTCTTGGCGAGTCGCAAGGTTTACTCGGCGAGTCACATGAAGATGGCCGTGAACTCGACGAGTTGGAGGAACAGCTCGAAAAGTCCGATGATGATTGCCATAGACTCGACGAGTTGAAGAACAACTCGGAGAGTCGGATGAGTTTTCTCCTGGATATGTATGTGTGTGTATCCGTTGAGTTGCAAGGAGGGAACTCGACGGGTGGCCTTAAAGTTTGATCGAGAATCGAAGGAACTCGACGAGTCATCCCGATGACTCGGCGAGTTGAAATGTGCTTCAAGGAACTCGGCGAGTAGCCGAGGATACTCGGTGAGTCGAGGTCAACATGGACTGTTGACCTTGACTGAGGACTTTGACTTTGATCAGGGGTTGATTAGAGGGTTATGGAGTACCTTATAAGGTTAAGGACTTACAAGTATATTGTGCTATGATAATAGGTGGTGGAGCCTGTGTGAAGTGATCCGAGAGTTGGAGTTTACCTTCCGAGTCGACATGTACGAGGTGAGTTATCCTCACTATATCGATAGGGTCTACGACACCAAGGCCGACCCTTTAGTTGTTACTGTTATGGTATACTACATGTGGTTATGATCTGTTAGATCGGAATCAGGGTAGACAGTATGTTATACTCTTATGATCCGTAGGGATTGGTATGTTAGTGACCTGCTAGGTCAGTACTCTAGTTACAGGAGAATTCTATGATTGATGATCAGTGAGATAGATATGTTTGATGTTTGTATATGCCAGTATATGATAGTTATGCGCACATGGTTATTTGCTTGTTGGTTGGGTTGAGGCGGTTCTGCTTTGTGCTGAAGGCCAACATACCCTATGAGCGGTCTGGGGAGACTGTAGGCCCACGTGGCGGACTAATCATGCTGAAGGCTCGGGATAGATCCAGACAGACTGTAGGCCCGACAGGGCGGTCCAATCAGGCCGATGGCCCAGTATGCATGTTGATTGATTGATTATTATTGATATGGTATTGTCAGTGTGGTATTGGTATTTTGGGGCTAGCTCACTAAGCCCTCAGGCTTACAGTTTTCAGTTTATTGTTTCGGGTACTTCAGGAGATCATGGCAAGGCGAAGGTGTGACCGTACCGCTCCTCATCCTTGTGTTATGATTTTGGGACACTCTGATGGATATTGATTTGAAAACATTTTTGTAAACAAACGCTGTTTGATTTTATTTATGATTGAAAAAGTTTAAATTTGGCGTAAAATTTATGGATATTAAAAATTAGGTTGTTAAATTCACATAAGTCATGAGCTACCTTACTCTTCTTAATTTGCATTAAGAGTTATCTGCTTGGTCTGTAACATCCCAAAATTCAAGCCCAAAAATTTCATTTTTGATTAATTAATTAATAAAACATTCTTTAGAAAGTATTGTATAAACTCGTCATCTCAAAACCAAGTATCATATTCGAAACCCACAACCATGAACAAATGTCATATCAGAGTACAATCCCAGAAAACACCATGCGGAAAAATCATATGTGTGTGTGATGCCATGCTATGCCGCCAGCTCCTTCCCCTTAGACGAAGAGGTACCTGAAACCAAAAACTGAAACCATAAGCACAAAGCTTAGTGAGTTCCCCCATCATACCACATACCATACAATACCATCGGTATCTTTCAACCGGTAATCGTCATCGGTATCTTTCAACCGGTAATCGTCATCGGTATCTTTCAACCAGTAATTGGGGAGTAATCCACCCCCTACTACTAGCATACAATAGCAAGATGTAAGCACACATTCAGACATATCCGGGTACTGACCTACCCCTTGGTCTTAAGGACCACTATCAGGGAAACTATCCCTATCATGTAACATATCATACATATATAACTCATAACCAAACGCATACCAGACCAAGATAAATTATCACAAAGATAATTATCTTCTAAATACTCCTCAATGGTGTAACATCCGGAATTTCAGGTATTATATTTATTCTTTTTATTTCATGTTTTGTGGAAGAACTCAGCAAGTTGGTGCGTAGACTCGCCGAGTAGAGACACAATTTCTCACCCGGATTAATGACCGGACTCGACGAGTCGCATTGGTGGACTCGGCGAGTCCGCGCTGTATAATGAAACCCTAATTTCTCGGGTTTGGGACTTATTTATAGGGCCTTATGGCCGTCATTTGTGCTCACCAGCCCCCAGAGCGAAACCCAAGTGAGCTTGAGCGATTTGAGTTAGAGAAGGAGCCATTGTCGACCTTGGAGGTGTTGTCTAGAAAGGAAAAAGGGAGCTCTAGCCAAGAGGAAGCAAGAGAGTTAATTTCCTAAAGATCGGAGGTCTAGAAAATCACATTTGAGGTACTATTTTCGAACCATTTTCTATTGTGGTGATGTTCATGTTGATTTAGGGCTTATTGAGCCCTTTTTGTGACTAGATCTTGTGCTCCCATGGTCCCTTAGCGAGTTAAGGTTCTGGATCTGGACCCATGGAGGTCCATAGTGCCTCTTTGTCCAAGCTTTATATGAGTCTATGGAGGTTTTGGCCTGGAATCATTGTATTTGAGGTTAAAACACCATTTATGAGTCAATAGGTGTGATATGAGCGCCAAGACATAAACTTTACTAGTGAGGATCGCGGGAAGGCGCTGACCTTATCAGTACACACATGGGATTTTTATGCTATGAGATCTTGGGATTGTTATATGCTATGAATTTGAGTTTTAAACAATGATGTTTTTATGAGTAATAAATGAATTATGTTTTTATAAAATGCGAAAAATTGTTTTGAAATTTGCGGTGTTACAAGTTAGTATCAGAGCCTTGGTTTGAGGGATTCGAGTACACCTTCGGGCGTATTTGAACTCAAACTGAGGATTTGAGAAATATTTTCAAAAGGGAATCAAGTTTTTGAAAGAGAGTAAAAATTTTTTGGAAAACGCAGAGCAGAGTCGTGTGTACGATCAGTCAGCGCCCGAACGGTGATTTCCCAAGATACCTTTATGTTATATGCTTATGATATTGATATGATGTATTCTCGTGCTAGAGTGGGCTAGGTACTCCTATTAGGACTAGAGTGGCCTGATTTGTGATGCCTTAGCCTAGGGGGAGGTGAGCTGCTATGAGATGCTTGAGAGTGAGTAGGTAGAAGCGAGGAGCTTATGAGAGATCTGTTAGAGAAAGGATTTTTCATAATAGAGTACTTGGGACTTGGGATCCTAGGAGGAGGACTTGGGGTGTATACTGACGTGGTGTGGACAGTAGTATTGGGCCAGTACTACTGAAAACACCGGGACGGTGTACAGTTCAAGTAAGAATCTTCGGGATGCCAGAGATCAAGGAGGGACGAGTTATCGAGTGTGAGTATGCTCGAGTGAGTTTCTAATATATCGTATGTTGTATTTCAGAGGTAGATCATGGTGAGGACACGTCATGCGCCAGAGAGCAGCGAGACCAGTGATGAGGAGATCTTCCGGATCATCCATGAGGAGGTGGCTGCGGCCATCAGGGCAGAGATACCAGAGATGTTCGGGTCTATCAAGACCACGCTGATTGAGACTTTTGACGAGCGTTATGCCGCTCTTTCTGAGGCTGCTGTTGCAGCGGCCACCGCAGCCATCACTGCTGCTAGGCCGCAAGGGGGTGACTCATTGTTGTTCAGGGAGTTCAGCAACACGAAGCCACCAGAGTTTGATGGGACGCAGGATCTGATAGCAGCGATTAGATGGGTATCTGACATTGAGGGGTGTTTCTATACATGCTCGTGCCCGGAGCACTTGAGGGTTCGGTTTGCGCTGAACCAGCTTCGCCTGGGGGCGAAGGATTGGTGGAAGTTCACGACAGCACACTATTCTCCAGCAGAGCTTACTGCGGTGACCTGGGAGAGGTTCACCACCATGTTTCATGATGAGTACGTTCCCCCGGTGGAACGGGATCGGTTGGCACAGGAGTTTTTGACCCTCAAGCAGGGTACGGAGTCTGTTACGGTTATTACCAGGATGTTCATGAGAGGGCGATGTTCTGCCCTGAGCACGTGTCTACTGAGCAGGCACGTATGAGCCGTTATTTGAGTATTTTGAGGAGAGATATTTGGGAGTCCGTGGCAAACTCCTCATACCGGACACTTTCCGAGCTTCAGGAAAATGCCCGGAAGAGGGAGATCGAGCTAGAGACTCAGGCTAGGGAGGAGGCGGAGTCTCAGGGGAGGGATCGGCGACCGGCACAGTCCCAGCCGGCAGCCAAGCGGGCTAAGCCCGCTGATCCCAAAGTAGGGAACCAGAAGGGCCACACTTGTGGAAAGTGCAACAAGGGTCATGATGGAGCTTATAAAGCTGGATCTTGCTACAAGTGTGGCAAGGAGGGGCATATGGCCAAGGACTGCCCCAAGGGGATTGCAGTGTGTTTCCACTGCAACCAGACCGGACACCGGAAGGCCGAGTGTCCGCTACTGCGAGGGTCAGCACAGGGAGCTTCTTAGGGGACTGCCCCTGCTGCGATTAGAGCTTCGAATAGTCGGCCGGTGAAGACCGAGACGCCGAAGGCTTGGGGGAGAGCCTTCCAGTTGACTGCGGAAGAGGTCCGCGCAGCGCCCGATGTCGTGGCTGGTATGTATTCTTTCATGTATTTATTTTAATGTTTGAGATTTGGTGCTTATATTATGATATGCGTAGGTACTTTTCTTGTGAGTTATGTACCTGCTTTGGTGTTATTTGACTCGGGTGCGAGTCGATCTTTTATATTGTTGGCTTTTAGTCAGCACATCAGTATTAGTCGGGAGGCATTGAGTCGACCTCTGAGAGTCTCCATCACCGACGAGAGAGCAGTGTATGCCACAGAGGTGATTCGAGGGTGTGTACTCGAGATCTTCGGTGTAGAGTTTCCTATTGGTTTGGTCCTGATTGCGATGGGGGACGTCAGTGTCATCGTTGGCATGGATTGGTTGAGCAGATTTGGAGCCGTTATCGATTGCGAGCGGCAGCTGGTGACTATACGAAACCCAAGTGGGGGAGTTCTTATGGTGTACGGTGAGGGTACCCGTCCCGATTCAACGTTTTGTTTAGCTGCTAGAGCGAGACAGAGTCTACAGCAGAACTGTAGTGGTTTTGTAGCATATGTGATGGATATGCGAGTTGGTGCAGAGAGACCGAGTGCGGTTAAGGAGGTTCCGATAGTGCGGGAATTTCCGGATGTCTTTCCCGAGGAGTTACCGGGTGTGCCTCCCGAGAGGCAGGTTGAGTTTCACATTGATTTGATTCCGGGGGCAGCACCTATTGCCAAGGCGCCCTATCACCTTGCACCTCCAAAGATGCAGGAGTTATCCTCGCAGCTTCAGGAGCTGTTGGGGAAGGGGTTTATTTGGCCGAGCAGCTCGCCGTGGGGAGCACCGATCCTTTTTGTGAAGAAAAAGGATGGTTCGCACCGAATGTGCATAGATTATCGAGAGCTGAACAAGCTAATAGTCAAGAACCGTTATCCTTTGCCGAGGATCGATGATTTGTTCGATCAGTTGCAGGGAGCATCTTGGTTTTCCAAGATTGATCTAAGATCTGGATATCATCAGATGAGGGTGTGTGAGGAGGATATCCAGAAGACCGCGTTCAGGACTCGTTATGGGCATTATGAGTTCGTGGTGATGCCATTCGGGCTCACCAATGCGCTTGCAGCGTTCATGGATCTCATGAACAGGGTATGCAGACCGATGCTGGATCAATCAATGATTGTGTTCATTGACGACATTTTGGTGTATTCGAGATCCAGGGAGCAACATGAGGAGCATTTGCGAGAAATCCTCAGTGTGCTGAGATCGGAGAGGTTTTATGCCAAATTCTCCAAGTGCGGTTTTTGGTTGCGAGAGGTGGAATTCCTTGGTCACCTCGTTAACCAAAAGGGGATCTTGGTCGATCCGGCCAAGATCGAGGCGGTGTTGAGCTGGGAGGTGCCGAAATCTCCTTCCGAGATCAGGAGTTTTCTAGGGTTGGCCGGCTATTATCGGAGGTTCATCAGGGATTTCTCCAAGATTGTTGTTCCTCTCACCAGGTTGACCCGGAAGGATGTGGTGTTCAGTTGGGGCCTAGAGCAGCAGGCCTCATTTGAGACTCTTCGCCAGAGATTGTGCGAAGCCCCGGTGTTGGCTCTTCTAGAGGGAATAGAGGACTTCCGGGTGTATTGTGACGCATCGATATCTGGGTTGGGCGCGGTGTTGATGCAGAGAGGGCATGTGATCGCTTACGCATCAAGGCAGCTGAAGCCCCATGAGGCAAGGTATCCCACCCACAATCTAGAGTTGGGGGGTGTGGTGTTCGCCCTCAAGATTTGGCGCCATTACCTGTATGGGGTTCGGTGTACGATATACACGGACCACAAGAGTTTGAAGTATTTGATGGATCATCCAAACCTGAACATGCGTCAGAGAAGATGGTTGGATGTAGTAAAGGATTATGATTGTGAGATCTTATACCACATGGGCAAGGCTAATGTGGTAGCCGACGCCCTGAGTCGTAGGGCAGAGAATGCCCCGATTCAGGATATTTGTATGAGATTGACAGTGATGACTCCGGTGTTGGACACCATCAGAGGGGCTTAGGCTGAGGCAGTAAGACTGGAGAACCGTAAGAGAGAGCGAGTTATCAGTCAGGTGTCAGAGTTCGTAACCGATAGCAGAGGGCTGATGACCTTCCAGGGTCGGATTTGGGTACCGTTTGTTGGAGGAACGCGTACCATCTTGATGGAGGAGGCGCATAGATCGAGATTCTCGATCCATCCCGGGGCCACTAAGATGTTTCTGGATCTTAAGAGAGAGTATTGGTGGCCCTGTATGAAGAGAGATGTGGCGTGGTTTGTTGATAGGTGCCTAACCTGTCGTAGGGTTAAGGCTAAACATTAGAGACCGCATGGTAAGTTGCAACCACTGGAAATCCCAGAATGGAAATGGGAGCAGATATCCATGGGTTTTATCACCAAATTGCCGAAAACGGTGAGGGGTGTCGATGTGATTTGGGTGATAGTAGACCGTTTGACAAAGAGCGCTCACTTTCTCGCCATTAGTGAGAGCTCTTCTGCGGAGAAGTTAGCAGAAGTATATGTGAGAGAGGTGGTATCGCGGCATGGGGTGCCGATCTCGATTGTGTCAGATCGAGATGTGCGTTTCACTTCCAGATTTTGGAATAAATTCCATGAGGAGTTGGGTACGAGGCTGCATTTTAGTACCGCATACCACCCACAGACTGACGGTCAGAGCGAGCGGACGATCCAGACGCTCGAGGACATGCTCCGAGCATGCGTGTTGGATTTTGGCAGAAGTTGGGACACGTATTTGCCCTTAGCGGAGTTCTCCTACAATAACAGCCATCATTCGAGCATTGGTATACCGCCTTTTGAGCTGTTGTATGGGAGGAGGTGTCGGACTCCCATTTGTTGGGGAGAGGTAGGGCAACGAGTGATGGGTAGCACGGAGATTGTGCTTCAGACGACAGAGCAAATACAACGGGTCAGGCAGAGATTGTTGACCGCTCAGAGCTGCCAGAAGAGTTATGCGGATAGGCGACAATCCGAGATTGAGTTCCAGGTCGGTGATTATGTTCTCCTGAAGGTATCTCCTTGGAATGGAGTGATTCGATTCAGGAAGAGGGGCAAGCTAGGGCCCCAGTATATTGGGCCGTTAAGAGTAATCGCGAGGGTGGGCAGGGTAGCGTATCGCATGGAGCTACCTGCAGAGTTGGAGCGGATTCATAATACCTTCCACGTGTCTCAGTTGAGGAACTGTATAGCCGATGAGTCGGCGGTAGTGCCATTAGAGGACATTCAGGTGGATGCGAGCCTGAACTATACTGAGAGACCAATTGCGATTGTGGATCGGAAGATCAAGGTTCTGAGAAACAAGGAGGTGCCTCTGGTACAGGTTCAGTGGCAACATCGGAAAGGATCCGAGTTGACTTCGGAGCCAGAGCAGAAGATGTGTGAGCAGCATCCAGAGCTATTTCAGGGATGAGACTTCGAGGGCGAAGTCTGATTCAAGTGGAGGAGAATTGTAACATCCGGAATTTCAGGTATTATATTTATTCATTTTATTTCAAGTTTTGTGGAAGAACTCGGCGAGTTGGTGCGTAGACTCGCCGAGTAGAGACGCGATTTCTCACCCGGATTAATGACCGGACTCGACGAGTCGCATTGGTGGACTCGGCGAGTCCGCGCTGTTTAATGAAACCCTAATTTCTCGGGTTTGGGACTTATTTATAGGGCCTTATGGCCGTCATTTGTGCTCACCAGCCCTCAGAGCGAAACCCAAGTGAGCTTGAGCGATTTGAGTTAGAGAAGGAGCCATTGTCGACCTTGGAGGTGTTGTCTAGAAAGGAAAAAGGGAGCTCTAGCCAAGAGGAAGCAAAGAGTTAATTTCCTGAAGATCGGAGGTCTAGAAAATCACGTTTGGGGTACTATTTTTGAACCATTTTCTATTGTGGTGATGTTCATGTTGATTTAGGGTTTATTGAGCCCTTTTTGTGACTAGATCTTGTGCTCCCATGGTCCCTTAGCGAGTTAAGGTTCTGGATCTGGACCCATGGAGGTCCAGAGTGCCTCTTTGTCCAAGCTTTATATGAGTCTATGGAGGTTTTGGCCTGGGATCATTGTATTTGAGGTTAAAACACCATTTATGAGTCAATAGGTGTGATATGAGCGCCAAGACATAAACTTTACGTGATAAATAAGCTTGGAAAGACTGGATCTATGAGTTAAAGGAACAGATCTGACCTCAGAAGGTCGTTTGGGGTTGTGCATGGAATGCACTCGTCGAGTCCATGGGCAGACTCGACAAGTTGGAGTGGGTTGTTCCGTGTTTTCGAACCAAGGGTTGAGTAACCGAGTTGGGTGAGTGACTCGGTGAGTCGGAAGGGATTCAGAGGAATCGGGTCCCCGTAGGGACTCGGCGAGTCCACGCCAGACTCGACGAGTTGGGTTAACCGTTGACCATTGACCGGTGTTGACTTGGTAGAATTAGTCAACCATAGTTGGGATAGTGTTAATTAGAGATATACTTGTGTTATAGGAGGACGATAGCTCGGGAGATCGAGCACTAGTGATTTTCGGGATTTACGAGTTACCGAGATACGCGAGGTGAGTCTTCTCACTATACTTTACCTTGAGTAGGTAATTAGAGTTATGTGATACAGTGTTGTATGCTATATATGTGTTATGTGTTGCACTGCATTATTCTATGTGATTTATGCTGTGCATGCTACAGAGTTAGAACCGGAAGGTTCATAGAGATAGAGCCTGAGGGTTCACAGAGTTGGGTGCACGGACCCACAGAGTTATAGCATCGAGTGGCTAATATGTGTTATATATGGTATTTTGGTGAACTCACTAAGCTTCGTGCTTACAGTGTTTTGTGTTATTTGTTTCAGGTACTAGTGAGGATCGTGGGAAGGCGCCGACCTGATCAGTACACACATGGGATTTTTATGCTATGAGATCTTGGGATTGTTATATGCTATGAATTTGAGTTTTAAACCATGATGTTTTTATGAGTAATAAATGAATTATGTTTTTATAAAATGCGAAAAATTGTTTTGAAACTTACGGTGTTACAAATGGTGGACCGGCATTGTGGCCTTAGACCCACCCCACCTGGAAGGTAACTCGCCTCGTATCTGCTGAACTGTGCGGGAATCCTCTGACTGCTATCGCTGCTGCTCCGGAAATCCTCCGGCTAAAATTCCCACAAAACACTTAGTCAGAAACTGACATCTACCCTTAGGATAAAATGACCATTTTACCCGTTGACCAAGTTAAAGTCAAAGTCAAAGTCAATTTCCAGTTGACCTGACTCGCCGAGTTGACTCGTCAACTCGCCGAGTCCCTATCCTTCCATCAGACCTCATACCCGTCTCTACTCGTCAAGTTAGGCGATGACTCGACGAGTTTTCCTTCTAAATGAACACTGAATGAATCCACATCCGACTCGCCAAGTTGTATGAACAACTCGTCGAGTTCATCATCAACTGATACTCATGTCCTGACTTGACTCGCCGAGTTGTATGAACAACTCGTCGAGTTACTCTTCATCCTATGAACATGTTCTGTCCTCGACTGGCCTTGTTGATGAACAACTCGCCGAGTACCACGAATTCCCAGAACACTTTGCTTAGTCCATAACGTTGGGTCACTCCTTGGGACTCCTAAAACCCTTCCACACTCAACTGGTCCTGATGACCCTCACTGATATAGGACCAAAACCCTTGGACTCGCCGAGTCTATCACATTCCTTACTAAGAACTTCAATTTATGATGTACAACACTTAGCCAAATGATAGATCCAGGCCCATAAACTCGATCTAGCACGTAAAGTTACAAACTTTACGTGCATGCATGGGATATTAGAGCTTAAAAGGATCTAAAATGGTTCTTTTGTTGCATGGGGCCTTCCTTGGTGCAAAAAGCAACCTAGATCTGACTTGTGGCTCATAAAATGACATGATATAGAAGCCCAAACCCCCAACCATGTTTGCAAACACGGTTGGCCACCATAAATGGCTTATAAAAGCCCTAAATCACTCCAAAGAGGGATCTAACAAATGAATGAGCAAGGTTCAAACTTTATACCTTCCAAAGACTGCAAATGATGAACCAAACTCGAATCCTTCAGTCCCCTCTTGATCCTTCTATGCTCTTCCTTCTTCCTTGAGATCAAAACTCACAATAATCACTCAAAAAGCCTTAGATCTTCACAAAAACGGCTAGGGTTTTCTATGAGGAGTGTTTGGGAGCATAAAGGGAAGAGGAGGCTGCATAAGGTCGTTTAAATAGGATGCAAACCCCTGGATTAGGGTTTTTGTCCAAACAACGGCTACTCGCCGAGTCTGGGACTCGACTCGCCGAGTCCGCAGCTTAAACCCCGCGCCTCATCCCGCTTCTACTCGACGAGTCAGTCCTTTGACTCGCCGAGTCCAAGGCCAAAAATGCAAAAATAAATGAAGATTTAATAACAGAATACATACCAAGAACCATGTGCTATAAATTTCCCCCGCTTATTTTAAACTTTGTCCTCAAAGTCTGCCGCTCGATCCTGAAATAGCTCGGGGTAGTGCTTCATCATCTCACTCACCGGCTCCCAAGTCCACTCCGACCCCTTCCGGTGCTGCCACTGCACTTTCACGAGTTCTACTGTTTTTTTCCTCAGATCCTTCGACTTTCGGTCAAGGATCACCACAGGCCGCTCGATGTAATTCAGACTACCATCAACCTGGATGTCCTCCAAGGGTACCACCGCCGTATCGTCCACTAGGCACTTCCGCAGCTGAGAGATGTGGAAAGTGCTGTGGATCTGAATGAGCTCGGCTGGCAGATCCAGCCGGTACGCCACCTTGCCCACCCGGGCTACAACCCTGAACGGTCCGATATACCTTGGGCCCAACTTGCCCCGCTTCCTGAATCAGATGACGCCCTACCATGGCGACACCTTTAAGAGAACCATATCCCCGACCTGGAATTTCAGGCCTGGTCGACGCTTATCGGTGTAACTTTTCTGCCAACTCTGAGCAGTCTGAAGCCTGCTTCGGACCTGCTGAGTCTTCTCTGTCGTCTTGAGCACTACTTTGGTGCTCCCCATGACTCTCTGGCTAACCTCGCCCCAACATATCGGGGTCCTGCACCTCCTCCCATACAACATCTCAAAGGGAGGACGGTCGATACTCGCGTGATAGCTGTTATTATACGAGAACTCCGCCAACGGGAGGTAGGTATCCCAACTACATCCGAAATCTAAAACGCATGCCTGCAACATATCCTCCAGAGTCTCGATGGTCCGCTCACTCTGGCCATCCGTTTGCAGGTGAAAAGCGGTGCTAAAATGCAGACGAGTACCCAGCTCGTCATGAAACCTCTTCCAAAACCTGGAAGTAAACCGCACGTCTCTGTCTGAAATCACCGAAACTGGCACTCCGTGCCGTGCCACCACCTCACTGATATAAATATCGGCCAATTTCTCGGCCGAGATGCTCTCCTGAATCAGAATAAAGTGGGCACTCTTGGTCAATCGATCCATGATGACCCATATCGAATCCATCCCCTGCGCTGTCCTGGGAAGCTTCGTGATAAAATCCATCCTAATATCCTCTCATTTCCACAGCGGGATATCCAACGGCTGCATCTTGCTGTGTGGTCTCTGATGCTCAGCCTTGACCTTCCTGCAGGTCAAGCACCGCTCCACGTACCATGCCACATCTCGCTTCATGCAGGGCCACCAATAGTCCAGATGAAGATCCCTATACATATTCGTCACCCCGGGATGAATGGAGAATCAGGATTTGTGCGTCTCTTCCATCAGGACCTGGTGCACTCCTCCATGATAAGGGACCCACACCCTACGGTGAAGAGTTAATAACCCTCGGCTATCATAGTCGAAGGAGGAAACCTGCCCCACAATCCGCTCACTCTTCTGATGTTCCTCCTTCATGGCCTCCTGCTGAGCCTCCCGAATCCGCTCCAGAAGCGGAGTCATCACTGTCATCCTCAGACAGATATCCCTGATCGGCGCTGCCTTGCGGCTAAGCGCATCGGCCACGACATTGGCCTTCCCTGGATGGTAGAGGATCTCACAATCATAATCCTTCACCACATCAAGCCACCGACGCTGCCTCATATTCAGATTTGGCTGGTCCATGAGATACCTCAAACTCTTGTGGTCCGTGTAAATCGTACAACGAACCCCGTAGAGGTAATGACGCCAAATCTTGAGGGCGAACACAACAACCCCCAACTCCAAATCATGCGTCGGGTAGTTCGCCTCGTGAGGCTTCAGCTGCCTCGACGCGTAGGCGATGAATTACCCTCTCTGCACCAATACCGCTACCAAACCTACGATGGATGCATCGCAGTACACAACAAAATCCTCCATGCCCTCTGGCAGGGCTAAGATTGGCGCCTCGCACAATCTCTGTCTCAGCGCCTCAAATGCGACTTGCTGCTTAGGCCCCCAGCGATACACCACCGTCTTCTTAGTCAGTCGGGTGAGCGGAACCGCTATCTTGGAGAAGTCCTGAATGAATCTCCGATAGTAGCCTGCCAATCCTAGAAAGCTCCGAATCTCAGATGGAGAGCTCGGAACCTCCCAATTCATCACGGCCTCTACCTTGGCCGGATCTACCGAAATCCCGTTCTAGTTGACAAGGTGCCCAAGAAACTGCACCTCACGCAACCAGAACTCACACTTGGAGAACTTAGCATACAAGTTCTCCCTCCTCAAAGTCTCCAGAACCTCCCATAGATGCTCCTCATGCTGCTCCCGCATCTTGGAATAAACCAAGATGTCATCAATAAATACTATCACAGAATGATCTAACATCGGCCTACACACGCGGTTCATGAGATCCATGAACGCGGCAGGAGCATTGGTGAGCCCGAAAGGCATCACCATAAACTCATAGTAGCCATAACACGTCCGAAACGCAGTCTTCTGCACATCCTCCTCTCTGATCCTCATCTGATGATACCCTGAACACAAATCAATCTTGGAGAACCAAGATGCTCCCTGAAGCTGGTCAATGAGGTCATCAATCCTCGGGAGTAGGTAGCGGTTCTTCACCATTACCTTGTTCATCTCCCGATAATCTATACACATCTGATGCGACCCGTCCTTCTTCTTCACAAACAGAATCGGGGCTCCCCAGGGTGAGCTGCTCGGTCTAATGAAACCCTTGTCTAACAGCTCCTGCAGCTATGTAGACAACTCCTGCATCTCAGGAGGAGCCAACCAATACGGTGCCTTGGCAATCGGAGCCGCACCAGGAACTAGGTCGATCCTGAATTCCACCTGTCATTCCGGAGGTATCCCAGGCAACTCCTCGGGGAATACGTCTGCAAACTCCCGTACCACAGGTACATCATCCACCGTCGCCCTACCCGTTTCCTGGGTATCCATAACATACGCGACATAACCAGCGCAACCCTGCTGGAGGTAGCGCCTAGCTCTCGCTGCTGAACATAAAGCTGGTCCTCGCTGTGGCCTCTCGCCCAGAATCACCAGCTCTCCCCCACTTGGGGTCCTGACCCGCACCAACTGATGCGCGCAGTCGATCATTGCCCCATTAGGGCTGAGCCAATCCATGCCTATAATCACCTTGTTCCCATGCAATGGAATGGGAACCAAGTTTACCAAGTAGCACTCCTCAAATAACCTCAGCACACAATCTCGAAATACCGTCGATGCCTGCACCGAACAGTCATCTGCAATCTCTACCTCTAGAGGGCAATCCAACATGCCCGAGGACTCAGAAAATCTCTTGCTAAGAGCAAGAGACACAAATGATCGGGTAGCGCCCGAGTCAAACAACACCAGAACTGGGATGCCGTTCACATGGAACGATCCTAAATAGAGCACATATCAATAACACAATCACAACAGAAAGAGATCAGAGGGAAAGAATCATACCCGTCACCACATCAGATGCAGCGCGTGTCTCTTCGGCTGTCAGCTGAAATGCTCGGCTCCGCATCACTAGAGCCTCTTCCTTGACCTTCCAGCCATCTGTAACCCGCGCCGTCGCTGAGACCGACGTCGCCGCTGGCACTGCTGCTGACGCTGCTGTCCATCTCGGGCAATTGGCCCTTGTGTGGCCCCTCTGATTGCAATGGAAGCAAATCAGGTCTATCATCTGTACCATAGGGGCGGGGGTAGTACAATCCCTGCCAAAATGCCCCACCTTGCCACACTTATAGCAACCCGAACCCGACCTAGTGCGAAAAGCTCCCTCGTGTGACCGACCGCATTTCCCACAACGGTCCCATCCTACTTGGCCTTTCAGCCTACCATCAGATCCCTTGGGCTTCTTCCCCGAAGCCCCGGTCGTCAGCCCCTCCACTGCCTTCATCTTCTGTATGTGCTCCAGATCAATCTCCCTCTCCCTAGCCCTGACAATCATGGAATCCAAGGTAGGGCTAGCTGAAAAACTAACATGCTCCCGAATATCAGCTCGTAGCATGTCGTGGTAGCGGGTCCTCCTCATATCCTCATCACCCGCATACTGGGGCACTAGCAATGCCCTCTCCCGGAACTTGGCGGTGATCTTCGCCACAGTCTCCGTAGCCTGCCTCATATCCAAAAACTCCCTGGCCAGCCGCTGAAGCTCCACAGCTGGCGCAAACTCCCCCTGAATCTAGTCATAAAGTCCGACCAAGTCATAGCCTCAACAGCCGAGGGTCCTAATGAGTCACCAACAGATTCCCACCAATCCCTGGCCCTGTCTCACAAGCATCCTGCTGCATATCTCACCTTCGACCCCTCTGGGCAGAAGCTCGTCAGCTGTGCAGACTCAATGTCTGCAATCTATCTCCTAGCAGCAATGTGGTCTTTCACCCCATGGAAATCCGGCGCACCACTCCTACGAAAGTCCTTAAAGGACAGTGTGCGTGTACCCATCTGGCTAGACTCCATATCACTCCTGAATGATCGAAGACGATCCTCCATCAGCTCAACAATCCCCTCCTTGATTGACCCGAAGATGATAGGGGTCAACTCAAGGATGCCTCTCGTGATCTCAGACGCGATGAACTCGCGTAGCCCGTCATCAACCTGCTCGGATCCCGAACCTAAGCCCAATCCTGATCCTGATCCGGAACCTCCTGCTCCAAGTCGTGTGGTCACCATACTGAAAATACATGCATAAAGGTCAAGATCATACATATACTCGAGAGATCTAACACACTTCCCAAGGTTCCCGATTTCGTCTAGGCCCTCCTTGATTCGAGTATGGGTCCTCTGCTTTCAGTCGTACGGGCCCATACTACCTTCCACATCTACCCGTGCTTTCCTCAAAGATTGCTTCGACCTCACCAGGTCCCTTTACCGATACCCCTTTCCACTAACCTCATCCTAGGCTTCCCTAGTGCACTCTCCGACCTACTCTCCACCATCAGCTGCACAGGAGCCCCTACCATTTCCCCTAACTAACTTGTAGGTACTGTTACATATCCGCTCCTTAGTTAGTCGGAAATAGCCAGACCCCCATAGCACAAAGCAATAATTATTCATGCATCGAGTAACCAAATCAGGCATAACCTATGCAGGCCATCCTACTGCTGACTAAACAGTCCTAGCATACAGCTCATACAATAGGCATATAAGGCATCTTCCTAGATCCTTAGCCCTAACTAGCATGCAATTATCAGAATCATATATTAGGTACACAAGGCATCTTCCTAGATCCTTAGTCCTATTCTAGCATGCAATTATGTATCAAAGCCGTATAGCATAACATAACATGTATGGGTATCTTGGGGAAAACTTACTTGATCCTGGCCGTTCGCATGCATCACACACCTTGTCTTTCGTAAAATCCTTCCGTTTAGATTTTTAGAGAACCATTTTATTGTAAAAATCTTTTAGCCCCTTAGTTTGAGTCTAGACACCCCCGAGGGCGTGTCTGAATCCCTCAAACCAGGGCTCTGATACCAACTTGTAACATCCCAAAATTCAAGCCCAAAAATTTCATTTTTGATTAATTAATTCATAAAACATTGATTAGAAAATATAGTATAATCTCGTCATCTCAAAACCAAGTATCATATTCGAAACCCACAACCATGAACAAATGTCATATCAGAGTACAATCCCAGAAAACACCATGCGGAAAAATCATATGTGTGTGTGATTCCATGCTACGCCGCCAACTCCTTCCCCTTAGACGAAGAGGTACCTGAAACCAAAAAATTGAAACCGTAAGCACAAAGCTTACTGAGTTCCCCCATCATACCACATACCATACAATGCCATCGGTATCTTTCAACCGGTAATCATCATCAGTATCTTTCAACCGGTAATCGTCATCGGTATCTTTCAACTGGTAATCATCATTGGTATCTTTCAACCGGTAATCGTCATTGGTATCTTTCAACCGATAATCGTCATCGGTATCTTTCAATCGGTAACTGGGGACTAATCCACCCCCTACTACTAGCATACAATAGCAAGATGTAAGCACACATTCAGACATATCTGGGTACTAACCTACCCCTTGGTCCTAAGGACCATTATCAGGGAAACTATCCCTATCATGTAACATATCATACAGATATAACTCATAACCAAACACATACCAGACCAAGATAAATTATCACAAAGACAATTATCTTCTAAATACTCCTCAATGGTGGACCAGTATTGTGGCCTTAGACCCACCCCTACTGGAAGGTAACTCACCTCGTATCTGCTGAACTGTGCGGGAATCCTCTGACTGCTGCCGCTGCTGCTCCGGAAATCCTCCGGAAATCCTCCGGCTAAAATTCCCACAAAACACTTAGTCAGAAACTGACATCTACCCTTAGGATTAAATGACCATTTTACCCCTTGACCAAGTTAAAGTCAAAGTCAAAGTCAACTTCCAGTTGACCTGACTCGCCGAGTTGACTTGTCAACTCACCGAGTCCATATCCTTCCATCAGACCTCATACCCGTCTCTACTCGTCGAGTTAGGCGATGACTCGACGACTTTTCCTTCTAAATGAACACCAACTGAATCCACATCCGACTCGCCGAGTTGTATGAACTGAAAGTGATAACTGCTAAAGCAGATAAACCCAAGAAGGGGGGGGGGGGGTTAGAAAGGGGAAAAGACAAAGGGTGATCAAGAGGTACCATTTGCTCAAACTCAAACCCCGAAGAAAAGGAAAGGTCAGACTGAACCACCTGCACCAAAGAGGCGAAAGATCAAGAAGTCGGCTCACAAGACCAAGTCCCCCACTCCATCTAAAAGAGAACATTTGCAGTCTAACACTCAGTTAGATGTTCGCAATGAGGAGGAAGTGCCTGTTCACAACGAAGATGTTACATCTAACCCGGAGATAACTCCAACTTACAATGATTTCTTTCTATCTCCTCCTCATTCACTCAAAAACTCCACAACACCTATAGCTATTGCACCATGCCCCCTACCAGTCTCTTCTCAAACACAGAGTAGTATTCCTTTATCTACTCCATTATTTTCTGATTCTACTACTCCACCAACAACGTTTGTAGAGCCTACTGTTTCGGTCAATGCATCAGATGTGGGGGCTAACACTTCAGGTTTTACAACATCTCATATCTCACCACCCATTTCCCCACTTCACCAAGACGACCCAAATATGATTTATGGGGATGGTGAAGACGACTTCGAAGTATTCACCTTCAGTCCATTCACCATCAAGACTGAGACTGATGATGAAGCTCTAGTCACGAGGGGGCAACTCAAAGCCATCCATGAAAAACTTGACTCGTTGCTTCATGCTTCAAATCCTTCATCAACTAACGAATTGTGACATCCCCATTTTTACTGCTAGAAAAGACCGATTTTGTTTATGCTTTGTTTAAAAATCAGAGTACTTCTTTTAATAAAAATGTTGTGGAATTTGTTCCCAGAAAAAAACGATAAATACGTTATCAAAACATTTTAGAAGAAACGTATTTTATTCATTTTAAAACGTTTGGGATGCCATTATAAATACAGAAATATAAGCATAAATAGAACTTACTTTTATTTACACTAGTGATCTACATCTCTTTAATCTCTCAGTGTAATGTGACTTAATATCAACACCTGTGATATAAATAAACTGAGTGGGTCAGGTTGGGAAACCTGGTGAGTACATAGCGTTTTCAACCCACAATAAATAAGTTATTAGCTTTATCAAACCAAACAAACCCAATTACGCGTTCCCGTTATCCTCACTTTACGTCCCTAAAACATCTAACACAAGGGACCTAGTCTAAGAACTATCATCGGGATGGACACTACTGCTAAGGGGATTCCTCAGCAATAAATGTCCTTAAGGCAACCATGTGGGGGATGGAGTACACCTGGTGAGCACACAGTTCAAATAAACACACAGTTCGAATAAACACCTACAGGTTGCGAGCCTGCTAGTGTTCCACTGGACTGTCTAGAATAGTCCGTGGTCGTCATCTATACTCCGCTAGATGACTGGATCATCAATAACATCTAAAACGAGGCCTCTCATTATTTTATTTTATCACACATCAACTATTACATCTACCCATGTTTTGCCCAACACATTTTGTATATATAAAATACATATACAGTTTAAATAGTTTAAAACGTGCATAAAATCATTCATCCAACATAAATAGCAAATATACAGATAATATGCACACACACAGCACGTAATTTATATAAAATACTTCATATTTATGTGTAAGCTGAAAGTAACTATGCACTCACTTGATTAGGTGGTGACTCGTCACTCGGACAACACTTCGTTACTTTTAAAACAATTTCCTCGACAAAACCTAGTATCAATATGACTAGGGTTTAGTCTAACGTTAACCGCGACTAATTAATAGTCCATCTATTATTATTATTATTATATAAGCGTTAAATAACTCTCAATATAACTCATAATAATAGCCCAAATACTTATTATAAGGTCCTAATAACATTACTATATTAAAACATAAGTTATACTAAAGATAGGTTAGGCGTAAATCACTTACAGCGGGTTTTCTCGAAAACCGGGCTTCGCTGGAGCAGTGTTCCCGAGCCGAAATGCTCTTTTCTCAAGACTCCGGGAGCCTCGGGGCTTCCTTCGGGTGCTAGGGGGTTTACTTAGGCTTTTAGGGAGGGTTAGGGGGCTAGAGAGAGAAAGAATGGTTTGGAAAGGTGTGTGAATGAATGGAACCCGACACCTCTATTTATAGTGTGAAATCCTGATGGACTCGCCGAGTTGGTGCCATGTGTCAACATCTGATGGCTTTCCTTGGAGAGAAAGCAATGGCTGTGATCGCGCCACATCACCCAATATCGCATATCAGCCTTCAAACTTAGAAATATCATAACTCTCGCATAATAGCTCCATTTTTGACGTTCTTTATATCCACGCGTAGGTAAAATCAAGATCTACAACTTTCATTTAGACTCCGTCGGCTAATTCTCGACCGATCTTGAATTTTAACAGTAGGAGGCGTTTAGACTGTTAAATGACCGCGAAGAATTCGTAACTCCTTCATACGGACTCTGTTTTCGTCTATCTTTTTACCGTTGAGTTCCTATTAATGAGATATTCAACTCTCATTTAGGTTGCGTAAGCCAAAAACCACTCGAACTAAAATTCGAGTTTCGGGCCGTGTACTGCTAAGTTGAATCTTAGAAAAATCATAACTTCTTCATACGAAGTCAGATTTGGGCGTTCTTTTTATGGATTTTCTCGGTTTAACATATTCTACGACTTTCGTTTAGATCATTAAGGCTAAAAAGCCCTCCATCATAAATTCACTATTTGCATCTCCCGGTGCCGTGCCGGTTTTGTCGTAAAACTTCGGCGGGTCATAACTTCTTCGTTATAACTCGGATTTCGGCGTTCTTTATATGTACGGAAACCTTGAGAAATATTATACAACTTGGTTAAGACTATTACAGATAATATGCACACACACATCACGTAATTTATATAAAATACCCCATATTTATGTGTAAGATGAAAGTAACTATGCACTCACTTGATTAGGTGGTGACTCGTCACTCGGACAACACTTCGTTACTCTTAAAACAATTTCCTCGACAAAACCTAGTATCAATATGACTAGGGTTTAGTCTAACGTTAACCGCAACTAATTAATAGTCCAGCTATTATTATTATTATATAAGCGTTAAATAACACTCAATATAACTCATAATAATAGCCCAAATACTTATTATAAGGTCCTAATAACATTACTATATTAAAGCATAAGTTATGCTAAAGATAGGTTAGGCGTAGCTCACTTACAGCGGGTTTTCTTGAAAACCGGGCTTCGCTGGAGCAGTGTTCCTGAGCCGAAAGGCTCTTTTCTCGGGACTCCGGGAGCCTCGGGGCTTCCTTCGGGTGCTAGGGGGTTTACCTAGGCTTTTAGGGGGGGTTAGGGGGCTAGAGAGAGAGTCTAGAGAGAGAAAGAATGGGTTGGAAAGGTGTGAGAATGAATGGAACCCGGCACTCTATTTATAGTGTGAAATCCTGATGGACTCACCGAGTAGGAGGACCTACTCGCCGAGTTGGTGCCATGTGTCAGCATCTGATGGCTTTCCTTGGAGAGAAAGCAATGGCTGTGATCGCGCCACATCACCCAATATCGTGTATCAACCTTCAAACTTAGAAAAATCATAACTCTCGCATACGAGCTCCGTTTTCGACGTTCTTTATATCCACGCGTAGGTAAAATCAAGATCTACAACTTTCATTTAGACTCCGTCGGCTAATTCTCGACCAATCTTGAATTTTAACAGTAGGAGGCGTTTAGACTGTTAAATGACCGCGAAGAATTCGTAACTCCTTCATACGGACTCTGTTTTCGTCTATCTTTTTACCGTTGAGTTCCTATTAATGAGATATTCAACTCTCATTTAGGTTGCGTAAGCCAAAAACCACTCGAACTAAAATTCGAGTTTCGGGCCGTGTACTGCTAAGTTGAATCTTAGAAAAATCATAACTTCTTCATACGAAGTCAGATTTGGGCGTTCTTTTTATGGATTTTCTCGGTTTAACATATTCTACGACTTTCGTTTAGATCATTAAGGCTAAAAAGCCCTCCATCATAAATTCACTATTTGCATCTCCCGGTGCCGTGCCGGTTTTGTCGTAAAACTTCGGCGGGTCATAACTTCTTCGTTATAACTCGGATTTCGGCGTTCTTTATATGTACGGAAACCTTGAGAAATATTATACAACTTGGTTAAGACTATTTATTATAAATAATCTTTTGCCGAAAAGTCGTTTTCGACACTTATCGCTTCTAAATTGACTAGCCCGGATCTGCAGACGTTACAATTATCTTCCCCTTAGGATGATTACGTTCCGGAATCATCAACGAAACAGGATTGTATAATGACTCCATATGTTATCTCTTCATCCTAGGTAATAACTGTAACTTCTATGTTGCTCCGAACGGGTATCTAACTCTTAGACTCCTTGACTGCAGGCGGTGCTCGGTCTTGCACCGGCTCGTTAGACTTTCAATCATGACCTTCATGTCACAACCTCATTCTTTATTAGAGACTCCTACTTCTTCTTAACAAACTTAGGATAAGTTAATTTGATTACTACAATTGACCGATGTGTCATATTCTAATGACCTATCATCGTATGTAGCGACGCTTAGACTCAGGTATCTTAGAGTCAAATTCCGGAATGGAATATGCCTTCCTTCATGGTCTAATGTGATATAATCACATTTTAACATGAAGCATTTCTAGCTACCAACTTCTTTAACAATGAGCGCGATACTTCTATTGATCGCTTTGATTTCAATCGTTTGGTTTAAGTCGGACGCTACATCAAACTTGGTTCTCTGAACCACGTAACCTACTAATCGTAGTCGGACTCAATGTGATATGACCACTAGGGTCAGAATATTAACAATCTTCTTAGTCATTACCGAAACGATGGGTAACAACACACTTGAATAGGACGAAATCAATTACTAGTTTCTTGGTAACCTTGTGACTTTCCCTGATCCAAGCGTGAGTCATGTGCTTCCGGTAGTATAGGCCTCTACTACCATTCACACCTACTCATACTCGTCCCAAGTATTGTCTCGCAGTTTTCCAAGTCATAAAATCACAAAACAATTTAACACATACGAGTGTGTCCAAATAATCATAAAAATTTCCCTAAACTCTACTAGGACTTCTTCCACGCGTATCTTCAATCATCAATTCTGCTTCAACTCGGTTGGTGATGGAAATTCCAGATGATAGGAAAACTTTAGGAATTACACCAATCGTTCTATCCTCCGCCAATAAAATGTGTACATTCAGATGTACCGTACTTCTCTAGACGTATTAATTTTATCAGACGTATTCTAAAGGCAAGATACCTCTCTTATGATATCTTCCGATAGGTATCATTCACTATCATAAGCCTTTTCATTTCCACCATTTACATAATTTGCTACCAGCCTTCACCATGACGTTACGTTCACGGAAGCATGCGTTCAGTGCATCAAGACGAGAATATAGATAAAGAAGATTTAGACGTGTAATCCTCCTTATTACTCTGAAAAGTTACATGCCAGTTCTAATATCGTAATTAAACGTTTAGAAACCTGAGCACATAAATTTCCAGATCCGGTCGGCAATAGACCATAGATCCGAACAAATAATAGTATATCAGGCACAAGCGTTTAGCACATAAAAGCATTTTAGGCACAATCCCTAAAATAATCTAGTGCTCACACCTCACAATCATCGCTTAGCATTCTAAGTTTAAGTCTAGAAATAAATCCATATTCCTAGTTCGCTTAAACCAATGCTCTGATACCAACTGTGACATCCCCATTTTTACAGCCAGAAAAGACCTATTTTGTTTATGCTTTGTTTAAAAATCAGAGTACTTCTTTTAATAAAAATGTTGCGGAATTTATTCCCAAAAAAAACGATAAATACGTTATCAAAACATTTTAGAAGAAACGTATTTTATTCATTTTAAAACGTTTGGGATGCCATTGTCAATACAGAAACATAAGCATAAACAGAACTTACTTTTATTTACACTAGTGATCTACATCTCTTTAATCTCTCAGTGTAATGTGACTTAATATCAACACCTGTGATATAAATAAACTGAGTGGATCAGGTTGGGAAACCTGGTGAGTACATAGCGTTTTCAACCCACAATAAATAAGTTATTAGCTTTATCAAACCAAACAAACCCAATTACGTGTTCCCGTTATCATCACTTTACGTCCCTAAAACATCTAACACAAGGGACCTAGTCTAAGAACTATCATCGGGATGGACACTACTGCTAAGGGGATTCCTCAGCAATAAATCTCCTTAAGGCAACCATGTGGGGGATGGAGTACACCTGGTGAGCACACAGTTCAAATAAACACACAGTTCGAATAAACACCTACAGGTTGCGAGCCTGCTAGTGTTCCACTGGACTGTCTAGAGTAGTCCGTGGTCGTCATCTATACTACGCTAGATAACTGGATCATCAATAACATCTAAAACGAGGCCTCTCATTATTTTATTTTATCACACAACAACTATTACATCTATCCATGTTTTACCCAACACATTTTGTATATATAAAATACATATACAGTTTAAATCATTTAAAACGTGCATAAAATCATTCATCCAGCATAAATAGCAAATATACAGATAATATGCACACACATAGCACGTAATTTATATAAAATACTTCATATTTATGTGTAAGCTGAAAGTAACTATGCACTCACTTGATTAGGTGGTGACTCGTCACTCGGACAACACTTCGTTACTTTTAAAACAATTTCCTCGACAAAACCTAGTATCAATATGACTAGGGTTTAGTCTAACGTTAACCGCGACTAATTAATAGTCCATCTATTATTATTATTATATAAGCGTTAAATAACTCTCAATATAACTCATAATAATAGCCCAAATACTTATTATAAGGTCCTAATAACATTACTATATTAAAACATAAGTTATACTAAAGATAGGTTAGGCGTAAATCACTTACAGCGGGTTTTCTCGAAAACCGGGCTTCGCTGGAGCAGTGTTCCCGAGCCGAAATGCTCTTTTCTCAAGACTCCGGGAGCTCGGGGCTTCCTTCGGGTGCTAGGGGGTTTACTTAGGCTTTTAGGGAGGGTTAGGGGGCTAGAGAGAGAAAGAATGGTTTGGAAAGGTGTGTGAATGAATGGAACCCGACACCTCTATTTATAGTGTGAAATCCTGATGGACTCGCCGAGTTGGTGCCATGTGTCAACATCTGATGGCTTTCCTTGGAGAGAAAGCAATGGCTGTGATCGCGCCACATCACCCAATATCGCATATCAGCCTTCAAACTTAGAAATATCATAACTCTCGCATAAGAGCTCCATTTTTGACGTTCTTTATATCCACGCGTAGGTAAAATCAAGATCTACAACTTTCATTTAGACTCCGTCAGCTAATTCTCGACCGATCTTGAATTTTAATAGTAGGAGGCGTTTAGACTGTTAAATGACCGCGAAGAATTCGTAACTCCTTCATACGGACTCCGTTTTCGTCTATCTTTTTACCATTGAGTTCCTATTAATGAGATATTCAACTCTCATTTAGGTCGCGTAAGCCAAAAACCACTCGAACTAAAATTCGAGTTTCGGGTCGTGTACTGCTAAGTTGAATCTTAGAAAAATCATAACTTCTTCATACAAAGTCAGATTTGGGCGTTCTTTTTATGGATTTTCTCGGTTTAACATATTCTATAACTTTCGTTTAGATCACTAAGGCTAAAAAGTCCTCCATCGTAAATTCACTATTTGCGTCTCCCGGTGCCGTGCCGGTTTTGCCGTAAAACTTCGGCGGGTCATAACTTCTTTGTTATAACTCGGATTTCGGCGTTCTTTATATGTACGGAAACCTTGAGACATATTCTTCAACTTGGTTAAGACTATTTATTATAAATAATCTTTTGCCAAAAAGTCGTTTTCGACATTTATCGACTCTAAATTGACTAGCCCGAATCTGCGGACGCTACATGAATTTTCACAAGTTTCCATCAAGTCCATTATTGAGACACTCACCAAATTGCACTCAACAAATGTTGAAAATATGAACAAGGTAGTGGATGCCTCTGCTACTGTCTGCCACGATATGACCGAAAAAGTCAATAAACTAATTTCTAATGCCACATCTTTCATGAACAACTTCCAAACCTCCTTTGAGTCCAACACAACGAAAGCTAATGAAGCCATTGATAATCTCGACTATTCTCTTAAAGCTGAAAGGGCAAAATTACAAGAAGTTCGTACTGGCATTACAACTGACCATGACACCTTCAAATCTTCCATATCCTCCCAAATATCCAAGCTTCAAGATGACCTCGCAATGGAAAGTAAGATCATTGATTATCTTGCGGTCAAAACTGGAAAAGTGAAAGTTTTGACTGTTAAACTTGAAGCTGTTGAGAAACAAGTAAAGGAATTGTTATTTGAGAGAGCAGTTATGAGAAGTTGTATCGTAGGTGTTACTGGCTTGCTCTCGGATATCATTGAGACTAGGGACTCAATGATCACAATCAAAATCAAAAAGTATCTTGCAGAAAAGCTCAGGTCAGTCTTCGCCATGCTTCATCATTTAGAGGGTGTTCCGAAATCAAGCAGCATTCCGAAACAAGGGGGAGATCAACCCAAGAAAACTTTAGCCAAGACCATTAATAAAAGCGAATCTGAGCCCAAAGGCAATGAAAAGCTTTTCTCTGAAGAGTCAATCATTGATAACAGTGATGAAGAAGAGCTAGATAAAGACAAACTCAAAAAGAGAAAGGCTCGTGAAGCTGAGTTAGATGAAAATCAGAGAATTGTTCGAGAGGCTGAAGCCAAAGAGAAGGCAACAGGAGAGGCTCAGGTCACACTTGAAAGCAGAAAGCTCTTGTTTCCTGTGTGGACGCTGTAACGAATTTAGAATGAAGTTGTTGAATCACCTAGTCAATATTGGCTAGAATTAATTGTTTCATTCGAACTTCAGAATACACAAGACTCACAACTGGATCTTCCAATAACTCCTAAGGCATTCAAGTTTTGCTATTTTGTCAGAGTTGCGAATGTTCCATCTACTAATAACGGTACTGACAATCTAATCTTCTCATTCTATCTCAAGCACATGAAGCCACAATATGAATTGTGTAGTGTTGGCAAGATAACGACAGTGAAGGTCACAGGTCTAATTGAGACTAACAGTTTCCCAAATGCAAAATTCAAAGTTGTCAGAGGTTCTGCGAGTCTAGTTCACGAATTCACTCTCGCAGACCTGCCCTATCTCAACCCATACGACTGGATTATGCTCTACAACTTACTGTTGAAAGACGAACAGAAGTACGAGCCCGTTATCGCTCACCTCAAGCTAATGATTGTTTCGTATATTTAAGAGGTGGGAAACATGGATGTGGAAATAGTTGATGTGTTGCGAAGGAAGCCTTCTGCTGTCCCTAAAGAAGCTTCGGAAGGATTTGAAAAGTTGAAGCTAGGGAAAATTTACAAGGAAGGTTGGTATGTGGTATTTCAAGCGAGAGAATGAAAAGATGTAGCCTTTCACAAAGCATGTTTCTTCCTCCTGGATAAACATTTATACACTAATTCTTGCCTCGAGTTTATTTTGGACCTGGTCAATAATTTCAAGGGCAACAACAAATGTGTAAAAAAGTGCTTTGCCGACATGATTCAATGGTATGTACAGGTTCGCAAGGCGCTGCTAAGCATAATTCCAAAAGTTTTCGAAGTGCAGAAGCGAACACAAACTTTATGAGCTCTCACTCTATTGACGCAAATGAGGAGATTGTTGGGATTATTATGTTGCGTCAATGGGTCATTTTGTTTGTTTATATTGTAAACGGGTTGGGCCTATCCACTCGTCTATTATTTCTAGGGTTATAGTATTTAAGGTGCATGCATGCACTGTATTTTGTAACTTGGATATTATCTTGTAACCCTAATCACGCCTCTACAATAACAATTTTTAATCGAGTTCTTCTGAGGCTGTGAAATTTGAATCATTAAGCATACTTTGATTCTTTCGTCGTGTTCTTATTTCTTTACTGTTTAGAATCTAATCGATATTCAAGGATTAATATCCTAACAGAATATTATTAGCATATATTAGGTATAAAATTATTTCTTTAACAGGATTAATAGGCAAGCTAACCGAAATTCAAAAACGGGTTTCAAGTTATATAATAGCTAATTGGAAACCATATAACCCGAAAAAGAACAAAACATATAAAAATAAAAAATGAACTCGAAAACATGGACACATGTGTTTGAGTTATAGGAATTCTGATTTGCATTTTCCATTTGTAACAAAATGTAATTTTTTTTTCTAAAACTAAAAAAAGTGAACTCAAAGACATTGACACTCATTTTGAATTTCGGTTATTGTATACAATAACCCTATTAAAGTAAATAAATTTATACCTAATATGTTAAATTCACATTTACCAAACTTTTTTATATACAAATATTTATAAAAAGCTTTACAAAAATATGAAAAAACAAAAGATAAAAAAAACATTAAAAAATATATTCGAACAAAACATCAAAAAAAAAAATTAGAAAAACTTTTAAAAAAACATCAAAAATTATAAACGAACAAAATTTATAAAAACATTAAAAAATATACGAATAAAATTTCAAAAAAATATAAATCATAAAAAATATAAATAAATAAAATGAAATTTAAGCAAAAAAATAAAAAATAATATATATATATATATATATATATATATATATATATATATATATATATATAGGTTTAGGTTCTATGGAAAACAAAAAAACCCTAGAAATCATAAAAATACATAAAAATAATACTTAGAGATCACAATTTTTTTTTTTGAATTTTTTTTTTAAAAAATCGCTGAAAAAAAAATAAAAAATCATTTTTTTGTGTAAATTTTTTTCACCGATTTTGTATAAAAAGCTGCGATTTTTTGTGATCTCTAAGTATTTTTTTTATGCATATTTATGAGTTTTAGGGTTTTTTTGTTTCCAAATAACCCTTCCCTATATATATAAACAAAAATATAGAAATAAGGGTAAAATGGTTTTTTTTTAATGGACTAAGGATGTGCAATGCAATTTCTTTAAACCACAATGATGCATCTTGTCAAATTTTCAAAGGTTGGACTGAAAGTGCGAATTGGACCAAGCTATAGGGACCAAAACTGTAATTTACTCTTAAATAATTATATATATATATATATATATATATATATATATATATATATATATTTCCTTTTTTATTTTATAAATGGTTCCCGTGGTAGTAAAATGACGAAATTTATTTCAGTTAACAGATAAAAGATGAAGGAGTGAGCAATAAGGACAAAATATCAAAAGTTTTGAAACCATAGGGACAATCTGTGAAGTTTTTTAAACTTAGAGACTAAAATCCATATTTCAAGATACCATAGAGACCATTTATTAAGTTTTGTCTATATATTTTCATGAATATTCTCTCAAGTTGTAAGTTTTTGATCGTTTCTCAGGTGATTTCCCGTTAAGATATTGCAAGATCCATAGATATGATGTTTAAAGGTACAATCCAAGATCTAATGTTCCAAAGTCCATTTAAAAGTCCGAGATTAGTTCAGATCTATCAAGAAATTTGAAGAAATCGTAGAGGATAATTAGTTCATATATATTTTCTGAGTAATTAAATTGTCTCCTATCTTTTATACCTACAAATATTTCTATCCATTAAATTTAGACAAAACTGCACGAATGGTCCCTGTGGTTAGCTGAAAATTGCCAATTTGGTCCAAAAAAGTTTGGACTAGCACCAGAGGTCCAAACTTTTCATTTTATTGTGAGTTTGGTCTGATTTTGTTTGAACTTTTTTATAAAGACGATTTTGCCCTTGATTATTTAATATTTTAATTTTCTTTTATTACAACAATTAAAAAGAATTAAAATAAAAGAAAAAAGAAAATACTCTCTCTCCCTCTCTTTCTTTCTTTCTTTCTTTCTTTCTTTCTCTCTCTCTCTCTCTCTCTCTCTCTCTCTCTCTCTCTCTCTCTCTCTTTCTAATAAACCAATACAATCAACATATATCCTTGTTCTTCCCTTCTGCATTCGTTCCCAGCCAAGAACACAAGAGCATTCTTGTTCTTTTCATGTATACCTGCAAATGAGAAATACAACCACTCCTTGTTATTGCTTCATGTTATTTCTATGGAAACTTCAAGAAACCAAAATATAAACCTAAACCTAGTGATTTACAGCCTACCGATTCTGTCAAGCAAAACAAACATACACCCATCGATTTCCTATAAAAGATTAACCTCACTCATCCATTTGATTTATCCATTTCTATCAAGAATCAATCAACAAACACTCATCTTAACCTAAATCTATTGACTAAATCCCATGGATTTACATTAAAAGTAAAAAGAAGAGAGATGAAAGGAAACCTGTGATTCTCGAGCAAACAAAAACGCCGAACACCCCCCATCGCACCTGCCCTTTTTCCCGTCGAGCTCCACTGCCAAACACACCACCTATGCCGATGTTGCTGCTCTCCTAGCTCAACCGGTTCTCCCTTCCGCGTCGCACCTTGTTATCAGAACACGAAGAGAGAAGCTTCATTTCCTTCCCTTTGGCCCTATTGATCTCTGGAGATGCTTACGATTTATTGCCGATTTTGAGATTTAGAAGGTTGTAAAGAGAGACGATTTGAGAATCGAGATCGTTGGGATTGCTTCGAGCAAAGATGAAGCCGTTTTGGCATCAAAATCTTCCTTCGCTAACCTTCTGTCACCCCTAATAAAAAAACCCTAGACACACACAAGTATAGTGCCAATCTCTGTAAATTTGGTCTCCGATTTGGCCCTCTCATCCCCAAGCGATTGTCGAAAGAGAACGACAGCAGACCACACGCCTCCGATGTTGGTTCGAAACAGGAAGAGGAATCAAAAACAAGGTTCGTTTGGGGGTCCCGATGAGGTGCCACGAGCAGTAACAATAAAGAAGACGAGGTCGTCGGTGGGTTTTTCTCGACAGAAGAAGAAGAAGAAGTGGGTGCGACGGTTGGTTCGAGAGAGAGGTATGAGAGGCGAGGCCAGAAGGGGACTTCCGAGGAGTGTCGATCGATCGCAAGGTGGGATAACCATTGGTGCTCGCCTGCTTTAAAGAGAGAGAGAGAGAGAGAGAGAGAGAGAGAGAGAGTATGAAAGAGAGAGGGTATTTTCTTTTTTCTTTTCTTTTTAATTCTTTTTAATTGTTGTAATAAAAGAAAATTAAAATATTAAATAATTAGGGGCAAAATCGTCTTTATAAAAAAGTTCAAACAAAATCGGACCAAACTCGCAACAAAATGAAAAGTTTGGACCTCTGGTGCTAGTCCAAACTTTTTTGGACCAAAGTGACAATTTTCAGCTAACCACAGGACCATTCGTGCAGTTTTGTCTTAAATTTATGACATTTGTCACAATTCCATATTTAGTTAACTATCTCATTAAGAGTATATTAGGAATATATCAAATAAAATTAAATTGAATGGTGAAATGATGATACGTGCCATAATGTTAGTGCGTAGGAATATTTGTAGGCATAAAAGGTAGGAGACAATTTAATTTCTCATATTTTCTCTATCATCCGATCTATATTCTCTCTTGAAAATTTGACTTTTACTGAAAATTCAAGCTGAGATTTTTCCTACAAAAGTAAAATGTAGATTAAATTAACGTGATTTTTTTTTTTAATTTTTCTTCAACTAAAGGCTAAAGCTTCAATTTCTACCAAATACGATATGATTACTCAAGAATGGGTCATTAAATTTGATGGATACTCTTATTACAGAGAAATCACTTGTTATCTAATGATAATAGAGATGGTTGGCATTCTCTATATACATATGAAACTTTACTATCAACATATATACATATGAAACTTTACTATCAACAGTAATCTGAAAAAAGAAGAAGAAATAGAGTGTGATGGAATTTGAGTTATCCTCAATAACCTTTAACTATATGTATCATTGTAAGTATATTGTTACAAAATTAAAGTTCCTTTTAGAAGGAATAATTAATGAGTTCACAAAGGTAAGAACGCAAGAGTTATGGAAAACAGCAATATATCTTTGTGAACACATCACAACTTATTAACTGGTCTGTCTACGTTCCCTTGTAATGATCTATTCTTATAATTTTAGAAAATTCGTTAAAATATTTCTTTGCATATATCTATGAAAATCATAATAAAAGTTATGAGCTCCATGATAGAACTTACATAATTTATCATTGTTGGTAGCTTTGTGAGCAATATCAATCATTATACTAAAACAAATCAATCAAGTTATATCTTATCGATAACATATAAAATTACAAAGAAAACATGTGCATTCTTATGCTTAAACAAGTAAGACTACAATGTCACGTGTAAAAATACTTTACGTATATTAAGACAAATAAAGTACAACATCCTATTCACACAACCTAGTAATCCACAAAAACAAATCGACAAGTCACACCGAGCTTGTGAATTTATACGATGCATACGAAAGTGATGACAAGCCCCAACTATGATGAATAAGTTCGGCTTTAGAATCCGCACCCCCGGCCCCAATGGCCACATGCAACGGGTAAAAATGGTCGGGCCACGGGTGTGCCACTGTGGCATGTGGGGCCTTTTCTTTATACTCATTAACATCTTCATATCTTCCTTCAATCAAAGCTTCCTTGAGCCACATGTCAAACTCGTGGGCCCAGGGTTGCACTGTGGGGGTGTTGCGTAGCATTTTGAGGTTGTGAGTGGTTGCACCCGAGCCCACTATTAGCACCCCTTCGTCTTTTAGGGGTGCTAAGGCTTTGCCCATGTTGTAATGGTATGTGGCATCTTGGTTTGTTTGGACCGAGAGTTGGCATACGGGGATGTCAGCTTCTGGGTACATTAGCATTAGTGGGACCCACGCACCGTGGTCTAGCCCGCGTTTTTTTTCTTGGTCGACCCGTTTGAAACCGGATGACATGAGGAGTTCTTTGACCCGGTTGGCGAGTTTTGGAGCTCCGGGTGCGGGGTACTTGAGCTGTTTTTTGAAAGAAACGGAGTTAAATGCAAGTAAAAATAACAATGTACTTTCATTAATTTTTTTTATTATAGCATAATACTACTTTTATTTCTTTATACTAAAGACTCGAATGTATACATATACAAAGCAATTTTCATTGCTACAAATAGACATATCTTTCAAAATCTAATACTGTAATTGGACAACAAATTTTGAATTATACAAGGCTTTAATAAGAAAACAAATATACGAAACTACATTGCTATCTTTTGAATTCAGCTATACGGAATAATATAATACCGAAGAAAAAGGATGTATGATACTATAATATAGAAATAAATGTAAAAATATGTGGCATAATAAAAAAATCTAAATTCACTCCAACAAGCAAGGGGTGTTTAGATCTATATTTTTAAACATTATTATTATGACTTAAAAAAATCACATATTCATTTTCATAATCAAAGAATCTAAATTCACTCCAATAAGCAAGGGTGTTTAGACTTTAGATCTATAATTTTTAAGAGATTTTTATGATATAAAGTATCATATAATCAGTTGCATAATCAAAGAATGTAAATCATAGTCAGTTTATCTGAAATCCTAGAACTAATCATTACTAATTTCTAATTGCTATAATTAGATTCCATCAGGTTTAATTTTTGATCTGGCAAGAAAGGCAATTCGAAAATCTTACCCAAACATGAGGGCTTTAACCAAATAATCATTAAAAATCAGCTCCATCATTTCATAAAAAAAATCAGGCTTATAACAGATTCGGGATGATTCATGATTTCAACGAAATTTAGGTATTAATAAACAAGAAAATCGATAATAAAAAAAGGAAGAAAGAATTGCGTACCTGATACATTTTTTTGGGAAAACCATAGAAATCGTAGATGGTGTCAGAAGGGCCATCGACGACGTTGACCGTCGGATACGTAGTCTCCCAGTGACCGGAGATTACAAGGATAGAAGAAGGTCGAGGAGCATTAGCAGGATACACTTTTTGCTGAAATGATTGAAGAAAATGCCTCGCCGGCATAGTTTCATCGATTGACAAAGTAGGGGATCCATGGGATATGTAAAACGTGTCTTGAATCTTCATGCCGTTCATCGTCGTCATCATCTTGATTATCGGAGGTGAAGAAATGGAATCGATGAAGGAATCAGTTGGATATGGAGGTGATTATATAGAGATTGGCGTTTCTTCCACCTAACCAAAACCCCCCACCGACCCTTCTGATCATTGCTTACGTGAGCACAACAACAACGTCAACACGATTTGTGATTTAATAACTTAATCTAACACATGAAGGATGTCAAATTGAAAACATCAAATGCTTATTGTGTCCCCATCGACTCGTAAGATAATGTGAATTACAAATACAAAAAACAATGCTTACAAAGTAAGTAATGATTATATTAAAATTTGAAACTAACAATTTTTTTTTTTGTTAATTCTAGTAATGTCAAGCTAGTTTTTTTGATTGAGAGAAAGAATCGTTATTGCTTATTAAATTTCATATAAAACTTGATATAAAATTATTTTTTAGAATAAATTATAGAAATTTTCATTTGGTTTCCAGAATGTAGTTTGACCATATTTCAAACATCTTTTGGTCTCTTGACCTAATCTTTGTTTCATTGAATCCATTAAGCCTCAACATGAGCGTAAAATTGTTTGTTGCATTGTGCAAACCATATCTGCATTTATTTTGTAGAAGACGAGGTAGAACAAACGTCTGTTAGTCTGTAAAAGGAAAACTGTTTGTTTTTCTAACGTTGCAGATCGTTAAAATAAACTGAAGTTTAAATAAATTGATTTTAAACTTAGAAGAGTTTTCAAAATTGTAATTTAATTCATAAAACTACATTTTTTTAAAGGGCAAATGACATAAAAGCTCTTAAGTTTTTTTAAAAAAATATCGACTCGGAAGTATTTTAGGTTCAGTAAAACCGAATGCTTTGTTTAATTTGTTCATCTATACCCTTTTATCCGGTTTTCAGGTCACCTACCGGTTACTTTAAAAATGTACGAATTTACCCTTAAGTTTTCAAAAATGTTTAGATTAACAATTACTTTGAAAATTATTATTGTTTTCATTATTATTTTTGTTACTGTTGTTATTATTATTATTATTATTAATACATTTTTAAATGTATAAAAATATTTTATACATACATTTTTAAATGTATAAAAATATTTTATACATATATTTTTAAATGTATAAAAATATTTTTATAGATTTAAAAAAATATTTATTTGTATTTAGTATTTAAAAATATACTTACTTCTATTTTGTATTTATATACATTTGAAAGCCAATGTATGCCTTTAAAAGCGTATTTATATATTAAAAATGTATTTTTTTTTATATTTAGTAGGTATAAATACATATATATTTTGTATAAAAATATATTGTGTACATATAAATATAAACAATATCTATTTATAAGGTTTATATTATATAAAATATATAATTATATGTATTTATACATATTACTATGTATAAATGTGTATTTATCTCAAAATTTTATGTATACGATATGTATTTATACACTATACATAGTATATGGTAAAATACATATAAACCAAATATTTTATTAATTATTTGGGTGATTCATCAACCAAAATAAATAAATAGAATATATGGTGTTTGCTTACTAAGTATAAATATGTATTTATTTCATATTTATATGTATATGATAGTTCTTATACAAAATAAATACATATTTGTATCTATTAGATACAAATAAATATATCTATTAAATACAAATAAAAACGTATTTATATATTTAAAAACATATTTTTACATTTAAAATTATTTTTATTTGTATTTAAAAGATACAAATATGCATTTGTTTTGTATAAAAACTATCATATACATATAAATATGAAATAAATACATATTTATAGTTACTAAACAAAAACCAAAAACTTGTTTTTGTGTTTTGCTTGATGAGTCACCCAAAGAATAAAAACAATGTTTCATTTATATGTATTTAACTATATAAATATGTATAAATACATATCTTATACATATAAATAGGAAATATATACATATTTATACTTAGTAATATATACAAATACATATAATTAAATCTTTTATACAATATAAACCTTATAAATTGGTATTTTTATACAAATAAATACATTTTTAATATATAAATATCTTTTTTAAAGGAATACATAGACTTTCAAATGTATATAAGTACTACATACAAGTACATATATTTTTTAAATTTTGTTTATATCTATAAAAATATTTTTACATTTGAAAATGTATATATAAATTTTTTTATCGATTTAAAGATGTATTAAAAATATTTAATAATAATAATAATAATAATAATAATAATAATAATAATAATAATAATAATAAAAGTAATGGTAACTCCGAACATTTTTGAAAATTTAAGGGTAAATCCGAACATTTTTGAAAACTTAAGGGCTTTACTGACATCAGGTAACCGATAGGTGACCTGAAAACCGACTAAAAGGGTATAGATGAACAAATTACACAAAACATTCCACTTTACTGGACCTAAAATACTTTTAAGGGTAAAACCAATATTTTTAGAAAACTTAAGGGCTTTTATGTCATTTGCCATTTTTTAAATCATTCATTTCATATTTTGATTTAACTTTTTAACAATTCCATCTCATAACCGAGTCATAAATTCTCGGTACCATGTCCTTCAACCTCGTCTTCATCAACATCAACATACACACGACTATTTCAAAATGATACATTGGGTTGATCGTATTGATTAAAGAACTCGTCACTCAAACCCTATTTCCTTATAAAATTATGTAACACAAAACATGCAATGAAAAGGTTTTTTTTGTGTAACCAACGAAAATGGTGTCATCCTCTTCAATATAGAGAACTATGCTTTCATAAGACCAAAAGCACGCCAATGACGTTTTGAACTTTTGTATATGCATGATTAAATTTTTATTGATTGTTCAATGCACGTCTCTAACGAAAATCTTCAAGCGAATATGAAACACCCTTCACTATGGTAATTAAAAATAACCTTTTAAAATCATTTCATTTAAATCTCAAAAGTTTAGAGTTCAAGTTTGTAGAAGTAACAGTCCCAAGTTTCAAAACAAGTTCAAAAGTTCATTTTAGCGAGGATGTGAAAATACAATATCATAACATGGTTTTAAGTAACCACACATGTCGTGGCCTTCTCAAAGTTCTTGCTACTATAATCTAGCCATTAAAGTCTCCTATCTGAGGACATATAAAAATAAGTAAGGCGATTGAATTGTATACTGAAAATATTCGAGGCTGACTCAATTAAAGTAATGATGATGAAAACAATCATCCTCCAGACCAACCTTAAATATCAAGATAAAATCCACAAATACCATAAGTATTAATAGGGCTAAGGTTCATGTGTTCCTTATACCTATTCTGTGTTAGAATACACCGATAGGAATTTAGTAAAAATTAAATTATTATGTAATCAAATAAAGATAGATATTAAATGATTTTCATAATTATATGTATATTAAATGATATTGTAACATCCCAAAAATACGAGCCAAAATTTTCATTTTTAGAACATATACTTTGCAAAACATTAGAAATAAAACATTCACCGATCATATCATTTCACAAAAGATGTTGCGTGTCTGAAAAACCATTTTTTTAAAACATAATAATGTCAGAGTACAAATCCCCAGGAAGATCTCATAGTGCGGAATACAAGCATGTATGTGATGTGCCGCTACCGCGCCAGCTCCTTCCCCTTCGAAGAAGAGGTACCTGAAACCAAAACTGAAAACTATAAGCACGAAGCTTAGTGAGTTCCCCCATCTTACCACATACCATACAATCACATATCATACATACTGCCGGGCAATTCTGGGGTACTCGATCTACCCAGTACGGCCATTCTGGGGTGCCGACCTACCTGTGTCAAGCCGTTCTGGGGTTCAGACTACCCATGTCAGGCCATTCTAGGGTGCTGACTACCCATCGATCCTAACAACCGATCCTCGGGGACTATTTCACCCCCTACTGCTACTATCACATATATCATAACATAACATATTATCAGACATTTCTGGGGTGTCCGATCTACCCTTTGGTCCTAACGACCGAACTTGGGGACTATTCCCCTCCTACTACCACTATCACATATAACATATCATGCCAGCATATAAACATATCATCGCATACTGTCAGACATATTTGGGGTGTCTGACCTACCCTTCGGTCCTAACAACCGAACTCTACTACTATCACATATACATATCATGCCAGCATATAAACATATCAGGTAGTAGCAAACCTAGATGATATCACAAAGACAATCATCTAACATACAACTCCTACTGGTGGGCCGACATTGTGGCCGTCGACCCACCGCTACTGGAAGGTAACTCACCTCAAAGTAGCTGCTGATCTGCGTGGGAACTGACTGTCTTCTTCTGCTGCAGCCCCGGAAATCCTCCGGCTATAATTCCCACAAAACACTCAGTCAAATACTGCTAACCGACCTCAGGGTAAAATGACCATTTACCCTTAACCAAACCAAGAGTCAAAGTCAAAGTCAACTTCCAGTTGACCTGACTCGCTGAGTTGGCTTGCCAACTCGCCGAGTCCCTATCCATTCGATGGACCATAATCCCGTCTCTACTCATCGAGTTAGGCATTGACTCGACGAGTTTTCTTCTAACCGATGTCCAGTAGTCCTTCATCCTACTCGCTGATTTGTATGAACAACTCGCCGAGTCTGTTCTTGAGGCAAGAAGATTGCCTGGGACTCGCTGAGTCAGGGCATTGACTCGCCGAGTTCCTTCATGGGTGAGTCTGGCTTCCGACTCACTGAGTCACACCCCATGCCTCACTACTCCACTCTGCAAACACGAAAAAGGGGGAAAACTTGGGGACTCGCGACTCGACTCGCCGAGTCCGATGAACGACTCGCCGAGTCTTTCACATGCAATTACTATACACTCGATTTTGCTTGAATCCAGCTCATGCCACACATAGATCTGGGTTTCTAGGGCTTGATTAACACGTAAAGTTTCCAACTTTACGTGTAAATAAACACCAATGAAGGTTTTAGGGCTCAAAATGCACTAAAAGAGTAGATATAGGGCTTTCATGCAATATGGCTTCATAAAGGCAGTAGATCCGAACTCCTGGAGCTCAATCATGCCTAGATCTAAAGGTTAATCAACTTTTTACAAACCCTAAATCATTCCCAAGCTTGGAAATGGCTCAAGAAGGACTTTAATGGAGTTATAAGTGACTATAAGCATGAAAATAGAGGGAAACTGAGTTATACCTCAAGGAAATCACTGAAATAACACCAAGATGTCTGGCCTCCTTCTTCTCTTCTTGATCTACTCTCCTTTTCTCTCAAAATCTTCAAGAAAACACACCAAAGCACTTCAATCTCACAAGGAACAAGGGTTGGATGATATAGGGAGCTCTGAGGGTGAAGGGGGTAAGGGCGCATAAGGTGACTTAAATATGGTGCAAACCCTTGAAATTAGGGTTTCATCAGGCACCAATAGGAATTTAGTAAAAATTAAATTATTATGTAATAAAATAATGATAGATATTAAATGATTTTCATAATTGTATGTATATTAAATGATATTGTAACATCCCAAAAATACAAGCCAAAAATTTCATTTTTAGAACATATACTTTGCAAAACATTAGAAATAAAACATTCACTGATCATATCATTTCACAAAAGATGTTGCATGTCTGAAAAACCATTTTTTTAAAACATAATAATGTCAGAGTGCAAATCCCCAGGAAGATCTCATAGTGCGGAATACAAGCATGTATGTGATGTGCTGCTACCACGCCAACTCCTTCCCCTTCGAAGAAGAGGTACCTAAAACCAAAACTGAAAACTGTAAGCACGAAGCTTAGTGAGTTCCCCCATCTTACCACATACCATCCAATCACATATCATACATACTGCCAGGCAATTCTGGGGTGCCCAACCTACCCGGTACAGCCATTCTGGGGTGCCGACCTACCCGTGTCAAGCCGTTCTGGGGTGCTGACTACCCATGTCAAGCCATTCTGGGGTGTTGACTACCCATCGGTCCTAACAACCGATCTTCGGGGACTATTTCACCCCTACTGCTACTATCACATATATCATAACATAACATATTCTCAGACATTTCTGGGGTGTCCGATCTACCCTTTGGTCTTAATGACCGAACTGGGGGACTATTCCCCTCCTACTACCACTATCACATATAACATATCATGCCAGCATATAAACATATCATCGCATACTGTTAGAAAATCTGGGGTGTCTGACCTACCCTTCGGTCCTAACAACCGAACTCTACTACTATCACATATACATATCATGCCATCATATAAACATATCAGGTAGTAGCAAACCTAGATGATATCACAAAGACAATCATCTAACATACAACTCCTACTGGTGGGCTGGCATTGTGGCCGTAGACCCACTGCTACTTGAAGGTAACTCACCTCAAAGTAGCTGCTGATCTGCGTGGGAACTGACTGTCTTCTTCTGCTGTTGCCCCGGAAATCCTCCGGCTATAATTCCCACAAAACACTCAGTCAAATACTGCTAACCGACCTCAGGGTAAAATGACAATTTACCCCTAACTAAACCAAGAGTCAAAGTCAAAGTCAACTTCCAGTTGACCCGACTTGCCGAGTTGGCTTGCCAACTAGCCGAGTCCCTATCCATTCGATGGACCATAATGCTGTCTCTACTCGTCGAGTTAGGCATTGACTTGACGAGTTTTCTTCTAACCGATGTCCAATAGTCCTTCATCCTACTCGCCGAGGTGTATGAACAACTCGTCGAGTCTGTTCTTGAGGCAAGAAGATTGCCTGGGACTCGCTGAGTCAGGGCATTGACTCGCCGAGTTCCTTCATGGGTGAGTCTGGCTTCCGACTCACTGAGTGACATCCCATGCCTCACTACTCCACTCCGCAAACACGAAAAAGGGGGAAAACTCGGGGACTCGCGACTCGACTCGCCGAGTCCGATGAACGACTCGTCGAGTCTTTCACATGCAATTACTATACACTCGATTTTGCTTGAATCCAGCTCATGCCACACATAGATCTGGGTTTCTAGGGCTTGATTAACACGTAAAGTTTCCAACTTTACGTGTAAATAAACACCAATGAAGGTTTTAGGGCTTAAAATGCACTAAAAGAGCAGATATAGGGCTTTCATGCAATATGGCTTCATAAAGGTAGTAGATCCGAGCTCCTGGAGCTCAATCATGCCTAGATCTAAAGGTTAATCAACTTATTACAAACCCTAAATCATACCCAAGCTTGGAAATGGCTCAAGAAGGACTTTAAATTGAGCTATAAGTGACTATAAGCATGAAAACAGAGGGAAACTGAGTTATACCTCAAGGAAATCACTGAAATAACACCAAGATGTCTGGCCTCCTTCTTCTCTTCTTGATCTACTCTCCTTTTCTCTCAAAATCTTCAAGAAAACACACCAAAGTACTTCAATCTCACAAGGAACAAGGGTTGGACGATATAGGGAGCTCTGAGGGTGAAGGGGGCGAGCTTGGGGGCGCATTAGGTGACTTAAATAGGGTGCAAACCCTTGAAATTAGGGTTTCATCAGACAACGGGGACTCGCCGAGTCCAGAATATGGACTCGCCGAGTCGCCAACTTAAACGTGCTCCATCTCCCATCTCTACTTGGCGAGTCGGGCCTACAACTCGCCGAGTCCAAGGCTAAAAAAATGCAACACTTAGATAAATTTTACATACCAGGAACCAGGTGCTACAAATCTCCCCCACTTATTTTAGACTTCGTCCTCGAAGTCTGCTGCTCGATCCTGAAACAGCTTGGGGTAATGCTCCATCATTTCTTTCACCGGCTCCCAAGTCTATTCTGAACCCTTTTGGTGCTGCTATCGCACCTTCACTAATTCAACCCTCTTGTTCCTCAGATCCTTCGACTTCCGGTCGAGGATTGTGATTGGGCGCTCAATGTAATTCAGGCTGTCATCAACCCGTATATCCTCTAGCAGTACCACCGCTGAATCATCCACTAGGAACTTTCGCAGCTGGGAGACATGGAAGGTGCTGTGGATCCGACTGAGCTCGGCTAGCAGATCCAGCCGATATGCCACATTGCCCACCCGGGCTATAACCTTGAACGGACCAATGTACCTCGGGCCCAACTTGCCCCACTTCCTGAATCGAATGACGCCTTTCCAAGGCGACACTTTCAGGAGAACCATATCCCCGAACTGGAACTCCAGGTTTGATCGACGCTTGTTGGCGTAACTTTTCTGTCGACTCTGCGCAGTCTGAAGCATGCTTCGAACCTGCTGGATTCTCTCGGTCGTCTTGAGCACCACCTCGGTGCTCCCCATGACCCTCTGGCCAACTTCACCCCAACATATCGGAGTCCTGCACCTCCGTTCATACAACATCTCGAATGGAGGATGGTCAATAGTCGCGTGGTAGCTGTTGTTGTATGAGAACACAGCCAAGGGAAGATAGGTATCCCAACTACCACCGAAGTCTAACACACATGCCCGCAACATATCCTCCAACGTCTGGATGGTCCGCTCGCTCTGACCATCCGTCTGTGGGTGAAAGGCGGTGCAAAAATGCAGACGAGTGCCCAACTCATCATGAAACTTCTTCCAAAACCTGGAAGTAAACCGCACATATCGGTCTGATATCACTGACACTAGCACCCCGTGCCGCGCCACTATCTCCCTGATGTAGATATCGGCCAACTTTTCGGCCGAGATACTCTCCTGGATCGGAATAAAATGAGCGCTCTTGGTCAACCGATCCACGATGACCCAAATCGAATCTACTCCTCGCGCCGTCCGGGGAAGCTTTGGGATAAAATCCATCGTAATATCTTCCTATTTCCACAACGGGATATCCAACGGCTGCATCTTGCCGTGCGGTCTCTGATGCTCAGCCTTGACCTTCCTACAGGTCAAACACTATTCGACGTACCACGCCACATCCCGCTTCATGCAGGGCAACCAATAGTCTAGACGAAGATCCCTATACATCTTTGTCACCCCTGGGTGAATAAAGAATCGGGATTTGTGTGCCTCCTCCATCAAGATCTGGTGCACGCCTCCGTGATACGACACCCACACCCTACGGTGTAGTGTCAATAATCCTCGGCTATCATAATCGAAGGAGGTGACTTGACCCACTATTCGCTCACTCTTCCGATGTTCCTCCTTCATAGCCTCCTGCTGAGCTTCCCGAATCTGCTCTAACAGTGGAGTCACCACCGTCATCCTCATACACAAATCCCTAATCGGTGCCACCTTACGGCTAAGCGCATCGTCCGCCACATTGGCCTTCCCCGGGTGATAAAGGATCTCGCAATCATAATCCTTCACCACGTCCAACCACCGACGCTGCCTCATGTTCAGATTCGGCTGATCCATGAGGTACCTCAAACTCTTGTGGTCCGTGTAAATGGTACATCGAACCCCATAGAGGTAATGCCGCCAAATCTTGAGGGCGAAGACCACCGCCCCCAACTCTAAATCATGCGTCGGGTAGTTCGCCTACTGAGGCTTCAACTGCCTCGAGGCATAAGCAATGACATGTCCCCTCTGCATCAATACTGCGCCTAAGCCCGAGATAAACGCATCACAGTATACCACAAAATCCTCTACGCCCTCGGGCAGGGCTAAGATTGGCGCCTCGCACAATCTCTGCCTCAGAATCTCGAACGCTGCCTGCTGCTCAGGCCCCCATCAGAAGACCACGACTTTCCTAGTTAACCGTGTCAGGGGTATGACTATCTTGGAGAAATCCTGAATGAATCCCCGATAGTAGCTTGCTAATCCTAGGAAACTCCGAATCTCGGATGGAGACTTCGGAACCTCCCATCTCATCACGGCCTCCACCTTGGCTGGGTCTACTGAAATCCCGTTCTGGTTGACGAGGTTCCCAAGAAATTGCACCTCGCGTATCCAAAACTCACATTTGGAGAACTTGGCGTACAAGCTCTCCCTCTTCAAGGTCTCCAAAACCTTTCTCAGATGCTCCTCGTGCTCCTCCTACACACGCGGTTCATGAGGTCCATGAACGCGGCAGGAGCATTGGTGAGCCCAAACGGCATCACCACGAACTCATAATGGCCATATCACATCCGAAACGCGGTCTTCCGTACATCCTCCTCTCTAACCCTCATCTGATGATAACCTGAATGGAAATCGATCTTGGAGAACCAAAATGCTCCCTGTAACTGATCAAAGAGGTCATCAATCCTCGGGAGTGGGTAACGGTTCTTCACCGTTACCTTATTCAGCTCTCGGTAATCTATACACATCCGATGCGAACCGTCCTTCTTCTTTACAAACAGGATCGGGGCTCCCCAGGGTGAACTGCTCGATCGAATAAATCCCTTGTCTAGCAGCTCCTGCAGCTGCGTAGACAACTCCTACATCTCGGGAAGAGCCAACTGATAGGGTGCCTTGGCTATCGGAGACGCACCAGGAACTAGGTCGATCCTGAACTCTACCTGACGCTCCGGAGGTATTCTAGGAAGCTCCTTCGGGAACACATCAGTGTAGTCTCGCACCACTGGAACCTCGCTTACCGTCGCCTTACCCATCTCCCGAGTATCCATTACTTACGCGACATATCCCTCGCAACCCTGCTGAAGGTAGCGCCTAGCTCTCGCTGCTGAACATACTGTGGGTCCACATTGTGGCCTCTCGCTGTGGATCACCAACTCTCCCCCACTTGGGGTCCTGATCCGCACTAGCTGCTGTGCGCAATCTATCACCGCCCCATTAGGGCTCAACCAATCCATGCCTATAATCACCTTGTTCTCCGTAATGGTATTGGAACCAAATCCACCAAAAAGCGCTCCTCAAATAACCTTAGAACACAATCCCTGAATACTGCTGACGCTCGCACCGATCGATCATCGGCAATCTCTACCTCTAAAGGGAAATCCAACATGACCAAAGACTCAGTAAACCTCTTGCTAAGCGCAAGGGAAACAAATGATCGGGTGGCACTTGAGTCAAACAACACCTGTACAAGGATACCGTTCACATGGAACGATCCTAATGCATATACACAGAGCACATACCAATATCATAACATCGTAAAAATAAAATAGAGGGAAAGAATCATACCCGTCACCACATCGGGTGCGGCGCGTGCCTCCTCGGTAGTCAGCTGAAACGCCCGACTCCTCACCACTGGAGCCTCTGCCTTGCCTTGTCGGCCATCTGTAATCCGCAGGGTAGCTGGAGCAGGCGCCTAAACCGGCGCTGATGCTATCAACTGGGGGCAATTGGCCTTCTTGTGGCCCCTCTGGTTGCAGTGGAAACACAACAACTCCGATGTCTGTATCACAGGTGCAGGGGCGGTACAATCCCTGCTGAAGTGCCCGGTCTTGCCGCACTTATAGCAGCCCGACGATCCCAGTCTACATGCCTCCTCATGAGGCCTGCCGCATTTCTTGCAGCGGCTCGGTCCTGACTGGCCTTTCGGCCTACCATCTGATCCCTTGGGCTTCTTCCCCGAAGCCCCTCCTGTCTTTCCCTACTCTTACTTCCTCTTCCGGATGTGCACCAGATCTATCTCCCTCTCCCTCGCCCTGGCAATCATAGAGTCCAAGGTAGGGCAAGCTGAAAAACTGACATGCTCTCAAATATCAGCTCGGAGCATGTCATGGTAGCGGGTCCTCCTCATGTCCTCATCACCCGCATACTGGGGCACCAACAATGCCCTCTCCCAGAACTTGGCGGTGATCTCCGCCACAGTCTCCGTCGCCTGTCTCATATCTAAGAACTCCCTGGCCAGCTGCTGAAGCTCGACAGCCGGCGCAAACTCTACCCTGAACCTGGTCACGAAGTCCGACCAGGTCATAGCCTCGACAACCGAGGCTCCCAACGAGTCACCAACGGACTCCCACCAATCCCTAGCTCGATCTCGCAAACACCCTGCTGCAAACCTCACCTTCGACCCCTCAAGGCAGAAGCTAGTCAACTGTGCAGGCTCAATGTATGCAATCCATCGCCTGGCAGCAATGGGGTCCTTCGCCCCGTGAAAATCCGGCGCACCACTGCCCCTAAAGTCCTTAAAGGACAGTGTGCGAGATCCCGACTGGCTAGATGCCATGTCGCTCCTAAATGCCTTAAGGCGATCCTCCATCAACTCGACTATCCCTTCCTTGATCGACCCGAAAATGATGGGGGTCGACTCAAGGATGCCTCTGGTGATCTCTGACGCGATGAACTCGCGTAGCCCCTCATCTACTGGCTCAGAACCTGATCCTGAACCTGTACTGCCAACTGCTGGTCTCGAGCGTAGTACCACCATTCTGCAATACATACAGGCAACTATTAGTGATACTGATATCTCTAAAGGGATCACATCTATTACAAGTTCCCCGGTCTTGTCTTAGCCTTCCTCAATTCAGGTACGGATCCTCTGCTTTCAGTAGTACGGGCCCATACTACCTTCCACATCTATCCGTACCTTCCTCAAGGACTGCCTTGACTCCACCAGATCCCTTTCACCACTGCTGATCTCTGCTACTCTTATCCTAGGCTTACCCTAGGAAACCTCTGACTCCACCCAAGCCAATCCTCAGCTGCTGAAGGTCTCTTTGTAATGCCAATTAGCGATTACCTGAATACAATCACATGCAACGAGGCTCGGATAATCCTTCGAGTAAGGGACTCATCCCTACAACGGTTAGGACTCAAACAAGAGCTACGCAATAGGGTCAAGTCCAACACTCTAAGATTATTCAACCCTGATCACATGTGACTTTAACGTATTCACCTAACAGCTAACTCCCGTCACTCAAAGCCCACATAGCACAAAGCAAACAACATTTGGACAAAAGGGAACAATCTCAAGCAACTCTATCCTCATAGAGAGAAACTGAACTAGCGTACAATGCTAAACTCATACTATTAGGCACAACCTAAACAGGCTATCCTACTGCTGTCTACTCGATTCTAGCATGCAAATTTCATACACTGAAGCACATAAAGCAGGCACATAAGGCATCACTCCAAGATCCTTAGTCCTATTCTAGCATGTTGTTCTACTGAAACTGATAAACACCACATAAGCTTGTATGGGTACTTTGGGGAATACTTACTTGAGCTCGGCCGGTCGCGCACATCACACACTTTGTTCCTTCTTAAAACTCTTTACTTAACCTTTTAGAAAAACTTTTTCTTTTTCAAAATCTTTTAATCCCTCGATTTGAGTTTAGACACCCCCGAAGGTTTGTCCAAATCCCTCAACCCAGGGCTCTAATACCAACTTGTAACATCCCAAAAATACAAGCCAAAAATTTCATTTTTAGAAAATATACTTTGCAAAACAGTAGAAATAAAACATTCACCGATCATATCATTTCACAAAAGATGTTGCGTGTCTGAAAAACCATTTTTTTAAAACATAATAATGTCAGAGTACAAATCCCCAGGAAGATCTCATAGTGCGGAATACAAGCATGTATGTGATGTGTCGCTACCGCGCCAACACCTTCCTCTTCGAAGAACAGGTACCTGAAACCAAAACTGAAAACTGTAAGCATGAAGCTTAGTGAGTTCCCCCCATCTTACCACATACCATACAATCACATATCATACATACTGCCGGGCAATTCTGGGGTGCCCGAGCTACCCGGTACGACCATTCTGGGGTGCCGACCTACCCGTGTCAAGCCGTTCTGGGGTGCTGACTACCCATGTCAAGCCATTCTGGGGTGCTGACTACCCATTGGTCCTAACAACCGATCCTCGGGGACTATTTCACCCCTACTGCTACTATCACATATATCATAACATAACATATTATCAGACATTTCTGGGGTGTCCGATCTACCCTTCGGTCCTAACGACCGAACTTGGGGACTATTCCCCTCCTACTACCACTATCACATATAACATATCATGCCAGCATATAAACATATCATCGCATACTATCAGACATATCTGGGGTGTCTGACCTACCCTTCGGTCCTAACAACCGAACTCTACTACTATCACATATACATATCATGCCAGCATATAAACATATCAGGTAGTAGAAAACCTAAATGATATCACAAAGACAATCATCTAACATATAACTCCTACTGGTGGGCCGGCATTGTGGCCGTAGACCCACCGCTACTGGAAGGTAACTCACCTCAAAGTAGCTGCTGATCTGCGTGGGAACTGACTGTCTTCTTCTGCTGCTGCCCCGGAAATCCTCCGGCTATAATTCTCACAAAGCACTCAATCAAATACTGCTAAACGACCTCAGGATAAAATGACCATTTACCCCTAACCAAACCAAGAGTCAAAGTCAAAGTCAACTTCCAGTTGACCCGACTCGCCGAGTTGGCTTGCCAACTCGCCGAGTCCCTATCCATTCGATGGACCATAATCCCGTCTCTACTCGTCGAGTTAGGCATTGACTCCACGAGTTTTCTTCTAACCTATGTCCAATAGTCCTTCATCCTACTCGCCGAGTTGTATGAACAACTCGTCAAGTTCATCTTTATCCGAAGAACATTCTATGCTGAGACTCGCCGAGTTGTATGAACAACTCGCCAAGTCTGTTCTTGAGGCAAGAAGATTTCCTGGGACTCGCTGAGTCAGGGCATTGACTCGCCGAGTTCCTTCATGGGTGAGTCTGGCTTCCGACTCACTGAGTCACACCCCATGCCTCACTACTCCACTCCGCAAACACGAAAAATGGGGAAAACTCGGGGACTCGCGACTCGACTCGCCGAGTCTTTCACATGCAATTACTATACACTCGATTTTGCTTGAATCCAGCTCATGCCACACATAGATCTGGGTTTGTAGGGCTTGATTAACACGTAAAGTTTCCAACTTTATGTGTAAATAAACACCAATGAAGGTTTTAGGGCTCAAAATGCACTAAAAGAGTAGATCTTGGGCTTTCATGCGATATGGCTCCATAAAGGTAGTAGATCCGAGCTGCTGGAGCTCAATCATGCCTAGATCTAAAGGTTAATCAACTTATTACAAACCCTAAATCATACCCATGCTTGGAAATGGCTCAAGAAGGACTTTAAATGGAGCTATAAGTGACTATAAGCATGAAAACAGAGGGAAACTGAGTTATACCTCAAGGAAATCACTGAAATAACACCAAGATGTCTGGCCTCCTTCTTCTCTTCTTGATCTACTCTCCTTTTCTCTCAAAATCTTCATGAAAACACACCAAAGCACTTCAATCTCACAAGGAAAAAGGGTTGGACGATATAGGGAGCTCTGAGGGTGAAAGGGGCGAGCTTGGGGGCACATAAGGTGACTTAAATAGGGTGCAAACCCTTGAAATTAGGGTTTCATCAGACAACGGGGACTCGTAGAGTCCAGAATATGGACTTGCCGAGTCGCCAACTTAAACGTGCTCTATTTCCCGTCTCTACTCGGCGAGTCGGGCCTACAACTCACCGAGTCCAAGGCTAAAAAAATGTAACACTTAGATAAATTTTACATACCAAGAACCAGGTGCTACAGATATACATAATTATAGTTTTTTATGGAAACTAATTAAATTCGCCATTAATGTCTGCAATAACATTCTTTCATAAGGAATTTGAATCTAGGTTTTCATGTATGAGTTCGTGTTTTGTTTTACGACCTACTCATTTAAAATACAACAAAGTTGCACAGAACATGAAGAACGAGACTCTATTATACTAGAATACACTCTCATTATGCTAGAATACACTCTCATTCTACCAGAATAAAATTTCATTCTGCTATAATACACACTCGTTCTCCATGTTCCATGCAACTTTATTGTATTTTTAGTGAGTGAGTCAGGAAACCATATACATGAAAACCTAGATGTGAATTAATTCTGAAAGAATATTATTGTTGATATTAATGACAAGTTTACTTAATATCCATAAAAAAGAAATTATAATTATGGATATCATTTAATATACATATAATTATGGAAATCATTTAATATATATCTTTATTTGATTAAATAATAATTTATTTTTTATAAAATTCTTATTGGTGCATTCTGGCACACAATAGATGTGGGAAACACATGAACGTACATCAGTATTAATAAACCAACAAGATAGAGTACTAAGACTCAAATAGCCAAGGTTGAAGGGTATATAAACTCATACAAAACCAAAAAGGATATAAAATCCCTAAATCATATCCAAAGAGTTTAATAACTCAAAATTTCTATCCAACAAAAGTATTAACCAATTCCAATATCAAGGGCTTACTAACCCATAAACAATAATAAGGTATTTTTTATTCCATAATCCAAAAAAGGGTTACTTTATAAGTATCCCAAACAAAATCAAATTAGGGATCTAAAGACCCATACCAAATCAAAAGGGTATAATATAACCCGTAGTTCCATACATATCTAAAGGCTAAACATTTGTTAGTAAATAGTGACAATTATCAGTAAGGGTAAATAAAGAATAATCCCACAAATGATATGCAATGAATACATCTATTACCAGCCCTTATTAATCTTATAAGTCCAAAATCCATAAATAATGATGGCTAAATAATTAGGACTCATAGGTAGTGCCATAGTGGAACCACTACTTAACTATTGTCCAACATGCAATGCTAGGCACTAGGAAGTCATCACCCTAGGCCACACAAGGGGTACTAAGCCCATATGTGCATGTAAGGATTGTTAGGTTATATATCTTTCTAAACACATGATCATGAAAGCGGAAGACTTAACAAAATCCTATGTTTTCATCCAACTTATGAGAATCTAAGTTCCATTATATTATTATAACTACAAGATTAATAAGTAAACATACATACCTCTTTTGTAACTATAGATATTCTTTCTTAAGATCTTGTTCTTGCCACCTTGCTTAGATGAGAGGACCTAAACTAGAATCCATCTAATGCTTCATACCTAAAAACATGAAAGAGCAAAATGAAAAAAACCCTAGGAGAGGGAGGCTAAGAACAAAAATTCCATTAACCCTAAAAATGGTTATTGTTATTGTCCAAACAAGGGAATGGAGAAGAGAGCCGAAATTTCAAGGAGGAAGTGAGCATCTAGGGTTTGATCTCTAACTCTCTATCTATAGGTTTCAATTGCTTAGTTCTGAAGCAACTCTAAAACCTTGATATGACATATCCATAAATTATCCCTTAGGGTTTTGAAATGTTCCAATTAATTAAACCTTTTAGTTAATTAATATTCAACCCCTATCAGTAATTAATTCCCAATTAATTACACAATAGTTTCTAATTAATTTATCAAACATGACAAATTAATAAACTAATTTCTCCAAACTTATGTCTTTTAATTGCTTAAATGGGTCTTGAGGGAAACCTAAAAGACTTTTCTACTATTAGAAATGTAATGTAACACCAAGTCCTGGTATGCTTACTCTTAACGTTTTTCTTATTAATAGTCTTAGATTATGGGTTTTGAGGCGATCACGACGTGGTGAAGAATGCACCACAATGTGGTCATGAGCTAACGAAATGCACATTCAGTTAGGTGAGATGACCAGATTGTAAAACCCTAATTTTCGGGCTTAGGGCCCTATTTAAGGGAAGTGAAGGCTAGGGTTTACACACTCCAACCTCCATCACCTCCATTCACCCTTAACAAGCACCGTAGCCACTATTTTGATATTTGAGAGCTTTTTGGTTGCTTTTGGTGTCTTGAAGAATAAGGAAGAGCTTTTAGTGCATAGATCCATCTTACAAACCTCATCATCATCTTCTACTACATACTCTAGACCCTTGTGAGTATTCAAGATGATGGGTTTTGAGCATAACTACATCCTATGTGATCATGCAACCCTAATTGTTTTGGATCTAAGTTTTTCACTAGTTAAACATGCAAATTGAATACCAAAGCAAAACCCTAGATCTAGTATATATAATTCGAAATTCATGTATATAAAAGGGTTTAGAAGATTACCTTTCTTGTTATGTAGTAATAATAAGAAATCCTTTGTTGATCTTGACTCTTGAAAGCTTAGTGCCTCAAATGTTGCACCTCTAATGGGTTACAAACAATTTTAACAAGAGGATGAGAGGAGAGAGGAGGTAATACTTTAGAATTTCGGCTAGGGTTTGTTGCAACAATAGCAGTGGCCGAAATCCCTAAGCGGTGGGGTCTTTATATAGCTGAGGCTATTAGGGTTTCCTGGTGGAAACCCTAATTTCCTTCTTAAGGATTAAGCAGCCCATGGACCCTTCATCAATAGGCCTTAGACGAAAACTTATATGGCCTCCTATAATTTTCTTCCACTCCCATCTAAGGATTCCAGTAGCCTAGTTTCACAACTATCAGTGATTTGCAAAACAACCCTTGCACCTTTAACCAGTTCCTTTAATCCCATAATTAATTCCTAATTAATTTCTGATTAGATACTAATTAAATAACATGATTTCTAATTAATATATTATTCTCATAATATATTAATAAATCATTTATTAACCTCTCTCTCCATAAGTCAACCTTTCAAGTTGCTAAAATCCAAAAGGAACATGCTACTATCAAATCAAGTACATACCAATTATAATTATGGACTTAGACATCCAATCCAACAGTCTCCCACTTAAATAATCCTAATAACTATGATTGCAAGTATGACCTCAAAATTTGATCAGCAATCATAGCTTCCAAAAGCCGCTGTCGAACTCTGACCTAGTCAGTAGTGTGTCCTTAGATAAGGGATCATATAATCCTCCGTTCTGCAAGATATCTTGTAGACAAATGACATGGAACACAATCATTCTCATTGTCCAACAATTTGTTTCCCCGATTTCTGATTTGTATGACAAGGAACTTAATTGAACACATCAATTAAGTCCTAACCGGTCTCGACACATAAGTCAACACTAAATCATCGAGGGGCCCAAGATATTGCTTTTACCCCTTGGGGAAAAAGGAGCAGATAAAAATTGACTTATATGCTTGTACTATTTACTCATCAAATCATACACAACAATACGTTTTATAACATCAAGTTACTGACGTGTTTATACATTATCAATGCACAACCAACATGTAAACAACAACTCATATATCTCGGTTTAAAGATTATACAATATTATCGTCTCATAATTACTCATGATAAATTCCATGAAGTAATTCAAATGAGTGTGGGTTTAGTCCAATACTCAAATCTCCATTTCAAGAGTACTCATGAACGTTGCAGCAAACCATTGCTATGTCTAAACACTTAGATATTCTACAAAGCCTTAATTCATTACTTACTTCCAAAGTATAATCGACTATGGATGTTTTGAATAATCCAATTATTCGGGAAGTAAAACATGCAAAGTTAAAACACAAAGAAAAACAATTAACAAAAGATAGTAAACATTACTCATAAATAAATCTCCATTATTTAATCATCAAATTTCAATTACATTTATACCGTTACAAGTTTCTAAATGTCTATCTAATCACTAAAACTAATACCATCCTTCAGACCAATGCTCCTCGCATGCTGAACATGCTTAATCCTACTCAGACCCTTTGTAAGGGGATCTGCAAGATTCTCTTCTGATGATACCCTCTTGACGACGAGGAGTCCTTGTTCTACCTGATGTCTGATAAAGTGGTATTTTCTGTCGATATGTCTTGATCCACCATGATCTCTTGGTTCCTTGGTCAAGCAATTTCTCCTTTATTATCGTAGAAAATCTTCTTGGGCGCCTTTATGGCTGGCACAACTCCAAGGTCTCAAATGAAGTTATTCAGCCATATATCCTCCTTTGATGCTTCGCTCAAAACTATATACTCTGACTCACACGTTGAATCAGCCACGGTCTCCTGCTTGGAACTTTTCCAAGTCACATAGCCTCCATTTAGGGTAAACACCCAACATGACTGAGAACGGAAGTTATCCCTGTCAGTATGAAAGTTGGGATCACTATACCCTGTAACTCTTAAGTCGTCACTACCACCAAGCACAAGGACCCAGTCCTTTGTCCTTCACAGATACTTAAGAATGTTATTTACTGCTATCCAGTGAGCTTTACCCAGGTTTCCATGATATCGAAGAACCATGCTTAAGGAAAAAGCCACATCAGGACGAGTACATGTCATAGCATACATGATCAATCCAACAACGGAAACATATGGAATTCGACTCATTTATGCTATCTCGACATCGGTACTTGGACTCTGAGTCTTACTTAGTTTGGTATTGCTCTGGATAGGTAACTCTCCCTTCTAGGAATTCTCCATGCTAAAACGCTTTAACACTTTATCCAAGTAAGTGCTTTGACTAAGTCTAATTCGTCTTCTGCTCCTATTTCTCAAAATTCTTATTCCCAGAATATAAGCAGCCTCTTCTAGATCCTTCATAGCGAAACACTTTCCAAGCCAGGACTTAACTTCCTGCAAGGTTGGAATGTTGTTTCCTATGATTAGTATGTCATCAAAATACAACACTAGAAAGCTAACTATCCTCCCACTAGCTTTGACATTATATACATGACTCATCCTCACTCCTAGAGAAACCAAACTCTTTGACTTTCTCATCAAAGAAAAGATTCCATATGTGAGGAGCTTGTTTCAATCCATAGATTGATTTATCAAGCTTACACACTCTATTGGGATACTTAGCAACCACAAAACCCTCTGTCCGACTCATGTAAACATCTTCAGCTAGCTTTCCATTAAGGAAAGCGGTTTTGACATCCATCTGCTAGATTTCATAATCATGAAACGCAGCTATGGCTAAAATAACCCTTATAGATTTGATCTTAGCAATTGGTAAGAAGGTCTTATCATAGTCAACCCCTGGGGTTTGAGTAAAGCCCTTCGCCACCATTCATGACTTAAACATGTGTACCTTTCCATCTATGTTGGTCTTCTTCTTGAAGATCAATTTGCACCCAACTGTCTTACGACATGGTACATTGTCAACCAAGTTCCAAACTTGATTGACATACATGGACTAGATCTTGCTATCCATCGCCTCTTTCCACTTAGCAGACTCAAGGCCCGACATGGCTTCCTTGTAGTTAGAAGACTCATCCAAATTTATCAGTGTACTATCACTGATAAACGTATCACCATCTGTAGTAATATGGAATCCATAAACTCAGGTTCCATTCTAACTCGATCGGAATATCTAATAGGTAATGACTCATCAATCGGTTCAACATGAATTCATTCCTCAGGTTGAGTGCTAGTGTTAGAGGTTCCTTCATTGCTTGACTCTTGAATTTCTTCAAGATCAATTATACTCACACTGTCCTCTTTGCGTATGAGTTCTCTCTCGCGGAAAACTCCCCTTTGTGCAACGAAGAGCACGTTTTCACTATCTTTGTAGAACAAGTATCCAAAGGACTTATGTGGGTAGCCGATTGTAACGCCCGCAGAACCGGGCTAGTAAATTTAGAGATAATGGGGGTCGAAAACGACTTTTCGACAAAACATTATTTAAAATAAATAATCTTAACCAAGTTGCAGAATATGTCTCAAGGGTTCCGTACATATAAAGAACGCCGAAATCCGAGTTATAACGAAGAAGTTATGACCTGTCGAACATTCGCGACGAAACCGGCACGGCACCCGGAAGACGTAAATAGTGAATTTACGATCGAGCGACTTTTAGCCTTAGTGAACTAAATGAAAGTCGTAGAATATGTTAACCTAAGAGCATCCATAAAAAGAACGCCCAAATATGACTTCGTATGAGGAAGTTATGATTTTTCTAAGATTTGGCCTAGCAGTGCACGCCCAAAACTCGAATTTTAGTTCGAGCAGTTTTCGGCTTATGTGACCTAAATGAGAGTTGAAGATCTCATTAATAGGAACTCAACAATAAAAAGACAGACGAAAACGGAGTCCGTGTGAAGGAGTTACGAATTCTTCGCGGTCATTTAACAACCTAACCTCCTCCTACTGTTAAACTTAAAATCGGTCGAGAATTAGCCGACAGAGTCAAAATGAAAGTTGTAGATCTTATTTTTACCTACGCGTGGATACAAAGAACGTTAAAAACAGAGCTCGTATACGAAAGTTATGAATTTTTGAAAATTGGCTGATTTCCACCCTGTGTGCGATGCCACAATTCAGCACCAGGCTGTGCCTGGCTGTACCCAACTGGCCACGACGTGGGCATGAAATGGCCACGATGTGGGAGCCTCTTCAGCCTCCTATAAATAGAGACGCCCCTCTCCTTCATTCTTCACACCTTAACCCTTCATTCCACTCTCTATACTCTCTCTCTAGGCCCCGAACCCCCCCCCCCCCCCCCCCCCCCGAAAAGCCTAGGGAACCCCCTAGCACAAGGCGGAAGCCCCAGAGTGCCCGACGGCCCCGAGAAAAAGGGTCTTTCAGCTCAGAAACGCTGCTCCTGTGAAGCCCGGTTTTGCGAAAAAAACCCGCTGTAAGTGAGCTACGCCTACGCTATTTTTAATATAGCTTCTAATTAATTATAGTAACATTATTAGGACCTTAAAATAACTATTTGGGTTATTATTATGAGTTACATAGTGTTGTTTAATGCTTATATAATAATAATAATAGCTAGACTATTAAATTAGTCTCGATAAATACTGAACTAAACCCTAGTGGTAATGATACTAGGTTTTGTCGAGGGAAATTGTTTTAAGAGTAACGATGTGCTGTCCAAGTACTGAGTCACCACCGTATCAGGTGAGTGCATATTCCCTTTCATGAACATGATTTTAATACAAGTATTGATTGAAGTATTAATTATATGTTTACGTGCGAGTTAATTGATGTTGCCTGAAATACGTGTTAAAGAACATACCTGATTATATATGATGATTTAGGATAAAGAGTAAACCTAAATTAATTATGAGGAATATTGGGTAGTATTTTATTACGAGTACAAGTGAGTTATACTCATAGAATAGAACTTTAGTATATGTCATTTATCCGGGTGCATGGATTAGACACAGTCATTGTCCCTAGTCCGAGAGTATGGATTGGACATAGTCAACTGTCATTAATTCGGGGGTATGGATTAAGACATAGTCAGTTGTCCTTAGTCCGGGAGTATGGATTAAGACATAGCCATTCGTCCCTAGTTTGAGAGTATGGATTAGGCATAATCATTCATCATTAATCCGAGAGTATGGATTAGTCATTCGTCCCTAGTCTGAGAGTATGGATTAGGCATAACCATTCATCATTAATCTGAGAGTATGGATTAGGTAAATCCGTTCATTTCTGATATGGGAGTATGAATTAGGTAAAATGGTTAATCTTAGGTTTGAGGGTATGGATAGTCTCGTTGTGAGGATCGACGGGGTGGGATAAGAGTTGCTTATACATATATGGTGAAATTGTATATTTTGTGAGTTCTAAATTATATATATGATATAACATTGTGGGATTGAAATCCTATGTACTCACCAGGATTCCCAACCTGACCCACTCAGTTTATTTATATCACAGGTGTTGATATGAAGTCACATTACACTAAGATATTAAGGAGATATAAATCACTAGTGATAATGAATGTAAGTTTTGTTTATGCTTATGTTTCTGTATTGACGACGACATCCCAAATGTTTTAAAAAGATTAAAAATAGTTTTCTTTGGAAATGATTTGATAATGTAATTATCATGTTATTCTGGGAACAAATTCCGCAACATTTTTCTTAAAAAGAGATACTCTGATTTTTATAAAGCATAAACATAATCGGTCTTTTCTGGCCGTGGAAATTGGGATGTTGTCACAACCCAAATTTACTGCCGTTACAAATTCCGCCTACACTAACGAAATTCGTCATTATATACTATTTTCTGTAATGATTGGAGTCGTCAATAAGCAAATATCTAGTTATTTATATGTCTTGATATTATCATAAGTAAATATAACTTGTATGTGTTAACCCCATTTAACCAAATAGAGTTATATTACTTTTCAACCACTTCACCCGGGTAAAAAGTTTTAACTCTGTTAAACTTTAGCATCGGGTAGCCGTGTATCGGGTGCAATACCCGAGGCATATGAAAAGAGTGTAAACAACATTTGAACACTCTTTTACCACACATTCACTCTCTCTCACTACTTTCTCTCTCTAGACTCGAACCCGACTCCAAAACCGCGAATTCCGGCTTCCAAAACGTAAGGAATTTTTCCCTATCTTGTTCTAAACATACTTCAGTGTATTTAGAAGCCAAAAACCATAGGATTTGAATGATTAGAAGGAGTTTACGGCCTAGGAAGCCCCTTAGGCCGTAAACACCCAATACTTGGCCAAATACCCCGTTTTTCCTTCCTTTAAGCTCATATACTAATTAAGGGATTTACCTAGGGGAGTTTGGACATTAAAACATAAAGAATTGAGTCCTAAAAAGGAGTTTACAACCCAAGCTTATGCTTAGGCCGTAAACACCCAAAAATCTTGGATTTAAGTCCCAAAAACTCATCTAGGGTGTTTAGAAATTTAGCCTTGACACTAGGAAATGTTTAAGTACATCAAACAACACCATTTGAGGACAAAAAGAGGAGTTTACGGCCAAGCCTAAGCTTGGGCCGTAAACACCCAAATTTTTGTGTCAAACAAGTCCCAAAACTTACCTAAGGCATGTAAGGAATTTAGCTAAGACCCTAGGAAGTGTGTTGTACCATTAAACATCTTATTTTGAAGCCAAAAGAAGTGTTTACGGCCAAGGCTATGCTTGGGCCGTAAACTCCCCAATTTTGATGCCAAAATGTCCCAAAACTCCATATAAGGCCTTCTAGTATTTATCTAAGATGAAGGGAAGTGTGTTGTACCATTTAAACATCCATTTTGAAGGGTTAAATGGAGTTTACGGCCCAAGCACAAGTCTTGGCCGTAAACTCCCCAAAATGTCACAAATTGAGGGTTTTAACCCTCCTAATTAGTCCAAGGCACTTGCTAGTAAATTAGGGAAGTGAAATAAGGCCATAAACTTGCTCTATAGAGGGATACATGAGTTTACGGCCAAGCCTAGAGGGCTTACGACCGTAAACTCCCAAGGAGTGGCCTTTGGGCCATAAACTCCAAGGGAGTGAGCTCATGGACCCTCCCGTAAATCTTTCTTGGCCTTGTACCACTCCCGGGAACCCCTTCTAGGCCCTAAAACCCCGAAACGATGCTAGAATGCCCAAATACTTTATCAAAAGGCATAAAATGTCTAATTTATTGTAAAATACATATTTCATATGAATCTAGGGTCCTAAAAAGGTGCTCAAGTCGTTATTTGGTACCAAACGCTCAACCGACACTTTTACCCGATTTACCCGATTCACCCGATTTACGCGATTTCAGGTGAGTTCATACCCCTTTAATGAACCTTTCAAATGTTTTATATGTTTTAGGGGGGATAAAAGTCAATTATACATGTTTATGGAAATTTATACAAGTCATTTATTCATGTTACGGAAATTAATCACATGTGATTCACTATCCGTAGTTCAAATCACATGTGATTTACCACTATGCTTTATAAAAAGGACTTTCGTTTTCAAAGCCCGTTCGGATAAAAGATCAATTTTCTAAATATTCCCTTTTGACAAGATTTTTATTAAATAAATTCCTTATAAAATGTAACCACACCAATATATTTATATAAATAAGGCTTGAAGGACTTAGGACCGATAGCTTGCCTTAATTCCTGTTCTTGTTTGATGTGGGCTTAGGGTAGTTGGTATCCGTCCGACTGTCGTTGATTTCTTACTTATATATCGTATATATTTGTGTTGGATATGAGTATTTTCATTTCATTAAATGTTTAAACCACTAGATTGACAAGGATCATACGCACTAAGTTAACTATAATAGGTATAGTTAAGGCCACTATTACTCGCTATAGCTACTGCTCTACACACTATAATACGCTCTATAATGATACTATATACTAATACGAGAACATACTAAGAGTATACAAAAGACTACTACGCCATAATACAAGAGAAAACACTAATCAAGAGATAACACACTAACCCACTATGAGATACTCTATTCGCTACGCACTACGCCCAGAGTCTTCTGGCGGGAAGACGACGCTATATGTATAGATCTATACGGGGCAGACGCTATTATATCCCAACTGATTACTTCAGTCCGAGCCGTACAGGCCCAGGGATGCCGCTACTTCACTACACTGTGTATGACCGAGAAGGTCATGGGATCCTCTATTACTCCCACTATCGGTAACATACAAGAAATACACTATAACCACACTAAAATACTAGACAAAAGTTAAAGTTAATATCCCGAAGTAAACAAGTATCTAATAATAAAGAAAGTCTGCACCACTATTATGGATTTCAGGCATAACCTACCATATTGCATTACATATGGGGAACTCACTATTATACGGATATAACGAATGTTTTCTGAAAGGATGAAAATTACATGTTTCTTAAGGGTTTTCACTTACAAAGTATTTCTGGAAAATATAGGATTTTCTAGGTTTTTCTACTACTTATGAATGTAAACTACAGCTTTCCCTACTACCGGTTCTAATGCTTTTTATACAAAAACTCACACTAAACTCTTATGAACTCGCCAGCTTTATGCTGATATTCGTTTTCAAAATAACTTGTATCCTCAGGTCAAAGATAGACAGGTACAGGTGCACCATTTTGGAGAAGGTGGAGCATACAAGATCCATCTCTTATTTTTGATTTACTTTTGGTGATTGTTAAACATTACAAAACACACTTGTAATTAAATTCACGATGTAATGCAATGGTTGTATGTTTCTTGTTTTTACTATTATGCAATTGTGATGATACTGTACATGATGTCCTCCACCCCGAAACGTATTCTGCCGTTATCGGTTTTGGGGTGTGACAGATTGGTATCAGAGCATTGTTTATAGTGAATCAAGTATATCAACCTATAAAAGATATACGAACTATAAACACTTCGGGACTAAAACACTCTGACCACTAATATATACTATTAAGTATCTAAAAGATCTAACTAAGTATATATATATATATATATATATATATATATATATATACACACACACACATCACTATAAAACACAGAAGTCAGTATCATCCTAGAACAAAATGAAAGTATTAAGATTGTTGGGCAGCACAATTGGGTTTAGAGACATATAGTCACATTCAGTGTGATGTAGCCTGATCAACTACGTTTTCCTGAGAGTGACTAGCATGTGCCTAAGTTTGGTTGTGATGTTGCAACAAGTCTAAAACTTACCAACAATGCCATAATAACGCTACTATAAGAATACTATAGGAGTATTCTGTATCTCTAGATTATACGTATGTGACAATAAAAAGGGTCGTTACTAGTAGGACAATAGTTGCTAAGTGGATACACTACGATTACATGTGATTAGGGCGCTATAGACTCAGAATCTGCAGCCTTTGCTTCATTCCCTGTTCTTGTTTGATTGGGGGTCTGAAGTTAGGGTGGTTTATTCGAAGGACTATCTTGCTTCGATTACATGTAATTGGTATGCACTATGCAAGTATTGGGTCGACTAATAACGATTCATCCTATAAGGATCTTAGAATAGTACGTCTATTAATCTTCTTTTCCCCTTTTCTCGCGTAGATAGCATGGCTGGCTTCCACCTACCCGACGATCCATACTTTCCGAACCAGGGCAATGGAGGGTGGCTCGAAGAGGAGTTAGACGACGATCACCCGATTCCTTTGGATGATCATCATGCTGAAGGCTTCTCGGATAGCTCGAGCTCCGAGCCAAAAGTCAACAACCAACCTCCTGAAGCCCCGAACCCTAACCCCCGTCCGACATTTCAGGGCCCCACTCCTATGTGGGCAATATCCTTGCATCGATGGAGCGAAGAGCAGGGTCAGCCCTTGCCTTACAATGAAGACCGAAGCTTCTACAACATAAGCGAAGGAGGATAAGCGGATCGGGTTCTGCCCATCATGATCCGAAGGATTGCCAGAAATGTTGAGCAAAGTCAAGCTGCTATTGGTCGAGTTGTAGAAGTGGATGCCAACTCAAATCTCAACACTGTTCGCATCCGTCAACTCGAAGAAGCCATGGACAGGACAAAGAGGACCAACGAGGCTCTGCAGCATCAGCTGGCTGCATCCCGAGCTGAAGTTAGGGAACTCCGAGCACGCCAAAGGACTCATGATCGACACCTTCAAGAAGTAATGCGTCAGCTAGCGGATCTGAGGATTCTCCCAACAAGTAACCGTCGCCAGTAGAAGACGTCTAGTTACCTCACTCTTTTGTTTAAAGGATTAGCCTTTTTCTTTCTATGTTCCGTAGGTCTATTATCTGTAAACATTCCTAGCTTAAAAGTACTCTAGTTAAACCTCTAAACTGCCAACATTTTCTCTATGGTATGATGTAAGACCTACTGTTAGGTCAATCTTCATGAACTTATGTTGCATCATTAATACCAGTATATTGGCAGTTGATTTCTCTATTTCTATGACTCTCATACTGATCTTGGATTATGTTGACTTAATCCATGAAACACTCTATTCATATTCGCAATAGGTTCTTACTATTGCTATCATTTCTATGGTTTTCCAGTGAAGGATGCCTCCTCGAAAGCGTCCAAACCGAGGAAGACCAGCAACTCAAACCCCTCCTCCACCACCTCCTCCTCCACAGTTCGATCCGGTGTTGTTCCAAACGGCTGTGACTGCGGCTGTAACAGCAGCCATGGCCCAAATGAACTCGGGTGATGCGAGCGGTGGGAATTCTAGATTTGGTGAAGTCCACCAACGAGTGCAAGGATGCACTTATAAGGACTTCATGAATTGTAAACCTGCTTTCTTCGATAGTACCGGAGGAATTCTGGCATTGTCCCAATGGTTCGAAAGAACCGAAGCTGTATTTGAGATGTGCTCTTGCCCCGAAGAGAGCAAAATCAAGTTCGCTACTGCTACCCTCACTAACAGGGCCTTGTCATGGTGGAATGGCCATGTCAACGCGCTCTCCTTGGTCACAGCCAATGCCATGGGCTGGGACACTTTAAAAGATCTCATGAGAGGAGAGTACTGCCCTAGGGGCGAAGTTCAGAAGCTTGAGGAAGAACTCTGGAACCTCAAGATGAAAGGGACTGACATAACGGCTTACACTGCCAGGTTTTGCGACTTGGCGGCTATGTGTCCCAATATGATTCCGTCCGAAAGCAAGAAGATTGAGCGGTACATCTGGGGTTTAGTGCCCCCGTATCGAGGAAACGTTTTGGCCTCACGCCCCGCCACTTTTGACAGTGCCAAGGAATTGGCCCAGAGTCTGATTAACCATGAAGTCTCCTCCACTCCAGCAACGGCAACCACAAAAACCACCGCACCACCCGAATCATCTGACAGAAAAAGGAAACGATGGGATAAGAAGAAAGGCAAGAAAACTCAAACCACCTCCAAGGACCAACAGATCGTGGCGGTCCATGCTGCTATCACTCCAACTGCTCCAGCCCCGCCAAAAGCTTACAGTGGAAACTTGCCCAAGTGTCCCAAGTGCCCATTCCACCACAACGGCCCCTGTCGTGAATTGCAGTGTTCCAACTGTGGGCGGAAGGGCCATACGGTGCGATTCTGCAAGGCCCCTCCCAAACCTATTACTCAAGTTCCGGGTTCGGGAGTGACCCCGACGTGTTATGGCTGTGGTGAAGCTGGCCATTTCAAGAGGAACTGTCCGAAGGCTACAAATGCTGGGGGAACCGGAAGGTTACTCGCTATCGGTCACAATGAAGCGGTAACGGATCCCACAGTAGTCACGGGTACGTTTCTTCTCAACAACTCTTATGCCTGTGTCTTATTCGATAGTGGTGTAGAAAGAAGCTTCATAAATCAAAACTTTAAACAATTACTCAAACAAACTCCTCAACCACTAAAAGAAACATTCGTCGTAGAAATGGCTAACAGAAAGACGGAAAGCTCTAACGAAATCTACAGAGGTTGTACCCTCACGTTAGACGATCACCCATTTTCAATCGATCTCATACCAGTCTCAATCAAAAATTTTGATGTCATTGTTGGTATGGACTGGTTGAGTCTCCATTGCGCCAATATCCTATGCTCCGACAAAGCCATTCGCCTGAATCTTCCAAATCACGAAACCCTATTGATATATGGAGATAAGCCGGGTACGAGCCTTCGTATCATCTCCAGTATTCAGGCTCAGAAATACTTGCGTAAGGAATATCGCGCCTTTCTTGCTCACGTCGTCGACACAAGTCAGAAAGTGAAAGATCCAAATGACATTCCCGTTGTATGCGATTTCCCCGATGTCTTCCCAGAAGACCTTCCAGGTCTACCTCCCAAACGTCAGGTTGAGTTCAGAATCGACCTAGTTCCAGGAGCTACTCCCGTAGCTAAGTCGCCTTATCGTTTAGCGCCTGCCGAAATGCAAGAACTATCCGGTCAGCTCAACGAACTACTCAGCAAGGGTTTTATAAGACCGAGCTTCTCACCTTGGGGAGCTCCGGTCTTTTTCGTAAAGAAGGACGGATCGTTTCGGATGTGCATCGATTATAGGGAACTCAATAAACTCACGGTCAAAAATCGCTACCCTCTCCCTCGTATCGACGATCTATTCGACCAACTGCAAGGAGCAAGTTACTTCTCCAAGATTGATCTTAGATCCGGGTATCACCAGTTACGAGTACTGGAGGAAGATGTTCCGAAGACAGCCTTCCGAACCCGCTACGGGCATTTTGAGTTCGTAGTGATGCCCTTTGGATTGACTAACGCCCCCGCAGTATTCATGGACTTGATGAATAGGGTGTGTCGTCCATATCTAGATCAGTTCGTCATCGTCTTTATTGATGATATCCTCGTCTACTCTCGGAGCGAGGAAGAGCACGGAGATCATTTACGACGAGTCCTGGAAATGCTGCGATCCGAGAAGTTATATGTGAAGTTCTCTAAGTGTGAGTTTTGGATCCGAAGAGTTGAATTCTTAGGGCACGTGGTCAATGAAGACGGAATCCACGTGGACCCCTCCAAAATTAAAGCTATTGAGAACTGGTCAGCACCGAAGACGCCTACGGAAATTCGTCAATTTCTAGGCCTCGCTGGCTACTACCGCAGATTCATCCAAAATTTCTCTCGGATTGCGAAGCCTCTCACTATGCTAACATAGAAGGGTGTATCATTCGACTGGGAAGAGAAACAGGAGAAGGCATTTCGGACACTGAAGCGAGCCCTATGCACCGCACCAGTATTATCCCTTCCCGAAGGAACAGAAGATTTCGTTGTATACTGCAATGCATCAAATCAAAGGCTTGGTTGTGTCTTAATGCAACGAGGTAAGGTCATAGCCTATGCCTCAAGACAACTAAAGACACATGAGGTGAATTACACTACTCACGACCTCGAGTTAGGAGCGGTCGTCTTCGCACTAAAAATTTGGAGACACTACTTGTATGGGACGAAGAGCGTGGTGTACACTGATCACAAAAGCCTCCAACACATACTGAACCAAAAAGAACTCAATATGAGACAGCGTCGATGGGTCGAGCTACTTAACGATTACGACTGTGAAAATAGATATCACCCGGGGAAAGCCAACGTAGTAGCAGACGCCTTGAGTAAGAAGGAGTATTCTGGTCGAAGGACCAAGTCATTGACGATGACCATCCTTTCACATCTATCCACGCAGATCAAAGAGGCTCAGCTGGAAGCCTTAAAGCCTGAAAATGTAACGGGAGAATCCCTGCATGAAATGGATAAAAATTTGGAGGTTAAGGGTGACGGAGCCTACTACTTCATGGACCGAATCTGGACTCCACGCCATGGAGGTTTCAGAGACTTGGTCATGAGGGAAGCACACAACACCCGCTACTCCGTCCACCCGGGTTCAGATAAGATGTATCTGGATCTCAAAAAGCTATACTGGTGGCCGAACATGAAGGCAGAGATCGCTACCTTTGTGAGTAAGTGCCTTACTTGCGCAAAGGTCAAAGTTGAATATCAAAAGCCATCAGGACTCCTCCAATAACCTGAAATACCAGAATGGAAGTGGGAGCAGATCATAATGGACTTTATAACCAAACTTCCAAAGATTGCGGGTGGATTGGATACCATTTGGGTCATCGTTGACAGGTTGACCAAGTCCGCACACTTCCTGCCCGTCAAGGAGACGGACAAGATGGAGAAGCTCACTAGAACATACATAAAAGAAATAGTGCGACTACATGGCGTCCCTATATCTATTATCTCATACAGAGATAGTAGATTTACCTCTAGATTTTGGCAATCATTGCAAAAGGCACTAGAGACGAGGCTGGACATGAGTACAACCTACCATCCGCAGACTGACGGACAAAGTGAGAGGACGATACAAACCATAGAGGATATGCTGCGAGCTTGTGTGATCGACTTCGGGAAATTATGGGATACACACTTGTCTCTTGTGGAGTTTTCCTACAACAACAGTTATCATACGAGCATCAAGGCAGCTCCATTCGAAGCCCTCTACGGCCGGAAGTGCAGATCCCCTTTGTGCTGGGTTGAGGTGGGTGACACGCAGTTAGCTAAAGGACGAGTTCCTGACAGCGCCCTCACTGGTCCGAAGATCATTCGAGAGACGACCAAGAAGATAGTGCAGATACGTGAACGACTAAAAGCCGCGAGGGATCGGCAGAAAAGCTACGCCGACAAACGAAGAAAACCCTTGGAATTCCAGGTGGGAGACCGAGTCCTTTTGAAGGTCTTGCCCTGGAAAGGCACGATACGCTTCGGAAAGCGTGGAAAGTTAAACCCAAGGTACATAGGGCCTTTTTAAATTCTCGCCAGAATCGGCCCTGTAGCTTATAAACTCAACTTGCCCCACGAACTAAGCAACATACACCCTACCTTCCACGTCTCAAACTTGAAGAAATGTCTGTCTGACGAGACTCTTGTGATTCCTCTTGGCGAAATCGAAGTCAATGAGAGTCTCAACTTCGTGGAAGAGCCTGCGGAGGTTATAGATCGGGAAGTAAAACGAACGAAGTAAAGCCGCATCCCAATCGTGAAGGTTCGGTGGAACGCCAAGCGGGGACCAGAATTCACTTGGGAGCACGAGGATCAAATGAAACTCAAATACCCTCATCTCTTTGCTTAGTAGTATTGTAATAACTTATCTGTTTGAATTCTAAATTTCGGGACGAAATTCCCCTAACGGGGGGATGATGTGACAACCCAAATTTACTGCCGTTACAAATTCCGCCTATACTAACGGAATTCGTCATTATATACTATTTTCTGTAATGATTGGAGTCATCAATAAGCAAATATCTAGTTATTTATATGTCTTGATATTATCATAAGTAAATATAACTTGTATGTGTTAACCCCATTTAACCAAATAGAGTTATATTACTTTTCAACCACTTCACCCGGGTAAAAAGTTTTAACTCCGTTAAACTTTAGCATCGGGTAGCCGTGTATCGGGTGCAATACCCGAGGCATATGAAAAGAGTGTAAACAACATTTGAACACTCTTTTACCACACATTCACTCTCTCTCACTACTTTCTCTCTCTAGACCCGAACCCGACTCCAAAACCGCGAATTCCGGCTTCCAAAACGTAAGGACTTTTTCCCTATCTTGTTCTAAACATACTTGAGTGTATTTAGAAGCCAAAAACCATAGGATTTGAATGATTAGAAGGAGTTTACGGCCTAGGAAGCCCCTTAGGCCGTAAACACCCAATACTTGGCCAAATACCCCGTTTTTCCTTCCTTTAAGCTCATATACTAATTAAGGGATTTACCTAGGGGAGTTTGGACATTAAAACATAAAGAATTGAGTCCTAAAAAGGAGTTTACAACCCAAGCTTATGCTTAGGCCGTAAACACCCAAAAATCTTGGATTTAAGTCCCAAAAACTCATCTAGGGTGTTTAGAAATTTAGCCTTGACACTAGGAAATGTTTAAGTACATCAAACAACACCATTTGAGGACAAAAAGAGGAGTTTACGGCCAAGCCTAAGCTTGGGCCGTAAACACCCAAATTTTTGTGTCAAACAAGTCCCAAAACTTACCTAAGGCATGTAAGGAATTTAGCTAAGACCCTAGGAAGTGTGTTGTACCATTAAACATCTTATTTTGAAGCCAAAAGAAGTGTTTACGGCCAAGGCTATGCTTGGGCCGTAAACTCCCCAATTTTGATGCCAAAATGTCCCAAAACTCCATATAAGGCCTTCTAGTATTTATCTAAGATGAAGGGAAGTGTGTTGTACCATTTAAACATCCATTTTGAAGGGTTAAATGGAGTTTACGGCCCAAGCACAAGTCTTGGCCGTAAACTCCCCAAAATGTCACAAATTGAGGGTTTTAACCCTCCTAATTAGTCCAAGGCACTTGCTAGTAAATTAGGGAAGTGAAATAAGGCCATAAACTTGCTCTATAGAGGGATACATGAGTTTACGGCCAAGCCTAGAGGGCTTACGACCGTAAACTCCCAAGGAGTGGCCTTTGGGCCATAAACTCCAAGGGAGTGAGCTCATGGACCCTCCCGTAAATCTTTCTTGGCCTTGTACCACTCCCGGGAACCCCTTCTAGGCCCTAAAACCCCGAAACGATGCTAGAATGCCCAAATACTTTATCAAAAGGCATAAAATGTCTAATTTATTGTAAAATACATATTTCATATGAATCTAGGGTCCTAAAAAGGTGCTCAAGTCGTTATTTGGTACCAAACGCTCAACCGACACTTTTACCCGATTTACCCGATTCACCCGATTTACGCGATTTCAGGTGAGTTCATACCCCTTTAATGAACCTTTCAAATGTTTTATATGTTTTAGGGGGGATAAAAGTCAATTATACATGTTTATGGAAATTTATACAAGTCATTTATTCATGTTACGGAAATTAATCACATGTGATTCACTATCCGTAGTTCAAATCACATGTGATTTACCACTATGCTTTATAAAAAGGACTTTCGTTTTCAAAGCCCGTTCGGATAAAAGATCAATTTTCTAAATATTCCCTTTTGACAAGATTTTTATTAAATAAATTCCTTATAAAATGTAACCACACCAATATATTTATATAAATAAGGCTTGAAGGACTTAGGACCGATAGCTTGCCTTAATTCCTGTTCTTGTTTGATGTGGGCTTAGGGTAGTTGGTATCCGTCCGACTGTCGTTGATTTCTTACTTATATATCGTATATATTTGTGTTGGATATGAGTATTTTCATTTCATTAAATGTTTAAACCACTAGATTGACAAGGATCATACGCACTAAGTTAACTATAATAGGTATAGTTAAGGCCACTATTACTCGCTATAGCTACTGCTCTACACACTATAATACGCTCTATAATGATACTATATACTAATACGAGAACATACTAAGAGTATACAAAAGACTACTACGCCATAATACAAGAGAAAACACTAATCAAGAGATAACACACTAACCCACTATGAGATACTCTATTCGCTACGCACTACGCCCAGAGTCTTCTGGCGGGAAGACGACGCTATATGTATAGATCTATACGGGGCAGACGCTATTATATCCCAACTGATTACTTCAGTCCGAGCCGTACAGGCCCAGGGATGCCGCTACTTCACTACACTGTGTATGACCGAGAAGGTCATGGGATCCTCTATTACTCCCACTATCGGTAACATACAAGAAATACACTATAACCACACTAAAATACTAGACAAAAGTTAAAGTTAATATCCCGAAGTAAACAAGTATCTAATAATAAAGAAAGTCTGCACCACTATTATGGATTTCAGGCATAACCTACCATATTGCATTACATATGGGGAACTCACTATTATACGGATATAACGAATGTTTTCTGAAAGGATGAAAATTACATGTTTCTTAAGGGTTTTCACTTACAAAGTATTTCTGGAAAATATAGGATTTTCTAGGTTTTTCTACTACTTATGAATGTAAACTACAGCTTTCCCTACTACCGGTTCTAATGCTTTTTATACAAAAACTCACACTAAACTCTTATGAACTCGCCAGCTTTATGCTGATATTCGTTTTCAAAATAACTTGTATCCTCAGGTCAAAGATAGACAGGTACAGGTGCACCATTTTGGAGAAGGTGGAGCATACAAGATCCATCTCTTATTTTTGATTTACTTTTGGTGATTGTTAAACATTACAAAACACACTTGTAATTAAATTCACGATGTAATGCAATGGTTGTATGTTTCTTGTTTTTACTATTATGCAATTGTGATGATACTGTACATGATGTCCTCCACCCCGAAACGTATTCTGCCGTTATCGGTTTTGGGGTGTGACAGATTGGTATCAGAGCATTGTTTATAGTGAATCAAGTATATCAACCTATAAAAGATATACGAACTATAAACACTTCGGGACTAAAACACTCTGACCACTAATATATACTATTAAGTATCTAAAAGATCTAACTAAGTATATATATATATATATATATATATATATATATATATATACACACACACACATCACTATAAAACACAGAAGTCAGTATCATCCTAGAACAAAATGAAAGTATTAAGATTGTTGGGCAGCACAATTGGGTTTAGAGACATATAGTCACATTCAGTGTGATGTAGCCTGATCAACTACGTTTTCCTGAGAGTGACTAGCATGTGCCTAAGTTTGGTTGTGATGTTGCAACAAGTCTAAAACTTACCAACAATGCCATAATAACGCTACTATAAGAATACTATAGGAGTATTCTGTATCTCTAGATTATACGTATGTGACAATAAAAAGGGTCGTTACTAGTAGGACAATAGTTGCTAAGTGGATACACTACGATTACATGTGATTAGGGCGCTATAGACTCAGAATCTGCAGCCTTTGCTTCATTCCCTGTTCTTGTTTGATTGGGGGTCTGAAGTTAGGGTGGTTTATTCGAAGGACTATCTTGCTTCGATTACATGTAATTGGTATGCACTATGCAAGTATTGGGTCGACTAATAACGATTCATCCTATAAGGATCTTAGAATAGTACGTCTATTAATCTTCTTTTCCCCTTTTCTCGCGTAGATAGCATGGCTGGCTTCCACCTACCCGACGATCCATACTTTCCGAACCAGGGCAATGGAGGGTGGCTCGAAGAGGAGTTAGACGACGATCACCCGATTCCTTTGGATGATCATCATGCTGAAGGCTTCTCGGATAGCTCGAGCTCCGAGCCAAAAGTCAACAACCAACCTCCTGAAGCCCCGAACCCTAACCCCCGTCCGACATTTCAGGGCCCCACTCCTATGTGGGCAATATCCTTGCATCGATGGAGCGAAGAGCAGGGTCAGCCCTTGCCTTACAATGGAGACCGAAGCTTCTACAACATAAGCGAAGGAGGATAAGCGGATCGGGTTCTGCCCATCATGATCCGAAGGATTGCCAGAAATGTTGAGCAAAGTCAAGCTGCTATTGGTCGAGTTGTAGAAGTGGATGCCAACTCAAATCTCAACACTGTTCGCATCCGTCAACTCGAAGAAGCCATGGACAGGACAAAGAGGACCAACGAGGCTCTGCAGCATCAGCTGGCTGCATCCCGAGCTGAAGTTAGGGAACTCCGAGCACGCCAAAGGACTCATGATCGACACCTTCAAGAAGTAATGCGTCAGCTAGCGGATCTGAGGATTCTCCCAACAAGTAACCGTCGCCAGTAGAAGACGTCTAGTTACCTCACTCTTTTGTTTAAAGGATTAGCCTTTTTCTTTCTATGTTCCGTAGGTCTATTATCTGTAAACATTCCTAGCTTAAAAGTACTCTAGTTAAACCTCTAAACTGCCAACATTTTCTCTATGGTATGATGTAAGACCTACTGTTAGGTCAATCTTCATGAACTTATGTTGCATCATTAATACCAGTATATTGGCAGTTGATTTCTCTATTTCTATGACTCTCATACTGATCTTGGATTATGTTGACTTAATCCATGAAACACTCTATTCATATTCGCAATAGGTTCTTACTATTGCTATCATTTCTATGGTTTTCCAGTGAAGGATGCCTCCTCGAAAGCGTCCAAACCGAGGAAGACCAGCAACTCAAACCCCTCCTCCACCACCTCCTCCTCCACAGTTCGATCCGGTGTTGTTCCAAACGGCTGTGACTGCGGCTGTAACAGCAGCCATGGCCCAAATGAACTCGGGTGATGCGAGCGGTGGGAATTCTAGATTTGGTGAAGTCCACCAACGAGTGCAAGGATGCACTTATAAGGACTTCATGAATTGTAAACCTGCTTTCTTCGATAGTACCGGAGGAATTCTGGCATTGTCCCAATGGTTCGAAAGAACCGAAGCTGTATTTGAGATGTGCTCTTGCCCCGAAGAGAGCAAAATCAAGTTCGCTACTGCTACCCTCACTAACAGGGCCTTGTCATGGTGGAATGGCCATGTCAACGCGCTCTCCTTGGTCACAGCCAATGCCATGGGCTGGGACACTTTAAAAGATCTCATGAGAGGAGAGTACTGCCCTAGGGGCGAAGTTCAGAAGCTTGAGGAAGAACTCTGGAACCTCAAGATGAAAGGGACTGACATAACGGCTTACACTGCCAGGTTTTGCGACTTGGCGGCTATGTGTCCCAATATGATTCCGTCCGAAAGCAAGAAGATTGAGCGGTACATCTGGGGTTTAGTGCCCCCGTATCGAGGAAACGTTTTGGCCTCACGCCCCGCCACTTTTGACAGTGCCAAGGAATTGGCCCAGAGTCTGATTAACCATGAAGTCTCCTCCACTCCAGCAACGGCAACCACAAAAACCACCGCACCACCCGAATCATCTGACAGAAAAAGGAAACGATGGGATAAGAAGAAAGGCAAGAAAACTCAAACCACCTCCAAGGACCAACAGATCGTGGCGGTCCATGCTGCTATCACTCCAACTGCTCCAGCCCCGCCAAAAGCTTACAGTGGAAACTTGCCCAAGTGTCCCAAGTGCCCATTCCACCACAACGGCCCCTGTCGTGAATTGCAGTGTTCCAACTGTGGGCGGAAGGGCCATACGGTGCGATTCTGCAAGGCCCCTCCCAAACCTATTACTCAAGTTCCGGGTTCGGGAGTGACCCCGACGTGTTATGGCTGTGGTGAAGCTGGCCATTTCAAGAGGAACTGTCCGAAGGCTACAAATGCTGGGGGAACCGGAAGGTTACTCGCTATCGGTCACAATGAAGCGGTAACGGATCCCACAGTAGTCACGGGTACGTTTCTTCTCAACAACTCTTATGCCTGTGTCTTATTCGATAGTGGTGTAGAAAGAAGCTTCATAAATCAAAACTTTAAACAATTACTCAAACAAACTCCTCAACCACTAAAAGAAACATTCGTCGTAGAAATGGCTAACAGAAAGACGGAAAGCTCTAACGAAATCTACAGAGGTTGTACCCTCACGTTAGACGATCACCCATTTTCAATCGATCTCATACCAGTCTCAATCAAAAATTTTGATGTCATTGTTGGTATGGACTGGTTGAGTCTCCATTGCGCCAATATCCTATGCTCCGACAAAGCCATTCGCCTGAATCTTCCAAATCACGAAACCCTATTGATATATGGAGATAAGCCGGGTACGAGCCTTCGTATCATCTCCAGTATTCAGGCTCAGAAATACTTGCGTAAGGAATATCGTGCCTTTCTTGCTCACGTCGTCGACACAAGTCAGAAAGTGAAAGATCCAAATGACATTCCCGTTGTATGCGATTTCCCCGATGTCTTCCCAGAAGACCTTCCAGGTCTACCTCCCAAACGTCAGGTTGAGTTCAGAATCGACCTAGTTCCAGGAGCTACTCCCGTAGCTAAGTCGCCTTATCGTTTAGCGCCTGCCGAAATGCAAGAACTATCCGGTCAGCTCAACGAACTACTCAGCAAGGGTTTTATAAGACCGAGCTTCTCACCTTGGGGAGCTCCGGTCTTTTTCGTAAAGAAGGACGGATCGTTTCGGATGTGCATCGATTATAGGGAACTCAATAAACTCACGGTCAAAAATCGCTACCCTCTCCCTCGTATCGACGATCTATTCGACCAACTGCAAGGAGCAAGTTACTTCTCCAAGATTGATCTTAGATCCGGGTATCACCAGTTACGAGTACTGGAGGAAGATGTTCCGAAGACAGCCTTCCGAACCCGCTACGGGCATTTTGAGTTCGTAGTGATGCCCTTTGGATTGACTAACGCCCCCGCAGTATTCATGGACTTGATGAATAGGGTGTGTCGTCCATATCTAGATCAGTTCGTCATCGTCTTTATTGATGATATCCTCGTCTACTCTCGGAGCGAGGAAGAGCACGGAGATCATTTACGACGAGTCCTGGAAATGCTGCGATCCGAGAAGTTATATGTGAAGTTCTCTAAGTGTGAGTTTTGGATCCGAAGAGTTGAATTCTTAGGGCACGTGGTCAATGAAGACGGAATCCACGTGGACCCCTCCAAAATTAAAGCTATTGAGAACTGGTCAGCACCGAAGACGCCTACGGAAATTCGTCAATTTCTAGGCCTCGCTGGCTACTACCGCAGATTCATCCAAAATTTCTCTCGGATTGCGAAGCCTCTCACTATGCTAACATAGAAGGGTGTATCATTCGACTGGGAAGAGAAACAGGAGAAGGCATTTCGGACACTGAAGCGAGCCCTATGCACCGCACCAGTATTATCCCTTCCCGAAGGAACAGAAGATTTCGTTGTATACTGCAATGCATCAAATCAAAGGCTTGGTTGTGTCTTAATGCAACGAGGTAAGGTCATAGCCTATGCCTCAAGACAACTAAAGACACATGAGGTGAATTACACTACTCACGACCTCGAGTTAGGAGCGGTCGTCTTCGCACTAAAAATTTGGAGACACTACTTGTATGGGACGAAGAGCGTGGTGTACACTGATCACAAAAGCCTCCAACACATACTGAACCAAAAAGAACTCAATATGAGACAGCGTCGATGGGTCGAGCTACTTAACGATTACGACTGTGAAAATAGATATCACCCGGGGAAAGCCAACGTAGTAGCAGACGCCTTGAGTAAGAAGGAGTATTCTGGTCGAAGGACCAAGTCATTGACGATGACCATCCTTTCACATCTATCCACGCAGATCAAAGAGGCTCAGCTGGAAGCCTTAAAGCCTGAAAATGTAACGGGAGAATCCCTGCATGAAATGGATAAAAATTTGGAGGTTAAGGGTGACGGAGCCTACTACTTCATGGACCGAATCTGGACTCCACGCCATGGAGGTTTCAGAGACTTGGTCATGAGGGAAGCACACAACACCCGCTACTCCGTCCACCCGGGTTCAGATAAGATGTATCTGGATCTCAAAAAGCTATACTGGTGGCCGAACATGAAGGCAGAGATCGCTACCTTTGTGAGTAAGTGCCTTACTTGCGCAAAGGTCAAAGTTGAATATCAAAAGCCATCAGGACTCCTCCAATAACCTGAAATACCAGAATGGAAGTGGGAGCAGATCATAATGGACTTTATAACCAAACTTCCAAAGATTGCGGGTGGATTGGATACCATTTGGGTCATCGTTGACAGGTTGACCAAGTCCGCACACTTCCTGCCCGTCAAGGAGACGGACAAGATGGAGAAGCTCACTAGAACATACATAAAAGAAATAGTGCGACTACATGGCGTCCCTATATCTATTATCTCATACAGAGATAGTAGATTTACCTCTAGATTTTGGCAATCATTGCAAAAGGCACTAGAGACGAGGCTGGACATGAGTACAACCTACCATCCGCAGACTGACGGACAAAGTGAGAGGACGATACAAACCATAGAGGATATGCTGCGAGCTTGTGTGATCGACTTCGGGAAATTGTGGGATACACACTTGTCTCTTGTGGAGTTTTCCTACAACAACAGTTATCATACGAGCATCAAGGCAGCTCCATTCGAAGCCCTCTACGGCCGGAAGTGCAGATCCCCTTTGTGCTGGGTTGAGGTGGGTGACACGCAGTTAGCTAAAGGACGAGTTCCTGACAGCGCCCTCACTGGTCCGAAGATCATTCGAGAGACGACCAAGAAGATAGTGCAGATACGTGAACGACTAAAAGCCGCGAGGGATCGGCAGAAAAGCTACGCCGACAAACGAAGAAAACCCTTGGAATTCCAGGTGGGAGACCGAGTCCTTTTGAAGGTCTTGCCCTGGAAAGGCACGATACGCTTCGGAAAGCGTGGAAAGTTAAACCCAAGGTACATAGGGCCTTTTTAAATTCTCGCCAGAATCGGCCCTGTAGCTTATAAACTCAACTTGCCCCACGAACTAAGCAACATACACCCTACCTTCCACGTCTCAAACTTGAAGAAATGTCTGTCTGACGAGACTCTTGTGATTCCTCTTGGCGAAATCGAAGTCAATGAGAGTCTCAACTTCGTGGAAGAGCCTGCGGAGGTTATAGATCGGGAAGTAAAACGAACGAAGTAAAGCCGCATCCCAATCGTGAAGGTTCGGTGGAACGCCAAGCGGGGACCAGAATTCACTTGGGAGCACGAGGATCAAATGAAACTCAAATACCCTCATCTCTTTGCTTAGTAGTATTGTAATAACTTATCTGTTTGAATTCTAAATTTCGGGACGAAATTCCCCTAACGGGGGGATGATGTGACAACCCAAATTTACTGCCGTTACAAATTCCGCCTATACTAACGGAATTCGTCATTATATACTATTTTCTGTAATGATTGGAGTCATCAATAAGCAAATATCTAGTTATTTATATGTCTTGATATTATCATAAGTAAATATAACTTGTATGTGTTAACCCCATTTAACCAAATAGAGTTATATTACTTTTCAACCACTTCACCCGGGTAAAAAGTTTTAACTCCGTTAAACTTTAGCATCGGGTAGCCGTGTATCGGGTGCAATACCCGAGGCATATGAAAAGAGTGTAAACAACATTTGAACACTCTTTTACCACACATTCACTCTCTCTCACTACTTTCTCTCTCTAGACCCGAACCCGACTCCAAAACCGCGAATTCCGGCTTCCAAAACGTAAGGACTTTTTCCCTATCTTGTTCTAAACATACTTTAGTGTATTTAGAAGCCAAAACCATAGGATTTGAATGATTAGAAGGAGTTTACGGCCTAGGAAGCCCCTTAGGCCGTAAACACCCAATACTTGGCCAAATACCCCGTTTTTCCTTCCTTTAAGCTCATATACTAATTAAGGGATTTACCTAGGGGAGTTTGGACATTAAAACATAAAGAATTGAGTCCTAAAAAGGAGTTTACGGCCCAAGCTTATGCTTAGGCCGTAAACACCCAAAAATCTTGGATTTAAGTCCCAAAAACTCATCTAGGGTGTTTAGAAATTTAGCCTTGACACTAGGAAGTGTTTAAGTACATCAAACAACACCATTTGAGGACAAAAAGAGGAGTTTACGGTCAAGCCTAAGCTTGGGCCGTAAACACCCAAATTTTTGTGTCAAACAAGTCCCAAAACTTACCTAAGGCATGTAAGGAATTTAGCTAAGACCCTAGGAAGTGTGTTGTACCATTAAACATCTTATTTTGAAGCCAAAAGAAGTGTTTACGGCCAAGGCTATGCTTGGGCCGTAAACTCCCCAATTTTGATGCCAAAATGTCCCAAAACTCCATATAAGGCCTTCTAGTATTTATCTAAGATGAAGGGAAGTGTGTTGTACCATTTAAACATCCATTTTGAAGGGTTAAATGGAGTTTACGGCCCAAGCACAAGTCTTGGCCGTAAACTCCCCAAAATGTCACAAATTGAGGGTTTTAACCCTCCTAATTAGTCCAAGGCACTTGCTAGTAAATTAGGGAAGTGAAATAAGGCCATAAACTTGCTCTATAGAGGGATACATGAGTTTACGGCCAAGCCTAGAGGGCTTACGACCGTAAACTCCCAAGGAGTGGCCTTTGGGCCATAAACTCCAAGGGAGTGAGCTCATGGACCCTCCCGTAAATCTTTCTTGGCCTTGTACCACTCCCGGGAACCCCTTCTAGGCCCTAAAACCCCGAAACGATGCTAGAATGCCCAAATACTTTATCAAAAGGCATAAAATGTCTAATTTATTGTAAAATACATATTTCATATGAATCTAGGGTCCTAAAAAGGTGCTCAAGTCGTTATTTGGTACCAAACGCTCAACCGACACTTTTACCCGATTTACCCGATTCACCCGATTTACGCGATTTCAGGTGAGTTCATACCCCTTTAATGAACCTTTCAAATGTTTTATATGTTTTAGGGGGGATAAAAGTCAATTATACATGTTTATGGAAATTTATACAAGTCATTTATTCATGTTACGGAAATTAATCACATGTGATTCACTATCCGTAGTTCAAATCACATGTGATTTACCACTATGCTTTATAAAAAGGACTTTCGTTTTCAAAGCCCGTTCGGATAAAAGATCAATTTTCTAAATATTCCCTTTTGACAAGATTCTTATTAAATAAATTCCTTATAAAATGTAACCACACCAATATATTTATATAAATAAGGCTTGAAGGACTTAGGACCGATAGCTCGCCTTAATTCCTGTTCTTGTTTGATGTGGGCTTAGGGTAGTTGGTATCCGTCCAACTGTCGTTGATTTCTTACTTATATATCGTATATATTTGTGTTGGATACGAGTATTTTCATTTCATTAAATGTTTAAACCACTAGATTGACAAGGATCATACGCACTAAGTTAACTATAATAGGTATAGTTAAGGCCACTATTACTCGCTATAGCTACTGCTCTACACACTATAATACGCTCTATAATGATACTATATACTAATACGAGAACATACTAAGAGTATACAAAAGACTACTACGCCATAATACAAGAGAAAACACTAATCAAGAGATAACACACTAACCCACTATGAGATACTCTATTCGCTACGCACTACGCCCAGAGTCTTCTGGCAGGAAGACGACGCTATATGTATAGATCTATACGGGGCAGACACTATTATATCCCGACTGATAACTTCAGTCCGAGCCGTACAGGCCCAGGGATGCCGCTACTTCACTACACTGTGTATGACCGGGAAGGTCATGGGATCCTCTATTACTCCCACTATCGGTAACATACAAGAAATACACTATAACCACACTAAAATACTAGACAAAAGTTAAAGTTAATATCCCGAAGTAAAAAAGTATCTAATAATAAAGAAAGTCTGCACCACTATTATGGATTTCAGGCATAACCTACCATATTGCATTACATATGGGGAACTCACTATTATACGGATATAACGAATGTTTTCTGAAAGGATGAAAATTACATGTTTCTTAAGGGTTTTCACTTACAAAGTATTTCTGGAAAATATAGGATTTTCTAGGTTTTTCTACTACTTATGAATGTAAACTACAGCTTTCCCTACTACCGGTTCTAATGCTTTTTATACAAAAACTCACACTAAACTTTTATGAACTCACCAACTTTATGCTGATATTCGTTTTCAAAATAACTTGTATCCTCAGGTCAAAGATAGACAGGTACAGGTGCAACATTTTGGAGAAGGTGGAGCATACAAGATCCATCTCTTATTTTTGATTTACTTTTGGTGATTGTTAAACATTACAAAACACACTTGTAATTAAATTCACTATGTAATGCAATGGTTGTATGTTTCTTGTTTTTACTATTATGCAATTGTGATGATACTGTACATGACGTCCTCCACCCCGAAACATATTCCGCCGTTATCGGTTTTGGGGTGTGACAGATGTCACAGTTGGTATCAGAGCATTAGTTTAAGCGAACTTGGAATTTGTAGGATTTCTTGACTTAAACTTAGAATGCTAAGTGATGATTGTGAGGTGTGAGCACTAACTTATTTTAGGAATTGTGCCAAAAATGCTTTTATGTGCTAAATGCTTGTGCCCGATATGTTGTTATTTGTTTGGATCTATGGTCTATTGCTGACCGGATCTGGAAACCTTATGTGTTTAGGATTCTAAGCGTTTAACTACGATATTAGAAATAGCATATAAACTTTTCCAAGTGATAAGGATGATTTAAACGTCAATCCTAAATAAAGATCTAGATTCACCTTATTCGGTGAATAGATCAAGATGGCAAGGACCCATAGCTTAAATGTGAATGCAAATGGGAACCGAGATCAACCCCCAGTGATACAACAAATACCAGTCATAGTAGAAGTTGCACCTGAGCCAATCACCATGGCTGGAGTACTATCCATGATACGGGCTATGTTAGTTGAACAAAGGGAAGAAATGAGGCAGATGTAGCATGAAAATACGGATGAACCTACAATGCTAGTTTAGCAACCCGAACTGAATGATAGGCAGTCAGAGGAAGGGAACTACAGTGGGACCGTTGGTCAAGCCAATGCACCGGTGATTAGGAGGATTAATCAAGATGACGGAGTCGAGAGGAATGGATGCAAGTACCAGGATTTTATGACTTGCAAGCCATCGACTTTCACTGGAAAGGAAGATCCGATCGGGGTCATGGATTGGATCTCAAAGATGGAGTTAACTTTCATGATGTGTGGTTGCAGAGGAAAACTACAAACCACGTTTGCGGTATGCCAGTTCAGAGGAGGCGCGATTCGTTGGTGGAACACTCGGGGGAAGACTCTAAGCCCCAATGATCCCCTGCAACTGACGTGGACAGAGTTTTTGGTGCAGTGCAAACGTAAGTACACCAAAAACTTCACGGACAAGATGGAGTTTGCTTTGTGCCTTGTCCCGGACGAGCTGACAAAAATTGACAAGTACGCAAAGGGACTTCCATGGGAGTATGCTGTGCCAGTACGTCAGGCACCTACTCTGGAGGCAGTTATCTGGGCTACCAAGTCTGTTGAAGATATGATCAAGGGAAGAGTTGCCAACAAGATGGAGGTTGGCGAGAAGAGAAAGTTTGAAGGATCCTCAAGGTCCGACGAGAAGAGAAAATTCTCGAAGTATGGTTCAAAGAACTTGGAAGAAGGAACAAAATGGTGTGACAAGTGTAGAAAGAAGCACATTGGGAAATGCTCTAAAGAGATGACCTGCTTTAAATGCGGGAAGACTGGTCATTACGCTTGTGAATGCACAACCAAGAGAGAAGTTTGCTTTAAGTGTGGTGAAAAGGGACACTTCAAGAAAGACTGCCCAAGGAAAGAAGAAGCTACAAAGCCTAATATGCCGCCAAAACCAAAGGCAAGAGCATTTCATATGATCCTTGACGAAGAAGATGACAACGCAAGGAATCAAGGATGAGGACTTCATATCCGAAGATCGAGTTTTGCAGTAGCCATAATATCGTATGATGTAGCCTGTTAGAGGCATAGTCTAGGGTGAACTTGAACACCTATGTAATCATTTCAAGGAATAATATAAAACCTTCGTTTTGATATTTGATATGTTAAGTTGTTATGTGATTTTCTTGTATGTTGACTTGGAAAACTGCGGGACAATACTTGGGACGAGTATGAGTAGGTGTGAATGGTAGTAGAGGCCTATACTACCGGAAGCACACGACTCACACTTGGATCAGGGAAATTCACAAGGTTACCAAGGAGCTAGTAATTGATACTGTTTTATTCAAGTATGTCATTACCATCGTTTCGGTAATGACTAAGAAGATGATTGTTATTCCGACCCTAGTGGTCATATCAAATTGAGTCCGACTATGCTAAGTATGTTATGTGGTTTAGAGAATCAAGTTCGATGTAGCATCTGACTTAATACGGAAGATTGCAATAAAAAGCGAACAGTGGAGGTATCGCGAAATGTTTCTTGTAGCTAGAAATGCTACCATTTAAGATGTGGTTAGAACATGAAGGAAGGTATAGTCTGTTCTGGAATTTGACTCTAAAAGACCTGAGTCCAAGCGATGCATCATACGATGAGAGGTCATTAGAACATGACCCATCGATCTATTATGATAATCAAAGGAAGAAACTTTTATCACGTTTTTTAAAGAAGGAATCTCCAATAAAGATCGATATCGCGACATGAAGATCATGATTAGAAGTCTAACATGAGATAGAGAGCGGGTCCAAGATCGGGCACTGCCCGTAGTCAAGGAATCCAAAAGTTAGATACTCATTCGAAGAAACAAGGAAGTTACGATTATTACCTAGGATGAAGAGATCACATATGGAATCATTATACTGCCATGTTTCGTTGATGATTCCGAGACGTAATCATCCTAAGGGGGAGATAATTGTAACGCCCGCAGATCCAGGCTAGTCAATTTAGAGATAATAGGGGTCGAAAACGACTTTTTGACAAAACATTATTTAAAATAAATAATCTTAACCAAGTTGTAGAATATGTCTCAAGGGTTCCGTACATATAAAGAACGCCGAAATCCGAGTTATAACGAAGAAGTTATGACCTGTCGAACTTTCGCGACGAAACCGACACGGCACCCGGAAGACGTAAATAGTGAATTTACGATTGAGCGACTTTTAGCCTTAGTGAACTAAATGAAAGTCGTAGAATATGTTAACCTGAGAGAATCCATAAAAAGAACGCCCAAATATGACTTCATATGAGGAACTTATGATTTTTCTAAGATTTGGCCTAGCAGTGCACGCCCAAAACTCGAATTTTAGTTCGAGCGGTTTTCGGCTTACGCGACCTAAATGAGAATTGAAGAACTCATTAATAGGAACTCATCAGTAAAAAGACAGACGAAAGCAGAGTTTGTGTGAAGGAGTTACGAATTCTTCGCGGTCATTTAACAATGTAAACTCCTTCTACTTTTAAATTTAAGATCGGTCAAGAATCAGCTGACGAAGTCAAAATGAAAGTTGTAGATCTTGTTTTTACCTACGCGTGGATATAAAGAATGTTGAAAACGGAGCTCGTATGCGAAAGTTATGAATTTTTGAAAATCGGCTGATTTCCACCATGTGTGCGATGCAACGTGTCTGCACCAGGCTGTGCCTGACTGTACCCAACTGGCCACGACGTGCGCATCAAATGGCTACGACGTGGGAGCCTCTTCAGCCTCCTATAAATAGAGATGCCCCTCTCCTTCATTCTTCACACCTTAACCCTTCATTCCTCTCTCTATACAATCTCTCTAGGCCCTGAAACCCCCTGAAAAGCCTAGGGAACCCCCTAGCACGAGGTGGAAGCCCCGAAGTGCCCGATGGCCACAAGAAAAAGGGTCTTTCGGCTCAGAAATGCTGCTTCAGCGAAGCCCGGTTTTGCGAAAAAAAACCCGTTGTAAGTGAGCTACGCCTACGCTATTTTTAATATAGCTTCTAATTAATTATAGTAACATTTTAGGACCTTAAAATAATTATTTGGGCTATTATTATGAGTTATATAGTGTTGTTTAACGCTTATATAATAATTATAACAACTAGACTATGAAATTAGTCTCGGTAAATACTAAACTAAACCCTAGTGGTAATGATACTAGCTTTTGTCGAGGGAAATTGTTTTAAGAGTAACGAAGTGCTGTCCAAGTACCGAGTCACCACCGTATCAGGTGAGTACATAGTCCCTTTCATGAACATGATTTTAATACAAGTATTGATTGGAGTATTAATTATATGTTTACGTGCGAGTTAATTGATGTTGCCTGAAATACGTGTTAAAGAACATACCTGATTATATATGATGATTTAGGATAAAGAGTAAACCTAAATTAATTATGAGGAATATTGGGTAGTATTTTCTTACGAGTACAAGTGAGTTATACTCATAGAATAGAACTTTAGTATATGTCATTTATCCGGGTGCATGGATTAGACACAGTCATTGTCCCTAGTCCGAGAGTATGGATTGGACATAGTCAACTGTCATTAATTCGGGGGTATGGATTAAGACATAGTTAGTTGTCCTTAGTCCGGGAGTATGGATTAAGACATAGCCATTCGTCCCTAGTTTGAGAGTATGGATTAGGCATAATCATTCATCATTAATCCGAGAGTATGGATTAGTCATTCGTCCCTAGTCCGAGAGTATGGATTAGGCATAACCATTCATCATTAATCTGAGAGTATGATGACATCCCAAATGTTTTAAAAAGATTAAAAATAGTTTTCTTCGGAAATGCTTTGATAATGTAATTATCATGTTATTCTGGGAACAAATTCCGCAACGTTTTTCTTAAAAAGAGATACTCTGATTTTTATAAAGCATAAACATAATCGGTCTTTTCTAGCCGTGAAAATGGGGATGTCACACCGATGAAAATACACCGCTCACTTCGAGGTTCAAGTTTTTCATGAGTCTCTCGTCTAACGAAAGCTTCATAACCCCAAACCTTGATATGTGCCAACAAGGGAACCGTCCCTGTCTACATCTCGTGAGGTGTTTTGGCAACCTTCTTTTTTGGGACTAGATTAAGGATATGGGCGCAGTCTCTACGGCATACGCCTAGAATGAGATTGATAGAAAAGCTCGACTCATTATGGAGCGAACCATGTCCTACAAGTTTCGATTATGCCTCTCAGCCACACCATTAAGTTGTGGTGTCCTAGGATGTGTCATTTGTGAAATAATCCATAATCCTTGAGGTAGTCGTGGAACTCGATACTAAGATACTCACCACCTATATCGAATCTGAGCAACTTAATTTTCCTGCCCAATTGATTCTCGACTTCATGTTTAAACTCTTTGAACTTTTCAAAGGTTTCTGGCTTATGCTTGATTATGTAGATATATCCATATCTGCTATAATCATCGGTAAACGTCACATAAAACCGACTTGCATCCCTTGTGGTGGATCTAAAGGGCCCACACTCATCGGTGTGTATGAGATCCAACAATCCTTCTGTAACGCCTAGAACCCTGGCACACATTTAAATATTAAATTACTCATTTTACAAGGCAACTCGACAAGTTGGTAGTCCCAAACTCGTCGAGTGGAGATTAAGTGGGATGCGGGTTTTGAAGTCTACTTGACGAGTCGAGAAGCCTCGACTCGACGAGTAGGACTGCCAGAATGAAACCCTATTTTTAAGGGTTTGGCACTCTGTTTAAAGAAAATAACACCCCATTGTGACCTCCCTTACCGTCTCCTATTGTCCAGAAAGCCCTAATTAGTGATCTTGAGCCTTGCGTGAGTGTGTGAGCCATTTTTGAGTAATTTTGTGTGGTTTGAAGTTTGTAAGAAGAAGAAGAAGATAGAGGACTCCAAGAGAACATTGTATATCCAAAAGAAACATCTTATTCCCTCCACTTTCTGGTAATCAAGTCTCTAACTTGGCTATTAGTTCATTAGATCTCCTTAGTTCCATTTTATGAGGATTTTGGTTCAAGAGCCTTGACCTTTGGGGACATGGACGTCCCAAGTGGCTTACCTTTTAGATCTAGGGTCTTGAAGGGGTTCCATGGAATAAAGGTGCAAACTTTATGACCATGGAAGCCCCATGCAAGCTTAAAGACTCTATTATGGCCTTTTAAGCCCAAAATGACCATGCATGGAAGTAAAGTCTGAGACTTTACATGTTCTTTTGGTATCTAGGACTTAGATCTTGGTTTTCATGCTTTGGGTTGGAGTAGTAAGGCTTTTGGACATAGATCTATGTCCTAATGTAACACCCTGAATTTAGAAGACCTAGAAAGGAAAGGAAAGACCTCAAAATCGGAGGGCGACTCATCGAGTAGGTAGGATGACTCGACGAGTAAGAGTGAAATTTGGGTCGCGGGTTAAGTGACCTACTCGAAAAGTCAGGGGACTGAATCGGTGAGTTGGTCGACGGTTTGGTAAACCCTAATTTTCGGTCGTTATACCCTAGTACCTTCCCTGAGCTTGTGAGTCATTTGTATAGATCCAGATAGGTGAGACCTGTGGGAGAGGCTGCTGCGAGGTATAGTTCGGGTGAGACCTGTGGGCGAGGCTCGTGTACTTATAGCAACATAGGTGGGACCTAGTAGAGACTGTAGGGTCAAGGTAGGGGATTGAGGATCCTAGATCTTCTAGAGCCAGAGTGGATAGGTAGGTAGAGCGATCTAGGTTGTCGAAGTATCTTCGGAAGTAAATCATTCAGTGGGTGACAGTGGAGCTATCAGCACTGGAACATCATAAGTGAATCATTCAGTGGGTGACAGTGTGATGGCCGACACCGGGAGTGGCCGAGATTGCTGTTTCAGCAGAAGGGTTATCCTTGATGGAGTTGGAAAAGGTTGTTTCTTGTGGGAAGTACTGAATGGATTAACGTTTGAGTAAGAGTGTTGTACTCAAGGGATTGTAGTGATTGGATTATTCTCAAGAAGATACCTTCAAGGATTGGACCGACCAAGCAAGGTATACGATAATTGGAATTGTCGTGAGAGGCTGCAGGATTGTTATCCAAAGCGGACTTCGAGGACAAAGTCTAGTTTAAGTGGGGGAGAGTAGTAACACCTCGAATCCAGAAGACCTAGAAAGTAAAGGAAAGAACTAAAAATCGGAGGGCGACTTGTCGAGTAGGTGGGATGACTCGACGAGTAAAAGCGAGATTTGGGTCGCAGGTTAAGTGACCTACTCGATGAGTCAGGGGACTGACTCAGCGAGTTAGTCAGGGTTTGGGAAACCCTAAATTTTGGGCCTTGTACCCTATTTAAAGAACATTATAACACTCCCTCAGCCTCCTTAATGCTCTCTCAAGTCCAGAACGAACCCTGGTACCTTCCATGAGCTTGTGATCCATTTATGAGCATTCTTGAGTGTTTTGGAGCTTGAAGATGAAGGTGAAGCGTTGGGGAAACAAGAAGAGACTAGTAGATGCAGAAACCTCTTGCATCCTTCTCCATTTCTGGTAAGAAAGCTTCAACCTTGACCATTATACACTTAGATCTCTTCTTTGTCACTTTTGGGGGGTTTTTAGTCCAAGAACCCTAGCATGAGAGAAATGGACGAACCAAGGGCCTTTGTTTTCAGAGCTAGCACCATTAAGGGCTGTTATGGCATAAAGGTTCAAGCTTTATGCCATAGGAATCACCATGAAAGCATACAAAGTGTTCTTTTGGCCTTTTTAGCTCAAAAGGCCGTGAATGGAGGAAAAAGGTAGGAGCTTTGCATGGTTATGAGGTGGTTGGGTCTTGATCTATGTTTTGGATGCTTAAAGGCCCTCTGAAATCGACTAAATAGTGTTGGATTTTGAGGGACTCGGAGAGTCACGTATATGACTTGGCGAGTCAGGCCGTTTTATTGCCTAAAACCCTTCTGTTAGCGGGTGTGTGTTGAGTTGGAAGGGGACTCAGTCAGTTGGGTTCATTACGGACCTGAAGATCATCATACTCGACGGGTTCAAGGATGAACTCGGCGAGTCCAAGGCAATCTCCCTAACTTATGAAAATGAACTCGACGAGTTCAAGGATGAACTCAGCGAGTCAAGGACTAAATAATGTAACTCGGATGAAGATGAACTTGATGAGTTCAAGGGTAAACTTGGCGAGTCAGTTGTATAAGGTCCCGACTTGTTTAAAGGAGAGCTCGACAAGCTTAAGGGAGACTCGACGAGTAGGATTGAAGTCTAGAGTTATGTGTGGATTGTGGAACTCGACAAGTTGGTGGGTCAACTCGGCGAGTTGTGTCAACTCGGAGTGTTGACTTTGACCAAGTTTGAATTTTGAGGATTTTGTGGTCTATGTGTCATTTTGGTATTGATAGTTCGGGAGTCAAAGGGCCAATAGTTCAGGATTTTCTTGTTAGCAGTCAGAAGTGTTTCAACCAGTCTTCAGTAATGCAAGGTGAGTCTCCTCATTGTGTGCATGGGTCTATGGCCACAATGTCGGCTCATTATGTTGATGTATAGTAGGAAGACCCGAGGGTTAGCCCTAGGCATTGTATGTTATATGTTCCGGATCACAATCTGATGTCGGGCGAAGACCGAGGATTGTTAGTTAGCTAGAGGTCTTTGTGATTCTTGCATGTGTCGGTGCGATAGGTTCTGGACCGGGGGGTCCGATGCTGGGGCAAACCCGAGGTATGTTTATATGGTAGCAAGTTTCCGGACTAAGGTCCGACGCGGGGGCAGCCCGAGGAAGGTTTATAGGTTGCCTGCTAGATTATAGTTGTTGTCTTTGTGATACTTGTATGTGCCTGGTAGGGAGGTGAGTGTGGGCGAGGTCCCGTATCTCATCACTAGCTGAGTATGGATGGGTTTCCATATCTCGACATTAGTAGAGTAGGAGTCAGGCCCGTGATATGAGAGAAGTGAGTGTGGGCGGGGGCCCTTATGCCACTATTAGCAGGAGTGTGGACGGGGTTACACGACTCATCAGTAGCAGACCCGGGGCGGGGCCCAAGCTAGGCAAGGCTTTAGATCAGGAGTACAGTTAGAGTATGTTTATTTATGTACTAGTATGTTATTGATTGTATGTATATGTATAGTAGACGAGGCCTAGAGACAGGCGGGGCCTAAGAGAAACATATATGTATATCGAGCGGGGCTCGATGCAAGGCAGGGCCTGATGCCGGACGGGGCCCGATGCTGGAGCGATTACGATGTCATTCAAGTACCGATGCAGCGGGAAGGGCCCCAGTATGTGGTTATGTGTATGTGGCATGTGGTAGGTTGGGGAACTCACTAAGCATCGTGCTTACGGTTTTCAGTTTTGGTTTCAGGTACTTCCGGTAGCGGAAGGAAGAGCTCGAGATGATCACATGGCACACACCAAGAAGTTTTAACCTGGGATGTTTTACTCTGATAAAAAGAACATGTTTGAGATGATATTATGATTTGGCATATAAATCTTTGTTCATAGATGAAATGATTTGATACTTATGGTTTTGTTAATGTTTTAAAAAGAGATTTTTGGTCGTGATTTTTGGGATGTTACGAGTTTGTATCCGAGCCTTGGTTTAAGGGATTCGGACACACTCTCGGGTGTGGCTGAACTCAAACTGAGGACTTGGTAAGAAAATCATTTTTATAAAAATAACTTTGAAAGGAAAAAGAACTTAAAAAAAAGAAAAAAGAGAAAAGGGTGTGGTGCATGCAATCAGTCGAGCTCATGTAAGTTCTCCGAAATTACCCATAATAGTTATGTGATGATATGATTATGTGATCAGCATGCTAGTTTAGGGCTAAGGATCTAGGAAGGATGCTTTATATGCCTGTTATATGTCTTTGTTGAGCTGCATGCTAGTATTGGTTAGACAGTGGTAGGATAGCCTATTTAGGTTATGCCTGATTATATGAGCTTAGAATCGCATGCTAGTACAAATTCTTGATATATGAATATGATTGATTGATAATGTTATGGTTAGATTTTCCTTTTGTCTGAATGTTGCTTGCTCTGTGCTTTGTGGGATTCTGAGTGATGGGAGTTAGCTATTAGGTGAATACGTTAAGTCACATGTAATCAGGGTTGAATAATCTTAGAGTGTTGGATTTGACCCTATTGTGAAACTCTTGTCGGAGTCCTAACGATTGTAGGGATGAGTCCTTCACTCGAAGGATTATCCGAGCCTCGTTACATGTGATGGTATTCAAGTTATGGATAATTGGCGTTATGAGGAGACCTTCAACAGTTGAGGACTGGGTTGGGTTAGAGATATCCCTAGGGTAAGCCTAGGATGAGATTGGTGCTGGGAGCAGAGATAGTAGTGAAAGGGATTTGGTGGAGTCGAGGCAACTCTTGAGGAAGGTACGGATAGATGTGGAAGGTAATATGGGCCCGTACTACTAAAAGAAGAGGATCCGTACTCAATTCAAGAGGGTTCGAGATAAAACCAGGGAACTTGTAGTGTGTGTGCGATCCCTCTGTAGGGATGAGTATTCTGATGGTTGTTATGATATGTTTTGCGCATGGTGACGTTGTGTGAGAGACCAGTGGACGGACAAGGAACTGGAGAGGGATCAGGCTTGGGTTCAGGAACCGAGCAGCTTGAGGAGCAGATGAGGGAGTTTGTATTAGCTGATGATACGCACAATATTCTAGATCAGACTCCTGTGATCTTTGGTACGGTCAAGGAGGGCATACTAGAGATTTTGGATGAGAGGCTGGGAGCCTTCTGTGCCTAGATGGTGGCCATGATGGGAGTGTGTACATTGACATTTCGAGAGTTCAGAGCTTGTGGATCACTAGATTACCATGGGCTAGGGACCCTATTTCTAGAAATAGTTGGCTGGCTGATGTTGCAAACACTTTTCATTCTAGCCGGTGTCCCGAGGGGGACAAGGTTCGACTCGCCTCTTGTCTTCTGAAGGTCAGAGCGCGTGATTGGTGGGAGGAGGTTGGTCATGCTATGGGGGATGATTCCATATTGGACGCGATGACATGGAGTGATTTCTCGGCCAGGTTCGAGGCCGAGTTTGCACCGGTGATTGAGGTGCAACAGTTAGCACGAGAGTTTCAGGACCTCCGACAGACTACAAAGACGGTGGCGGAGATAACCGCCAAGTTCAGGGAGAGAGCCCTTCTGGTTCCGCAGTATGTGGCAGATGAGGATATAAGGAAGGCTAGGTACCATGAGATGCCGAGGAGAGATATCAGTTAGTTTGTGAGTCGGTCCAGCTGCAAGACACTGGAAGATATGATCGCTTGAGCCAGAGAGAGGGAGATTGATTTAGAGACAGAAAGGAAAAGAAAGCTAGAAGAGGTTCAGATATCTACGGGTTCGGGCAAGAGGCCTAAGGCATTAGATTCTAGATCGAGAGGTCATCAGGACCGGGGCCGCTGTGGCAAGTGCGGCAGGACGCACGAGGGTGCGTGTAGGAGCTACAATGGTGGTGATTCAGGCTGCTTCAAGTGCGGCCGGATTGGTCATTTTAGCAGAGATGGTACTGCTGCCACCACCTAGGGATCAGACCTGATATGTTTCCATTGTAGTCAGGGGGGCCATAGGAAGGCCTAATGTTCGAGTTTGCTTTCAGCAGGATAGGTGATATCACCTGCCCCTGTAACTTTGAGGATCACCGACAGCTATCAGGGTCGGGCAGAGGCGCCTGCGGCAAGGAGCAAGGCATTGCAGTTGATTTCAAATGATGTGCGAGCAGTCCCTGGTGTGGCAGGTGTGTATCTTTTATTTTCTTATTAGCTTTTATTCATGAATTATTTCTTATGGTACTGCATCGATATTTGTGTTTGTACTTTGGGATTCTGTTTCCTGCTTGTGATTAAGTTATATGCCATCTGCATACCCTGGAATTTTAGAATGGTAGTTAGAGGTCGTTCCCTTTTAGATCAGGTTACTCAGGATGCAGTAATTGTAGCATGCGTGTGTGGGACTCAGGAGTGTCTTGTTAGTTTTCAGGGGAGGTATCATTTGAGTATTGGTTGGGTAAGTTGCCAGCAGTGGTAACCGTGGGCTGACAACTGAGTGACCAAAGGATGGTAGGGAGAATTGGAAATTCTTTCCAAGTTGTGAGTTGTGAGGAGCTAGTTAAATCGAAGTGGAGGGAGGACCATCCAAGTAGTCAAGGGAAAAAGTAAGGGCGGAACTGGGTTGAGTTCGGAATCTTGGTAAGGAAGAAAGCAGATTAAGTGGCTGCTTGGGTTGAGGACCCCATGAGTTGGGAGTTAGGGAAACTTCCTAACATCGAGTTCGTGTCTTCACAATTAATTTGTGACTGGTTCGGGAAACCAGGTTGGATTTTTCTCGGCAGGGCGCGAGTTTAGGCAGGAAATAAGACTGCGGGATAGCCACAACTTTCCCACGCAGTGAGTCAGTGAGGGAAGTGATGTAAGATTGCATGTAAGACGTTGCATTCATTAGCAGATTAGTTAGAGGAGTGTGGGCGAGGGCCCGTATCTAATAGTTAGCATGATAGGAATCAAGAAAGGATACGAAGCTGAGATTTGAGGAGGAGTGGCTTGCATAGATCTAGATAGGTGATACCTGTGGGAGAGGCCGCTCCGAGGTATAGTTCGGGTAAGACCTGTGGGCGAGGCCCGTGTACTTATAGCAACACAGGTGGGACCTAGTAGAGATCGTAGGGTCAAGGTAGGGGATCGAGGATCCCAGATCTTCTAGAGCTAGAGTGGCTAGGTAGGTAGAGCGATCCAGGTTGTCGAAGTATCTTCGGAAGTCGCAAAGAGCGACCGAGTGATTGTTCTAGCATTCAGTAACCGGTGGGAGACCAATATTCCAGTTAATGGCAGATCATTTGGGACCAGGGTGGTCTCGGTTCATCCGGAAGGTGGATGAGAGTCAGCAGGATTTCAGGAAGGAGTGATGATAAGGGAATTCGTGCGTAGAGCACTAAGCTGACTAGGAGATGCCAAGTCACTCATGGCGGGATTAAAAAATCTCAGAGTGATTGATTTCACTCTGTTGCGTAGCTCTCGTCTGAGTCTTAAACGTTGCAGAGAGGAATCTTGTACTTGAAGGATTATCTGATTCATACGCTTGGTGGAGCTATCAGCACTGGAACATCGTAAGTGAATCATTCAGTGGGTGACGGTGTGATGGTCGGAACCGGGAGTGGCCGAGATTGCAGTTTCAGTAGAAGGGTTATCCTTGATGGAGTTGGAAAGGGTTGTTGCTTGTGGGAAGTACTGAAAGGATTACCATTTGAGTAAGAGTGTTATACTCGAGGGATTGTAGTGATTAGATTATTCTCAAGAAGATACCTTCAAGGATTGGACCGAGCAGGCAAGGTATACGATAATTGGAAGTGTCGTGAGAGACTTTAGGATTTTTAGCCGAAGTGGACTTCGAGAACGAAGTCTAGTTTAAGTGGGGGAGAGTTGTAACACCTCGAATCCAAAAGACCTAGAAAGGAAAGGAAAGACCTCAAAATCGGAGGGCGACTCGTCGAGTAGGTTATGACATCCCCAAAATCCCGTCCAGAAAAGACCGGTTTCATTTATGCTTTTTAAACATTTTCAGAGTAAATCCTTTTGATTTTAAAAGAGATGCGGAATTTGTTCCCAAAAGCAAAACATGATAAAATAGATTTTTATCAAAACATTTCATTAAGAAATATAATTTCATTCCATAATCAAAAACTCGGGATGTCATGTTCCGATACAGACCATAAAGCATAAACGATAACATTACAAGCCATTGAACAAATATATATATATATACAGACTTGTAAACAAAACAACTTGATGATTATCCATCTTATGCCCTTGCACCACTTCCTGTAATACAAAGAAACTGAGTGGGTCAGGCTTGGGAGCCTGGTGAGCATATAGGGTTTTCGACCCACAATAAATAATTAAATTAATATTCATCAACCAACAATAACCCGATTACCCATTCTCGTTATTCTCACTTTATGTCCCTAAAATAACTAATACAAGGGACCTAGTCTAAGAATATTTCATCAGGGCGACAACACATGCTTTCGGGGGTTTCCCGGCAATATATGTCAAATAAGGCAACCATGGGGGGATGGAGTACAACGAATGAACACCCAAGTTCATTAACACCTACAGGTGGCGAGCCTGCTAGTGTTCCAAAGGACTGTCTAGATAAGTCTGTGGTCGTCATCTAAACTCCGCTAGATGACTAAACCAAAACAACAACGAGGCCTCTCATCTGTTTATTACACACCAACTATCTACCCATGTTCTACCCAACATATTAGTAGATAAAAATATACATTTTCATACATAGTTTAAAATCTGTATAACATGCTTTAATCAATACATATTCCACATAACAGATGAGGCACACACACATAACACGTATTTCATAGAGAATAAATCAGATCTATGAGATAGAAGAGAGTGGATATACATTCACACATATAACAACAAAATATATACACATAGCACGTATTTTATATAAAATACTTCATAATAATGTGTTGGAAGAAAGTAACTACACACTCACTTGATCAGAAGATGATCAGACAGCACTACGACTTGCAGAAGTAGTGTTTCTCCGTAGATCTGGAAGATCTTCACAAAAACCGGGCTCCTCGCGGGCAGGGCTTCGGCTCAGGAATAACGCTCTTTGGGATCCTCGGGACTTCGGGTCTTGCTTCGGGGCTCGGGAATGATACTGGGGCTTCGGGATATGATTGACACATAAATCGAGGCAAAAACTAGAGAGAAAAGGAAGAAGTTTGTAAAGGAAATTGGCTGCCCTCGCATGCCCTTTTATAGGTGCTGAGCTTCGGGGTTACGCGGGGTGTATGCCTCGGAAGTCGTCAGCGCTTACGTCATCGGAGTACTCGAGTGCGAGGGTCGTCACGCTTCGCTGTACGCTGGGCGTAACCCGGATAAGTCCGGTGACTCCCCTTCGGATAATATCAGAAGTTTAAATTTAAATTTATATTTTAATTATTTAATAAACTTCAAAAGTTCATATCTCCCTCATAAGAACTCCGTTTTCAACGTTCTTTATGTCCACACGTAGGTGAGACTACGCTCTACAACTTTCATTTAGACTCCGTCGGCTAATTTTGAATTTATTTTTATTATTTATTTTTAGTAGGCCGGGACAGGAAAACTTCGTTATAAATTCATAACTCCTTCGTCCGACATCCGTTCTCGCCTAAATTTTCATCGTTTCGCTACTAACAACGAGATCTTCGATTCTCGTTTAGATTGCTTCGGCTAAAAACCGCTCGATGTCAAATCGAGTATTCGGGCTGCATACCGCTAAGTCGAAACTTCATAAAATCATAACTTCCGCATACGAAGTCAGATTTGGGTGTTCTATATATATTTAGAAACCTCGTTTCGGCCACTACAACTCTATGCAAAGATATTGAGTTTATTTGACACTTAAATTTTGACGCTTATTTTATTCTTAATTAATCAAATCATATAATTAAGCAATTAAGCACGAAACACATAATACACAAATAATACGCTCTTATTATTTCAAAACGGGTTATAAAGGTGAACCTAGACTATTACATCAACGAAAATGCCTACCTGGAAACGCGGGCGTTACATAGGTGGGATGACACAATGAGTAAGAGCGAGATTTGGGTCACGAATTAAGTGACCTACTCGACGAGTCAGGGGACTGACTCGACGAGTTGGTCAGGGTTTGGGAAACCCTAAATTTCGGGCCTTGTACCCTATTTAAAGAACATTATAAGACTCCCTCAGCCTCCTTAATTCTTTCTCAAGTCCTTCACAAAACCCTAGTACCTTCCATGAGATTGTGAGCCATTTGTGAGCATTCTTGAGTGTTTTGGAGTTTGAAGAAGAAGGTGAAGCCTTGGGGAAACAAGAGGAGACTAGTAGATCCAGAAACCTCTTGCATCCTTCTCCTTTTTCTGGTAAGAAAGCTTCAACATTGATCATTATACACTTAGATATCTTCTTTGTCATTTTTGGGGTTCTTGGTCCAAGAACCCTAGCATGAGAGGAATGGACGTCCCAAGGGCCTTTGTTTTCAGATCTAGCACCATTAAGGGCTGTTATGGCATAAAGGTTCAAGCTTTATGCCATGGGAATCACCATGCAAGCATAAGAAGTGTTCTTTTGGCCTTTATATCTAAAAAGGCCATGAGTGGAGGAAAAAAGCAGGAGCTTTGCATGGTTATGAGGTGGTTGGGTCCAGATCTATGTTTTGGATGCTTAAAGGCCCTCTGAAATTGATTGAATAGTGTTGGATTTAGAGGGACTCGACGAGTCACGTATATGACTCAGCGAGTCAGGTCATTTTCTTGCCCAAAACCCTTCTGTTAGCGGGTGTGTGTTGAGTTGGAAGGGGACTCAGTCAGTTAGGTTCATTAGGGACCTGAAGATCATCGTGCTCGATGAGTTCAAGGATGAACTCAACGAGTGAAGGAAATCTCCCTAACTTATGAAGATGAACTCGGCGAGTCAAGGAGTAAATAACGTAACTCAGATGAAGATGAACTCGACGAGTTCAAGGGTAAACTCGCAGTAGTCAATTGTATAAGGTCCGACATGTTTAAAGGAGAGCTCGAAGAACTCAAGGGAGACTCGACGAGAAGGATTGAAGTTCAGAGTTATGTGTGGATTGTGGAACTCGATGAGTTGGTGGGTCTGTTGGATAAGGTGTCTAAGTCGATAACTATTTCTGGTATGTACTTGACCCGGTTTGGCATGGTCCATTTGGGTGGCATGGCATCATGCATTTGGATAGACTAAATGAGAGAAATAACACTTGTGGTTTATTAATATATTATAAGTTCTAATATGTTAATAGTATTGTTTAATTACTATTGATCAAGAATTAATTTGGAATTAATTAAGTGATCAAAAGAAGACTAATTAAATATATGGGTTGATTATGTAAATCATCCATAACTTGTATAGTGGGCTTAAGGCTTCATGGTTTATCAAGATGGGCTAAGACCCATACGATGCTCCATGGATGCTCCAAGGGAGTTACAAACCCATGGGTCATGGAAATGAAGAGTCATGTCACATTAGGGTTTACATGGTGTAACCCTAGATGTAACACACTATATAAAGGATATGAAGCTCACCAAAATCAGCCACTAGAAGCAACATAGTGGGCAATCCGATTTCTAAGTGTGACATTATTTATCATAGTTTATTCCAAGAGCATTTGGTGTTGTGTGAAACATTTGAGGCATCACACTTGGGGTGCTAGGCTCTCGAGGTTTTCAAGGAATCAAATCAACTACAAGGTATGTAATTTTAGCCATCTTTTATGTTAAAAGTTCCCCATGTATGCTAGATAGGGTTATGATCCTTGGAAATCAAATTTTGCATGTATTTTAGACAAACATAGATCCAAGGTTTTCTAGGGTTACATGTACACTTAGGAGTGTTAGAATGCTCAAAACCCTATAGTGGTATCATAGACTGGTTTTTTTGTTTGATACTTGATGCAAAATAGTGAAAAAGTCGAATTTCTTGTTACCTGCACAGGGGACTCGCCGAGTGCATGGGGGGACTCGACGAGTCCAAGTGAATCCTCAACCAACTCGATGAGTTGCTTCATGCACTCGACGAGTTGGGCATGCAAAGTGCAGATTTTTGATTTTTGTTGCTGGAAATGAACTAGAAACATTAACCTAAACTATTTTGGTGTTTTAAAAATTGTTTTAGATGGTGTAATGGCTGTTCTAATCCATTTACAATGGCTAATATCAAAATTCCATGTTTATATGTGTTCATATGTTCTTGAAATTTTGATATGACTATTCATGTTCTTATGAGTTCTTGATAGATCATAGGAATTACTTGTTTAATGCTTAATTCATGATCTTTATGTGTTTTAATGGAGTCCATAACTTGTCCTCAAGTTATGGATAACCAAAAGTCACTTTGTATTAAATCCATTAAAAGAACACATAAGTTACATAAATGAAGAGTGTTCATTTTTTAATAACTCATAAGTTATGAATTGAAAGGTTTTGTAAAGTTACAAAACTTGCCCTGAAGTTTTGGGACATGTAAACACTACAAGAAATTGGGGTATTTACCCGCAGATAAATTACCTACACATGATAAATGCAGCATACATATGCAAAATTTTTACTTATGTGTAGGTAATAACTTAAGTTTTATCAACGCATACTATTAATTTAAAACGTGTAGGTAAATTTATTATAATTTTTTTAATCAAAACTGACCTGGCAAGTTTGTTTCCACACTTATATAAAAATAAATAATATATGTGTAGCTAATTTGAAGATTTTTTTAAAACACCCTAAAAAGATTTATCACTTTTTGGCTCCTTTAGGCCAAAACTTAAAATACCTGAAAATTTTCAGAGATTTTAGATTTCCCTCCGTCTCCAACCCACACCCTAAATCCTTAATCTCCATCACTCAGGACACTAGCCTACTCAACATCAAAATAAAACACGTTTTTGTAACATCCGGATTCCCAGGTATTCTATGTTAGTCATTTATTTTGAGTTAGAGAGAAGGACTCGACGAGTCGACGGCTAGACTCGTTGAGTAGGATTGCGATTTGCTGACTGGATTAATGAATGGACTCGACGAGTCGGCAGGGTGACTCGACGAGTCCGCGTTGAGGTCAGAAACCCTAAATTTGCTGGCCTGAGCCCTATTTAAAGGACCTTATAGCCCTCATTTGTGGCTACCAGTCCAGAGAGAGAAACCCTAGAGGGCTTGGGCGAGTTGTGTGTGGGAGCAACCCATTTTAATCCTTTTTGGTGTTGTTTTGAAAAGAAGAAGGTGTTTACAGCTAGAGGAGGTCAAGAGGCTTGCTAATCCATGGTTTCCAAGCTTGGATCTGTAGTGTTGAGTTAGCAAATCGAACTTTCCTTCTATTTTGGTTAAGATCTATGAATCTAGGGTTTTCTATACCCTTTTTAAGGATTGAATTGATGAGTTTATGGTCCCTTTATGTGTTAGACTTCAGATCTGGACCCACAGAGGTCTAGAGAGCATTATCCATCTTGATTTATGAGGTGTTATGGAATGAATGAACTTAGGTTGCCATTTTTTAGGCTATTTCTTCAAAAGGAACCATATATGTGTTGCATGAGAGTAAAGGTTTCACCTTTATGTGATTAGTGGGTATGGAAAGGTCATATCTATAGGTTAGAGAAGAGGATCTGACCTTAGAAGGTCATTTGAGTGTTGCCATGGACGCAACTTGCCGAGTCCATAAGTGGACTCGACGAGCCGTGTCGGGGTTGCCCTACAATTCGTGACAGGAGTAACCCATCGAGTGAAGGGATGAATAAACGTGCCAAGTGAGACTAGAAGGATCCAGAGGATCCGCATGGACTCGCCGAGTCGCCCATGTGCACTCGCGAATCGAGTCAAAGTTTGACCATTGACTTCAGTTGACCTTAGGGTTTTGGTCAAGATGATTTAGGAGAGGTAAGAGAGGGGTAGAATGGTCTTCTACCCATCAGTAGAGATGAGATTATGAGAGAGTATTGATTAGGGATGTTATTTTGTTGATAGGAGGAGGCTAGATCGGGTATCCGAGCACGAGAGATTATCCGATATCGTACGAGGTGAGTCTTCTCACTATACTATACCTAGCGTGATACCTATGTGTGACCGGAAGGTCTTATATGCTATGAGATGTATGTGTTGTATGCTGTTATATGATATGTATGTGTTATGTATGTTATGAATGATAAGGACCAGAAGGCCATTGTGATATGGACTGGAAGGTCAAGATGATATGGGCGGGAAGGTCATTATGGGTTGGACCGGAAGGTCTACCAGGGTTGTGGGACGGAAGTCCTCTAAGACACAGTGACCGGAAGGTCTTATAGCCTTGAGTGGCATATGTGCGTATGTGGTATTTTGGGGAACTCACTAAGCATTTATACTTACAGTTGTTGTGTTATGTGTTTCAGGTACTAGTGAGGATCGCGGGAAGGCGCCGACATGATCCGTACACACTCATGGAGTTTATGTCTAGAGATTCTGGGATATATTTTTTTTATGATAACATTAGATACATTATGTTTTGATATTATCTTATGAATAAAAGTATGTTTTAAAAATGAAAAATTGTTTTGGAAATTCACCTTGTTACAAGTTGGTATCAGAGCCTTGGTTTGAGGGATTCGGATGCACCTTCGGGTGTATTTGAACTCAAACTGAGGATTTGAGGAAGTTTTTCTTAAGATAATTTTTTTTTCTAAAAAGTAAAAGGATTTGAGAAAATCAGAAGGAAGCAGTGTGTACGATCAGCCAGCGCCCGAACGGTGATTTCCCAAAATAGCCTTACATTTGTGATGCCTTAGCCTAGGGAGATTTCTGCTGCTATGAGATGCTTGAGAGTGAGTAGGTGGCAGTGAGGAACTTATGAGAGGTCTACTAAAGGGTAGCCTATGCTAGCGAGATGTAGAGTACTTGTGATCTGGGATCCTAGGAGGAGGACTTGGGGTGAATATTGATACGGTGTGGACAGTAGTATAGGGCCCGTACTACTTAAGACACCGGATCAGTGGGCAGTCCAAGTAAGAATCCTTAGGGTACTAGGGAACAAGTAGGGTTTAGTTATCAAGTGCGAGTATGCTCGAGCAAGTCTATGATATTTTATGTTGTATTTCAAAGACATCATGGTTGGGACACGCTACAGGCCTGAGATGAGCGGCGTGAGTGACAAGGAGCTTCGTCAGATGATCCACAATAAGGTGGCTGCGGCGATCCGAGCCGAGATTCCGTAGATGTTTGGGTATATCAAGACCACATTGATTGAGACCTTTGATGAGCGGTACACAACAGTTACTAAGGCTACGGCTGCTGTAACTACTACAGTTGTTGCTGCTGCTAGACCTCAGGGGGGTGACTTAATGTTGTTCCGGGAGTTCAGCAACACGAAGCCACCGGAGTTTGATGGGATGTAGGATCCGATTGCTGCGATGAGATGGATTTCTAATACCGAGGGATGCTTCTACACCTGTTCGTGTCTGGAGAATTTGAGGGTTCGGTTTGCACTAAACCAGCTTCGCTTGGGAGCGAAGGACTGGTGGAAGTTTGTGACGGCGTACTTCACTCTTGCAGAGATTTCAGAGGTGACCCAAGAGAGGTTCACCAACATGTTTAGAGACGAGTACGTTCCCCCGGTGGAGAGGGAACGGTTGGCATAGGATTTTTTTGTCCCTCAAGCAGGTGACGGAGTCAGTGACGGTGATCACCCGGATGTTCCATGAGAGGGTGTTGTTTTGCCCTGAGCACGTGTCGTCTGAGCAGGAACGCATGAGTCGGTACTTGAGAATTTTGAGGAGGGATATCAGGGAGTTCGTGGCGAACTCATCATACCGGACATTTGCTGAGCTCTGGGAAATTACCAGGAAGAGGGAGATTGAGCTGGAGACTTAGGCCCGGGAGGACGCCGAGTCTCAGTATAACATCCAGGAAATTGTGTATATCTGTTTAACCCTTCCTCTTCTCCAAATTGTCAAGAGAAGCCCCTAAATGGAAAATGTTGCAAAGGAGTATGCTGGGAGTACTGAAGAGTACGCTGCGCGTACTCATTCGCTTACAATAAACGCGGGCTCCATGAAGTACGCTGGGCGTAACCGGCCCAGATGCAAAACCCTAATTTAGACTTGAGCACTATATAAAGAAGGCTATGGCCTTATCCTCAGCCACCATTTGAGTGAGTGAAACCCTAAAGGAGAGCCAACCTTCGTTCTAAGCTGGTGTGAGTGTTTTTGGAGCTAAAAGTGCCTTTGTGTGTTAGTAAAGAAGAAGAGGAGATTCTTGTGAAGGCTAGAAGTTCGAGTGCAAGCTTGGATCTGAGTTCTACAGAGGGAGCAACTTCACTTGAAGGTAAAATGCTCAGAACTTTCCTTGTTATTATGGTTGTGTGCTTCTTGGACCAATTTTTATGGTTTTTGGTCCCAAGATGGAGACTTTTTGAGCAAATGGCCTCCATAAGCTAGAATCTGCCTTATTTTAGTGTAGTATGCGTTGTGGGTTCATAAAAATCCAATCTTGGACGTTGAGAGTAAGTCATGCATCAGATTAGGGCTTAATGTGGAAAGATGTTATATGTTGGAAGTGGTTGGTGACCTTTATAGCCACGCAAAGGCTTAAAGGTTTCGACTTTATGACTTAAGAGGCAGTAGAGAGCCTAGATCTGTGATATGAGGCCATGACTTAACCTGTTCAGACCAGAAATAGAGGTAGGATAAGTCTCGGACTTACGTTGGGTGTAAGTCTCATAACGCACGGCGTAGTAGGTTGAGGTCCCCGATCAGTTTCAGGCGCGCTTGAGTACACTGAGCGTACCAAGGAGGTACGCCCCGCGTAACTCCTTCTGTGGGCTTTTGAGTTATGTTTTGGGCCTTGAGTGTTGGGCCTGGAGTTTGGGCTTCATGCAATAGAGTCTTGGACCAGAGAAGTGTATATATGTGCTTTGGGGCCCTTGGGTCGGGCTTGCCTTTTAGTTTGCGTTTTGGGCCGTATGAGGGCCCATTTATTATTGGGCCTTGGTGGGTTCAATCGGTTCAGGGCTTTAATGGGCTGGTACGTGGTGTATATTTAGACCCAATAAGTGGGTGGTTGGACTTAGCTCCTAGTTGAGATAATTGTGGGTTTGGCACAGAGTTAGAGGCCGGTGCGGGGCAGTAGTGTTTATAGGAGTTGTTCTTCATTCGAGCTGAGTCTTCTCACTATACATTACCTAGAGTGGTAATTAGAGTTATATGGTAGAGTATCTTATATGTTATTTATGTGATTGTGATGCACTACATTATTTCTATGTGATTCATGTCGTGTATGTTGCAGAGTTTACAGAGTTAGAACCGGAAGGTTCACAGAGTTAGGACGAGAGGGTCCATAGAGTTAGGACCGGAGGATCCACAAAGTTATAGCCTCGAGTGGCTATTATGTGTTATATGTGGTATTTTGGGGAACTCACTAAGCTTCGTGCTTACCGTGTCATGTGTTATGTGTTTCAGGTTTTTCTTCTCAGGATCGCGAGACGGCACCGGCTTGATTGTACACACCAGAGAAAGATTTAGGAGGATCCTGGATTAATAATGGAGTTGTGCTTTGTAATTAAATAAAAGAGATTTTTATAAGATATGTTATGAAGAGTATACATTTTAAAAAAATGAAAAATTGTTTTAAATTTTCACCTCGTTACAACTTGGTATCAGAGCCTTGGTTTGAGGGATTCGGATGTGCCTTCGGGTATATCTAGACTCAAACTGAGGAAATGAGAAAATTTTCAAAATAAATGATATTTCTAAAACGAGCAAGAGTTTCAAAGAGAAAGCGAGAAGGAGCAGTGTGTACAATCAGCCAGATCCCGAACGGTGATTTCCCAAAATACCATTGCTTTTGTGTTATGAAATATGTTATGAGATATTATGCATGCTAGAGATAGGTTAGGTATTTCATATTTTAGGACTAGAGTGGCATGATTTGTGATGCCTTAGCCTAGGACTTGTTGTTATCTGTGATGCACTTTCGAGTATGTGCTGAGTAAGAATATGCAGCAGGAATCCTATGTAGAGAGGGATTTGGGTAGAGGAGTAATCTAGGAGAGGTACCTAGATGAGCATTTGTGAAGCATACTGAGAGAGAAGCTAGATATCCGTGCGGGGGGGGGGGGTAGAGTTGCAGAGTTTGGTGATATCTTTTGAGTATGAGTAGAGCTAGGGAGTTATCACCTAGATTGGATTATATGTGTTTATTTGATGCTCGAATGCTTCTTTCTTCGTGCTTTGTGGAACTCCCAATGATGGGAGTTATCTACCAAGTGAATGTGACGATATTCAGGAGGTGGATGACTGGCATCATAAGGAGTTTCTCAGCAGCTGATGGCGGAGAAGTGTGAGAACCTAGGAAGAACTTAGGAAGTGGCCTTAGTCAGATGAGTACGCTGACAGAGTAGAGCATTTTGCTGGGGAGCGAGCACGCGTGTTGAGATTGGTGAGGAGAAGGTTGAGCAGCTACTAAGGGAATCTGGGATGGTCCGTGTAGAGAGTATGGGTAGATGTGGAAGGTAGTATGGGCCCATACTACTGAAAGCAGAGGACCCATACTCGATTCAGGGTGTATCCAGAGGTTCTAAGTAGCAGATCGAGAGGTGATGTCATGGTTCGAGTACCATGATTGGTAGCAGATCGAGAGGTGATGTCATGGTTCGAGTACCATCATTGGTAGCAGATCGAGAGGTGATTTCATGGTTCAAGTACCATGAGTAGTAGCAGATCCGGGGGGGGGGGGGGTGGTGTCATGGTTCGAGTACCATGATTTGAGGCAGGTTGAGAAGAGAGGACATGGTTCGAGCACCATGATATATAGCGGTTAGTGCTTCTGGTTTTACCGGTTATTCCGTATTGATTATCTAGACCAAGGTCGGATGTGATAGAGTATGGGCCCAGAAGGCCAGGATGAACGAGTTTTAGTGGAGCATCCCTTGATAGGGAAATTGAGTTAGCTCCAAGGGATTGTTGGTGATATGCCAATAGAGTTGCAAGAATCAGAGATGAGTAGGGACGGTGCATTATGGAAGAATACGGTATGAGCTGGGCAACCGGACGATAGTAGAGATGTCACCTTCTGTGACCCGATATGTGCTATTTCTGTTTCCAGAGGGAGACGTAAGAAGGTGTTGAGATTTCAGCTTCTGAGTTGGGGGTGAGCCTTGTGGGATCGCACTGATGGTGATCTTCAATTAGAGTATCTGGCAGTAGGTCTGTCGCGAGGGAATGATATAGCTTGAGCAGGTTGTCAGTGGGGACTGAGATGGTCGAGGACCAGGATACACCCTATTGGAGTATAGTAGGGCATGTGTTAGATGCAACGTTGGATGATCAAGAGGAGTATATCAAGGTGGTGACTCTTATTGTCTTTGATGGGTATATAGAGTGGAAATGTGGTTTCTGCTCTTATGATAAGGGACGTGTCGGAGCGTTGGGCGAGGAGTCGAGGATGTGGAGTATGATAGTTCATTATTTCAAGATTAGGAGTCAGGGTTAATACTGGACATTTGGGAGGTATGGTGACGGTATGATGTGAGATTCTAAATGACTAGAGGCGGTCATGATGGTAAGTTCTGAGGATTTCCTATGAGATTTGGGTATTTGGAGTTGTTTGATCTCTGTCAAGGAGATCATCAAGCGTTGCGTAGGACCTTGCGGGATTGGGTGCAATGTTACTGGTGGAGACAGTGTGTGGGATAGAGTGTTGGTGCACCAATTGGTGATGGTTCGAAGCATAAGTGGGGAAGGATCACGTATTTTGTTGAGAGAATCAAAGATCTGTTCAAGTTCGGTTAGAGATCTGGATATAGAGAGCTACGGTGTGGATTCATGTGATCAGGGTTATTGGTGTTTGAATTGAGGTACATAGCGAGATAATGCATGAGGAATATGTTTGGTAAAGGTTGAATGGCTCCACGGCAAGTGACCGTTGGTCGGAGACCTTGTGGTGGATAGGAATTCTTTGAGTTTATAATGATGAAATCAAGGTGGTTGGCTCATAGGGTAGTTCATTGGTTGAGGAATGCTGGTTCAATGTTTGGGCTGTTATGCAGTCTGGGAAGGGCAGGAGTTGATTAGTCAACCAATTTCAGAGTCATTATGAGTATTCTAGCATGGGTATGAGCAAAATAGGAAGAAGTTTCGGATTGCCATCAACATGTTCTGGGTCGTTGACGATCCCTCCATATTTCAAAGTGAGAATTTGAAATATTTCAAATTTCAGGTTGTATATCAGGAAGATCAGTGGCTGAGGCGAGACATCGTGAGGTTCTAGGGTGGTGTATCGAGGTATCCGAATTTAACGTCTTGGGTTTCGGATAATTTTGGGGTCGTGAGTTGAGATGGAAAGTGGTGTGTCAGGGACCTATGATTCTTGTGGGAGCCCTTTCGGTTGATGACAGCAAGTGGATTATCTAAGGCTATAGATTGCAGCAAGGAAAGGTGTTTTTTTTATGACGATTGCCGTCAGTTAGTGGTGCATAATTCGGGTAGGTGCATGCACCTATCTATGGATGGTCCACAGAGCATGAGTAATGACCGCAGTGTGGCGTCGATCTGAGGATGAGATTATGAAGTGGTAAGAGTTAGTGGGGTGAGACTGCGAAGAGCTGCAGTTTAATGAGTTAGTGCAAAGGGTGTTGTGATGCTACGGGGAGCCGTAATACTCACTAGTCAGAAGAGGGTGTTGTGATGCTACGGGGAGCCGTAGTACTCACTAGTCAGAAGAGGGTGTTGTGATGCTACGGGGAGCTGTAGTACTCACTAGTTAGAGACAGAGAGAGTGATGTGATGCTACGGGGAGCCGTAGTACTCACTAGTCAGAGAGAGGGTGTTGTAATTCTAAGGGGAGCCGTAGTACTCAGTAGTCAGAGAGAGGGTGTTGTCATGCTACGGGGAGCCGTAGTACTCACTAGTCAGAGAGAGGGTGTTATGATGCTACGGGGAGCCATAGTACTCACTAGTCAGTAGGAGGTTGTTGTGATGCTATATGGAGCCGTAATACCCACTAGTTAGCGAGAGGTTGTTATGATGAAGCACTCTTGATCAGAGCATGACACATAAGAGTTTTAGGCTTGAGTAGCCCTAATTTATGAGTTTTTGGGAGCCTAGTGGTTGGACTAGGGCGAGACCAGGGTCTCCTCAATGATCGGGAATCATTATATTCCGAGTAAGGTGTGGACATCGCAATCCGAAGGAATTAGATAAGTGAAGCACGCATGGGTTGAGGGCCACGAGTCATGAGTTGAGTGGGTCTTTGAGACGAGTGGTTCCAACTACGGATCGAACCAATCTCTCGAGTTGAGTTGAGTCCTGGTGGTGTGTTGGATAGACGAGATGAGATTCTGGAATCGGAGGTGGGTTCCATGTGAGGGTTGTTGTGCGTCATCTGATGTCTTAGACCTGAGTAGGTCAGGGCCTTGGTTCGGGAGGTGCAACGGGATACACAGAACTATTGAGCAGTAATCGAAAGAGTTCAGGGTTCATATATTAGGTTTATAAAGGTCAGATAACATTCCCAGGCGAGCATGATCATTTTCTACTATCCAAGATTAGAGTTTTGGGTTCATCCCCTCTGATGAATCCTGATGTTGGTGCTTGCGGTAGGTCCTGATGAAAGGAGGAGATTGTGATCTTTCTGTCCTTTCGAAATTGCGATCGGAATCAAGTAGGGAATCAGGATTGGAAGAGTGTTCTTAGAGTCTGTTAGTCGGCAGGCGGTTAACAGGATGATGATTCGAGTGTGATCTGGAAAGGAGATAGACTGCAAGAGTTTTCAAACTTTGAAGATTCATATTGAGTACCACAGCGGCAGTTGGGTCTGCCCTTTCGGGTCAAGAGATCCTGGTGGGATCGAGTATATGTGGAAGTGATTGTTGTATGGTTGAAGGACCTTCAGTAGTGCATCTCGGGTAGTAGGGTTCGATCTATGTATGGTAAGGAGCGATTTTGAGGGCAAAATATAATTCAAGTGGGGGAGAATTGTAACATCCAGGAAATTTGGTATATATGTTTAACCCTTCCTCTTCTCCAAATTGTCAAGAGAAGCCCCTAAATGGAAAATGTTGCAAAGGAGTATGCTGGGCGTACTGAAGAGTACGTTGCACGTACTCATTCGCTTATAATAAACGCGAACTCCATGAAGTATGCTGAGCGTACCAAAGTTACGCTGGGCGTAACCGACACAGATGCAAAACCCTAGTTTAGACTTGAGCCCTATATAAAGAAGGCTATGGCCTTATCCTCAGCCACCATTTGAGTGAGTGAAACCCTAAAAGAGAGCCAACCTTCGTTCTAAGCCGGTGTGAGTGTTTTTGGAGCTAAAAGTGCCTTTGTATGTTAGTAAAGAAGAAGAGGAGATTCTTGTGAGGGCTAGAAGTTGGAGTGCAAGCTTGGATCTGAGTTCTACAGAGGGATAAGCTTCACTTGGAGGTAAAAAGCTCAGAACTTTCCTTGTTATTATGGTTGTGTGCTTCTTGGATCAATTTTTAGGGTTTTTGGTCCCAAGATGGAGACTTTTTGAGCAAATGGCCTCCATAAGCTAGAATCTGCCTTATTTCAGTGTATTATGCGTTGTGGGTTCATAAAAATCCAATCTTGGACGTTGAGACAAAGTCATGCATGATATTAGGGCTTAATGTGGAAAGATGTTATATGTTGGAAGTGGTTGGTGACCTTTATATCTATGCAAAGGCTAAAAGGTTTCGACTTTATGACCTAAGAGGCAGTAGAGAGACTAGATCTGTGATATGAGGCCATGAATTAACCTGTTCAGACCAAAAATAGAGGAAGGATAAGTCTGGGACTTACGTTGGGCGTAAGTCTCAGAATGCGCGGCATAGTAGGTTGAGGTCCCCGATCAGTTCAGGCGCACTTGAGTACGCTGAGCGTTCCAAGGAGGTACGCCCCGCGTAACTCCTTCTGTGGGCTTTTGAGTTGTGTTTTGGGACTTGAGTGTTGGGCCTGGAGTTTGGGCTTCATGCAATAGAGTCTTGGACCAGAGAAGTGTATATATGTGCTTTGGGGCCCTTGGGTCTGGCTTGCCTTTTAGTTTGGGTTTTAGGCCGTGTGAGGGCCCATTTATTATTGGGCCTTGGTGGGCCTAATGGGTTCAGGGAATTAATGGGATGGTAGGTGGTCTATATTTAGACCTAATAAGTGGGAGGTTGGACTTAGCTCCTAATTGAGATAATTGTGGGTTTGGCACAGAGTAAGAGGCCGGTGCGGGGCGGTAGTGTTTATGGGAGCTGTTCTTCATCCGAGTTGAGTCTTCTCACTATACTTTACCTAGAGTGGTAATTAGAGTTATATGACAGAGTATCTTGTATTTTATTTATTTGATTGTGATGAACTACATTATTTCTATGTGATTCATGCTGTGTATGTTGCAGAGTTTACAGAGTTAGAACCGCAAGGTTCACAGAGTTAGAACCGGAAGGTTCACAGAGTTAGGACTAGAGGGTCCACAGAGTTAGGACCGGAGGGTCCACAAATTTATAGCTTCGATTGGCTATTATGTGTTATATGTGGTATTTTGGGGAACCCTCTAAGCTTCGTTCTTACCGTGTCATGTGTTATGTGTTTCAAGTTTTTCTTCTCAGGATCGCGGGACGGCACCGACTTGATTGTGTACACCAGAGAAAGAGTTAGGAGGATCCTGGATTAATAAAGGAGTTGTGCTTTGTAATTAAATAAAAGAGATTTTTATAAGATATGTTATGAAGAGTATGCATTTTAAAAAAATGAAAAATTGTTTTAAATTTACACGTCGTTAAACTCAGGGGAAGGATCGGCAGCCGACACAGTCTCAACCGGCAACCAACCGGGCTAAGCGCGCCGATTCGAGATCTGGAGTCCAGAAGGGCCGCACTTGTGGGAAGTGCGGAAAGGGACATGATTGGGTTTATCGATCAGGTGCTTTCTACAAATGTGGCAAGGAGGGGCACATAGCCAAGGATTGCCCCAAGGGGTTCATGGTTTGCTTTCATTGCAACCAAACCGGACACAGGAAGGCCGAGTGTCCACAGCTATGGGGGACAGCACAGGGAGCACCGCAAGGATCTGCCCGTGCTGTCGTGCGAGCTACTGAGGTTCAGCTGGTGAAGGCTGAGGCACCGAAGGCTTGCGGGAGAGCCTTCCAGTTGAAAGCGGAGGAGGTCCGCGCAATGCACGATGTCGTGGCTAGTATGTATTCTTTCATTTATTTATGCTGAGTTTGAGATATTGTGCTTATATTATGTTATACGTAGGTACTTTTCGTGTGAGTTCTGTACCTGCTTTGGTGTTATTTGAATCGGGTGCGAGTCGGTCATTTGTGTCGTTAGCTTTTAGTCAGCACATCAGTGTCCAACAGGAGGCGTTGAGACGAACTCTATGAGTTTCCATAGCTGACGAGCGAGCAGTGTATGCTACGGATGTGATTCGAGGATGTGTACTCGAGATCTTCGATGTTGAGTTCCCGATATATCTTGTCCCGATTGCGATGAGGGATGTGTGTGTCATAGTGGGCATGGATTGGTTGAGCCTATTTGGGGCTATTATAGAATGCGAGTGACAGTTGGTGACGATACGAGACCCTAGTGGGGGAGTACTTACGGTGTACGAAGAGGGTACCCGTTCTGGGTCAGCATTTTGTTCGGCTGCTAGAGCGAGGCGGAGCCTATAGCAGGGCTGTAGCGAGTTTGCGGCTTATGTGATGGATTCACGAGTGGCCGCAGAGGGGTCGGGTTCGGTTAGTGATGTGCCGATAATGGGTGAGTTCCCCGATGTTTTCCCCGAGGAGTTGCCGGGTGAGCCTCCCAAGAGGCAAGTGATGTTTCGCATCGATTTGGTTCCGGGAGCGGCGCCTATCGCCAAGGCGCCCTATCGCCTTGCGCCACCAGAGATGCAGGAGTTATCCTTACAGCTTCAGGAGTAGTTGGGGAAAGGATTTATCAGGCTGAGTAACTCACCTTGGGGAGAGCTGATCCTTTTTGTCAAGAAAAGGGATGGTTTACACCGGATGTGCATTGATTACCGGGAGTTGAACAAGTTGATGGTCAAAAACCGTTATCCACTACCGAGGATTGATGATTTGTTCAATCAGTTGCAGGGAGCATCTTGGTTCTCCAAGATAGATTTGAGGTCTGGATATCACTAGATGAGGGTGCGGGATGAGGATATCCAGAAGACGGCATTTAGGAATCGTTATGGGTAGTACGAGTTTGTGGTGATGCCTTTTGGCTCACTAATTCACCAGCAATGTTCATGGATCTCATGAACAGGGTATGCAGACCGATGTTGGATAGGTCGGTGATTGTATTCATCGACGATATTCTGCTATATTTGAGATCTAGAGGGGAACATGAGGAGCATCTGAGAGAGATTCTCGGAGTTTTGAGATCGGAGAGGCTCTATGCCAAATTCTCCAAGTGCGAGTTCTGGTTACGGGAGGTCCCGTTCTTGGGGCATCTCGTTAACCCAAATGGGATATTGGTCGATTCGGCCAAGATTGAGGTTGAGATGAGTTGGGAGGTGCCGAGATCCCCCATCGAGATCAGGAGTTTTTTGGGATTGGCCGGCTACTATCAGAATTTATCACGGATTTCTCCAAGATTGTCGTGCTTCTCACCAGGTTGACCCGGAAGGGCGTTTCTTTTTCGTGGGGTCCGGAGTAGCAGACCTTGTTCGAGACTCTTCGCCAAAGGTTGTGCGAGGCCCCGGTGTTATCCCTTCCAAAGGGAATGGAGGATTTTGTGGTGTACTGCGACACATCGATATCGGGGTTGGGTGCGGTGCTTATGAAGAGAGGGCATGTGATAGCGTATGCATCGAGGCAACTGAATCCTCATGAGACGAGGTATCCCACCCACGATCTGGAGTTGGGGGCAGTGGTGTTCATCCTCAAGGTCTGCCGTCACTATCTGTATGGGGTTCGGTGTACCATATACACGGACCACAAGAGTTTGAAGTATTTGATGGATCAGCCCAACTTGAATATGCCCCAGAGGAGATGGTTGGATGTGGTAAAGGATTGCGATTGTGAGATCATGTACCAACTGGGAAAGGCTAACGTTGTAGCCGATGCCCTGAGCCGTAGGGTGGAGAGTGTCCTGATACAAGATTTTTCTATGAGGTTGACGGTGATGACTTCGGTGTTGGACACCATTCAGGAGGCCCAGGAAGAAGCCGTGAAACTAGAGAACCGCAAGAGGGAGCTGATAACCGGGAAGGAGTCTGAGTTTGTTACCGATAGTCGAGGGCTTATGACCTTTCAAGGTTGGATTTGGATGCCGTATGCAGGCGGGGCACGTACCATTCTGATGGAGGAGGCGCATAGATCGAGGTTCTCGATCCATCTCGGGGCCACTAAGATGTATTTGGAACTGAAGAGAGAGTATTGGTGGCCCTATGTGAAGAGGGATGTCGCGTGGTTTGTCAAGAGGTGCTTGACCTGTCGCAGGGTTAAGGCCGAGCACCAGCGTCCGCAAGGCAAGTTGCAGCCACTGGTTCCCCTGTGGAAGTGGGGACAAATTTCTATAGATTTTATCACCAAATTGTCGAGGATTGCAAGGGGTGTCGATACAATTAGGGTGATCATTGACCGGCTGATGAAGAGCGTCACTTTCTTGCTATCAGTGAGAGCTCTTCTGCAGAGAGGCTGGCCGAGTTGTATGTGAGAGAGGTGGTATCGCGTCATGGAGTACCGATCTCGATCGTGTCAGATCGAGATGTACGTTTCACTTCTAGGTTCTGGAAGAAGTTCCATGAGGAGTTGGGCATGAGGTTGCATTTCAGTACCGCCTACCACCCACAGACGGACGGACATAGTGAGCGGACGATTCAGACGCTCGAGGACATGCTTCGAGCATGTATGTTGGACTTAGGAGGAAATTGGGACAAGTACTTGCCACTGGCTGAGTTTTCTTATAAGAACCGCCACCATTCGAGTATTGGTATGCCTCCCTTCGAGTTTTTGTATGGGAGGAGATGTCAGACTCCCATTTGCTGGGGAGAGGTAGGGCAGCGCGTGATGGGTAGCACTGAGATAGTGCTTCAGACGACTGAGCAAAACACTGACTCATGAAGCTCGTCCGATCACTTCACAAAAGAAACAAAGACTCCAAATCTCTTCAAAATAAAAGCATAGGAAAAATACTAATAAAGTACTCCCGTACGCTCCCGTACCCCGACATGTAATAGTGTCAAAAAGAAGAATTAACGGATGAACACGTAGTTCAAAAACACCAAAGGAACATTTAGTTCAAGAACACTTTATGAACATATAGTTCAAACATACGTACCGATTACGAGTCTACTAACGTTCCACTAGACTATCTAAAATAGTCTGTGGCCATTGTCTATACTCTGTTAGATGACTAGATCATCTTAAACATCGATACCTCTCATCACTTTATTTTATCAGACACCAACTATCTACCCATGTTCTACCCAACATATTTGTAGATAAAAATATATATACAATTTAAAACTTGTATAGAATATCAACACAACAGTCACCTCAAATAAAACATTAATATATTTACACGTAAAACGTATTTTAAGGTAAATACTTCATATCTATGTGTAAATTGAAAGTGAATATACACTCACTTGATTTGATGATAATCGGGCAGCAATTCGTTTCCAAAAACGATCGTTTCTAATAAAACCGAGAGTTTTATTAAGAAACTAGGCTCTGCGAAAGGTCGGGCTTCAAAACTGAAAAGATAAATTTTCCGGGCCTTCGGGCACTCTGGGACGTGTTCCGAGCATTGGAAATGATCTCGGGGCATCGGTGGAGGTCAAAATAACCAAAATATTGAAAATGGGGTAAAAATGGGCAATTTCCCAAAATTACCCGGGAAGTCTCACAAGGCCACTATTTATAGGGGGAGCTACGAGGTTTCGGCCGAGAAGGAGGACTCAGCGAAGGCAGGTGACATCCGTAGAGCGAGGACATGTGGCGGGTGCGAGCTTCGGACACGCGAAGGGCATGCGGCGCCTTCGGATTGGGCCAGTGAGGCTCGGATGATGAGTCAGAAGCGAGGCGTCGGAAGATCATTGGACCGCACCCTCGGTCCAATCAGCAAGCGACACGAGGGTCGGATCACGTGGGTTGCATTTGAGGATCACGTGGCTACTGTTCATGCGAGGGTGACTCAGCAGATTTCGCCACGTGGCATATGCAAGGCGAGGACACGTGGCAATAACGTGACTATGCGAATTTTCTCGATTTTTGTGCAAAAACTTCTAAAATCCATAACTTTTGCATACAAGCTCCGTTTTTTATTTCTTTATATGCACGTGTAGCTAAAATTACGCTCTACAACTTCTGTTTAGACTTCGTCGGCTAGTTTTGACTTTAATTTTTATATTATTATTTTTAACAGACCGGGACAGGAAATCTGTTAAAAATTCATAACTTCTTCATCCGACGTCCGTTTTCATCAGAATTTTTACCGTTGTGCTACTAATGACGAGACCTTCAATTCTCGTTTAGGTTGTATCGGCTAAAAATCACTCGATCTAAAATTCGAGTTTTTAGCTGTCTAATGCTAAGCTGAAACTTCGAAAAATCATAACTTCCTCATACCAAGTCAGATTTGGGCGTTCTTTTTATCGAACTTCTCAGTTTAATGAATACTATGAATTTCGTTTAGATTAATAAGGCTAAAAAGTAGTTTATCATAAACTCACTTTTTACGACATTCGGTACCGTGCCGGTTTTGTCACGAAACTTCGACATGTCATAACTTCTTCGTTATAACTCGGATTTCGACATTCTTTATATCCCCGAAATCCTTGTTTCGACCACTACAACTTTATGTAAATATATCGGGCTTATCTCACACTTTAATTTTGACACTTATTTTTATTCTTAATTAATTAAATCCTAATAATTAAGCATAAAACACATAATTCACATAAAATTCACATAAATCCTTTTCATTACTTCTAAATGAGTTACAAAGGTTAACCTAGAACATTATGTCAATATTAATGCCTAGCCTAGAAACACGAGCATTACAACTCTCTCCCCTTTAGGATGATTCCGTCCCCGGAATCACACAACGACAAACAACTACGGGTAGCGACTCACTATGTCACTCTCCGTTTCCCAGGTGGGATCTGGCCCATTTAAACGTTTCCAACGTACAGGAACTAAATCGACTATCTTAAGTTACAACTTCTTAGTCTTACGATTAACGATTGCCTCAGGTTCTCCAATTAACCTCATGTTCTCGTCCAACCTTAATTCAGAAATGGGAATTATGTCGGGCACACCTCCCAAGAACTTTTTCAAATAACACACATGAAAGGTGCTATGAATACTCTCTAGTTCTTCCGGTAATTCTAGCTTGTAAGCTTGATTCCGGATTCTCTAAAGAACTTTAAATGGTCCAATAAACCTTGGACCCAACTTTCCCCTTCTACCAAATCTTATAAGTCCCTTCCACGACGAGACTTTATGTGAAACCGAATCTCCAACTTCGAATGATATCATTTGTCTTTTCTTGTCAGCATAGCTCTTTTGAGCAACTAACATCTTTTTCCCTAATCACTTACAACTTTTCAGCAATCTAATGGACTATTTCAAGTCCCATAAACTGCTTTTCCTCAGCTTCCAGCCAACATGATGGCATCCAACACTTTTCCCATACAAAGCGTGATAAGGTACCATCTTAACACTTGATTGGAAACTATTATTATAGGTGAATTCTACTAGAGGTAAGTGTTCATCCTAGTTACCTTGAAATTCTAGGGTACATGCTCTCTACATATCCTACAACATTTGAATTGTTGATTCGCTCTGACCATCGGTTTGCAGATGGTAAGCTGTATTCAAACACAACTTGGTACCCAATTCCTCTTATAGACTCCTCAAAAACCTTGAGGTAAAACGGATGTCACGATCGGATACAATCGTTAACAAAACACCGTGAAGCCTCACACTTTCCTTCACATAAGAATTCGCAAGTTTATCCATAGACCATTTCTCGTTGGCTGCTATGAAATCCGCACTCTTAGTGAAGCGATCAACGACCACCCAAATCATGTCGTGACCGTTCCTTGTTCTGGGCAGTTTAGTCACAAAATCCATAGTGATATCTTCCTACTTACCCATGGGTACAGGTAAAAGTTCTAAACTCCCATATAGTTTCTGATGTTGTGCCTGCCTTAACCCTAGCATAAGTTACACACTCAGCCATATACTTTAGCAACTTCGAGCTTCGTCGTTGGCTACCAGTAATAGGGTTTTAGATCCCTATACATTTTCATATTGCCGGGATGAATCGAGTACATGGTTTTGTGAGCTTCTTCCATTAGAAATCCTCTTACTCCTCCCATATTAGGTACCCAAATCCTATCTTTGAATACCTTCAGTCTTTGACCATTTGTATCAAACACCAACGTTTTATCCCAAACGTTCCTTCTTTCGGTCATTTTTCTCTAAAGCTTCCTCTTGAGCTTTCTTTTATTCTTCCCACAATTGTAGAGACAACTTCAATTCTCAACGCTCTTGGCCTTCTCTTTTCAAGATTCACCTTCCGACTGAGAGCATTAGCAACAATACTTGCGTTACCAGGGTGGTAAAGTATCTCACAGTCGTAGTCCTTGAGTAACTCTAGCCAGCGCCGTTGCCTCAGTGCATACGCTATCACTTCATCCCTTTGGGTCAGAATACAACCTAACCCAACTTCTTTAACAACGAACGTGATACTTCTATTGATCGCTTTGATCAGCCTTTACTTCAATTTGGCTTAAGTCAACTGTTACATCGAACTTGGTTCTCTGAACCACATAACCAACTCATCATAGTCGGACTCAATTCGATATGACCATTAGGTTCGGAATAACAATCATCTTCTTAGTCATTACCGAAACGATGGTAATGACATATCTGAATAAAACGGAATCAATCACTAGTTTCTTGATAACCTTGTGACTTTCCCTGATCCAAGTGTGAGTCCTATGCTTCCAGTAGTATAGATCTCTACTACTATTAACACCTACTCATACTCGTCCCAAGTACTGTCTCGCAGTCCCCAAGTTCTAAAATCACAAAACAATTTAACACATACGAATGTGTCCAATTAACCATAGAATTTTCCTAGACTCTACTAGGACTTCTTCCACGAGTATCTTCAATCATCAGTTCTACTTCAACTTGGTTGGTGATGGAAATTTTAGACAATGGGACAACTTCAAGAATTACACCAATCGTTCCACCATCCTGCCAATCGAAGGTGTACTTTAGACGTAACGTACCCCTCTAAACATTTCGTTATTTTATTAGACATATTCTAAAGGCAAGATACCACTCTTACAATATCTTCTGATAGGTGTATCATAAGCCTTTCATTTCCTCCATTTACTCAATTCTCTACGAGTCTCCACCATAACATTTTGTACACCCAAGCAGACGTTCGGTGTACCACGCGAGAATTTAAGATAAGAAAGCCTTATTTACGATAGACGTATAAATCTCCTTATCACTCCGAAACGTTTATATGCTAGTTCTAATATCGTAGTTGTACGCTTAGAATCCTACACATATAAGGTTTTCAGATCCGGTCGGCAACAGACCATAGATCCGAACAAATAATAGCATCATTATAGCTATAACACAAAACATTTAGCACATAGAAGCATTTTAGGCATCCTTCCTAAAATAAACTAGTGCTCATGTCTAAATTATGGTAGACACTCATCTCACAATCATCACTTAGCATTCTAAGTTTAAGTCTAGAAATCCTACAATTTCTTAGTTCACTTAAACTAATGCTCTGATACCTACTGTGACATCCCCAATTTCACGGCCAGAAAAGACCGATTTCGTTTATGCTTTTTAAAATAAAATCAGAGTAATCATTTCATTAAAAGTGTTGCGGAATTTGTTCCCAAAGCCAAACATGATAAATATTTATCAAAACCTTGCTTTAAGAAATATATATTTTTATTTCATAAAAAAACCTCGGGATGTCATGTCTAATACAGATCAAAAGCATAAACAAGACATTATAAGCCTTACAATAGTTATTTATAACTAATGGTCTGTAATCCAAAATCACTCATCATCATCATCCGACTATGCTCGGGGTCCACTACCTGTAATCATAAAAAGCTGAGTGGGTCAGGCTTGGAAGCCTGGTGAGCATATAGGGTTTTCAACTCACAATACATAAATTTATTATGTTTAAACATCAATCAGTCAACCAAATTACCCCAATTACCCATTCCCGTTATCCTCACCTTACGTCCCTAAAACAACTATCACAAGGGACCTAGACTAAGGATTTTCATTAGGGGTGACAACATTGTCTTCCTACAACAATTTATGTCAAATAGGCACGAAGTCACATCGTCGCCGAGATTTATCTAATAGGCACGACATCACATCGTCACCAAGATTTATCTAATAGGCACTACGTCTCATAGTCGCCAGGGTTTACCTAATAGGCACGAAGTCACATCATCACTAAGGTTTAGTTAACAGGAACTAACAACATTGATCCCCACATACTAACCTTATACAGTGATCTTACTAGATCTAGCCTAAAGGATCGATATGAACAACTAACTACGAAACTGCTTTAGAAATCCTCTAGCAGCAAACAAGGATCAATAATGATATTGAATGAATGGACTAAGTTTAACTACGAACCTTTGTTCGTAAAAGAAAGAACCACAAGACAATTAAGTCAGGGGTAGTTATCAATGCCTAGGCTGTGGTCTGAATATCGTGAGGTATATAACCCCCAGACGCACCCTATCCAACACCGAACTTTGCCTAGGCTATGGTCTGAATATCATGAGGTATATAACCCCCAGACGCACCCAATCCGGCAATGGAAACGCTGACTAATGCCTAGGTTATGGTCTGAATATTGTGAGGTATAAAACCCCAAGACTCACCCCTATCCGGCATCGGAATGGAAAACACTGACTAATGCCTAGGCTGTGGTCTGAACCCCCGGACTCACCCTATCCGGCATCGGAAAAGAAAACACTGACTCATGAAGCTCGTCCGATCACTTCACAAAAGAAACGAAGACTCCAAATCTCTTCAAAATAAAAGCATAGGGAAAATACTAATAAAGTACTCCCGTACGCTCCCGTACCTCGACACGTAATAGTGTCAAAAAGAAGAATTAATGGATGAACACATAGTTCAAAAACACCTAAGGAACATATAGTTCAAGAACACTTTATGAACATATAGTTCAAACATACGTACCGATTACGAGTCTACTAACGTTCCACTAGACTATTTAAAATAGTCTGTGGCCGTTGTCTATACTCTGTTAGATGACTAGATCGTCTTAAACATAGATAGCTCTCATCACTTTATTTTATCAGACACCAACTATCTACCAATGTTCTAACCAACATATTTGTAGATAAAAATATATATACAGTTTAAAACTTGTATAGAATATCAACACAACAGTCACCTCAAATAAACAATTAATATATTTACACGTAACACGTATTTTAAGGTAAATACTTCATATCTATGTGTAAATTGAAAGTGAATATACACTCACTTGATTTGATGATAATCGGGCGGCAATTCGTTTCCTAAAACGATCGTTTCTAATAAAACCGAGAGTTTTATTAAGAAACTGGGCTCTGCGAAAGGTCGGGCTTCAAAACCGAAAAGATAAATTTTCCAGGCCTTCGGGCACTCCGGGACGTGTTCCGAGCGTTGGAAATGATCTCGGGGCATCGGGGGAGGTCAAAATAACCAAAACATTGAAAAAGGGGTAAAAATGGGCAATTTCCCAAAATTACCCGGGAAGTCTCACAAGGCCACTATGTATAAGGGGAGCTGCGAGGTTTCGGCCGAGAAGGAGGAGTCAGCGAAGGCAGGTGGCATCCGCAGAGTGAGGACAGGTGGCAGGTGCGAGCTTCGGACACGCGAAGGGCACGCGGCGCCTTCGGATTGGGCCAGCGAGGCTCGAATGATGAGTCAGAAGCGAGGCGTCGGAAGATCATTGGACCGCACCCTCGGTCCAATCAGCAAGCGACACGAGGGTCGGATCACGTGGGTTGCATTCGAGGATCACGTGGCTACTGTTCATGCGAGGGTGACTCATCAGATTTCACCACGTGGCATATGGAAGGCAAGGACACGTGGCAAAAGCGTGACTATGCGAATTTTCTCGATTTTTGTGCAAAAACTTCTAAAATTCATAACTTTCGCATACGAGCTCCGTTTTTGACTTCTTTATATGCATGCGTAGCTAAAATTACGCTCTACAACTTCTGTTTAGACTTCGTCGGCTAATTTTGATTTTAATTTTTATATTATTATTTTTAACAGACCGGGACAAGAAATCTGTTAAAAATTCATAACTTCTTCATCCGACGTCCGTTTTCGTCAGAATTTTACCGTTGTGCTACTAATGACGAGACCTTCAATTCTCATTTAGGTTGTGTCGGCTAAAAATCACTCGATCTAAAATTCGAGTTTTTAGTTGTCTAATGCTAAGCTGAAACTTCGAAAAATCATAACTTCCTCATACCAAGTCAGATTTGGGCGTTCTTTTTATCGAACTTCTCGGTTTAATGAATACTATGACTTTCGTTTAGATTACTAAGGCTAAAAAGTAGTTTATTAAAAACTCACTTTTTACGACATTCGGTACCGTGTCGGTTTTGTCGCGAAACTTCGACAGGTCATAACTTCTTCGTTATAACTCGGATTTCGGCATTCTTTATATCCCCGAAATCCTTGTTTCGACCACTACGACTTTACGTAAAGATATTGGACTTATCTCACACTTTAATTTTGACGCTTATTTTTATTCTTAATTAATTAAATCCTAACAATTAAGCATAAAACACATAATTCACATAAAATTCACATAAATCCTTTTCATTTCTTCTAAATGAGTTATAATGGTTAACCTAGACCATTATGTCAATATTAATGCCTAGCCTAGAAACACGAGCGTTACATTATCTAGGACCAAAACTGTAATTTCTGAACAATCAAAGACCTTCTTGTCTATGCAAAGTCATCGTTTTATCAAAAAAAATGTAGGCTGAAAAGAATATGCACACATATTCTTCATCGGGTTGTATTGAGACTCGGCTGCTTACATATCGGGACGAAGAAAAATGTTGGATATCTAATGATACGGTTGCAAAATATGTAAGTTTTGTTGCTCATTTCTATTAAACTTACTCATTTGTAACACTATTTCTAACACTGAATATCTATTATTTGGTATATAATGGACTTGTTGTACTCGTTATTTCATGCACTAACAGTAAGAAATGAAAAAGATGTGAAATGAGCATTATGTGGAATCAGTGAGTGACAAGTTTATTCAAGAGAAGGTACTTGGGAGAAGCTCTGATCGTTTTTTCAGAGTGGGACGTGATCATGTTGTATTTGGTAACACCGCGAATGAATTAAAACATTAAAAAGAAAATATGCAGCTTTGGAACAAATGTTGATTGAGAAAAACTTCATGTCTCCTCCTCTAAGCACATCATCAACATGATCTCGTGGTGATACATCTGAGTGTGGTACATCTAACCATGCTCATTCAGTACAGTCCCATGATGAACGTGGCGAAAATGTTCATAGGTATATGATATGGAATGAACATTAAAGAATTTTTAGTATTTTCAAGTAGCTACTTATGACTAGTTGATCTTTTGTTATTTTAAGCATTTCAAGCTTTGTGATTTGTAATTTTCTTGTGGTTTGAATTATTATGTTGGAAAATTTTTAATTTATAATGATTTTTACACGCATATGTGTCTATTTATACAAATGGAAATATTTGAACATTATAACCTATATATATTGTTTTTAATACCGCAAATAAATATATATTTTACCAACACATATCAAATTAATACCTACACATAATAATATTACCTACACATAAAAACACCATCACCTACACATTTATATGACACGTGTAGTTCATGTCATCCATGTAGGCCACGTCAGTGTTCATGTCAACATTCATGTAAGAAGCCACACCCACATCCACATGATTGACATACTAAACAAATTAAAATACCTCTACCCACACATAATTACCACTTTTGGCTAAACATACGTTTGTAGCTATAGATTATTCTTTATCTACACATAAACCGTGTGTCGGTAATAATCTATTTCAACAGGCATGAGCCAACACAAAGTGACACTTAACTTATGTGTAGGTAAAGCTGACTAACAACACATATTTGGCTTTTACCAACACATAACATGTGTGGGTAAAGGCCTTGATTTCTTGTAGTGTAAAGTCATCTAGTAAACTATAGTTCCAAACCCTAGAATTTTAAAAGTTAAAATTCAAGCCTTATACTTTATAATATTATAAGTTGATAATATATATATATATATATATATATATATATATATATATATATATATATATAAGATCAAGTCGTTTTACTGTTAGTAGGACTCATTCACGAAGCCGTTCTATAAGGGGGGTATAAGGTTGTTTCCTATAAAATGGAAGCTTAATGGGTGTCCACTCTCACCCATCGCTTCCTTGACTAGTGGAGGGTCGTTAGCCGAACGGGTAGGATAATGACTTATAAATTCTCATTAAAAGTATAATGATTATTATCAAGTAACTAAATGTTTTATAAATTCCCAATCTTAGTTACTTTAGGAAAATGTGCATAAGGTGCTAACCCATGAAATTACACTTTGCACTTTGATTAAGTCGTTAGTGGAGCGTATGTGGTTAACCGTCACACTAACTGGGACTTAACCGATACATCGATTAAGTGAAAAACATTAAGGGTGCCAAGTAATTTGGATGGTTACTTCACACCTTGTTTTGTGATCCTCGGCATCCTATTCACAAAACATGAAGGGCACACTCGAGATTGAAACACGCCATTGAAAGGTTCAATGATTCTCAAAAGAATCTAGGAGGTTCTAAAAACCAATAAAAAAAATCTAATAATTTATATTTCGTTTTTCATGGTGGAAATTGGTGAATCGTCATTCACCTACCTTTCAAATATGTTATAGCTTAGATTACGATATCCCTCTTCTAAGTTATAATATATTGTGATTGGATCCTAGCCTTAATATTACATTTGGGTGTTTTATTAAGGACTATATTTATATCTAATCTAAACTTGTTCTCTTCTTTTTAGATGTCTTCCAGCAATACTGCTTCTAGCTCAAACCCTACCGGCTCCTTCTCTCTCATGAACCTTTGTGGGAGAGTCATCTTTGATGGTTCCAACTTTATGGATTGGATCCGGAACATCATGATGGTCACACGCTACGAGGACAAGCAATATATCCTTGAAAAAGAGCTAAAGGATATTGATGAGTCAACGGCTACTCCTGAGGAGATCGCTAAATTTCAGACTCATGAGAGAGATACCATGAAAGTGGCTTATATCATGATGGCCACGATGACAGCCGAGCTCCAAAAGTCCTATGAGGACTATTACCCTTTTGAGATCCACCAGGACCTGATGGACCGCTACCATCAGAGTGCTCGCCAAGAGAGGTATAACATCATCTCCTCCATGATAACAAACCGAATGAAGGACGGTGAACCCATCACCGGCCACTTGTAGAAAATGCAAAGGTATGTGGACCGGTTACTGAAGCTAATTGTGAACTTCCCCGAGGAGTTGGCAATAGATATCATTTTGCACTCCTTACCCTCGTGTTATGATCAATTCCGCATGACATACCGCATGATCAAGGAGGAAGTTACCCTCAACAAGCTTCAAGGACTCCTTAAGACCGCTGAAACAAGTCTTAAAGGATAGTCGGTTGTTACCACTCCTACTCTGACTCCAAACTCCGCCCCTTTCTTGGCAATCGGGAAAGGTAGACGGAAAAAGGGGAAGAACCCTTCAAAGAGTACCAATGGTAAGACCCTCGAAGGCTCCTCTTCAAGTGGAACCAAGAAAGGTTTCGTCACTCCTTCTTCTTACCCAAAAGAGACTAAATGCTTCTATTGCCATGAAAAGTCGCATTGGAAGCGGAACTGGCGAAAGTACCAGCAAGATATTAAGGATAGGAAAGTAAAACCCACCCATGCAGGTATTTACACAATATTGTCTAATAATTCACCCTATTCTAACTCTTGGGTCCTTGATACAGGTTGTGGAATTCACATATGTTCTGATTTGCAGGGACTAAGAAGAAGTGAGCATGTAGAGCATGGAAAGATAAACTTGATCACCGGGACTGCGAAAGCTTCACTTATCACCAAGATTGGAGTTTATTCTTTGATGCTAAGTAGTGGGTTTACATTAGATTTGAATAAATGTTGTTACTCGCCTAAAATAGCAAGAAATATTATTTCCTTTCACGATTTGTACAAACAAGGTTTTACCTTTTCTTTTGATAATGAAATTGGTGGAAGCTGTGTCTGTTGTAGATAACCTAGGAAATAATGTGTTGTGTATTGATTCTTCTAATGGTAACTTGGATAAAGCATCATTATGGCATTGCCGTCTTGGACATGTAAGCAAGAAACGCATAGGCCAACTCCAAAAGGATAGAGTCTTGGAGTCATTTAACCTAAAGTCGGATGATAGTTGTGAATCATGCTTACTTGGAAAAATGAAAAAGTCACCCTTTACTGGTTCTTGTGCAAGGGGTGAAGGTTTGTTGGATCTAGTACACACAAATGTGTGTGGACCCTTCAAAACTGCCACAAGGGATGCTAATCATTATTATGTGACTTTTACAGATGATTATAGTAGATATGGATATGTCTACTTAATCAAGCATAAGTCAAAGACTTTTGAAAAGGTTTAAACAGTTTAAACAAGAAGTCGAGAATCAATTGGTCAGGAACATTAAGATGCTTCGATCCGATCGTGGTGGTGAGTATCTTAGTACAGAGTTCCTCGACTATCTTAAGGAATGTGGGATTGTCTCACAATTGACACCTCCCAGGACACCACAGTTGAATGGTGTGGCTGAGAGGCATAATCAAACCTTGTTGGACATGGCTTGTTCCATGATGAGTCGAGCTTCGCTACCAATCTCATTCTGGGGGTATGCCTTGGAGATTGCCGCCCATATCCATAATCTAGTCCCAACAAAGAAGGTTGCCAAAACACCTCACGAGATGTGGACTGGGAAAGTTCCTAGTCTAGCCCACATCAAGATTTGAGGTTGCGAGGCGTTCGTGAGACGCGAGACTCATGATAAACTCGATCCTCGATGTGAGAGGTGTATTTTCATTGGCTACCCACAAAAAGCCTTTGATTACCTTTTCTACAGACCCAGTGAGAATGTGGTCTTTGTAGCAAGAAGGGGTGTCTTTCGAGAAAGAGAGTTCATAAGCCGAGGAAATTGTGGGAGGCAAATTGACCTTGAAGAAATTCAAGAGTCAAGTGGTGAAGGAACCTCAATCCCTTGTTGTTAACCTGAGGAGGAAACTTCTGTTGATCCAATTGACGAGTCTGTACCTCCAAGGCGTTCCACAAGGGTTAGGAAACTATTATGGTTTCCATATTACTGCGAAAGGTGAGATACTTATCAGTGATAAGACACTTATCAGTGATGAGACACTGGTAAGTCTGGATGAACCTAACAACTATGCGGAAGCCATGGCAGGCCCCGATTCTGCTAAATGGAAAGAGGCAATGGACAACGACATACAATCCATGTATGAAAATCAAGTTTGGAACTTGGTTGACAATGTAACAGGTCGTAAGACAGTTGGGTGCAAATGGATCTTCAAGAAGAAGACTGACATGTATGGTAATGTACACACGTATAAGGCGTGACTGGTTGCAAAGGGATTTTCTCAAACTCCGGGAGTTGATTATGATGAGACCTTTTCACCAGTAGAAAAGATTAAGTCTATTAGGGTCATGTTAGCCATTGCTGCATTTCATGATTATGAAATATGGCAAATGGATGTCAAAACTGCCTTCCTTAATGGAAGTTTGGCTAAAGATGTTTACATGTGTCCGCCAGAGGGTTTTTTCAGTACAAAATACCCTAATAGAGTGTGTAAGCTTGAGAAATCCATTTATAGATTGAAACAAGCACCTCGCAGATGGAATCTTTGTTTCAATGAGAAAGTCAAAGAGTTTGTCTTATCGAGGAGTGAAGATGAATCTTGTGTATATGTCAAGGCTAGTGGGAGTATAGTTAGCTTTTTGGTACTGTATGTGGATGACATACTACTCAAAGGAAATAACATCCCAACCTTACAAGAAGTGAAGTCTTGGATTGGGAAGTGTTTCGCTATGAAAGACCTAGGAGAAGCTGCCTATATTCTAGGGATAAGGATTCTGAGAGACCGGAGTAAAAGACTAATTGGACATAGTCAGAGTACCTACTTGGATAAGGTGCTGAAGAGGTTCAGCATGCAGGATTCCAAGAAAGGAGAGTTACCTATCCAGAGTAACGCCAGATTGAGTAAGACTCAAAGTTCGAGTACCGAGGATGAGATAGCAGAAATGAGTCGAGTACCTTATGCTTTCGCTGTAGGGTCGATCATGTATGCTATGACTTGTACTCGTCCCGATGTAGCCTTTTCTTTGAGCATGGTTAGCAGATATCAGGGGAACCCTGGCAAGGATCACTGGACTGCGGTAAAGAATGTTCTCAAGTATCTTCGGAGGACTAAGGATTGGGTCCTTACTCTTTGTGGGAGTGATGACTTAAGAGTTGTAGGGTATAGTGATGCTAGCGTCCAGACTGATAGGGATAACTTCCGCTCTCAGTCGGGCTGGATCTTTACCTTAAACGGAGGAGCAATTACTTGGAAAAGTTCCAAGCAGGAGACAGTGGCTGATTCAACTTGCAAATCAGAGTATATAGCAGCAAGTGAGGCAGCAAAGGAGGCGATATGGCTGAAGAACTTCATTAGAGACCTTGGAGTAGTACCAGCTATAAAGGAGCCTATGGAAATTTTCTGTGATAGTGAAAACATACTTGCCTTAGTAAAAGAAACAAGGGATCATGGGAGATCCATACACATCAACAGAAAATACCATTTCGTCAGACATCGAACAAAAGAAGGACTCCTCGTGGCAAAGAGGGTATCATCGGATGAGAACCCAACAGATCCCCTCACGAAGGGACTGGGTAGGGTTAAGCATCTCCAGCATGCGAGGCACATAGGGATGAAGGATGATATTAGTTTTAGTAGTTAGATAGCTCAGAAATTTGTAAAGTGTAATTGACATTTGATGATGAATAAAAGTTTTGTTTATTTATGAGTAAAGTGTTGCTATCTTTGTCAATTGTTTACTATAATTTCTTTTGCATTTTTTGACTTCCAGAATATTTATGTTGTGTATTACATATTATTCAAATTCTCCACAGTTGGACATATGTTAAAAATAGATATGAATCAACACTGTCATGAGGCTGGCTTGTAGCAAAGTGGTGCTACAACACTTCATGAGTACTCGTTAGTTCTGAGTATTGGACTCAACCCACGCTCACTGGAATCACTTCATGAAATTTATCTCGAGTGATTGTGAAACGTTAATATCATATAAGTCTTCAAACCTAGAGATGTGACTTGTTGGCTATGAGTTGGTTATACATTGATCGTACAAAACCGCATTGGTAACTCGATGCTATAAAACATGCTTTTGTGTGTGATTCAACAAGTAGTAGAACAAGCATATGAGTCGAAGTTTATCTGTTCCTTCTTGGATTAGAAGTGATATTTGGTCCCCTCGATGATTTTGTTTTGACCTATGTACCGGGCCCAGTTAGAACTAAATTGACGTGTTCGATTAAGTTCTTTGTCAAACAAATCGGAAATCGGGAAACAAACAGCTGGATAATAAGTAAGACGTTGCTCCATGTATTTTTCCGACTGATGTCTATAACAGAGGATTATATGATCACTTATATTAAATGGCGTATCATCATCTTCTCAGTTCCACGAGACCTTGAAAGAGCTACAATTACTGATCGGTTCCTGAAGTCATACTTGCAGTTATAGTTATTAGACTTATCCAAGTGGGAGACTGTTGGATAAGGTGTCTAAGTCCATAACTATTTCTGGTATGTACTTGACCCGGTTTGGCATGGTCCATTTGGGTTGCATGGCAGCATGCATTTGGATAGACTAAATGAGAGAAATAACACTTGTGGTTTATTAATATATTATAAGTTCTAATATATTAATAGTATTATTTAATTAGTATTGATCAAGAATTAATTTGGAATTAATTAAGTGATCAAAAGAAGAGTAATTAAATATATGGGTTGATTATGTAAATCATCCATAACTTGTATAGTGGGCTTAAGGCTTCATGGTTTATCAAGATGGGCTAAAACCTATAGGATGCTCCATGGGAGTTACAAAACCATGGGTCATGGAAATGAAGAGTCATGTCACATTAGGCTTTACATGGTGTAACCCTAGATGTAACACACTATATAAAAGATATTAAGATCACCAAAATCGGCCACTAGAAGCAACATAGAGGGCAAGCCGATTTCAAAGTGTGACATTCTCTCTCAAAGTTTATTCCAAGAGCATTTGGTGTTGTGTGAAACATTTGAGGCATCACACTTGGGGTGCTAGGCTCTCGAGGTTTTCAAGTAATCAAATCAACTACAAGGTATGTAATTCTAGCCATCTTTTATGTTAAAAGTTCCGCATGTATACTAGATAGGATTATGAACCTTGGAAATCAAAATTTTCATGTATTTTAGACAAACATAGATCCAAGGTTTTCTAGGGTTGCATGTGCACTTAGGAGTGTTAGAATGCTCAAAACCCTATATGGTCAACTCGGCGAGTTGAGTCAACTCGGAGCATTAACTTTGACCAAGTTTGACTTTTGAGGATTTTGTGGTATAAGTGTTATTTTGGTATTGATAGTTCATGTAACGCCCTGAGATTCAGGTACATTTCTTTCATCCTAGTTCTTTGTTGAATGGGCATGATTAGTCCTTGAGTGGAGGGTTTGTAGCAAGTGAGTACGCTGGCGTACCAGAGGGGTACGCTGCACGTACTCACGCGCTTAACTTGGACGCGGAGTCCCCAAGGTACGCTGGGCGTACCTAGAGTGACGTCGAGCGTACCTGGCCCAGGTGCAAAAACCCTAATCCACATTGTGCACTATTTAAAGGGTGTTATGGCTCATTCCTTAGCCTCCATATCAGTGAGTAAAACCCTAAAAGAGAGCCCCATCGTCCTTAGTGTGTGAGAGTGTTTATTTGAGCTTCTTGGTGCTTTAGTGCCTTGGTGAAGAAGAAGGAAGGGAGTTCTTGGAAGCTAAAGCTTGAGGTGCCATTTTGGATCTGAGATCTACAGAGGAAAGGGCTACACTTGGAGGTATAAAGTTCAAAACTTTCCTCTTCTTTTGGTTGTTGTTGTATGTGCCCTTTTTAGGGCTAAAAACCCCAAAGGTGGAGACTTTATGAGTGTAAAGTGCTCCATGGTCCGAGATCTGTCCCCTTTTAGTGTTATTGGTGATTTAGAGCCATAAAGTTTCCATCTTGGATGTTAGTTTGAAGTCATTCATGTGTATTTAGCCTTCTAGAGTTGAAGGTTGGATCATTGTGAGAGTTGGTGACTTGTTCAACCATGCAAAGGCTTAAAGTCATCAACTTTATGGATTAAGGGGCTTAGAAGGGGTCAGATATATAAAATATGGACGTAGGTCTTAACTGTTTAAGACCTCTAGAGCTAAAGGGCTGAAGTAGGGGAGTACGCCGGGCGTAATTCCTAGTACGTGCCGTGTACTGGGTGGCGCTCCCTGATTTTGAGGTGCAGTCGGGTACGCTCAGCGTACACATCTGGTACGCGCAGCGTAACCCGGAGAGTTGACTTTTGGTAGACTTTTAGGGTATGGTCTATTGTGGGGCCTTTGAGTTATGTGAGGGGTAAAATGGTCTTTTACCCTTCTGAGAGTGTCATAAGAGAACAGAGTCTAGCCTTTGAGAGTTATACTAAATAGAGTGTTTATTTCATATGATTAGGCGGAGGCTAGGCCAACGTTTACCGAGTTAGAGATTTACCGAGATACCGAGGTGAGTCTTCTCACTATACTTTACCTAGTGTGGTAATAGAGTTATGTGACAGAGTGCTATAGAGTTATATGCCAGTGTGATTGCATGTTATTTATGTGTTGTGATTTATCATGATATGTGATATGCATGATTCAGAGTTACAAAGTTGGGAATTTCGGGTCCCTAGAGTTAGGGATAGAGGGCCCACAGAGAGTTGGGGCTGGAGGGCCCCACTGATACACATTGACCAGAGGGTCAACAGAGTTACAGCCTCGAGTGGCTATAATGTGTTAGTGTGGTATTTTGGGGAAATCACTAAGCTTATGCTTACAGTGTTCAGTGTTATGTGTTTCAGGTACTAAGGATGACTGCGGGAAGGCGCCGGCTTGATTCGTACATACACATGGGATTGGATGTATTTTGCTCTTGGGAGACATTTGTGAAATAAAAACATGATGTTATGACATTTTATGAATGAATGGTTTTATTAAAATGTGTTTTTCAAATTTGAAAAATTGTTTTAATTTTTACGGTGTTACAAGTTGGTATCATAGCCTAGGTTTGAGGGATTCGGGTGCACCTTCGGGCGTGTCTAAACTCAAACCGAGGATTTGAGAAAATTTTGATAATAAAACAAGTTTTCAAAAGAAGAACTTACGAGACTAACATGGGAGAGTCTTGTGTACGAACAGCCAGCGCCCGAACGGTGATTTCCCAAAATACCATTATTATAAGTGTTATGAGATATGATGTGATATGTTATATGATGAGCTATGATATGCATGCTAGAGTAGACTAGGTATTCTTATTAGGACTAGAGTGGTCTGATATGTGATGCCTGAGTCTAGGAGTCTTGCTGCTATGAATATTTCAGAGTGGTTAGGTAGCAGCGAGGAGATTGTGAGAGATCTGTTTGCGAGTATCATATGACTAGAGAGAGTAGAGTGCTTGGGACTTGGGACTCTGGGAGGAGAACTTGGGGTGGATGCTGATGCGGTGTGGACGGTAGTATTGGGCCCGTACTATTCAAGACACCGGGTCAGTGCACAGTCAAAGTAAGAATCCTTGAAGTACCAAGTAACAAGTAGGATGGAGTATTCGAGTGTGAGTATAATCGAGCGAGTCCCTGATATTATTCTTATGTTGTATTTCAGAGAGAGAGATCGTGGTTGGGACTCGCCACACACCAGGGACCAGTGATACGAGGGATGAGGAGATCCGTAGGATCATCCAGGAGGAGGTGGCTACGGCCATCAGGGCAGAGATACCAGAGATGTTCGGGTCTATCAAGACCACGCTAATAGAGACATTTGATGAGAACTACACTACTCTTTCTGAGGCTGCTGTTGCTGCGGCCACTACAGCTATAGCTGCGACGAGGCCACAGGGTGGCGATGCGTTGCTGTTCCGAGAGTTCAGCAACACAAAACCACCGGAGTTTGACGGGACCCAGGACCCGATTGCGGCGATGAGATGGATTTCAGACATAGAGGGGTGTTTCTTTACTTGCTCGTCTCCTGAGCATTTGAGAGTCCGGTTCGCTCTAAACCAGCTTCGCTTGGGAGTGAAGGACTGGTGGATGTTTGTGACGACACACTATATGCCTGCTGAGCTTGCAGCAGTGACCTGGGAGAGGTTCACTGCTATGTTCCGAGATGAGTACGTTCCCCAGGTGGAGAGGGAGCGTTTGGCACATGAGTTTCTGACCCTGAAGCAGGGTACTGAGTCTGTTACGGTGATTACGAGGATGTTTCATGAGCGGGCAATGTTCTGCCCAGAGCACGTGTCCACCGAGCAGGCACGTATGAGTCGATATTTGAGAATTCTAAGGAGGGAAATACGTGAGTTCGTGGCGAACTCGACGTACCAGACATTTTCCGAGCTTCAGGAAAATACCCGGAAGAGGGAGATAGAGCTGGAGACCCAGGCTAGGGAGGAGGCTGAGTCTCAGGGGACGGATCAGCGGCCGGTACAGTCTCAGCCGGTAGCCAAGCGGGCCAAGCCCGCCGATTCGAGATCAGGGAGCTAGAGGGGCCGCACTTGTGGCAAGTGCGGCAAGAGCCACGACGGAGTGTGCAGAGCAGGGTCTTGCTACAAATGTGGCAAGGAGGGGCATATGGCCAAGGACTGCCCCAAGGGGTTTGTAGTATGTTTTCACTGCAACCAGACCGGACACTGTAAGGCAGAGTGTCCGCAGTTGCGGGGATCAGCATAGGGAGCACCTCAGGGATCTGCCCCTGCCGCCATCAGAGCTACTGAGAGTCGGCCAGTGAAGGCTGAGGTGCCGAGGGCACGAGGGAGAGCCTTTCAGTTGACCGCGGAAGAGGTCCGCGCAGCGCCCGATGTCGTGGCTGGTATGTTTTCTTTCATGTATTTATTTTGATGTTGAGATTTTGTGCTTATAATATGTTATGCGTAGGTACTTTTCCTGTGAATTCTGAGTCGGTCTTTTGTATCTTTGGGTTTTAGTCAGCATATCAGTGTTAGTCGTGAGGCGTTGAGTCGACCTCTTAGAGTTTCGATAGCTAAAAAGAGGGTGATATATGCCACAGAGGTGATCCGAGGGTGCGTATTCGAGATTTTTGGTGTTGAGTTCCCGATTGATTTGGTTCCTATTGCGATGGGTGATGTCTGTGTCATTGTGGGCATGGACTGGTTGAGCAGATACGGTGCGGTTATCGACTGCGAGCGACAGTTGGTGACCATACGAGACCCTAGTGGGGGAGTTCTTAGGGTGTACGACGAGGGTACATGTTCTGGGTCAACATTTTGTTCGGTCGCTAGAGTGAGGCAGTGTCTACAGCAAGGCTATAAGGGCTTTGTGGCGTATGTGAGGGATACGCGGGTTGATTCAGAGAGACCGAGGTCAGTTGAGGAGGTTCCGATAGTGCGTGAGTTCCCGGACGTATTTCCAGAGGAGTTGCCGGGTGTGCCTCCCGTGAGGCAAGTGGAGTTCAGTATCGATTTGGTTCCGAGGCCGCGCCTATTGCCAAGATGCCCTATCGCCTTGCACCTCCAGAGATGCAAGAGTTATCCTCGCAGCTTCAAGAGCTGTTGGGAAAGGGGTTTATGTTGGGTTATGAGCATTCTAACACTCCTAAGTGTACATGCAACCCTAAATACCTTGGATCTATGTTTTCTCTATTATACATGCAAATAAGAACTTCCAAGGTATTATCCTAATCTAGCATACAAAACAATAACTATAGCAAGATAGAATACATACCTCTTTGGTGTAGAAACTCTTCATGAAGCTTGAGTGCCAAGTGCCCCAAGTGTGACACCTCAAATGGTTCACACAACACCAAATACACATGGATTAACTTGAGAGAATTCTACACTTCATGAAAATCGGCTAGCCCTTTCTTACTCTCTCTAGTGGCCGATTTTTCCCAAGAATGTGATCTTTATATAGTGTTACAATTAGGGTAAACCCTAATTGTCGTGACTTTCCATTTCCTTGGATCCATGGGTTCAAATACACCATGGAGCATCCATGGACCATCCTATGAGTTTTAGCCCAACTTGATTATCCATGGAGCATTAGCCCACTATACAAGTATGGATGATTTACACAATCAACCCATATATTTAATTAGTCTTCTTTTGATCACTTAATTAATCCTAGATTAATTCTTGATCAATACTAATTAAATAATCTCATTATTCTTATTATTAATATACTAGAACTTATAATATATTAATAACCATAAGTGTCTTATTTCTCTCATTTAGTCTATCCAAGTGCATGATGCCATGCAACCCAAATGGACCATGCCGGGTCGGGTCAAGTCTTACCAATTATACTTATGGACTTAGACATTAATCCAACAGTCTCCCACTTGGATAAGTCTAAAACTATTGTTGCGTATGACTTCAGGAACCAACTGGCAATCGTAGCTCTCAAAAGCTTCTGTCGAACTCTGACCTTGTAGATGAACTCTGACCTTTGTCAATGACTTGTCCATTAGATAAGGGATCATATATTCCTCCATTCTAGATATCATATGGACTGAGACATGGATTATAATCATTCTCTCTGTCCATTTGTTGTTTCCCGATTTCCAATTTATGACGACTGACTAATTGAACAAATCAAATCAGTCCTGGCCCGGCCGAGCACTTCCATTTGTCATCATCAAATCATCGAGGGGCCCACAGATATCGCTTTTATCCCGAAGGTAAAAGGAACGGATAAACTTCGACTCATATGGCTTGTTCTACTACTTGTTGAGTCATACACAAAGGCACGTTTTATAGCACCGAGTTACCAAATGAGTTTTCGTGCTATCAATGTACTATCAACTCATAGTAACAACTCATATCTCTAGGTTTGAAGAATATAAGATATTATCGTCTCATGATCACTCGTGATAAAATCCATGAAGTGATTCCAATGAGCGTGAATTGAATCCAATACACAGAACTTATGAGCACTCATGAGTGTTGTAGCCCTTTGTCCAACACCTTAGACCTCTACAAGCCAACCCATGACAGTCTTAATTCATATCTACTTCCAACATATGACCGACTGTGGATAGTTTGAATAACTTAGTCATTCCAGAAGGATAACCCAGTTTATTCGGGAAGTCAAAACATGCAAAGTGAAACACAATAATAATAGAATCCAATATGGTATCAAAACCTATCACCATATGATTACACATTATTCATTGTATATTGTTTCAGCTATCAACTTTATTCTTGAATTTAAAACAATAGTTGTCCCATGCTCCAAGCATGTACACTATGTTTTCTTAAACACTAGTCATGCCACACACCAAGTATGCATACTATGTTTGTCTATGATCTTTACTTTGTGAACTAGATCAATCGAACATAACTTCAATGATTCTCTTTTCACACTCCCAAATCCTTACTACAAATTCAAGAATTTCAAATTCATGCCATTTACTGAAATCTGTTAGATTCTAAACTTATATGCATTGATCCTCTTGTAACGATTATGCACAAACTCACAAAGACTTGGCAACAATCTTACAGAGTATTCCAAAGGAGATCAACTCCTTGGAAATATCCTTCTTGCATTAAGTTTCCTTAATCTTACACAGATTGAAATTTCTAACTTTGAAACATTTTCAGATTCCATTTTGACTATCACTTCTAATCAAGAGTTTCCTCCTTACAGATTATGTCAATATGGTCCTTCCAGAATTATCACTATACTTCCAACTGTCCTTGAGCAACCAATCTTTGGTAAACCTTAGATTGTTCTCGACAATTGTTTAATCCTTTTAGTCATATCCAGTTCTAAACCTTTTCCCTTCTTAATGCCCCAGGCATTTGGAAAATTTTAGAACGGATGAATATAGCACATGTAATCGATCCTATATCCGAAGCATATGGGACACGATTCATGATGTCTCACATAAAGACTAAACCAGTCTATTGCTATAACATTTCCATTTCTATTTGCCAAGTTCTCATAATTTAGATTATGAAAAGGGATGTCGTAATCATAATCGAATTTTAGAACGCAAATAATGGACCCATATACAAAATTTCCTTATGTTGATCCATTCCAACATGAAATTCATATATATCCTTGACTAAATGATTAAAACCTCACGATCTAAGCTTGAGATTTGAGATGAAGTATAATTTCCTCTCCCTTAATTATAGCAAAACAACTTTTTCCCAATTGAAACTTTTGTTTTCTATAATTAACATTGCTAACTTGCAATACTTATCATAATTATCATGCTCCCACTAACATGATGATTATTATCATAACACTTATGCTCCCACTAGCTTTGACATGTACCCAGAAATCAGCTGGACTTCTAGAAATCAATACTTCATTGACTTTCTTACCAAAGTTCAGATTTCTGATACTAGATTGTTTTTTATAAGACTTTATCAAAGTCATACACCTTCCCTTAGATAGCACACTTGTGTGTCTAAATAATTATGAAGAGGTATGCCGTAATCATAATGGTTAGACCTTTTTGCCATTTCTCACAAGTCCAGGTTAGTGTGCCGGTAAACCACACACGCTCCACTAACGACTTTGAGAATGCAAATATCACAATTGCTATCTAGCTAAAATCTACTTAGTGAAAGTGTTTCCTCACCATCATTTTCATGAATCGGAGAGAAACCTTATGACACTTAGATTTAATGGTGTATGTGTTCTTATCCATGTGAATTGTCAAAACCATAGACACAAGACAAGGATAATGACAAATCCACACTCATATGGATTGAACTCAATCTTAATTTCTTGCCACCTGGCAGCTCAAGGGCCTGCCATTGCTTCCAAGTTGTTGTGCAACACATTGAGAACTCTAAGAACTCATATGCAAAGCCAACTTTAACTGGAATGGGCACAGAATATGTCAACACGATAGGTTATAAACCTCAAGTCGTGTGCTAGTAAAGAACTTCAAATTCTATTCTTGATTAGTTCTTGAGACTTTCAAGACTTTTAAGACTCCCACTGTCCTCTTGACATATAAGACTCCCTTGTCAAATATCCAAGAGATAGTGCGGATTCTAATCAAGACAAACACTTCACACAATTGGCCTTAGTTGGTCTTTGTTTTATCCAAAACATCACAACTTACCAATTTCAAATGTACAAGAGTAGGAAACTTTTACTCTTACATTTGACAAGTGTTTTAAACCTTCTTTAAGACATGTCACTCAAGTTACAATCTTGGAGTAGGACTCTAAGACTTGTATTGGAACGAAGTATGACTCATCTTCTTGATTTAACCATTTCAACAATTCAAGTTCCTTTTCTTAGTCATAAAAATGCACTAAGATTCCCTTAGAGAAATAATTGTGATATGGTTTCTTAATCATTAAGATGATCACAAAACTGATACTAAAGTACTCTCCCATTTTTTCAGATTTGAGAAACTTTTATCCTTCTGCCTAAGTTGATTCTTCTTATTCGCTCTGCCATACATTGGAACCTTTTCCAATGTCTCAGAGTTACACTTAAGCTTGTAAGTATAATCATATTTACTGAGCTTTAGTAAACTATGACGAATAGTCTTATCAAACTTTTGTGGTGGACTTAATCAGTGCACAAGAATGTGTACTCGATCCTTTAGTCCTTTACTTGACTCACACATCCATGTGAACAAGTAATTAGTCTTAATTTTTCCAAAACTTGAAAGTTCTCATTCATCATGCTATACAACTTGCATGATTCCAAGTTCCGGTCCAATTGAAAATTCGGTGATGAGAATCTTTCCTTATTTGGTGAATCTAGACATTACCACAAATGAAAGAATCAATTTCATATTTCCACTCTTGCTATTATTAGAATCATATAAGCAACAATTTTTTCTCAAATGCCATTGTAAGGATATTTTAAAATAAATAAAATCTAAAATTTTTCTTTTATTTTAAAACTTTGCGGAAAAACTTATCCTTACAATCCATATGAAAACTTGTTGTTATCTATTCCTAAGCAATATCTCATAACTCCTAAGAAGTAGCTCAGGAATCCGATCTTCAAACTATGCGATAGAAATCCATCTACGCGATCAGATTCAGCATATTCTTTCTTTAAGTTTCTTCACTTTTCTTTGATTCTTAAAACATCACCATGTGACCCAGTCACATCATGTATCAAGAATCTCAGAATAGAAACTTAGTAGAGTTAGATAGTGGACTTTACCTAAAGTAGAGTCAAACTTATTGACTTTAACACCCTTAGGTAAATTTGGCAGCTTCGCAACCAATGCCCCTTCCTTTGGCAATATAAACATATGGACCCTTTGATAATGGTACATGAGACTATCACAGACTTAGCTTTTCCCTTTACCATTTGGTCAACCGAGTTGACTATGGCCGATCCCTTTCCATTGGGAAGAGAATGCTTTACTGGATATCCAATGTCATCATTGTCAATGTCCATAAAGTTTTAGGAAGTTGATCTTAACAAATAGATAAGATCATTAAGGGTCTTGTCATAGTCTGTTTCATAGGTGTTCCAAAAGAACTCACTATGTGACTTAGAAAGTGATTGAACCACCAACTTTCTCAAGACTTTGACACCCAACTCTCCCGGCTTGTCAATATGTGACTACATCTTCAAGATGTGATCACACCTAGACCTTGCATTGCCAATAGGGCTTGAGTGACCTTAAACTTTTCAAGAACTTGTGGGTTGGGGAGAATAATTGGAGGAGGTTAATGAAGTATGATTTCCATGGGACATCATCTTCATTAGGAAAGCTTGTTTCAAGAGATTTGGGAAGATCGTAGGTGTCTAAACCAGACATCTTTTGGGAGATATTCAAGATAGTTGATTTAAAGTCCTTAATATGACACCCAATATGAAATATTAAGGCTAGGACCCAACAAACTATTTTATAACTTAGAAGAGGTATGCCGTAATCCAAGCTATAAAATATTTGAAGGTAGGTGAATGATGATTCACCAATTTCCACCAAGATAAACGAAATGTATTATTAGGTTTTAATTGGTTTTGAAACTCCTAGATCTTTGAGATTCATTGAACTGTTCAAAGGCATGTTTCAATCTCGAGTGTGCCCTTCAGGTTTTGTGACTGGGATGTCGAGGATCACAAAACAAGGTGTGAAGTAACCATGCAAATCACTTGGTACCCTTAATAAATTACCCCTCAATCGATGTGCCGGTTAACCACACACGCTCCATCGATACTATGATAAATATTAAGTCACCCTTTACCTACCTTGTTAAGTCCAAGTTAGTGTGCCGGTTAACCACACACGCTCCACTAACGACTTAGACAAAGTGTAAAGTGTAATTTCATGGGTTAGCACCTTATTCACATTTTTCCTAAGTGACTAAGATTGGGTATTATTAAGAGTTTAGTTACTTAGTATTTATCATTAATACTTTTAATGAAAGGAGAATTATAGTCTTGTCAAACCCGTTCGGCTAACGACCCTCCACCGGTCAAGCAAGCGGTGGGTGAGAGTGGACACCCATTAAGTTGCCATTTTATAGGCAACAACCTTATACCCACCTTATAGACCGGCTTCGTGAATGAGGCGTACTAGCGGTAAGACTGACTTTACTCTTATACTATATATATATATATATATATATATATATATATATATATATATATATATATATATATATATATATATTATTAACTTATAATATTATAAAGTATAAGGGTTGAATTTTAACTTTTAAAATTCTAAGGGCTAACTTGGAATTAAAGTATTCATAAGTGAAAACTTTACAAATTCCAAAACTTGAGGGCAAGTTTTGAAACTATTCAAAACTAATTAATTCCATAACTTATGTGTTTAAAGTAGTTTTAATCCAAAAACTCTTCAAGTTCCATAACTTGAGGACAAGTTATGGAAGACTTTAAACTAATAAAAGAATTAACTTTTTCTTTATTTTATAACTTATGGATTTAATTATGGTTACATATTTTTTCTTTAATGAAGTGACTCTTGAACTTCCATAACTTGAGGACAAGTTATGGAGTCATAAAAAATTATTCAATGACACAAGACTCTTCATTTTGTAACCATTGCCAACTCTTATGAATTTTATGAGTCTTTAATGTGACTCTTCATGTAACTTGAGGACAAGTTACACAAACACATTTTATACTCAATTAACTTTTCTATTAATCTAAGCAACTCATAAGAACAAGATAATTCAAATCAAACTTTTTCATGTAATTAGCCTAATCACTAAACTAATTCAAAACATGAATCTATTGACAATTATCTTTGAAAATGGATTAGCATGAACATTACCACATCAAAAAACAAGTTTATAAGTTCAAAAACAACTTAGGGTAATGTTCCTAGTCCATTTCTAGCCAAAAACGTCCAATATATGCTGTCTGGGGCTCCTACTTGGCGAGTGCATGAACCTACTCGGCGAGTAGGATGATTTTACTCATGGACTCGGCGAGTTCATCAGTGGACTCGGCGAGTCCAGTGCCCAGAAAGCCAGAAAATCGAGTTTTTCAGCATTTTTCAGCAATTTGCATCAAGTATAAGAGAAAGCAAGCCTAGGCTCTGATACCACTGTTGGGTTATGAGCATTCTAACACTCCTAAGTGTACATGCAACCCTAAATACCTTGGATCTATGTTTTCTCTATTATACATGCAAATAAGAACTTCCAAGGTATTATCCTAATCTAGCATACAAAACAATAACTATAGCAAGATAGAATACATACCTCTTTGGTGTAGAAACTCTTCATGAAGCTTGAGTGCCAAGTGCCCCAAGTGTGACACCTCAAATGGTTCACACAACACCAAATACACATGGATTAACTTGAGAGAATTCTACACTTCATGAAAATCGGCTAGCCCTTTCTTACTCTCTCTAGTGGCCGATTTTTCCCAAGAATGTGATCTTTATATAGTGTTACAATTAGGGTAAACCCTAATTGTCGTGACTTTCCATTTCCTTGGATCCATGGGTTCAAATACACCATGGAGCATCCATGGACCATCCTATGAGTTTTAGCCCAACTTGATTATCCATGGAGCATTAGCCCACTATACAAGTATGGATGATTTACACAATCAACCCATATATTTAATTAGTCTTCTTTTGATCACTTAATTAATCCTAGATTAATTCTTGATCAATACTAATTAAATAATCTCATTATTCTTATTATTAATATACTAGAACTTATAATATATTAATAACCATAAGTGTCTTATTTCTCTCATTTAGTCTATCCAAGTGCATGATGCCATGCAACCCAAATGGACCATGCCGGGTCGGGTCAAGTCTTACCAATTATACTTATGGACTTAGACATTAATCCAACAGTTTATTCGGCCGAGCAGCTCGCTGTGGGGAGCGCCTATCCTTTTTGTCAAGAAGAAGGATGGTTCACACCGGATGTGTATTGATTACCGGGAGTTGAACAAGCTGACGGTCAAGAACCGTTACTCGTTGCCGAGGATCGATGATTTGTTCGATCAGTTGCAGGGAGCATCTTGGTTCTCCAAGATCGATTTGAGGTCGGGGTATCATCAGGTAAGGGTGCGAGATGAGAACATGCAGAAGACAGCGTTCAGGACTCGTTATGTGCATTACGAGTTTGTGGTGATGCCTTTCGGACTCACCAATGCCCCGGTAGTGTTCATGGACCTCATGAACAGAGTGTGCAGGCCAATGTTGGATCGACCGGTGATCGTGTTCATCGATGATATTTTGGTGTATTCGAGATCCAGAGAGCAGCATGAGGAGCATCTGAGGGAAATCCTCAGAGTTCTGAGATCGGAGAGGCTTTACGCAAAATTCTCCAAGTGTGATTTCTGGTTGCGAGAGGTCCAGTTCCTAGGGCACCTCGTTAACCAAAAGGGGATTTTGGTCTACCCAGCCAAAGTGGAGGCAGTGATGAGTTGGGAGGTGCCGAGATCACCCTTCGAGATCAGGAGCTTCTTGGGGTTGGCAGGCTATTATCGGATATTTATCAGGGATTTCTCCAAGATCGCCGTGCCACTCACCAGGTTAACCCGGAAGGGTGTCGCTTTTTCATGGGGACCAGAGCAGCAGACCTCCTTTGATACGCTTTGCCAGAGGCTATGTGAAGCCCCAGTGTTAGCCCTCCCAGAGGGGATGGAGGACTTTGTGGTGTATTGTGATGCGTCGATCTTGGGGTTGGGAGCGGTGCTGATGCAGAGAGGGCATGTGATAGCATACACATCGAGGCAGCTGAAGCCTCATGAGACGAGGTATCTCACCCACGATCTAGAGTTGGGGACAGTGGTGTTCGCCCTCAAGATTGGGCGTCACTATCTGTACGGGGTTCGGTGTACGATATACACGGACCACAAGAGCCTGAAATATTTGATGGGTCAGCTCAACCTAAACATGTGACAGAGGAGGTGGTTGGATGTGGTCAAGGATTATGATTATGAGATCCTGTACCACCCGGGCAAGGCTAATGTTGTAGCCGATGCACTGAGCCGCAGGGAGAAGAGCACCCCATTGCGAGATGTATGTTTGAGATTGACTGTGATAGCTCCGGTGTATTTAGACCTCAAGAAGGAGTATTGGTGGCCCTGCATGAAGAGGGATGTCGCGTGGTTTGTTGAGAGGTGCTTAACCTGCCGTAGGGTTAAGGCTGAGCACCAGAGACCGCATGGTAAGTTGCAGCCTTTGGAGGTTCCCGAATGGAAGTGGGAACAGATTACCATGGATTTTATCACCAAATTGCCAAGGACTGCTAGGGGAGTCGATGCAATTTGGGTGATTGTGGACAGGTTGACAAAGAGCGCCCACTTCCTTGCTATTAGTGAGAGCTCTTCTGTAGAGAAGTTGGCAGAGATGTACGTGAGGGAAGTGGTATCACGGCATGGAGTGCCGATCTCGATTGTCTCAGACCGAGATGTGCGTTTCACTTCCAGATTCTGGAAGAAATTTCATGAGGAGTTGGGTACTAGGTTTCATTTTAGTACCGCATATCACCCCCAGACTGACGGTCAGAGGGAGCGGACGATTCAGACGCTCGAGGATATGCTCCGGGCATGTGTGTTGGATTTCGGGGAAGTTGGGACACGTATTTGCCCTTGGCAAAGTTTTCTTACAACAACAACCATCATTCGAGCATTGGTATGCCACCCTTTGAGCTATTGTATGGGAGGAGGTGTCGGACCCCCATTTGTTGGGGAGAGGTCGGGCAGCGTGTTATGGGTAGTATGGAGATTGTGCTACAGACGACTGAGTAGATATAGCTGGTCAGGCATAGGTTATTGACCGCTCAGAGTCCTCATAAGAGTTATGCAGACAGGCGCTGGTCCGAGCTCGAGTTCCAGGTCGGCGACTTTGTACTCCTGAAGGTATCTCCTTGGAAAGGAGTGATCCGATTCAATAAGAGGGGCAAGTTGGGGCCCCGTTATATTGGTCCTTTTCGGGTGATTGCAAGGGTAGGTAGGGTAGCCTACCGGTTGGAGCTACCTGCAGAGTTAGGTTAGATCCATGACACTTTCCACGTGTCGCAATTGCGGAAGTGTGTAGCCGATGAGTCGGCGGTGTTACCATTGGAGGATATTCAGGTGGATGCGAGCCTGAATTATGTTGAGAGACCGGTGGCAATCAGAGATCGGAAGATCAAGGTTTTGAGGAACAAGGAAGTACCTTTGGTTTTGGTTCAGTGGCAACATCGGAAGGGGTCCGAGATGACTTGGGAGTCAGAGTGGCAGATGCGAGGGCAGCATCCAGAGTTGTTCGAGGAATGAGACTTCGAGGGCGAAGTCTGGTTCTAGTGGGGGAGAATTGTAACGCCCCGAGATTCAGGTACATTTCTTTCATACTTGTTCTTTGTTGAATGGGCATGATTAGTCCTTGAGTGGAGGGTTTGTAGCAAGTGAGTACGCTGGGCGTACCAGAGGGGTACGCTGCGCGTACTCACGCGCTTAATTTGGACGTGGAGTCGCCAAGGTACGCTGGGCGTACCTGGCCCAGGTGCAAAAACCCTAATCCACCTTGTGCACTATTTAAAGGGTGTTATGGCTCATTCCTTAGCCTCCATATCAGTGAGTAAAAGCCTAAAAGAGAGCCCATTCGTCCTTAGTGTGTGAGAGTGTTGATTTGAGCTTCTTGGGCTTTAGTGCCTTGGTGAAGAAGAAGAAAGGGAGTTCTTGGAAGCTAAAGCTTGAGGTGCCATTTTGGATCTGAGATCTACAGAGGAAAGGGCTACACTTGGAGGTATAAAGTTCAAAACTTTCCTCTTCTTTTGGTTGTTGTTGTATGTTCCCTTTTTAGGGCTAAAAACCCCAAAGCATGATTTTATGACATTTTATGAATGAATGGTTTTATTAAAATGTGTTTTTCAAATATGAAAGAATGTTTCAATTTTTACGGTGTTACAGTTCAGGAGTCGAAGGACCAACAGTTCAGGGGTTTCTGATTAGCAGTTAGAAGTGTTTCAGTTAGTCTTCAGCAATGTGAGGTGAGTCTCCTCACTATGTTTATGGGTCTACGGCCACAATGCCGACCCATTATGTTTATGTATAGTAGGAAGACCCGAGGGTTAGCCCTAGGCATTGTATGTTATATGTTTCGGATCACAATCTGATGTCGGGCGAGGCCTAAGGAATGTTAGTAAGCTAGAGGTCTTTGTGATTCTTGCATGTGTCGGTGCAATAGGTTCCGGACCGGGGGTACGATGTCGGGGCAAGCCCGAGGTATGTTTATATGGTAGCAAGTTTTCGGACTAAGGTCCGATGCCGGGGCAGCCCGAGGAAGGTTTATAGGTTGCATGTTAGATTATACTTGTTGTCTTTGTGATACTTGTATGTGCCTAGTAGGGAGGTGAGTGCGGGCGAGGTCCCATATCTTATTACTAGCTGAGTATGGATGGGGTTCCATATCTCGACATGAGTAGAGTAGGAGCGAGTCCCGTGATATGAGAGGAGTGAGTGTGGGCGTAGGACCGTATGTCAGTATTAGCAGGAGTGTGGACGGGGTTCCACGACTCATCAGTAGCAGACCCGCGGCGAGGCCCAAGCTAGGCGAGGCATTAGATCAGGAGTAGAGTTAGAGTATGTTTATTTATGTACTAGTATGTTATTGATTGTATGTATATGTATAGAAGGCAATTCCCAGAGACAGTCGGGGCCTAAGAGAAACATATATGTATATCGAGCAGGGCTCGATGCCAGGCGAGGCCTGATGCCAGGTGGGGCCCGATGCTGGTGCGATTCCGATGTCAGGCTAGTCCCGATGCGGTAGGCGGGGGCCCAGTATGTGGTTATGTGTATGTGGCATGTGGTAGGTTGGGGAACTGACTAAGCTTCGTGCTTACAGTTTTCATTTTTGGTTTAAGGTAGTTCCGGTAGCGGAGGGAAGAGCTCGGGATGATCACATAACACACACCAAGAAGTTTTAACCTGGTATGTTTTACTCTGATAAAAGGAACATGTTTGAGATGATACTCTGATTTGACATATAAATCTTTGTTCATGAATGAAATGATTTGATACTTGTGGTTTTGTTAATGTTTTAAAAAGAAAATTTTGGTCGTGATTTTTGGGATGTTACACCTGAAGAACTAAGGCTTTAGCTAAATCCATGAAGAGGGGCTATTGACGGGTAAAGTTGGAAACTTTACCCTTACAAGGATATTTTCAAGGTGCGTGAGGAATTAAAAGCTTAGATCTGATGAATAAGGGCTTAATATGTTAAGATGTCCCAATCAGACAAAGGGAGCCGTCGAGTCCATAGAGGAACTCGACGAGTCATGTCATGTTGTCCCATTTCTGATTATGGTGGAACTCAACGAGTCCCAGTAAGACTCGACGAGTTGGTTCGCTTAATCGCGATGAGGAGTAGCCCGGGAACTCGGCGAGTCAGGGTGTGACTCGGCGAGTTGGATCGCGAATTTAGCATTATTGAGCTTGAAGACTTGGTAAGTTGAGTCAACCAGAATGTTGATTTTGACCAGAACGTTGACTTTGTCCAGGTGTAAAATGGTCATTTTACTTTAAGAAGGGTTATCACATTTTGACTAAGTATTATTGTATAGTGATAGTCGGGGAGTCGTAAGATCAGCCATTAGAGATTCCTCACGTAAGAGTTCAACACCCACTTTGAGAGGTGAGTTTCTTTAAGTAGGAATGGGTCTACGACACCAAGGCTTGCCCGTATATGCAGTATGTTATAAGCTGAGTGTAGGCGGGGCACGAACCTCATAGTAGCTGAGTGTGGGCGGGGCCCGAATCTCGTAGTATTATTATAGTATGTGCCTGCTTGATAGAGATATAGATACTTATTGTATGTGTGATACTTCTATGCATGTTAGTAGCTGAGCGTGGGCGGGGCACGAATCTCATAGTAGCTGAGTGTGGATGGGGCCCGAATCTCAGAGTAGTTGAGTGTGGGCGGGGCCCGAGACTCGTAGCCAATAGAGTGTGGGCGGGGCCTGAATCTCCTAGACAACGGAGTGTGGGCGAGGCCAAAATCTCCTTGATAACGGAGTGTGGGCGGGGACCGAATCTCAATGAAAGTGGGCAGGGCCCGTATCTCCTAGATACATGTTATATGTGTATGGTATGTGGTAGTTTGGGGAGACTCACTAAGGTTCGTGCTTACAGTTTTTAGTTTTTGTTTCAGGTACTTACATTAGCAAGGGGAAGAGCTCGGGATGACTGCGTGGCATACATCACAGTTTTAGCCTGGGATGTTTAGACTCTGATATTTTGTCACATGATTTGGATACAGTATTTGACATGATGTGTTGAGATACACAACTTATGATTTCCTTTATGATGAATGATGAGTTATAGTTTTTCTTAAATGTTTTAAAACTAAATTTTTGGACCGTATTTTTGGGATGTTTCAAGTTGGTATTAGAGCCTTGGTTTGAGGGATTCAGGCACACTCTCAGGTGTGTCTGAACTCAAACTGAGGACGTGGTATGAAAATTTTCAAAAGAAAATTGATTTTAGAAAAGAATTTTAAAAAGAGAAAAGAACTTTGAAAAAGAGAAAAGGGTGTGGTATGCAATCAGCCGAGCTCAAGTAAATACTCCTAAATTACCCATAAAATTTATTTTGATATGATATGATTATGTGATCAATATGCTAGATTAGGACTAAGGATCTAGGAAGGATGCCTTGTATGCCTGCTTTATGTGTATGAGAACTGCATGCTAGATTAGGGTTGAGGATCTAGGAAGGATGCCTTGTATGCCAGTTGTATGAGCTTATCGAGCAGTATGCTAGTATTGATTAGTCAGTAATATGATAGCCAGAGTATAGTATGCTTGATTTTGGTTACTCAATGCTCGAATGATGCTTGATTTGTGCTTATAGGAGTCCTAGTTATCTTTAATTAGCTAGTAAACGAATATGTTAAGTTACATATTATAAGGACTAAATAATTTGAGAAGGCTAGGTTTTACCGCAATTGCGCAGCTCTTGTTTGAGTCCTAACTGTTGTAGTGTGAGAATTCTCATTAGAAGAATTATCTAGTCTGAGTAATATGTAACTGTATTCGTGAGCTAGTTAGGGAAGTATAACAGGGACTTCTTATGCAGCTGATGGCAGAAAGTAGGTCAGAGATTACCCTAGGCCAAGCCTAGGAAGAGATTAGCGCGTGAACCAGTAGTAGTAGAAGGGACTTGGTGGAGTCAAGGCAATTCTTACGGAAAGTACAGATAGTTGTGGAAGGTAGTATGAGCCCGTACTACTAAAAGCAGAGGATCTGTACTCGAATCAAGGAGGTATGAGATGAATCCAAGGAACTTGTACTGTGTTAGATCCCTTGAGTATGATGAGTTTCTGATGATTTTTATGGTGTATTTTCAGAGTAGTGGTACTACGCACTAGACCAGTCGGCGGTTCAGGCGCCGGTGAGGGATCAGGCTTGGGCTCTAGAGCGGGGCAACTAGATGACCAGACGAGGGAGTTCATCTCCTCTAAGACCATGCATAACATTCTTGAGCACACTCCTATGATCTTCGTTACGATCAAGGAGGGGATACTGGAGCTTATGGATGAGAGGTTGAGTGCATTCCGCACTGAGGTAGCTGCCATGATGGGGTCGCGCACATTGACATTCAGGGAGTTCAGATCTTGTGGAACTCCTGACTACCACGAGGCTCGAGACCCCATTGCGAGCACTAGATGGTTGGCTGATGTCGCTAATGCATTCTGCACTAGCAGATGTCCTGAGGGGGACAAGGTCTGACTTGCATCCTGTCTTCTGAAGGACATGGCACGTGATTGGTAGGAGGAGGTCGGACGAGCCATTGGTGATGATACAGTTCTGGGTGCGATGACTTGGAGTGATTTCTCGGCCAGGTTCAGGGCCAAGTTTGTACCTATGATAAAGGTGCAACAGCTTGCGAGGGAGTTCCAGGACCTCCAGCAGACTACTGAGACGATGGCTGAGATCATCACTATGTTCAGGGAGAGGGCTGTTCTCATTCCGCAGTACATGGCGGACGAGGAAATGAAAAATGCCCGATATCATGAGATGTTTGTTGGATAAGGTGTCTATGTCCATAACGATATTTGGTATTTACTTGACGTGAGATTAGCATGGTCCATTTGGGTTGCTTATCATCAGGACAATTTGATAGGATGTTACTGGAGAGAGAGGTTATTTATGACTTATTAACATATTATAAGTTCTAATATATTAATATGAAATCATATGATTTAATTAGTATTGATCAAGAATTAATTTGGAATTAATTTTGTGATCAAAGGAGACTAATTAAATCAATGGTGTAACACTAGTCAAAATAGGTCAATAACAATCACATGTGATTATGCCAATCATGTAATGTGATTTTATTAAACTAGTGATGCGATAAACTTACTATGTAGTTCATGATAAATTCTAATACAAATATGAACTTTCATACATATTTTATGATACAACTCAAAGTATACGTCCATACGATTCCAAAAATATAGAGAACGTCTAAATCTGACTTCGCATTAATATAACAAGAGGAATTTAAAATAGACTTATAATTATCTATTAGAGTCTAAACTAAAGTTGTAGTAACCGTAATTACCTACGCGTGGATATAAAGAACGTCAAAAACGGAGTTCGTATGCAAAAGTTATGACCTTCCGAAGTTACAACTGTCTGAGAGCATGACATGTGTCAGAAACCCTAATCTGACTGAACTCACGACGTGAGCATAAAAACTCATGGCTTGAGGAGTCAAGCTGCCACATTTTGAAGCTAGAAGTCTATGGAACGATAACCCAAAAGCTCACGACGTGAGGACGCTGCATGACACTATTCGAGGCTAGAAAGCACGCGTTAAAGCTACGAGATGACTCTTGCCATAGCTCACGACGTGAACCAATCATTCTCACGTCGTCAGGGCCAAAAATCAGCCTATAAATAGAGGCTTCGACCTCAGCCATTCCTCACACCTAATCTCTTCTATCTCTCTCCCTTGTTTGCTGAAGCCGTTTCGCTTCCCAAGCCTGGTAATCGCGAACCGCTGAACGTTTTCAGTTAGATTCTGTCAAAGTACGATATTAAGGTGAGTTCCACGGCCCCACTTTCTAATATTTTTAGGGTAAAATGCATGCTAAATATTGTATATATGTTACTATTATGTCTATATGATGGTATATTAGTATCAACGTAGATAGTTATATTAACCGAGATATAGTTGTTCTAAATATAATATTTTGAATATATACAACTACAATCAACTTGTTAGCATGTTCTTGTACTAATGTAGATCTTGAGTTATACATATGATTCTGTATATATGTTGTGTGCAATATAGTTCCGAAGTTATATTTGAAAGTTCTATATGTTAAAAAGTATGTTGCTATTATTGGTTTGTCAAGATAAAACTTGGTATGCTATATGGTGTTATTGTTGGTTTTATGACAAGATAAAACTTGGTATGTTATATATTGTTATTGTTCATTTTATGTTAAGATAAAACCTGGTTTTTCCTCAAGTTATAGCTGTTGTACTGCCTAAAGTAATATAAACTTAGGAGTAATGTTTAAAGGCATAGTCTAATAACTTAGGGTTTTAGACATGAAAATGCTTTTGTTGTTAGAGCTATAGAAAGTCGTTGAAGTCTACATGAGTAATTGTATTCATCAACTAAGATTGGGGATCTTAGTGGAAATCCTCTGAACTGTAACTGTTAATCCCGTGTGAGCGAGGAAGTCGTGTATAATTAGTATGCGGGTTGACAACCCCACTTGTGATTGTTAGCTACAGTCAACCATAAACGAGTGACGAACTATCCTTTTACTTGTTATTGTTCCGGCATGGATGAAGCATGCAGAAACTACTACAAGGTGTGATCCTTGTACTACCGCAAGGTGTGATCCTTATACTACCGCAAGGTGTGATCCTTGTACTACTGTATGGTGTGATCCTTGTACTACCGAAAGGTGTGATCCTTGTAACTACAACAATGTGTGATTCTTGTAATAATAATAAGAGGTATAAAACTAAGTCATATAGTCGCAACTACAAACTCACGGTAGCACAACTTTAGAAGCATTATACTTTCTCGATATACAAGTATGAATGTTAAATATAAGTTTCTCAAAGACTTATAATCTAAGTATAAGAAACTAGTAGGTATATTACTTGTATATTAAGTAGACCATTATACCTATTCTACTTACTCGTATAGAATTAAAATAGATTTATACATAGCGGATTTACTTGTATATAATTGAAATAGATATATGCGTAACGGTTTTACTCGTATAGAATTGAAATAAGATATATACGTAGCAACCTTAGTTTTTATGGGATTACAAACATTTGTATGAGACTGACAACCCGAAATTTAGGGCTATTATTATAACCGCCAATTTATCTATGAATCTCATGTTATATCCGAATTATTGAGTTTTATTGTATCTTAAGAAGGACAAGTATGTTCATTCTAACTATAACGATACTAGATGATATTACACTTTCAGATGTACAATGAATCAAACGACACAAAATATAACCTCAGGATATGTCTGAAAAACTGAAAATTCGTAAAAAGTCATTTTAAGCGAATCAATTATTCTAGCCTCATAGTACGTGTATACCTGTTTGCGAAAATACAAAGAACGTCCAAAACAAAGTTTGTATGAAAAAGATACGACAGTTTTAAGAAAACAAGCGGTAAACATTGTTTTTATTTAATCGCTTAAAACCGAATCGATCCGTTGAGGCACTTACGCTTTGCCGACGGGATTTCCGAGAGCGTTTTTGGACTCAGGTTATAGTCTATTATTTAATTCCGCACTCGAAATAATTTTTACAAAAATATTTACAAAAGTCGCGAAAACGGACACCGCGAGCCGTTTAAACGCAAAACTTTAAATGTGATTTCCCGGAGTTCCGTAACTCCAAAAATTAATCCGTTTAATGTTCTAGAATCCTTGAATTAAACTCTATCTAACAGTACATTCGGAAAAATTTCTCACCTGACTCCCAATACACCAAAAATAGTCAACTTTTGGACATTTAATAAATGGGAGACCATATGTGGGACCCAGTTGGCTTAGAAGCCAGCCAATACTCCTTCTAGCCCACGTGGGTTTTCTTCTCCCTTCTTCTCTTCTTCTTGAGTGCAAGTTTTTTCAATGTTACATGCATGGGTGGAGGCATGGGCTTACAAGACTTGGGTGGGAACTTCAACTATAAAAGGAGGCTCACACCACCTCCATTTTCATACAACTCCAGCTCTCTCTCAATCTCTCAATCTCTCCCTCTATATCTCTCTATCTCTCTTGGATTGAATCACCACCACACACCACCCGCCACCATTTCTGCAGGCTGCCACCACCGCCATCCGTTACCTCCACCTACTGTAAGTAACCTCCACCACCCTTTTGTTCCTTGGTGCTTACTCTTCTTCGATTAAAACAGGCGAACCACAAGACCATGTATGTTTTTTTTGTGTGTTGCCATGCTCAACGTAAACAACAGGAGGTTATAAACCTCCTGATTTCAAACTCTCAATTTATTTAAACCATCACCTTTGTTATATATATTTATTTCGTCGATCAATCGCAGCAAACACAGGATCATTGCATTTTTTTTGTTTCTTTTTCTTGGTGTGCAACGTTCGACAATAGGCGGGACCGCGGGAGGTTTGCAACCTCCTGTTAAAAGCTTTCTATATACCAAACTTATTGCAAATTTATTATGTTTACCCCCAAACTTTCGGACTGGTACGAACTTTAGCCATTCCCTTGATTTGGATTAATTATTTTAACCCTCGTATGATAAATAGTTACAAATCGGGTCCTAAGTCATTAAACTATCAATTAAAAGTCCACAACTCACCCCTCACTCGAAAATACCTTACAAACCAAGTCCAAATCAGCAAACTTTTATTTTATTTATTTAAATTACACCCCTCCTTGTAATTTATTTGCAAAATAAATCCAAAACTTAAACTTCGAATTTAAATAAATCATTTTAGTCCCTTATTTGAAAAGTGTTGACAAACTTAGTCCCATTTGATTTATTTAAATTAGTAAATGAACCCTATGTTTTTGTTAAATTACCAAACAACCCTCCACATATTAATTTATGTTAAGATTTCATAGGAAACTAAATAAATATTGGCGGTTCATTATCAAAACAACATTTCTCGGTTTCTCGCGTCAAATACTCGAAACAAATCATCAACCACACGTTAAGGTGAGTGTTACGACCCCACTTTTACATATTTTCGGGGGGGGGGGGGGGGGGGGGGAATACATGTAGTACTTGTATATCTATTTTCTAAATACTTTATTTGAACAAACAACACCACTATTTTTATGCAATATAAATCACACGAAAATAGTATTTATTACGCTACTACTTACGGTACGGGGAATCTGGTTTGAAGGGCCATACGGGTTGTTGGATTTCAGAACAGCTTAATTGCCAAAATGATCCTGCCCTTGGTGTTTCATGTCTGACCCTCATCTGTTCATGGTAGTACGTGTACTAAGTAATATTTATAATACAAAATACACAAACAAAAAAAAAATCGTTGTTTTGTGTAAATAGTTTACCAGCTTTTAGAAATATTTGTTTAAACGCTTACACGTTAGAGTAAACAAAATCATTTTAAACCTCATTAGCTTCATATGTTATGTTGTTAAGATAATACAACTAATAAAAATAACATATACATTCCGACAAAATTTGTGCTATGACTGTATAGCCGGTTATCAACTTGGTAGTCTAATTATACCTCATACATACACAAAAATATATAAGTTTATATATTTATACGATTTATACGGATCATATCTTAGGCTCATTTATGTGCTTCTACTCAAAGTTTTATCAACTGTTTAAACAAGTATCGTGCACTTTACGTGTATGCTTATCAAATATACTTTTTGTTTATCTGTTTATCCGTATATGCGGTTGTTAAGTTCAACCTTGGCAGATAACTTTATCCGTATATCCACATGTCTATTTATCACATAAATATATAGGTTTATACATTTATACAAGTTATAGAACTTGTATCATAGGCGCATACATGTGCTTGTGTACACCATACTAAGTTTCGTCAACTGTGTAAACAAGTATCGTACATTTTTATGTGTACACTTAGCAAATATACTTGTTTTTTATCTGTTTATCTGTATCTGCGGTTGTTAAGATCAACCTGTTGGATTAGTGTCTAAGCCCGTAACCATTTTTGTCAAGTACTTGACCCGATTATGCATGGTCCTTTTGGGTTGCCTTCACCAGAGCAACTTGACTGGAGAAATAATAGAGAAAGAGGTTATTGTGATTTATTAATATGTTACAAGAATAATATATTAAAGGAGAAATCATAGTTGTTTAATTAATATTGATCAATAATTAATTAAGAATTAATTTAGTGATCAAGTGTAATTAATTAAACTAGAGGGGCTGAATTGTAATTATGTGATAGTTACAAAATAGGGTAATGGTTATCCTAGATATAGGTTGGACGAATTCAAGGGATAAGATATCCTTGAAATCGTCCAAAGGATAAAGGATAAAGGGTTTTCAAGGCTTATCTTATTGTTACTTGGTGTGCAAGCAACTAGATAAGGATAAGGATTGAAACCCTAATCTCTACACCTATATAAACACCCTTTTGGCACATGAATTTGTCCATGCCTTCCAAAAGGTTCTTAGGGCCGATTTCATACCTCCTCCCTCTCTCTCTTGTCTGTCCATTTTCTCTTGGTTTTTGTGATCCATTAGAGGTACTACACTTGTGGTACTTACTTTCAAGACTTAGGGTTTGAAGATTTGAGTTGCTATTGCAATATAACAACAAGAGGTATGTGATCTAACCTTCTATGTGTATTTCGAAAATACTAGGGCATATTAGGGTTTCTTTATGTGTTCATAATGTTGTGTATCTAATAGTGAAACCATAGATCCAATTCTAGGGTTGCGTGCACACATATGATTGTTTGTTCTAAACCCATCAGTGGTATCAGAGACTTTGGTTAACTTGTTTTCAATTAGTATTATCCAATTGTATGAACTTGACATATTATGGTTTATAGCCAATAAACCTAAGGAGGCTAGGATTTTCGAGATTAGGGCTCATAAACCCTAATTTGTGAAATATTTGAAAGGGTTTTCAAATCCCTTCCTTTAACCTCAAGATTTCGAAATCTAGGGTTTGCAAACCCTAGGATTTTCGAGATTAGCCTCCTCCCTAAGATAATATCCTAAATTTTAGGGATTTGGATTATCCTATATCTTGTAATTATCCTTTAATGGTTATATATGGTAATTAAAGGCTTTGAATTATCCTATCCCATGATTTTCGAAATTTAGAGGGATTAAAAGGATTAGGATAAATTAATTGTTTAATTGGTAATTGTCCTTCATGATTTAATTAATCCCTTATGATTTAATAATTTAAATTAACAGTTTAATTCAAGATAATTATTAAATCAAGAGTTTTAATATTTAAAATTTTAATTTAAATAGTCTTAAATTTCGAAAATTTTAAAGTGAGATTAAAACCTAATTGTTTTGAAAAGTTTCAAAACCTGCCCTTAAGTTTTGGAATTTAAATTGGTTGATTAAAAGTTTAATTTTGAAAAATGTTAAATTCTAAAACCCTAATTTTGAAAAAGTTCAAATGACACCCTTATGGTTTTATTAAATTAATTAAGAGTATGATTAAAAGAGAGTTAATAAATCCATAATGATAAGGTTTTTATTTTAAGTGTAATTTATAAAACTTAAACCACCTAGTATTTTAAAAGTGTAAAATACACCCTTATACTATGTATAACATTAAAAGTCTAATATTATATATGTATAACTAAAATGCTAGTCTTACCGTTAGTAGGCCTCATTCACAAAGCCGATCTATAAGGGGGTATAAGGTTATGGCGTATAAAATAGCCGTTTAATGGGTATCCACTCTTACCCACCGCTTCCTTGATTGGTGGAGGGTCGTTAGCTGAACGGGTAGGATAGGGCAATCCTCTCTTCATTAATAAGTATAATGAATATATGTAAAGTAACTAAACGCTTTTACAAATTTCCAATCCTAGTTACTTTATGCAAAAGTGAAATTGATGCAATCCCATGAAATTACACTTTGTACCCTTGCTAAGACGTTAGTGGAGCGTGTGTGGTTAACCGGCACACTAATTGGGTTCTAAGCAAAGGTGGCAAAGGGTGACTCAATGTTTGTCATAGTTCGATGGAGCATGTGTTGTTTACCGGCACATCGAATAGGTGATTGTAACAATAAGGGCACCATGTAGATTTGCATGGTTATTCACACCCACTTTGTGATTCTCGGCATCCCAGTCACAAACGAGAGGGGCATATCGAGATTTAAACATGCCATTGAAAAGTTCAATGAATCTCAAAGGAAATCTAGGAATTCTTAATGCATTTAAAACTTAAGCCTTATATTTTTTTCATGGTGAAGAATTAGTGAATCGTCATTCACTTACCTCCAAATTATTTGCATGTTGGATTACGACATCCCTCTTCTAATGTCTAAATAATGTTGTTGGATCCTAACCTTAATGTCTCATTTGGGTGTTTCATTAAGGATTCAATCAATAACTTGAAATTTCTCCTGTTTTGTAGATGTCTGATTCTAACTGTGGTCTTCCCGAATCCCAAGGAAAAGGTATTCCTGTTAAAAGTGAAAGCTTGTTCCAAAGTGAAGGATCAATGTGGACTAGCTTGTTTTCACTCCCTCCTCCTCCTCCCGTTGTTCTCCCTAACCCACAAGATCGAAGATTTGAAAGGTTCAAGATCATCGAAACCCTATTGGCAATGGAACATGAAGATGGTAAACCCGTGTGTGCTCACGTCCTAGGGATGAAATCACACATTGATATGTTGATTATGTTGGGTGCATCTTTCCCCATTAAGTTGGTTGTGGACTGGGTTCTTCAGTCACTCCCTAAATAATATGATAAGTTCATAAGAGAGTATTATATGATGGATCTTGACGCGACCCTCATTGACTTAACTTACATGCTTTTTGCTGCTGAATCATAAATGATTTGGCGAAGTAATGGAGCATATTTATCTGATAATTCAACCAACCATGCTTCCGTGGACATTCCAGAAGAACCTACCTATTTCTGCTGCTAAGAGAAGGGGCAATGGATATGAAGCTGCCCAAAGGACCTGAAGAGTCTAAGAGATGGGAGAGTCAAAAAGTGTGGCTCTACTTCAGGTATAAAATTCACTATCTAACTTCATTTAAATTCCTATTCTTTATACATAATGAGATAAGATTACAGATGCATGTTTTGCAGGATTAGAGAAAACAGAGGAAGTTTGATGGAAGAGCAAGATGAGTCTGATCATGAAGAAATGGATTACGATTGCATGGATTCGAAGATCAGATTTTGAGCTTAGGAAGTTATGATAGATTTGTTAGGAGTATTTGATTACACAGTTTTTCAGTTGAATTTTGCATTGTAAGGACATATTTTCCGCTTCTCTTATAAATAAAATAAATTTTGGTTTTATCTTATTTCTTTATCCTTACAATGGCATATATGAAAAATTGATGTTTGTGTACTTCTATTATTAGAAAAATGGATTTGATTCTTAATTACGTTATTTATGGAAGTGTCTAGAGTTTACCAAATAGGGAGAGGTTCTCATCGCCCAAGTTTCAAGTGGACAGGAACTTGGAATCGTATAACAAGTATTATATGATGAATGGAAACTTTCACATTTGGGAAATTTGGACTAATTCCTTGACAAAGTGTCAATTGAAGGACTAGGAGATCAAATACACTAGGTCGTACGTTGATCAAGTCTGCCACAAGAGTGACAAAGATATTCATCATGATTTACTACAGTTTAGTGAATATGGTTATACCTATAAGATTGAGTATAATTCTAAGTTTATTGAAAGAGTTTCAGTCAATAGAAAAACAAATAAGAAGAATCAAGTAGGCAGAAAGATAAAAGTTTCTCTATTCTAAGAAGAAGGGAGAGTACATTTTATTATGTTTTATGATAAGTCTTAATGATTAAAAACCTTATCTCAATTGATCCTCTAAGTGAGTCTTAGTACAATTTGTATGTCTAAAAAGAGGAATCGAAAATTATGGAAATAGTTAAATCAAGAAGTCAACCATAATTCGTTCCAACATCAAGTCTTAGAGTTATACTCCAAGATTGTGAATTGAGTGACAAGTCTTAAGAAGGTTTATAACATTCATCAAATGTGGAATTTGGAAAAAAGGATTTTCTTATTCTTTCACATTTGAAATTGGTAAGTTGTGATGTCTTGGATAAGACGAAGACCAATTAGGACCAATTATGTAAAGTGTTTGTCTAGATAAAAGCTACACTAACTCTTGAATATTTGTTTGTTAAGAAATGTTTCTTGACAAGAGAATCTTATATGTCAAGGAGTTGGTGGGAGTCTTAATGGTCTTGAAAGGTTTCAAGAACAAATCAAGAATATAAACCTTATCAATTATCCCTAGCACACGACTTGAGGTTTACAACCTATCGTGTTGACACTAATTTTGTTTCTGTGCCATTCCAATTGATTTAATTATGCATGTGAGTTCTACGAGTTCTCAATGGGTTGTATAGGGGAAGGCACCTTGTTCAATGGAAAGTACATTAAAATGAAGGGGTGGGCTATTCAATAACTTGGAAGTAATGGTGGGACCCTTGATGACAAGAAATTAAGAAGAACAAGTTCTATCCATAAGAAGTTTGAATTTGTCACTAACATTATCTTGTGATTATGGTTATGACGAATTCACATGGATGGGAATGTATACACCACAAAATCTAAGTGTCATAAGGTTTCTCTCATTCATGAAAATGGTTGTGAGGAAACGCTTTCACTAAGAGAGATTTTGAAGATAGCATTATGTGATTTGGGTTTTTCAAATTCAATTATGATTACGACATACCTCTTCATAGTTCGAATTGTGGGAAATGGAAAATGGGGTTGAACATTTTAGACTTATTGATATGAGTCCTAGAATCTTTTAGACATATACATATGAGTTTTCCAAGGAAAAGTGTATGAGTTTGAGAAGCTTAGATAAAGTCTTATCAAAGCATCTAGTATTAGAAATATGAACTTAAGAAATTGTTTTCTAGAAGTTCAGCTGATTTCTGAATACATGTCGAAGCTAGTGGGAGCATAGGTGTTATGTTGGTAAAGAAATAATCATCATGTTAGTGGGAGCATGATTATTATGCTAAGTATTTCTAGTTAGCAATATTAATTATAGAAAACAAGAGTTATACTTTGCAAAGTCATAAGGATTGAAAAGTTGTTTTGCTATAATTAAGGGAGAGAATATTGTGCTTCATTTCAAATCTAAAGGCTTAGATTGTGGAATGTTAATAAATTTAGTCAAGGATACATGGTGTATTCTCACATTTCGATTATGATTGTCACACCCCGAAAACCATAGGCGGAAACATTTCCGGGTTGACTCCACGTTGAGTATCAAATCCAATGTACATAGTAATCACAGTAAACAACCATTACATTACATATATTTGAAAGTTTACATTTGTTTCAAAAGTAAATTATACAAGTGTTATACATATATCATATGAACAAAAGTTGAGACGAGTCTACTGAGCACTCCGTCTTCTCCAAAAGATATCGCCGGGTACCTGTCTAATGTGGACCTGAGAATACAAGCAGTTTGAAAATCAGCATAAAGCTGGTGAGTTCATAAGCGGTTTTGTTTTATGAAAATGTATCGGTTTCCTTTAGTTTTCCGAAAAGGTTTGTTATCCAAAAAAATCCCATATTTTCTTATGTAAAGTTAGTTTGGTTATCTTTCGTTACAGTTCAATTACGCGATATATGTTAACCCCAGGAAAATCCCATATTTTCCTACATGCAAGATTGATTGAATAACCTAGAGTATAGTTTAATACACAAAACCATATATTGAGAATCATGGGATTACTATCCCGAATTAGATATGAAATACTTTAATATACACGAATTGTAGATAGAAAGTAGTTTGAAAACCTTGGGACTATCATCCCGAACTAGTTACAAGATAGTTTGATATACTTGAAATGTTAGATTAAAAACCATGGGACTACTATCCCGAACTAGATATAAGATTGTTTGATAAAACCATGGGATCACTATCCCGAACTAAATATAAGATAATTGGATAAAGTCATGGGTTTACCATCCCGTACTAGATATAGTTTCAAAACCATGGGATTACCATCCCGTACAAGATATAGATTGAAATCATGGGACTATCATCCCGTACTAGATATAAGGTATATACATACTGAAAACCATGGGAATAACATCCCGCACTAGATACAAGTTCGATAGACTGAAAGTCATGGGACTACCATCCCGGACTAGATATAAATTCTAAAACCAAAGCTGTGAATAAACTTATATTAATACATATTGTGAGTCGGGTAACCATGCTGATACGACAACGAGACCTCCTTGACGTTTGTCAGATGTCGGACGATATCCGGAATTTGTCACCCCAGGCGTGCCCGCCTAACTGTAGCTAACAGTTAAGGTGTGGGATTGTCAGTCCCGAATAGATCTATTCACGCTCTCCCTCTAGGAGACTCTGGTTACACTTCCGGGGAGGATTTACTGATCATCCATAAAGGGTAGTGACAAACTCACAAGCTAGTACTAAACTATTCACAGGGTTCTCATACGATATCAAACATACAAAAGATTATGAAACATAATACATTGAAATTAGATACATACAATGAAACTATCTGGCAATACACTCAAATGATACGGAGATAAACTGAATCAGACATAGTTTATCTAATAACTTAATACAGATATCAGTACATGATAAAACGAACATTAAAGAATTTCCAAATTATTCCCATAATAATTTGATTAGTTTGGTTATTTTCTTAACTAAAATCCATTTAGTTGTAATTGATAAATCATTCCTTATGCTCAGCATAATACATAAGGAGTAAAAGAGTTTATAAGTTTGCCAGATATTATTTGAAACACATCAATGTTATGTTTTTAAAACAGTTTTGGTTTGCTTGTATTCCCCCCCCCCCTGAAAACATTGAAAAACACGGAAGAGCGTAGGGGTATGAACTCACCGAACGAGAAACGTGACGATTTCGGATGCTAAACATTGGTCCGGGGCTTGCAAACGCATGAGTTTCCTAAGTATAATGTAAAGATACACATTTGTATCTAATTAGGACTTAGATTGATTATTTGTTAGTGACAATTACTTCTAATCGCGAAAACACCCCGATACTAGTGTTTGGAGGGACCCGGGTGGCATTTGGGGACACATTTAGCTAGGATAATGACTTGGGACCTCAAGAGTAAACTCCTTAGGGAGTTTACGACCCTAATGACCCTCTCCCCATGAGTTTACGGCCGTAAACTCATAGTGGGGTAGTTTATGGTGTAATTTTGCTTCAAACTCTTAGGGAATAATTTCTAGGTTTGGTTTAAGGGCTTGGAATAATTGTTAAACACCAAATGGACATATTTAAGGGAGTTTACGGCCTAGCATAGGACTCATGGCCGTAAACTCCTATAAACCCATGAAAAATTGTGTAAATGACTCCAAACAAATCACATGTGATTGCTAAAATTATTTCAAGGCCTTACAGGAATTTCTATGGAACATTTGAGGTGTTTTTGGAGTTTACGGCCTATGAGACCCCCCTCATGGCCGTAAACTCTCCTAGAGTGGGATTTATTATGTTTTAAGGCCAAAAACTTGTTTGTAAACACTTCTAAAAATTATTATAAGGCTTTAGGGGTGTTAAAGTGGCTTTCTAACACTTTAAATTGAGTTTACACCCGAGGTTGAGGAGTTTACGGCCCAAGCACATGCCTTGGCCGTAAACTCATATAAATCCCCCAAAATTTATGTTTAAAGTGTTCCAAGGCTAAAGCAATTATTCTAGAAGTCATAACCATGTCTTGTTGAGGTTTAGGAAGGGTTTAAGGGCTTAAAGACCCTATAATTATGAGTTTACGGCCTAAACACCATCCTTGGCCGTAAACTCATATACAAGTCTCCAAATTATAGTTTAAGGCATTCTAGGTCCATTCCTTAAAGCCATCTAGCCATATCTAAGTCCCAAAATTGTTTAGGAGGGGTTTAAAGGCATAAAAACCCACTAATTATGTGTTTACGGCCCAAGCTCCTTCCAGGGCCGTAAACTCATCTACAAGGTCTTAATTCATGTTTTAATCTCGAATTTGAAGGCCAAATATGCTATAAAATGAGTTTAGAAAGGTACCTTAGAGATTTGAGGCCTTAAAATTGAGTTTTGGACCCTTAAACTTGGATTTAGGAGAGAGGTTAGAGAGAGAGAGTAGAGAGAGGAAGAAAAAGCTTCAAATGAATGTTTAAACACGTTTATATAGGTCCTAAAACTTGGACATGGAGGAATTCTACCCGATATCGGCTTTAAACGGGGCTTTAGGTCGCACCCGATTAAGTTTCCGTCACCCGGCGGGGACGTTTCTAACTTTTCGAAATAAACGTTTTTGGGCTAGATTCATGAGTTCCTAAAGGATTTGGACACTCATTGGATTTATAATAACATATAAATTTAAATTATTCAACCGAAAATGAAAACGGAACGATTGACACACGGCGAATCTTTACGGGTAGAACGGGTTATCGGTGATGAACAACTTCGGGTTGTTACAATGATTAAGGCATTCCTCTTTATAGTTCGAATAGTGAGAACGTGACACATAAAATATTATGGCAGAAGATTGATAAAGTATCATATCTTTTTGTAAGACATTATGCATCATGTCCCATACACTTCGGGTATAGGAATAATTGCATATGCTATAATATTTGACCATTCTAAAATTTTCCAAATGTCTAGCGCATTAAGAAGGAAAAAGGACAAGAATCGGTTTTGACTAATATAATTAAACAACTATCAAAGGATGATCTAAAGTTCGCTGAGGATTGGTCGCTTGTGAGTAGTTGGAAGTATGGTATTGAATGGACCATATCGACATTATTATTATGAATAGATGAAATTCTATTAAGAATGAGTTGTCATATGGTAAATATGGAAATGTTTCATAATTGGGAGTTGGAAATTAAGAATTTATGTCTAGATTAGAAAATTTTGTGCAAAAGGATGTTCAAAGGAATGTACTTTCAGTGAGAGACATCACATCTATAGAATTGTTCTGTAACAATTTTTGATAGAGTAGCTTGTGATTTCGTTGGCAGAGTCTTTGTGATTTTTGTGCCGTGACTCCACAAGAAGATCATTGCATAAAATATTAGAATTTGACATATTCTAAAAGATGGCAAGAATTTGGTATTCTTACAGTAATTACAAGGATTGGGGATTATGAAATGAGTTGCATTTGAAACGTTTCAATTCATCTATTTCAAAAAGTATGGACCATAGGAAACCAAAGTGTGCATGCTTGGAGCATGGGACAATTGTGGTTATGATTCGAGTTATAAAGTTGATTATCTAAAACATTAAACAATGGATAATGAGTAATCAATATGTTGATTAAATAAAGGTGTTTTATTTATACTCACAAGTTTGGGGTCATATAAGATTAAGTATTATCATTGTGTTTCTCTTTGCTTGTTTTGACTTCCAAAATAATTGAGTTTATTAAGAATAATCGAATTATTCAAACGGTCCACAGTCGGTCATACGTTGGAAGTAGGTGTGAATGAAGACTGTCATGAATTGGTTTGTAGATTGTCTAAAGTGTATTAGACATAGCAAAGGTTTGCTGCAACGTTCATGAGTGCTTATGAATATGATTTTGAGCATTGGATTAACCCCACGCTCACTTAGATTGCTTCATGAATTTTGTCACAAGCAATTGGTGAGATGATAATATCTTGTATTCTTGAAACTGAGATATGTGAGTTGTATCTTGCGAATCGGTTGCACATTGATAATATGTAAACGCACCGATAACTTGGTGTTATAAATCTTATTTTTGTGTGTGATTTGGTGAGTGAGTGCAAGAAAACATTGAGTCGAAGTTTATCCGTTACTTTTACCCAAAGTGGGATAAAAGCGATATCTCTGGGCCCCTCGATGATTTAGTGATGACAAACGTAAATGCTCGGCTGGGCTAGGGCTAATTTAATTTGTTCAATTAGTCAGTCGTCGTAAATTGGAAATCGAGAAACAAAACATAGATTGAGAGAATGATTTCAATTCATGTCTCATGTCTATATGATATCAAGAATGGAGGAATATATGATCTGTTATCTATAGGCCAGGTTACTGATAAGATCAGAGTTCGACAACGTCTTTGAGAGCTACGATTGCTAATCGGGTAGTACTTACTATTATAGTGATTAGACTTATCCAAGTGGGAGACTGTTGGATTAGTGTTTAAGCCCATAACCATTTTTGTCAAGTACTTGACCCGATTGTGCATGGTCCTTTTGGGTTGCCTTCACCAGAGCAACTTGACTGGAGAAATAATAAAGAAAGAGGTTATTGTGATTTATTAATATGTTATAAGAATAATATATTAAAGGAGAAGTCATATTTTTTTAATTAATATTGGTTAATAATTAATTAAGAATTAATTTAGTGATCAAGTGTAATTAATTAAACTAGAGGGGCTGAATTGTAATTATGTGATAATTACAAAATAGGGTAATGGTTATCCTAGATATTGGTTGGAAGAATTCAAGGGATAAGATATCCTTGAAATCGTCCAAAGGATAAAGGATAAAGGGTTTTTAAGGCTTATCTTATTGTTACTTGGTGGGCAAGCAACTAGATAAGGATAAGGACTGAAACCCTAATATATACACCTATATAAACACCCCATTGGCACATGAGTTCGTCCATGCCTTCCAAAAGGGTTCTTAGGTCCGATTTCATACCTCCTCCCTCTCTCTCTCTTGCCTCTCCATTTGCTCTTGGTGTTTGTGAGCCATTAGAGGTACTACACTTGTGGTACTTACTTTCAACACTTAGGGTTTGAAGATTTGAGTTGTTATTGCAATATAACAACAAGAGGTATGTGATCTAACTTTCTATGTGTATTTCGAAAATACTAGGGCATATTAGGGTTTCTGTGTGTGTTCATAATGTTGTGTATCTAATAGTGAAAGCATAGATCCAATTCTAGGGTTGCATGCACACATAGGATTGTTTGTTCTATACCCATCACAACCTTGGCAGATAACTTTATCCGTATATCCGTATGTCTGTTTATCCGTATCTGCGGTTGTTAGGTACAACCCTGACATAAAACTTTATTTATTACCCATACAACCATGGACTTGGTTGCTTCCAAAACGGTTTTTAAGTATGGAATTACTTATGGAACATAACGTTTTGGCTTTCAAAGATTCATTACAAACACAGTTTCACGTATGGTTTTAGTTATACAAACTATACATTTTGGTTTTTAAAGACTCATTGCAAACATTGTTTTAACTGTTGTTATACATACAAAGAAAATACTTTTTGGACTTTTTAAAAGTATTACTGCGGTTAGCAGAAAACCTGTGACACTCACCAACCTTTGTGTTGATTTTCAAACTTACAAGTATTCTCAGGGGATCATTAGAAAGGCTTTCACAAAGAAGATTAGTCGTGGATTACAGACGAACTAGCTAGCTTATTTCTGTTATCTACTTACCTATTTAAGGCAACTACTTTACTATTATTATCTGTAAGAACCCTGCATTCTAACTTAATGATGGAACACAAATGTTGTTTTGTTTATCGTTGTACATGCGCTATATATTCAGTTTATCTGTGATCCATGAATTTAGTCCCACTCCCGGCATGTTCCGCGTTGGCCGGGGGTGTGACAGAGACTTATAGGTATACTACTTATTTGGTAAGTAAACCATTATACCTAAGATATATATATATATATATATATATATATATATATATATATATATATATATATATATATATATATATACTAAATGTTGGAGAGTAAAAATGATTCTTTCAAAACTATACTTTTGAATTGAGAAAAAGTACTATTTCTACTTAGAGTCAAACCTGTGAACTCACCAACTTTATGTTGACGTATTTTAGATTACATGTGTTTTCAGGAAGTTGATAACTATGATACGAGAAATGACGTTTCACCACTCGGTGTTTCCGCCGACGGCCGGGGTATGACAAATGGGGACTATATATATTTATAGTTTGGGCTTATGATACATGATGGACTAAGTTTATGGTGGAACCCATAAAGAGTTAGCCCACTTGATTCATGGATCATGGATAATAATCCCAAGGGTATAGATTAGGTTTTACCATAATCCTAGACTATATATATAATACTCCATTGCTAAAATCTGCCAATGATATGTTCTTGGAGTCCATAGAGCCGTTTGGTGGTTAACTTCTTCTCTCAAGTTCATCCATTGTCCAAAGGTGTGTTGTGATTCCATTTGAGGCATTCACACTATTGGTGCTAAGTTATTAAAGGCCAAAACTACAAGCTACTACAAAGAGGTATGTCATCTAACTCATTTCTATGTTGATTATGTCAAATGCATGCTAGTTGTAGGCTTAATGTCTTGGAAACAACATTGCATGTATAATTAGTGAAAACATAGATCCAAGGCATATAAGGTTGTATGTACACAATAGGATGTTGTAGTATACTAAAACCCATCAGTGGTATGAAATCCATGGGTTGTTTTCAATTATACTTGATGCTACTTGTTGTTTAAGCTAGAAAAAATCATTTTTCTACCATTCTAGACAGTGAACTCACCGAGTCCACTGGTGGACTTGCCGAGTCCAAGCACAAAATGACCAACTCGCTAAGTCAGTTCTTGCACTCGACGAGTTCATGCTCCAGATTGTAGATTTTTTACTTTTAAGGCTGGTATTGGACTAGGATCATTACCCTAAACTGTTTTTGAACTTATAAACCTGTTTTTGATGTGGTAATGATCATGCTTATCTAATTTAGAAGATAATTGTAAAAGTTTCATGTTTTGTATTAGTTTATATGATTAGGCTAATTACATGAAATTTGTTTGAGTTGAATTGTCTTGTTCATATGAGTTTAATCTAGATCATGGATATTATTTGACATGCTTGTTAGTTTAATTGATGATCTTAACGACCTTTAATGTACTCCATAACTTGTTCTCAAGTTATGGAAAATGAAAAGTTTTTCTTTTAAAAGAGTTCATTAAACTCATAGGTTATGGTCTTGATGAGTCTTCTTCCATAAATGTTTTTATGAACTCTATAACTTGTCCTCAAGATATAGATTTTCAAGAGTTTTTTCATTAAAGCCTAAATTAAACTCATATGTTATGGATTCCAAAACTTTTTTGAAGAGCTCAACACTTTCCCTCAAGTTTTGGAATTTGTAAATGCAAAGTCTTATATAGAAATATTTAGTTCCAAACCATAGAATTTTAAAAATTCAACCCTTATACTATTATAATATTATAGGTTTAATATTTATATATATGTATAAGAGTAAATTCAGTCTTACCGTTAGTAGGCCTCATTCAAGAAGCCAGTCTATAAGGGGGTATAAGGTTACTACGTATAAAATGGTAGTTTAATGGGTGTCCACTCTTACCCACCGCTTCCTTAACTTGTGGAGGGTCGTTAGCCGAATGGGTTTGACAAGATAATAATTTCATTAAAAGTATAATTAAATACTAAGTACTAAACAATTATAAATTCCCAATCTCGGTTACTTAGGAAAAATGTGAATTTGGCGCTAACCCATGAAATTGTACTTTGCACCTTGTTAAGTCATTAGTGGAGCACGTGTGGTTAACTGGCACACTCATCTAGGACTGACAGTGCATGGCAAAGGTTAACTTGATGTTAACCATAGATCAATGGAGCGTGTGTGGTTAACCGGAACATGATTAAGTGGTTGTAACATTGAGTGTACCAAGCTAATTTGCATGGTTATTCATACCTAGTTTGTGATCCTCGACAGCCCAATCACAAACTTGAAGGGCACAATCGAGATTTAAACATGCCATTGAAAAGTTCAATGAATCTCAAAGGATCTAGGAGTTTCAAATCCGTTTAAGACCTAATGATCAATTTGTTTTTTCGTGGTGGAAATTGGTAAATCGTCATTTACCTACCTTCAAATAGTTTACAATTCGATTATGGCATCCCTCATCCGAATTTTAAGTTATTGTGTTGGGTCCTAGTCTTAATATTTTATTTGGGTGCTATATTAAGGACTTAAATCAACTAGCTTGAATTTCTCCCTTGTAGATGTCTAAGTTTAGACAACTATGGTCTTCCCAAATCTTTTAGAAAAGTTCTTCCTCCACCTCCTCCAATAACTCTCCCTAACCCACAAGTTCAAGGCCACTCAAACCCTATTGGCTAGCAAACACCTAGATGGAGGGTATTTGTGTGTACATGTCTTGGAGATAAAGTCACACATTGACAGGCTGGGAATGTTGGGTGTCACAGTGTCAAGGAAGTTGGCTGTTGACTTGGTTCTTCAGTGACTTCCCGAGTCGTATAGTCAGTTTGTTAACGACTACTATATGACAGATCACGACATGAACCTTATCGATTTTGCCTATTTTCTACTTGCTGCTAAATCAGAACTGATTTGGCGCACAAAAAATGAAAATCTGATTGGAAGATTGATTTCCCAAACTTCCATGGACATTGACAATGGAAACATTAGAAGTCCAAATAAGTCTTATCTTCCCAATGGAAATGGATCGGCCATAGTCAACCCGATTGACCAAATGGTAAAAAGAAAGGCTAAGTCTGAGATTGTCTTGAGTACCATTTCAAAAGAGTCTGTGTAACGTCCCAACTGTCAGGTATCATTATTATTCAATTTAGACTTCATGTTTTAAGGCCTACTCGACGAGTTGATGCTATGACTCGTCGAGTAGTAGCGGGATGGGATACGTCATTTAATGATTTAACTCGGCAAGTCGGGAAGCGTACTTGACGAGTAGGAGCTGGCAGGGGAAACCCTAAATTTCAGGGTTTTTGCACCCTGTATATTGGACCATTAGTGTGTCCCACTGTGTTTTATCACCCCCATGAGAGCCGGAAACCCTAATTTTCGTGTGTGTGTGAGCCTTGTGAGTGTTTTGGAGCTTTGGAAAGTGATTTAGTGAAGGAAATTTGTAGATCAAGAGGCTAGCATCAAGGAAATTCGTATAGATCCAGAGACTACTTCAGTTCGGGCACATTTTGGAGGTAACTAGCTGATTACCTTGATCTTTTTCCTCCTAGAATCTCTCTTGTGTAAAGTTTAGGGTTTCTTTAGCTTATTTATGAAGGGATTATTGTGTGGGAGCCAGATCTGAAGTTGAAACTTTAGATCTGAACCTCCCTTGGGTCCTATGTTCGTAAGGTTCTTAGTATTGTCATGAAAGAACCCTTCCTTGTGAGTAAATCTTAATTTCAAGCTTGGATTCGGATTTTGAGGCACACAAATACGTAAAGGTAGCAACTTTATGCTGCTAATGCACTCTAGGGACCTATATCTACTGTTTGGAACGGTGGAATAACTCAAAATCGCTTGATCATGGGAGTATTCGTATGGACTCGGCGAGTCTGGGAGATGACTCGGCGAGTCGAGTAGCATTTTTGTCTGAATTGGTCCCACGTGGACTCGGCGAGTCTGGGAGATGACTCAGCGATTCAGTTTGTGTTTGCAAGCACTGGGTTGCGTATTGACTCGGTGATTCTATCAGAAAGTCAGCGAGTTGAGTCGAGTAACTCTTGAATCAGTAGGGAATCGGTGAAGGGAAAGTTGTTCTCAACAAATAGGTCGACATGGACTGTGACCATTGACCAGTGACATTAAATTTATTAGGGAGTGTCTTGTGCCTTCCAAAGGTATTTTGGTAATTTGAGTAATTATTGAGTGGACCACTTATGGGTACAGGTGAGGTGGTTAAAGCTATATCTGGGGGTATGGACATTATTATTCTGAGCTGCTAGTGAGGTGAGTTATCATCAAGGTCGTCCCTTTAGGTTATTATTCTGGTTATAGTATGTTGTATGTGGTTATGATCTGTTAGATCGATATCAGGATAGACAAGATGCTGTTATGCTTTATGATCCGTTAGGATAGACAAAATGCGAAACTAAGAAACAAACATTTTGACTTTTACAATTCATAACCTCTACACATCTCAGTTGCAGGAGCTGCTGGGTAAGCAGTTTATTCATCTGAGTAGTTCTCCATGGGGAGCACCGATCCTTTTCGTCAGGAAGAAGGAAGGTTCGCACCGGATGTGCATCGATTATAGGGAGTTGAACAAGTTAACGGTGAAAAACCGTTATCCACTCCTGAGGATAGATGATCTTTTCGATCAGTTGAAGGGTGCATCTTGGTTTTCTAAGATCGAATTGAGATCCGGATATCACCAGGTCAGGGTGAGAGAGGAAGACATGGAGAAGTCCGCATTTCAGACTCATTATGGTCATTACGAGTTCCTGGTGATGCCATTTGGGCTCACCAAAGCGCCAATAGTGTTTATGGATTTGATGAACCGAGTCTGCAGGCCGATGCTCGATCGCTCGCTTATTGTATTCATAGATGATATCTTGGTGTATTCTAAGATCAGGGAGCAGCACAAAGAGCATCTACGGGAGTTATTGGGAGTTCTGAGGAGAGAACGACTTTATGCCAAGTTCTTGAAGTGTGATTTTTGGTTGCGAGAGGTCCAGTTCCTTGGATACCTCATTAATCAGGAGGGGATTTTGGTCTATTTGTCCAAAATCAAGGCGGTTATGCAGTGGGAGATTCCGAAATCTCCCTCGGATATCAGAAGCTTCTTGGGATTGGCAGGGAACTACCGGAGGTTTATTTAGGATTTTTCCAAGATTGCGGTACCTCTCACTTGTCTGATGAGGAAGGGGTGGATTTCTGGTGGGGCCCCGAGCAGCAGAGAGCGTTTGAGACCCTCAGGTAGCGTATGTGTGAAGCTCCAGTGTTGACCCTCCCTGAAGGGGTTGAAGACTTCGTGGTATTCTGTGATGCATCCATCACAGGGTTAGGAGCGGTCCTCGTGCAGAGGGAACGGTTGATTGCCTATGCATCGCGGCAGTTGAAGCCGCATGAGACTAGGTATCCTACTAATGATTTGGAGTTGGGGGCGATGGTTTTTGCCCTCAAGATATGGATACATTATCTATATGGGGTCCATTGTACCATATATACGGATCACAAGAGTTTGAGGAACATCATGGTTCAGCCCAACCTACACATGAGGCAGCGCAGGTGGCCGGATGTAGTCAAGGACTATGATTGTGAGATCTTTTACCACCCTGGTAAAGCTAATGTGGTGGCAGACGCTTTGAGCCGCAAGGCAGTGGGGCTTCCACCCAAACGAGATGTATGAGGATAGTCGTGGATCCTCCAATTGTGAGTTTGATCATGGACGCGCATGTTGAGGGTATGAGACATGAGAATTAGAAGAAGGAAAAGATTAAGGGTGAAAACACCCGGTTTGTGCAGGATGGACGAGGATTGATGACCCGTTATGGTCGTGTATGGGTTCCGATGTGTGAGGGAGTCAGACAGACCGTTTTGGAGGAGGCTCGTAAGTCTCATTTCTACATTCATCCAGGGGCCACCAAGATGTTCAGAGACCTGAGTTTGAGTTACTGGTGGCCGTGTATGAAGATAAAAAATCATTGGGTATGTCGAGAGGTGCCTGACTTATAGGATGGTCAAGGCCAAGCATCAGAGACCGCATGGTCTGTTACAGCCCTTGGAGATTTCCATGTGGAAATGGGAGCAAATCTCGATGGATTTCATTACCAAGTTGCCGAAGACGGCGAAGGGACTTGATGCTATATGAGTTATTGTTGATCGATTGACTAAGAGTGCTCACTTCTTGACTGTTCGGGAAAGTTCTTCGGCCGAGAAATTAGCCGATGTGTATGTTCATGAGATCGTTGCTCGACACGGGGTACCAGTTTCCATTGTTTTGGACCAGGATTTTAGGTTTACTTCTCGTTTCTGGCAGAAGTTCCATGAGGAACTGGGCACGCGGCTGCACTTTAGTACATCGTTTCATCCTCAGACCGACAGGCAGACTGAGAGGACCATTCAGACCCTCGAGGATATGTTGAGGGCGTGTGTTATTGATTTTGGTGGGAGTTGGTATTCCCACCTACCTCTTGCAAAGTTTGCTTACAACAAGTATCATTCCAGTATTGGCGCCCCGCCTTTTGAGTTGTTGTATGGTCAGAGATGTAGAACCCCGATCTGTTGGGGTGAGGTTGGCCACAAGGTAATGGGTCGGACGGAGGTAGTTTTGCAAACTACTGAAAAGATTCAGCAGATCAGACAGCGGCTGCAAACCGCTCAGAATCGTCAAAAGAGTTACGCTGACAGACGACGATTGGTTTTGGAGTTTCAGGTCAATGATATGGTGCTCTTGAAGGTCTCACCCTGGAAGTGCGTGATTCACTTAAGTAAAAGGAGAAAGTTGGGTCCCCGTTATATTGGATCGTTCACGGTCATTTCCAGGATTGGTAAGGTGGCATACAGGTTGGAATTACCCAATGAGTTCAGTCGGATTCACAACACCTTTCACGTTTCACAATTGCGAAAGTGCATTATGGACCAAGAGGCAGTGGTACCATTGAATGACATTCAGGTTGATGAGCGCCTGAATTATGTTGAGAGACCGCTGGCTGTTTTAGAAAGGAAAGTGAAAGTTCTGCGAAACAAGGAGGTCCCGTTGGTGAAGCTAAAATGGGAGCATCGGAGGGGATCTGAGTGGACATGGGAGCCGGAGGATGAGATGCGAGAGCATTACCCAGAGTTATTCACTATATCAGTCTTCGAGGACGAAGTCTAAAATAAGTGGGGGTGAATTGTAACGTCCCAATTTTCAGGTATCATTATTATTCAATTTAGACTTTATGTTTTAAGGCCTACTTGACGAGTTGATGCCATGACTCGTCGAGTAGCAGCGGGATGGGACACGTCATTTAATTATTTAACTCAGCGAGTTCGGAAGGGGACTCGACGAGTAGGAGCTGGCGGGGGAAACCCTAAATTTCAGGGTTTTTGCACCCTATATATTGAACCATTAGCGCCTCCCACTATCTTTTATCACCCCCATGAGAGCCGGAAACCCTAATTTTCGTGTGTGTGAGCCTTGTGAGTGTTTTGGAGCTTTGGAAAGTGATTTAGTGAAGGAAATTTGAAGATCAAGAGGCTAGCATCAAGGAAATTTGTATGGATCTAGAGACTACTTCAGTTCGGGCACATTTTGGAGGTAACTAGCTGATTACCTTGATCTTTTTCCTCCTAGAATCTCTCTTGTGTAAACTTTAGGGTTTCTTTAGCTTATTTATGAAGGGATTATTGTGTGGGAGCCAGATCTGAAGTTGAAACTTTAGATCTGAACCTCCCTTGGGTCCTATGTTCGTAAGGTTCTTAGTATTATCATGAAAGAACCCTTCCTTGTGAGTAAAGCTGAATTTCAAGCTTGTATTCGGATTTTGAGGCACACAAATATGTAAAGGTAGCAACTTTATGCTGCTAATGCACTCTAGGGACCTAGATCTACTATTGGGAATGGAGGAGTAGTTCAGAATCACTTGATCATGGGAGTATTCATAAGGAGTCGGCAAGTCTGGGAGATGACGCGACAATTCGAGTAGGGTTTTTGTCCGAATTGGTCTCGCGTGGACTCGGCGAGTCTGGGAGATGACTCAGCTATTCAGTTCGGGTTTCCAAGCACTGGGTCGCATATTGACTCGGCGAGTCTGTTAGAAAGTGGGTGAGTTGAGTCGAGTAACTCTTGAATTAGTAGGGACTCGATGAAGGGAAAGTTGTTCTCAACAAATAGGTCAACATGGACTATGACCATTGACCAGTGACATTGAATTAGATTAGGGAGTGTCTTGTGCCTTCCAAGGGCATTTCGGTAATTTGAGTAATTATTGAGTGGACCGCTTATGGGTACATGCGAGGTGGTTGAAGCTATATTTGGAGGTGTGGACAATATTATTCTGAGCTACTAGCGAGGTGAGTTATCCTCACTATATCAATAGTGTCTAAGGCACCAAGGCCGGCCCTTTAGGTTGTTATTCTGGTTATAGTATGTTGTACGTGGTTATGATCTATTAGATCGGTATCAGGATAGACAAGATGTTGTTATGCTTTATGATCTGTTAGGATTGATATGTTAGTGACCTGGTTAGGTTGGTATTCTGGTTATAAGTGATTGCTATGATAGATGATCTGTGAGATAGTTATATCTGATATATATATATATATATATATATATATATATATATATATATATATATGCCAGTATATGTTATTTATGTGCACATGGTTATTTGTTTGATGGTTGGGTTGAGGCGGTCCTGCTTTGTGCTGAAGGCCAACATACCCGACGAGCAGTCCGGATAGACTGTGGGCCCTGCATGATGGTCTAGTCATACCGAAGGCTCGGGATAGATCCAAATAGACTGCCAAGTCGGTCCAGTCAGGCTGAAGGTCCAGTATACATGACTTTGTTATCTGTTATTGATATGGTATTATCGGTGTAGTATTGGTATTATGGGGGTAACTCACTATGCTCTCGGGCTTACAGTTTCCGTATATTGTTTCAGGTACATCAGGAGATCGTGGCAAGGCAAAGGCGTGACCGTACCGCTACTCATCCTTATGATTTTGTTTCTAGGACACTCTGATGAATAATATTTTGAAAATAATTTGTATAACACTATTTGGTTTTAATGGATGAAAAAATTTAAAATTTGGTTTAAATTTTTGGATTTTACATTCTGTTTGCGTCTACTGCCAAGAGAGCGGCATTGGTTGCAAAACTGCAATATCTACCTGAAGTATCACAAGGATTGTAAAAGTCAGAGTGTATGACTTTGCTTCAAGTAAGTCCACTATCTAACTCTATTAAGTTCCTATTGGGAGATTCATAATACATGATCTAACTAGGTCGCATCTTGATGTTTTGTAAAATCGAGGAATAGAAGCTTAAAAGAAGAGTATGTTGAATCTGATCGCGAAGATGGATTTCAATCACATGGTTCGATGATCGGATTTTTGAGCTGCTCCTTAAAGAGTTATGATAAATTGCTTAGAAATATGTAATAAAATAGTTTTCATTTGTAATTTCATTGTAATGAAACGTTTTTTCGCGTTTTATAAATAAAATAAAATTTCGTTTTTATCTTATTTTATATTTCCTTGCAATGGCTATTGTGAAAATTTGGTATGTATGTATGTATATGTATATATATATATATATATATATATATATATATATATATATATATATAGCAATAAATTGTATTTGATTCTTTCATTTGTGGTAGTGTCATAATTTACCAAATAAGGAAAGATTCTCATCACCCAAGTTTCAATTGGACAGAAACTTGGAATCATGCAAGTTGCATTGTCTGATGAATGAAAATTTTCATCTTTGGAAAATTAAGACTAATTCCTTGCTCACATGTATATGTGAGTCAAGTGAAGGACTGAGGGATCGAGTACACATTCTTGTGCACTGGTCTAGGTTCACCACAAAGAACGATAAGACTATTCGTCATGATTTACTAAAGTTTAATAAATGTGGTTATGCTTACAAGTTTAAGTATAATTCTAAAACATTGGAAAAGTTTCAATGTATAGCAGAATGAAAAAGAAGAATCAAATAGGCAGAAAGATAAAAGTTTCTCCAATCTGAAAAGATGGGAGAGTACTTTAGTATCGTGTTTTATGATCATCTAAATGATTATGAAAACCATATCACAATTGATCCTCTAAAGACATCTTAGTGCAGTTGCATGGCTAAGAAGTGGAATCCCGAATTGTTGAAATGGTTAAATCAAGAAGGTGAATCGTACTTTGTTCTAAAAACAAAATCTTAGAGTTATGCTCCAAGATTGTGACTTGAGTGACATATCTTAAGAAAGGTTTAAAACACTCATCAAATGTACAGTAAAAAGTTTTCTACTCTTGTAAATTTGAAATTGGTAAGTTGTGATGTCTTGGATAAGACAAAGACCAACTATGACCAATTGTGTAAATTGTTTGTCTTGATTAGAATCCGCACTAACTCTTGAATATTTGTTTGTCGAGGAATGGTTCATGGCAAGAGAGTCTTAAATGTCAAGAGGACAGTGGGAGTCTTAAAGGTCTTGAAAGTTTCAAGAACTAATCAAGAATAAAACCTATTGTTTATCACTAGCACACAACTTGAGGTTTGTAACCTATCGTGTTGACATATTCTGATTTTATGTCCATTCCATTTAAAATTTGACTATGCATGTGAGTTATATGAGTTCTCATTTGTTTACATAAGGAAAAGCACCTAGATCAATGAAAGCTTCATTGATCAGTCAGGGTGAGATGCTTAACAACTTGGAAGAAAAGGTAGGCCCTCGTGCTGCGAAGTGGCAAAGAATTAAGATTGAACAAGTTCAGTCCATGTGAGTTTGGATTTGTCATTAACCTTGTCTTGTGATTATGGTAATGACAAATTCACATGGGTAGGAACACATACGCCATAAAATCGAAGTGTCATAAGGTTTCTCTCTAACTCATGAAAATGATGGTGAGGAAAGACATTCACTAAAAAGATTTTAAGGAGATAGCAATTGTGATACTTGCATTCTCAAATTTGATTATGCTTATGATATCCCTTTTCATAATTTGAATTATGAGCTATGGCGAAAAGGTTTAAACATTTGAGACTTGTTGCTATAAGTTCTTAAATTGTTTAGACACACATGTGACCTATCTAAGGAAAGGTCTATGAGTTTGAGAAGCCTAGATAAAGTCTTATCAAAGCATCTCATATCAGAAATCTGAACTTTAGTAAGAAATTCAACAAAGTGTTGATTTCTAGAAGTCCAGCTGATTTCTGAGTACATGTCAAAGCTAGTGGGAGCATAAGTGTTATGCTAATAAGGATGTAATAATTATGCTAGTGGGAGCATAATCAATTATGGTGAATGTTGCAAGTTAGTAATGTTAATTATAGAAAACAAATGGTTTCAATTCGCAAAGTTGTAGGGTTTGAAATGTTGTTTTGCTATAATTAAGGGAGAGGAAATTGTACTTCATTTCAAATCCGAAAGCTTAGATTGTGAAATTTCAATCAAATTTAGTCAAATATATATGAATGTGATGTTGGAATGGTTCAACATAAGGATATTCTATATATGGAATGGTTAATTGCGTTCTCAAAATTCAATTATGATTACAACATCCCTTTTCATAGTCTGAATTATGGGAACATGGCAAATAAAAATTATAGCAAAGGACTGTTCAAGTATCATGTCTTTATGTCAGACATCATGAATCGTGTTCCATATGCTTCGGGTATAGGATCGACTACATGTGCTATAATACTCATCCGTTCTAAATTTTCCAAAGGCCTAGGGCATTAAGAGGGAAAAAGGGATAGAACCTGATATGACTAAATTTGTTAAACAACTGTTAATGGACAATCTAAGGTTTACCAAGGATTGGTCGCTTAAAGACAGTTGGAAGTATAATAATGCATGGTCTATATCGACATTATTATAAATAGAATGGATTCTATTAATAATGAGTTGTCATATGGAAAATATGGAAATGTTTCCATAATGGGAGTTGGATATTAAGAATTTGTGGTTAGAAACTTTTATGCAAGAAGGATGTTCAAAGGAATGTACTTTGAATTTGAGACTTCGCTTCCATGAAATTGTCTTGTAACAATCTCCAAAGGAATACTTTGTAATATCGTTGGTCAAGTCTTTTTGACTTTTAGTACCTAGAAATTACAAAGGAATCGTTGCATGATAGTTTAGAATCTAACACATTCTAGCAGTGAAAAAGTTTGGAATTCTTACACTAGTGATAAAGATTTGGAATTATGAAATGAGTTTGGTTGAAGATGTGTTCAATTGATCTATTTCACAAAAGTAAAGACCATAGACAAACATAGTGTGCATGCTTGGAGCATGGCATAAGTATTGTTTAGACAAACTTACCATGCATGGAATAACTATAGTTTTAATTCAAGTGTTAAGTTGATTATTTGAAACATTTTATAATGAATAATGAGTACTCAATATGACTCAAAAGTTTTTAGTCCATATAGGATTAGTATTATTCTTGTGTTTCACTTTGCATGTTTTTCTTCCCGAATAAATAGGTTATTCAAACCATCCACAGTCGATCATACTTTGGAAGTAGGTATTCAGGAAAGACTGTCATGAATGGGTCTGTAGTTCGTCTAAAGGCGTTTAGACATAGCACAGGTTTGCTTGCAGTGTTCATGAGTACTCGTGGAATAAGATTCAAGTATCAGACTCAACCCACGCTCATTTGGATCACTTCATGGATTTTATCACAAGTGATCATGAGACGATAATATCTTATATTCTTCAAACAGTGAGATATGAGTTGCAGTCTACAAGTAAGTTGCACATTGATGATATGTAAACACATCGGTAATTCGGTGTTATAAAATATATCGTTGTGTGTGATTTGATGGGTAGATAGAGCAATCATATGAGTCGAATTTTATCCATTCCTTTTACCCTTAGAGGGTCAAAAGCGATATCTACAGGGCCCTCGATGATTTAGTGATGACAACCCTAAGTGCTTGGCCAAGCCTGGACTAATTTGATTTGTTCAATTAGTCGGTCGTCATAAATCGGAAATCGGGAAAAAACAGATGGACAGAGAGAATGGTTTTAAATCCATGTCTCAGTCCATATGATATCTAGAATGGAGGAATATATGATCCCTTATCTAATGGAAGCATCATTTACTAGGTTAGAGTTCGACAGCGGCTTTAAGAGTTATGATTGCTAGTCGGGATTTTGGAGTCGTACTTGCTATAATAGTTATTAGATTTATCCAAGTGGGAGAATGTTGGATAAGGCGTTGAAGTACATAACTATATTCGGTATGTACTTGACTCGAGAGTATCATGGTCCATTTGGGTTGCATATCATCAGGACAATTTGATAGGATGTTACTTGAGAGAGAGGTTATTAATGACTTATTAATATATTATAAGTTCTAATATATTAATATGAAATCATATGATTTAATTAGTATTGATCAAGAATTAATTTGGAATTAATTCTATGATCAAACGAGACTAATTAAATCAATGGGGACTAATTGTGTAAATTAGTTATATATATATACATATATATATATATATATGTATATATATATATATATATATATATATATATATATATATAATACTCAATTGCTAAAATCGGCCAATGATATGTTCTTGGAGTCCACAGAGCCGTTTGGTGGTTAGCATCTTCTCTCAAGTTCATCCCTTATCCAAAGGTGTGTTGTGATTCCATTTGAGGCATTCATACTATTGGTACTAAGTTCTTAAAGGCCAAAACTACAAGCTACTACAAAGAGGTATGTCATCTAACTTATTTCTATGTTTATTATGTCAAATGCATGCTAGTTGTAGGCTTAATGTCTTGAAACAACATTGCATGTATAATTAGTGAAAACATAGATCCAAGGCATTTAGGGTTGTATGTACACCATAGGATGTTGTAGTATACCAAAACCCATCAATGTTGCGGAGTGATATCCTCCAGTTTGTAAGCCGCTCTAGCTGCAAGACGCTAGAGGACATGATCGCTAGGGCTCGGGAGAGAGAGTTGGACTGAGTGATGGAGAGGAAGAGGAAAACAGAAGGGGGTCAGTCAGGGAGTGCATGAAATAAGCCTAACGTAGATTCTCGAGGGAAGGGCCAGTAGGGATGAGGCTGCTGTGGCAAGTGGGGCAGGGGGCATGAGGGGCCGTGTAGAATGGGTAGTTCGGGCTGCTTCAAGAGCGGTCGAACTGGGCATGTCAGTAGGGATTGTACTTCTCCCACTACCACCACAACATATGATTTGATTTGCTTCCAGTGCAATCAGAAGGGACACAAGAAATACCAGTGTCCGAGTCTAGCAGCAGTAGGACAGGTGGTGGCACCCGCTCCTACCACGCTGAGGATTACAGACGGCCATCAGGATCGGGCTGAGGTGCCAGCGGCGAAGAGAAGAGACTTCCAGTTGACATAAGAGGAGGCACGTGCAACCCTTGACGTCGTTATGGGTATGTATCTTCTCCATTATCTCTTTATTTATACTGATTATTGCTTATGTTTATGTGTTTTTTTAAGGATCATTCTTAGTGAACAGTATATCTGCTCTGGTATTGTTTGATACGGGGGCTACCCCGATCATTTGTATTGCTCGCACTTAGCAAACGATTTAGTAGACCCCTAGGGGAGCTGTACTGTCCCTTGGATGTTGAGATAGAAGATGACAGGACCGCCAAGGTCGTGAGGGTTCATTAGGGATGTACACTGTAGTTGTTCGATGAGCAGTTTTCAGTAGACTTGGTTCCTATTCCCCTATGAGGGAATAAGGTCATTGTGCGTATGGACTGGCTAAGTCCCAATGCAGCAGTGATAGACTACGAGCAACAGCTAGTAAGGGTTTGACTCCTAGTGGGGGAGGGTTAGTGATTTAGGGCGAGAGGCTGCATGGTGGATTGACCCTATATTCAGGAGCGGGAGCGAGGCGCTACCTTCAGCAGGGTTGTGCCGGTTATGCCGCCTATGTCATGGATACCAAGGATAAGGGTAAGGCGACAGTAGATGATGTACCGGTCGTACGAGATTACACAGACGTATTCCCATAGGATCTTCCTAGGATACCTCCGGAGAGACAGGTTGAGTTCATGATTGGCCTAGTCCCTTTTGCGGCTGCGATAGCCAAGGCACTATATCGGTTGGCTCCTCCCGAGATGAAGGAGTTGTCTATGCAACTATAAGAGCTACTAGACAAGGGATTTATCAGGCCGAATAGTTTGCTGTGGGGAGCCCCGATCTTGTTTGTGAAGAAGGACGGGTCACATCGCATGTGTATAGATTATTGGGAGATGAAAAAGGTAACAGCGAAGAACCATTATCCACTCTCGAGGATTGATGATTTGTTTGATTAGCTTCAGGGAGCATCTTGGTTCTCCAAGATTGCTCTATGGTCAGGTTATCACCGGATGTGAATTAGGGACGATGATGTGCAGAAGACAGCTTTTCGGACTCGCTATGGTCATTATGAGTTCGTGGTAATTCCATTTGGGCTCACCAATTCTCTAACCGCGTTCATGGATCTCATGAACCTCGTGTGCAGATTGATGTTGGACCGGTCTGTGATAGTCTTCATAGATGATATCTTGGTTTATTGCAAGACAGAGGAGCAGCATGATGAGCACTTAAGGGAGGTGCTAGAGACAGTAAGGAGGGAGAGAATTTTCGCAAAGTTATCCAAATGCGAGTTCTGGTCTCACGTGGTGTGGTTTTTGAGGCACCTTGTCAACCAGAAGGGTATATTGGTCGATCCGGCCAAGATAGAGGATGTGATGCAGTGGGAGGTTCCGAGGTCTCCATCTCATATTTGGAGTTTCCTTGGTCTAGCGGGTTACTACGAAAGATTCATCCATGATATCTCCAAGATTACAGTGCCACTGACCCAACTGACCAAGAAATCGGTGACATTCCGCTGAGGGCCTGAGCAGCAGGCAGCCTTCGAGACACTTGGATAGCGGTTGTGCGAGGCACCGATTCTCACCTTCCTAGAGGGTGTAGATGATTTCGTGGTTTACTGTGACGCTTCAATCACGGGATGGGTGCGGTATTGATGTAGTGGGGTCACGTGATAACTTACGCTTCAAGGCAGCTGAAGCCTCACGAGGCGAACTATCTGACACATGATTTAGAGTTGGGGGCTATGGTTTTCGCCCTCAAGATTTTGCGACATTACTTATATGGGGTTCGTTGTACCATTTACATGGACCACATGAGTTTGAGGTACCTCATGGTTCAGCTGAATCTGAACAGGAGGTAGCATCGGTGGTTAGATGTGGTGAAGGATTATGACTGTCAGATCCTTTACCATCCGGGCAAGGCCAACGTAGTGGCCGATGCCCCGAGCCGCAAGGCGGTGGCAGCTTCGATACGAGATATATGTCCGAGGATGACAGTGATTACTCCACTACTATAGCAGATCCGAGAGGAACAGGTTGAGGGTATGAAGGAAGAGTACCAGAAGTGTTAGCGGATCATAGGCCAGGTGGCCTCATTTGATTTTGATAGCAGTGGATTGCTGACCTTGCATGGGAGGGTCGGGGTTCCCTACTGTGGAGGAGTACGTCAGGTACTGATGGAGGAGGCCCATAAGTCTAGGTTCTCCATCCATCTCGGGGCGACGATGATGTATCAAGATCTTCGCCCTGATTACCGGTTTGCCCTGCATGAAGTAAGATATAGCTTGGTATGTAGAGCGGTGCTTGACCTGCAGGAAGGTCAAGTTCGAGCACCAGAAGCTCCATGGAAAGATGCAGCCGTTGGACATTCCTGTGTGAAAATGGGAAGATATCACTATGGATTTCATCACAAAGCATCCTAGGACCACACATGGAGTAGATTCGATTTGGGTCATCATGGATCGATTGACCAAGAGCGCTCATTTTATCCCGATCCAGGAGAGCATATCAGTTGAGAAGCTAGCCACGATTTATGTCCGAGAGGTAGTAGCACGACATGGAGTGTCTGTCTCGGTTTTGTCAGACCGAGATGTTCATTTTACTTCTAGATTTTGGAAGTGGTTCCACGATGAGATGGGTACTCGTTTCCACTTCAGCACGGCTTTCCACCCATAGACATGTGGACACAGCGAGAGGACGATTCATACTCTCGAGGACATGCTTCGTGCATGTGTACTGGATTTCAGTGGTAGTTGGGATACATATCTTCCGTTAGTGGAATTTTCGTATAAAAACAGTTACCACGCTAGCATAGACTGACTTCCCTTTGAGATGCTCTACAAGAGGAAGTGTAGGACCCCAATTTGTTGGGGCGAGGTGGGTCAGAGGGTCATGGGGAGTACTGAGGTGGTACTCAAGACCACCGCGATGATCCAGCAAGTCCGGCGCAGGCTTCAAACTGCTCAGAGTCGGCAGAAGAGCTACGCTGACAAGCACCGTTCATACCTGGAGTTCCAGGTAGGGGATATGGTTCTCCTGAAGGTATAATCCTGTAAAGGTGTCATCTGGTTCAGGAAGCAGGGCAAGCTGGGCCCCAATTATATCGGTCCGTTTAGGAGTTTGGCCCAGGTGGGTCGGGTTGCTTATCGATTAGATCTTCCTGTAGAGCTCAGCCAGATCCACAACACTTTCCATGTGTCACAGTTACGGAAATGCTTAGTGGATGACTCAACAACGGTACCCCTAGAGGATATTCAGGTTGATGACAGCCTGAATTACATCAAGAGGCCGGTAGCTATCCTCGACATTAAGACTAAGGAACTAAAGAACAAGAGGTTTGAGCTAGTAAAGGTGCAGTGGAAACACCGCAATGGCTCGGAGTGGACTTGGGAGCCCGAGGAGGAAATGACAGAGCACTACGCAAAGTTATTTGAGACAGCAGACTTCGAGGACGAAGTGTATGACATGTGGGGAAGAATTGTAATGCCTAGAACCCTGATACGCATTTAAATATTAAATTACTCATTTTTTCAAGGAAACACGATGAGTTGGTAGCCCCAAACTTGTCGAGTATAGATTAAGCAGGACGTGGGTTTTGAAGTCTACTCAACGAGTCGAGAAGCCCCGAATCGACGAGTAGGACTTCCAGAATGAAACCATATTTTGAAGGGTTTGCAACCCTTTTTAAAGAACATAACACCCCATTATGGCCTCCCTCATCGTCTCCCATTGTCCAGAAATCCCTAATCAGTGATCTTGAGCCTTGTCTGAGTGTGTGAGCCATTTTTGAGTGATTTTGTGTGGTTTGAAGTTTGTAAGAAGTAGAAGAAGCTAGAGGACTCCAAGAGAAGGTTGTATATCCAGAAGCAACATCTTATTCCCTCAACTTTCTGGTAATCAAGTCTCTAACTTGGCTATTAGTTCATTAGATCTCCTTAGTTCCATTTTATAAGAATTTTGGTTCAAGGACCTTGACCTTTGGGGACATGGACGTCTCAAGTGGCTTACCTTTGAGATCTAGGGTCTAGAAGGGGTTCCATGGCATAAAGGTGCAAACTTTATGACCATGGAAGCCCCATGCAAGCTTAAAGACTCTATTATGGACTTTTAAGCCCAAAATGGCCATGCATGGAAGTAATGTCTTATACTTTACGTGTTCTTTTGGTATCTAGGACATAGATCTCGATTTTCATGCTTTGGGTTAGAGTAGTAAGGCTTTCGGACAAAGATCTATATCCTAAAGAACTAGGGCCTTAGCTAAATCCATAAAGAGGGGCTATTGATGGGTAAAGTTGGAAACTTTACCCTTAAAAGGATATTTTCAAGGTGCATGAGCAATTAGAAGCTTAGATATGATGAATAGGGGATTAATCTGTTAAGATGTCCCAATTAGACAGTGGGACTCGTCGAGTCCATAGAGGAACTCGAAGACTCGTGCCGTGTTGTCCCGTTTCTGATTATGGTGGAACTCGATAAGTCTGAGGACGACTCGACAAGTTGGTTCGCTTAATCGCGATGAGGAGTAGCTCGAGAACTCGGCGAGTCAGATGGTCATTCGACGAGTTGGACCGCGAATTTAGGGTTATTGAGATTTAGGGCTCGACGAGTCGATAGGCTGACTCGGCGAGTTGAGTCAACCAGATTGTTGACTTTGACCAGAACGTTGACTTTGGCCAGGGGTAAAATGGTGATTTTACCCTAAGAAGGGTTATCAGATTTTTACTAAGCATTATTGTATAGTGATAGCCGAGGAGTCGTGGGAACAGCCATCAGAGATTCCTCACGCAAGAGTTCAACACCCAGTTTGAGAGGTGAGTTTCCTTCGGTTGGCATGGTTCTACGACACCAAGGCCGACCCATATATGTCGTATGTTATTAGCTGAGTGTGGGAGGGGCCGAAATCTCATCATAGTTAAGTGTGGGCGGGGCCCTAATCTCATAGTAACTGAGTGTAGGTGAGGCCCAAATCTCGTAGTATTATTATAGTATGTGTCTTCTTGATAGAGATAAAGATACTTGTTGTTTATGTGATACTTGTATGCATGTTAGTAGCTGAGTGTGGGCGGGGCTCGAATCTAATAGCAGCTGAGTGTGGGCGGGGCTCGAATCTTAAAGAAGTCGAGTGTGGGTGGGACCCGAGACTCGTAGCCAATGGAGTGTGGGCGGGGCCAGAATCTCCTAGACAGCGGAGTGCGGACGACGCCTCAATCTCCTAGACAACGGAGCGCGGGCGGGGCCTGAATCTCCATGTGAGTGGGCGGGCCCCATATCTCCTAGATGCATGTTATATGTGTATGGTATGTGGTAGTTTGGAGAGACTTACTAAGCTTCGTACTTACAATTTTCAGTATTTGAAGAATTATTGAATCAAGTAATGAAAGCAGAATCAAAGTTAAGAGAATTAAGAACACCGACAGTAAATAAGATCTTGTTTTAGCTCATATTATGCTTCACGATACAAAGAGAATTAGACAAAATACCGACTGCAAATTTCTTTTCTATCTCTAATTATCATCTCCTATTTAGAGGAGAACAGTAAAGCATACAAAAATTACAAAGGACCACACAGTTAAGTTTCGATAATAAATGCCTTTGTAAATAACATTACATAATTTTGACACCTTACAACTATACATCGACCCTTACAATCTCCCCCTTTGTAAGCAGTGTCAAAATCAGGTTATGAAAACTTGAGCAGCCATATGTAGTGTTGTTCGAATTTCTGCATGCCAATTCATGACCCTCTTCAATTTAGCTTTATTTGCATCTTTGTTCTACTTACGACTGTTCATATGCACAATCAAGTTTGTATACCGAGTAGTTGTATATCTTTCAACATCACTTTTTTGGAACAAAAACTTCGTTTCTTTTCCTCTCTTAATTTTCCCAACAAAAACAACTCCAAAAGGCTTCAGACAAATCTCACCATCAACAAAATTTGTTTAATCCTGCTTTACTCTCCAACATAGATTTAGGAATGGTGATTTCTTTTCCCATTGATAATACTAATTCAACATCAGTGAATGCTAGACAATCATATTAATTGTCTTCGAAAAGCTTGATATGCCCCAATCCCTGACATAACACTTCTTTGCCTATAGCTTGGAGTTTCGAAGTATTCATATCTTTGAGAATGTTTGCAACTTGAAGCAGATCACTCAAGTTCATTAGAGGAAAATCAGCTATGGAGAAGTGGAAAGCAACTTTGTTTTCCATCACTACATGGTATCAAAATTTTTGTAGCATTTTCTCGAACAACTCATCCTTCATTATACTCAGCATTTGAACTATTCTCACAAGAGACCATACCTCTTACTGATCCTTTCCCATCACCGCATGAAATCTTATCTTCATGTGAGTAAAATCATCTTTATCCTTGAATTGATCAACATCCTTGTACTGAGCAGTGAGAAACATCATTTCATTTATAGGAAAATCGAGTTGATTCATGTCAGAGTTCTCGATTGCATAACTCTTCCTTGGCTTCTTTTTTGAATTCATGAATCTCATTATATGCAAATCTGGCTTCGATATTTTTGTAACTACGCAATTTCCTTGGATCGCCTTTGTTCATAGTAAGAGGATCATTTTCACGAAGCCTCATAATACTTTGAATTTGACGTTGTTTCGCAATCTCTTATTCAATCTTTGCCTTTCTTTCTTCTTTTGCTTTTTCAACGACAATATTTTTCCCTTTATCTTGAATTGTTGTAGATTCCTTAGGTTTCGAACCATTTCCTCCTTCACCAGTTGACCCAATTACAATGCCTTTGGTAATTGGCCTTGTAGTAACAACAGTTGATATTACTGGATCAACCTTCGAAAATATTGGTTTTGAGGTAGGAATGTGAGTTGTGAACACTTTACCAACAAATTTTGCTTCATCACTCATTACACCAGAAGCACCTTCTCTTTTACCAAAATTTGTCTTTTCTCCCCCTTACACCCCTATGACAACAGGTGGGGCATTCGTTGGTAGGAGATTAATAAGCTGAGACAATGGGGCTAACTCCTTTTGAATTGTAGCTTCAAACAAACGTAACTTTTGAGTTAAAAACTCAGGAGTTAAAAGAGATGATGATCCAGATTTCGAAACCGGCTCCTTCAATTCGAAAAGCATAGCATCAAGCTTCCCAAAACTTGGAACATTAGTAGTTACTTTTTAGTCAAACTTGGGAACAAGAGATTGATGTGTTTGTACAAACTTAGTAACCTCAACAACTATTATATCGACCTTCTCAAGAAAAGAAGAATACTTGTTATCCAAGTCACTCAACTCTGTGGACACATTCACCTTCATTTCTTCAAGCTTCCGATTTACATCTTCACAAACAGTTTTGACATCTTGCACGAAAAGAACATGACGTTCCTTGGCAACACGTTTCAAATCCTTGAGTTCCTCATTAAAAGTCGAAGACTTGGAGTTCACTCCTAACTCATTATTTTTATCCTTAACATCAAGATTTTAGTGAATTCGAGATTCTGAATCTTGGATCAATCCATTCACTTTATTGAACAGACGAAACTCTTGTGCTTTGAGCATCAGATCGACTTCAATTCTAGAAACAAAATCCCAACCCCCTACATCAGCCTGAGATTGAAGAATGGAATTAAGCTTTTTGTTAAGAATCTTGAAATGCTTCCCCGACGTAAGCATATGATCTGGGATATCTTCTTCTTCTTGATCAAATTCAATATCAGCAAAAGAACCTCCAAAACCGCCATCATCAGTATCAGCATCATTGACAGGTTTAGGTGGATCAGTGGATTGAGATGAGAAAAGGGAAGTGATGGGTTGATTGATAAGTTGTTCAAAAGTTGGTGAATTTGTGGTTGGAGCAACATGAATGATATATGGTGGTAAGGAAATATTGGTATTGAGGGTAGAGGTTTCGAGAATACCTTGAGTTGACACTGGATTTTCTTTATTCAAATCTCCTTCACCCATATTGACATTTACATTCGTATCAGATACGTGTGTAGGGATGCCTGAGGTTCGAACCTCCTCATAAGATGACTTGGTTAACGAAACCTCGGGTGGTATGACTTGTGATTGCTCAAGAGTCGAAATTTTCTTTGAAAGATCAAGCTTTGGAGTTTTAGGAACTTCTTCGGCTTCTGAAGAGGCATTTTGAAGGACCAATTTTCGCATAACATGAGGCTTGCTAATCATGGAAAGAGAAAAACTTGAAGACCGTTCAGGAGAATTTCGTGAAATGTGAGCTTTCTTCTTTATACGCTTGAATACATCAATTTTTGAAGGAACGATTTCCTTTGTAGGTTCAACAACTTCAGTTTCAACAGGTTCATCAACTTTCTTCGGAACTTTGACCACCACCTTAGGGTGTTTCTCGGGTGACTCAATAATGTATGTCTCTTGAATAGTTTGCTCAGGAGTAGATTGAGCAGCCTTCTTTGATCTTCAAGATTTCATTGAAGAACCCTCATCAGTTTTGGGTAATAAAACACCAGTTTCATCATTTGGACTAATGGTAAGTAAATGTGCCATTAACACTGGATTAGATAGATCAACTCTTTTTAGCAGTGCATCTGGAATCCTTGCAATGTTAGGAAAATCCTCCTCATCATCTTCAATTTTTTTTGGGTAATTATACTTCAAAAACTCAGCCTTCGGTTCATTAGTAGACACCAAAATTCCTTTCTTTTCATATGAATATCGAAGAATCAAACTCCAATACCTTGCACAAGAAACCCCTTGAACAACATTTGTATTTTCCACACTTTTCAAGAACTCTTTCCACATTTGTGTCGAATAATCTACTACATGATCATAGTAGAGTCCAACGACCATCACACACACTTCCATTCTCCCTTTATCCAAGCCAACACTCTGACCAGTGAGACATCGAAGAAAAATGCCAAAAGGAAAATTCTAAATACTTGGAAGGATGGTTTCTTGAACTTGCTTATCTTGATAAGAGGGGGTTGATGACCCATCTCATTGAACATGTGGATAACTTGGGCATTAGTAAGGTTATAGAAAGGTGGAGAATTAGGGATTTCAAGAATCTGACAGAACAATTTCTTGGAGAGACGAATTTTCTTGTCATTCACCATATTGAAAGTAATAACGTCCATAGCTTTACTGTATGTAGCAGTAGAACTTGCAAGTGAGAGCCAGGATATTGGAACAGCAAACAAAATGAACATCGCAGTAGATAAAACAAAGTGTTTTAAAGCGACGATCGACATCTTCAGTCCTTCAGGGTACACAAAAACATCTCCATCCACTTGATAGTTTGTACTATGAATCTTCATGATAGGTTGAGAGGATATGTATTCAGTAGTGTTGGATTGATGATCAGCCATTACAAAGAAGTGTTTTTGAAAACATGATGAACAGAGGATCAAATTAGGGCACAAATATTCTTTGTGAATTTTGAGTACGCGTGAAAATTGGAAGAAAGGCCCAATTGCGCTTTTTATATGTATCCCCAATTTGAATCTCAAACGGTTACCATTTATAAACGTGACACGTGGCCCTAGAAAGTTGCACCATGATCTATCAAATACGTCATGTCTAATAAAGTATCACGTTATCGAGAATCACGCATGGTCATTACCAAACCGTCACATCAAATGTCGCTTCAAGAACACAAACCATAACCGTCGGTATGGAGGTAAGGCTCTTTTGCTTTTGGGATTTAAAGCCAAGTTATTTTCTAGACTATCGAAATCATCAACTTGAGTTGGGAATACTCAGAACCTCAAGGATTTCGTAAGTGCAGTGTCTCAAGGAAAAAGATAAGAAGCAAGAAAATAAAACTTTTGGTTTTGTGATGTCGAAAAGTATTTCGACATAAAGGCAGATAAATACCGGGGAAAGATTGCTTCGTTATTCATCAAGAGAGATGACTAACAGCTCGTGTGGTTTCCCATGAATTACAATCGAATACTTGTAGAGAAGTATCGAAGAGCCTCTTTTGAATAAGCTTCTTGGGTGGTTTAAGATTTTGTTACATATCAACGCTTAACATAAATGTGAGTAAGTGTAACAGAAATTACTTGTTTGACCAGTGTAGTCAGTGACAAGTAGGCGTTGGAAAAAATTTATAAAGTTACTAGAATAACAACTGAAACTCACACGGAAATCATATTCAAGAAAATAAAATATTAGTTGGATCCTGTTAGGTAACAAATGTCGTGGGATACGAACATTTGATCAAGACCACTCAAAAGGATTGAATATGATTTGGAATTTCAAAAAATGGTACAGAAACAAATGTTTCATTAAATATGAAACAAATTTCGCCGTCAATTTCTTAAATGAGTTCGACATTTTGGGTTTCACTTTCATCACGGTCTCATAATGTTAGATCATTAACACAGAAGGCTGATATGTTTAAATCCTGATTGGTTTTACCAGAGATCTCTTGGACATATGTCATAGTGTGTGAAAGTGTAAGAACCTTTAAGATGAAAAAGATTGGGTAAAGAATTTTGAAAGTACCACTGCTATCTGTTGGACCAAGAAGATTACTCTAAACTCATTTAAAGTAGAATGTGGTAGCTCATGGACTAATGTGAATACAGCCTAATTGCAAAGAATTTTTCGTGATGAAAACATCATTAAGGCTTCGAAAACACACATTGAGTCTAAGGAGGCTTCGGTCGACATGCTGCAATATGCTTCTAGGGACAACCTAACTAGTACATAAGATGTTGAAAATGTACCTTCCCTTGAAATAGCAAGCATGTAATCTCATGAAACGTTTCATATTCGTCTTTGTTGACCAATCTTCCCTACAAAACAAATCAAACAAAAAGAAAATATTTTTGGTTTTGTGTTTAAGTAAAAGAAAATAACAAAAATAAGAAAATATTTTTGGAATTTTTGAAAATATTAAAACAGACAAACAAAACAAAAATATTTTTGGCTTTTTGATTTTTCAACAAATAAAAGTAACAAACTAATGAAAAATAAATTTTGACATACTAACGAAACTGTCTGTGACAAACTAACGAAAATTTTGTGACAAACTATTGAAATTTTTTTTGTTACGAACTAACAAAAACTTTGTGACAAACTGTCGAAATTTTTTTGTTGCAAACTAACGAAATTTTTTTAAGATATTCTAACGAAAAGTTTGACAGGCTAACGGAAATTTTGTTACAAAGCAAAATTCACATGATGTCGAAATCGAAGTGTGTCGAAGCATTGAATGTGAACAGTAACCGCTGAACGCTTAATGATTTTCTTTTAAAGATCACTCAGCACCTCTGAATCGACATTTTTGTAGTTTGGCTCTTTTCATTCTTTCGAAATTAATCCAGGAACTAAATTCCCTTCTATCATTCCAAGACCCCCTAAAATTCTCACGAATGACTTTTCTTCTAATGGTTTTGTGAAAATATCAGCAAGTTGATCAGTTGTTTTCACAAAGTGAACTTTAATGTTGCCATCTTCTACATGATCTTTTATAAAATGATAACGAAGAGCAATGCGCTTGGTTTTCAAATGTTGCATAGGATTGTGACAAGTGCGTATTGTATTTTGTGAATCACAATACAAAGAAATTTTCTTCATGTTGATTGCATAATCACACAGTTGACTTTGAATCCCTATGATTTGTGAAGTGCAAGCTGTAGCAACAACATATTCTGCTTCTGCTGTATAGAACCAAATGTCTGCCTTTTCGTTTGCCAGCTAACTAACTTCCCATCTAGTAATTGACATCCGCCACATGTGCTTTTTCTATCAAGATTGCAACCTCCTGAATCAGCATCTGAAAATGCTTGTATGAAGAATCCAATTTTCGAAGGATACCACAATCGTAACAAAATTCAGCCTTTGAGATATCGAAAAATATTCTTGACTAAAGTGAGATGTGGTTCTCGAGGATTTGACTGATACCTTGCACAATTACAAACATAAAACATAATATCTGGTCGACTTGCCACGAGGTACAGTAACAAACCTATCATGCTTTTGTATAAAGTCAAATCAACAACAGGTTTATCTAACGATGGTGTGAACCTTGTTCCAATCGCCATTGGTACTCGTAATTTCATGCTATTTGTCAATCTAAACTTTTCGAGCAGATTCTTGGTATATTTTTCTTGATTGATAAAAATTCCTTCTCTGCTTTGACGAATATTTAATCCAAGAAAATTGTTAATTTTACCCATCATATACTCATCTCAAATTTTCTTTTCATCAGATTTTCGAATTCACTAGACAAAGTAGGGTCAGTAGATCTAAAAATAATTTCATCAACATAAATTTGAACAAGCATTAGATGATCCCCAGCTTTCTTTAGAAAGAGTGTGGGATCAACTGATCCTTGTTTAAATTTCGATTGCTTTAAGAAAGAGGTTAGAGTTCCATACCATGCTCTTGGTGCTTGTTTTAACCCATATACAAAAAATAACAATGATCAGGATATTCTTCATTTACAAAACCCAGAGGTTGTTCGACATAAATTGTCTCTTCGATTTCACCATTGAGAAACACACATTTAACATCAATTTGATAGACCAAAAATCCTTGTGCGCTGCATAGGCTAAAAATATTCGAACTGCCTCGAGTCTTGCGACAGGTGCGAAGGTTTCTTCATAGTCTATACCTTCTTGTTGCGAATAACCTTTTACTACAAGCCTAGCCTTATTTCTAAAAATATTACCATCTTTATCTGTTTTATTTTTGAAAATCCATTTCAACCTAACAATCGAAACATATTTTGGTTTAGGAATTAATCTCCAAATGTCACACCCCGAAACCAAAGGCGGAAAAGATCTGGTGCGGAGGACGTCATGAATATCGCAACCAATGTACATAGTAAGCATAATAAACACAAAACTTTACATTACATAGATTCATTTACATTGTCTGAAAACAAAGAGTTACATGCGTTATACATATACATATCATATGAGCAAAAGTAAAGACGTGTCTTCTACGCACTCCATCTTCGCCAAAAGTATCGCTGGTACCTGTCTAATGTGGACCTGAGAATACAAGCAGTTTTAAAATCAACATAAAGCTGGTGAATTCATAAGATGTTTGTTTTCTGAAAATGTACAAATTTCCTTTGGTTTTCCGAAAAGTTTGTTATCCAAGAAAATCCCATATTTTTTTATAAGTATAGTTTAGTTATCCATTAGTTACATGGTCTAATTAAGAACAGTTCAGTTATCCCAGGAAAAACCCTTATTTTCCTAAAAGTAAAGTTTAGTTAAATACCACAGAGTATAGTTTAATACATAAAACTATATATTGAAAACCACTGGGATTTACCATCCAGTATAACAGTAAATATTTTTAATACATAAAAATATTGATTGAGAACCATGTGAATATTAACCCGTACTAGATATAAAATAGTTTTTAATACACAAGACTATAGATTGAAAGCCATGGGATTACCATCCTGCACTAGATATAAAATAGTTTTTAATACACAAAAATATAGATTGAAAGCCATGGGAATACCATCCCGCACTAGATATAAAATAGTTTGTAATACACAAAACTATAGATTGAAATCCATGGGAATACCATCCCGTAGTAAATATAGATATAGATTCAAAACCATGGGATTAACATCCCATACTAGACATAGATACTATAGATTGAAGATAGATATAAAATCAAATCCGTGAATAAACTTATATTAATACGTATTGTAAGTCGGGTAACCATGCTGATGCGACACCAAGACCTCCTTGACGTTCATCAGACGTCGGACGATGTAACATCCCGAATTCCCAGGTATTATTTATTATTGGAATTTTGGTGATTTGTGAGGAGACTCGGCGAGTTAGAGCCCAAACTCGCCGAGTATGATCGCGGGTATGGGTGCGGGTTCGCGTATGGACTCGGCGACTCCACACTGTTTAATGAAACCCTAATTCCCCGGGTTTGGAGCCTATTTCAGGGCACTTATAGCCTCCCATTGCGGCTACCAGTCCCTTGAGAGAACCCTAAGAGAGCTAAATCGCTTTGAGAGAGAAGGAGTCACTTTTGGATCATTGTATCCTTTGTTTAGCAAGAAGAGGGTGACAAGAGCAAGGAGGAGGTGAGATTCAAGCAGATCCAGAGTCCGGAGGCTTCATTTTGAGGTAATAGTTTGAACCTCTTTCAGTTTTAGGGTTGATCTTTAGAGTTAGGGTTTTCTAACCCCTTTGGAGAATGATTATGTGAAGCAAATAGTCCCTCCTCGAGTTTGTGCCTTGGATCTGGACTCAAAGAGGTCCAGATACCTTAGCCCTTGGAGCTTTTTGGGTTAGTATGGAGTTATTGGACTTAGGTTGTCATTTTTGGGACCAAATCTCCTTTTGATGCCATGTTGTGGTTATACAAGCATCAAGTTTCGAACTTTACGTGACATTCATGCTTGGGAAGGCCAGATCTATGGTTTGGGGAAACAAATCTAACCTCAGGAGGTCAATAGAGTTTATGCATGGCATTAACTCGCCGAGTCAGGAGGTCAATAGAGTTTATGCATGGCATTAACTCGCCGGGTTAGGGGATAACCCAGTGAGTCAGGGAGAGTCAAAAGGGGGCTGAGTCAAGCCGGAACTCACCGAGTTGTTCTTGTTTTATATTTCCTTGCAATGGCTATTGTGAAAATTTGGTATGTATGTATGTATATGTATATATATATATATATAGCAATAAATTGTATTTGATTCTTTCATTTGTGGTAGTGTCATAATTTACCAAATAAGGAAAGATTCTCATCACCCAAGTTTCAATTGGACAGAAACTTGGAATCATGCAAGTTGCATTGTCTGATGAATGAAATTTTTCATCTTTGGAAAATTAAGACTAATTCCTTGCTCACATGTATATGTGAGTCAAGTGAAGGACTGAGGGATCGAGTACACATTCTTGTGCACTGGTCTAGGTTCACCACAAAGAACGATAAGACTATTCGTCATGATTTACTAAAGTTTAATAAATGTGGTTATGCTTACAAGTTTAAGTATAATTCTAAAACATTGGAAAAGTTTCAATGTATAGCAGAATGAAAAAGAAGAATCAAATAGGCAGAAAGATAAAAGTTTCTCCAATCTGAAAAGATGGGAGAGTACTTTAGTATCGTGTTTTATGATCATCTAAATGATTATGAAAACCATATCACAATTGATCCTCTAAAGACATCTTAGTGCATTTGCATGGCTAAGAAGTGGAATCCTGAATTGTTGAAATGGTTAAATCAAGAAGGTGAATCGTACTTTGTTCTAAAAACAAAATCTTAGAGTTATGCTCCAAGATTGTGACTTGAGTGACATATCTTAAGAAAGGTTTAAAACACTCATCAAATGTACAGTAAAAAGTTTTCTACTCTTGTAAATTTGAAATTGGTAAGTTGTGATGTCATGGATAAGACTAAGACCAACTATGACCAATTGTGTAAATTGTTTGTCTTGATTAGAATCCGCACTAACTCTTGAATATTTGTTTGTCGAGGAATGGTTCATGGCAAGAGAGTCTTAAATGTCAAGAGGACAGTGGGAGTCTTAAAGGTCTTGAAAGTTTCAAGAACTAATCAAGAATAAAACCTATTGTTTATCACTAGCACACAACTTGAGGTTTGTAACCTATCGTGTTGACATATTCTGATTTTATGTCCATTCCATTTAAAATTTGACTATGCATGTGAGTTATATGAGTTCTCATTTGTTTACATAAGGAAAAGCACCTAGATCAATGAAAGCTTCATTGATCAGTCAGGGTGAGATGCTTAACAACTTGGAAGAAAAGGTAGGCCCTCGTGCTACGAAGTGGCAAAGAATTAAGATTGAACAAGTTCAGTCCATGTGAGTTTGGATTTGTCATTAACCTTGTCTTGTGATTATGGTAATGACAAATTCACATGGGTAGGAACACATACGCCATAAAATCGAAGTGTCATAAGGTTTCTCTCTAATTCATGAAAATGATGGTGAGGAAAGACATTCACTAAAAGGATTTTAAGGAGATAGCAATTGTGATATTTACATTCTCAAATTTGATTATGCTTATGATATCCCTTTTCATAATTTGAATTATGAGCTATGGCGAAAAGGTTTAAACATTTGAGACTTATTGCTATAAGTTCTTAAATTGTTTAGACACACATGTGACCTATCTAAGGAAAGGTCTATGAGTTTGAGAAGCCTAGATAAAGTCTTATCAAAGCATCTCATATCAGAAATCTGAACTTTAGTAAGAAATTCAACAAAGTGTTGATTTCTAGAAGTCCAGCTGATTTCTGAGTACATGTCAAAGCTAGTGGGAGCATAAGTGTTATGCTAATAAGGATGTAATAATTATGCTAGTGGGAGCATAATCAATTATGGTGAATGTTTCAAGTTAGTAATGTTAATTATAGAAAACAAATGGTTTTAATTCGCAAAGTTGTAGGGTTTGAAATGTTGTTTTGCTATAATTAAGGGAGAGGAAATTGTACTTCATTTCAAATCCGAAAGCTTAGATTGTGAAATTTCAATCAAATTTAGTCAAATATATATGAATGTGATGTTGGAATGGTTCAACATAAGGATATTCTATATATGGAATGGTTAATTGCGTTCTCAAAATTCAATTATGATTACAACATCCCTTTTCATAGTCTGAATTATGGGAACATGGCAAATAAAAATTATAGCAAAGGACTGTTCAAGTATCATGTCTTTATGTCAGACATCATGAATCGTGTTCCATATGCTTCGGGTATAGGATCGACTACATGTGCTATAATACTCATCCGTTCTAAATTTTCCAAAGGCCTAGGGCATTAAGAGGGAAAAAGGGATAGAACCTGATATGACTAAATTTGTTAAACAACTGTTAATGGACAATCTAAGGTTTACCAAGGATTGGTCGCTTAAAGACAGTTGGAAGTATAATAATGCATGGTCTATATCGACATTATTATAAATAGAATGGATTCTATTAATAATGAGTTGTCATATGGAAAATATGGAAATGTTTCCATAATGGGAGTTGGATATTAAGAATTTGTGGTTAGAAACTTTTATGCAAGAAGGATGTTCAAAGGAATGTACTTTGAATTTGAGACTTCGCTTCCATGAAATTGTCTTGTAACAATCTCCAAAGGAATACTTTGTAATATCGTTGGTCAAGTCTTTTTGACTTTTAGTACCTAGAAATTACAAAGGAATCGTTGCATGATAGTTTAGAATCTAACACATTCTAGCAGTGAAAAAGTTTGGAATTCTTACACTAGTGATAAAGATTTGGAATTATGAAATGAGTTTGGTTGAAGATGTGTTCAATTGATCTATTTCACAAAAGTAAAGACCATAGACAAACATAGTGTGCATGCTTGGAGCATGGCATAAGTATTGTTTAGACAAACTTACCATGCATGGAATAACTATAGTTTTAATTCAAGTGTTAAGTTGATTATTTGAAACATTTTATAATGAATAATGAGTACTCAATATGACTCAAAAGTTTTTAGTCCATATAGGATTAGTATTATTCTTGTGTTTCACTTTGCATGTTTTTCTTCCCGAATAAATAGGTTATTCAAACCATCCACAGTCGATCATACTTTGGAAGTAGGTATTCAGGAAAGACTGTCATGAATGGGTCTGTAGTTCGTCTAAAGGCGTTTAGACATAGCACAGGTTTGCTTGCAGTGTTCATGAGTACTCGTGGAATAAGATTCAAGTATCGGACTCAACCCACACTCATTTGGATCACTTCATGGATTTTATCACAAGTGATCATGAGACGATAATATCTTATATTCTTCAAACAGTGAGATATGAGTTGCAGTCTACAAGTAAGTTGCACATTGATGATATGTAAACACATCGGTAATTCGGTGTTATAAAATATATCGTTGTGTGTGATTTGATGGGTAGATAGAGCAATCATATGAGTCGAATTTTATCCATTCCTTTTACCCTTAGAGGGTCAAAAGCGATATCTACAGGGCCCTCGGTGATTTAGTGATGACAACCCTAAGTGCTTGGCCAAGCCTGGACTAATTTGATTTGTTCAATTAGTCGGTCGTCATAAATCGGAAATCGGGAAAAAACAGATGGACAGAGAGAATGGTTTTAAATCCATGTCTCAGTCCATATGATATCTAGAATGGAGGAATATATGATCCCTTATCTAATGGAAGCATCATTTACTAGGTTAGAGTTCGACAGTGGCTTTAAGAGCTATGATTGCTAGTCGGGATTTTGGAGTCGTACTTGCTATAATAGTTATTAGATTTATCCAAGTGGGAGAATGTTGGATAAGGCGTTGAAGTACATAACTATATTCGGTATGTACTTGACCCGAGAGTATCATGGTCCATTTGGGTTACATATCATCAGGACAATTTGATAGGATGTTACTTGAGAGAGAGGTTATTAATGACTTATTAATATATTATAAGTTCTAATATATTAATATGAAATCATATGATTTAATTAGTATTGATCAAGAATTAATTTGGAATTAATTCTATGATCAAAGGAGACTAATTAAATCAATGGGGACTAATTGTGTAAATTAGTTATATATATATATATATATATATATATATATATATATATATATATATATATTTTGGGCTTATGATACATGATGGACTAAGTTTATGGTGGAACTCATAAAGAGTTAGCCCACTTGATTCATGGATCATGGATAATAAGCCCAAGGGTACTGATTAGGGTTTACCATAATCGTAGACTATATATATATATATATATATATATATATATATATATATATATATATATATATATAATACTCAATTGCTAAAATCGGCCAATGATATGTTCTTGGAGTCCACAGAGCCGTTTGGTGGTTAGCATCTTCTCTCAAGTTCATCCCTTATCCAAAGGTGTGTTGTGATTCCATTTGAGGCATTCATACTATTGGTACTAAGTTCTTAAAGGCAAAAACTACAAGCTACTACAAAGAGGTATGTCATCTAACTTATTTCTATGTTTATTATGTCAAATGCATGCTAGTTGTAGGCTTAATGTCTTGAAACAACATTGCATGTATAATTAGTGAAAACATAGATCCAAGGCATTTAGGGTTGTATGTACACCATAGGATGTTGTAGTATACCAAAACCCATCAATGTTGCGGAGTGATATCCTCCAGTTTGTAAGCCGCTCTAGCTGCAAGACGCTAGAGGACATGATTGCTATGGCTCGGGAGAGAGAGTTGGACTGAGTGATGGAGAGGAAGAGGAAAACAGAAGGGGGTCAGTCAGGGAGTGCATGAAATAAGCCTAACGTAGATTCTCGAGGGAAGGGCCAGTAGGGATGAGGCTGCTGTGGCAAGTGGGGCAGGGGGCATGAGGGGCCGTGTAGAATGGGTAGTTCGGGCTGCTTCAAGAGCGGCCGAACTGGGCATGTCAGTAGGGATTGTACTTCTCCCACTACCACCACAACATCTGATTTGATTTGCTTCCAGTGCAATCAGAAGGGACACAAGAAGTACCAGTGTCTGAGTCTAGCAGCATTAGGACAGGTGGTGGCACCCGCTCCTACCACGCTGAGGATTACAGACGGCCGTCAGGGTCGGGCTGAGGTGCCAGTGGCGAAGAGAAGAGACTTCCAGTTGACATAAGAGGAGGCACGTGCAACCCTTGACGTCGTTATGGGTATGTATCTTCTCCATTATCTCTTTATTTATACTGATTATTGCTTATGTTTATGTATTTTTTTAAGGATCATTCTTAGTGAACAGTATATCTGCTCTGGTATTGTTTGATTCGGGGGCTACCCCGATCATTTGTATTGCTCGCACTTAGCAAGCAATTTAGTAGACCTCTAGGGGAGCTGTACTGTCCCTTGGATGTTGAGATAGAAGATGACAGGACCGCCAAGGTCGTGAGGGTTCATTAGGGATGTACACTGTAGTTGTTCGACGAGCAGTTTTTAGTAGACTTGGTTCCTATTCCCCTATGAGGGAATAAGGTCATTGTGCGTATGGACTGGCTAAGTCCCAATGGAGCAGTGATAGACTACGAGCAACAGCTAGTAAGGGTTTGACTCCTAGTGGGGGAGGGTTAGTGATTTAGGGCGAGAGGCTGCATGGTGGATTGACCCTATATTCAGGAGCGGGAGCGAGGCGCTACCTTCAGCAGGGTTGTGCCGGTTATGCCGCCTATGTCATGGATACCAAGGATAAGGGTAAGGCGACAGTAGATGATGTACCGGTCGTACGAGATTACACAGACGTATTCCCATAGGATCTTCCTAGGATACCTCCGGAGAGACAGGTTGAGTTCATGATTGACCTAGTCCCTTTTGCGGCTGCGATAGCCAAGGCACTATATCGGTTGGCTCCTCCCGAGATGAAGCAGTTGTCTATGCAACTATAAGAGCTACTAGACAAGGGATTTATCAGGCCGAATAGTTTGCTGTGGGGAGCCCCGATCTTGTTTGTGAAGAAGGACGGGTCACATCGCATGTGTATAGATTATTGGGAGATGAAAAAGGTAACAGCGAAGAACCATTATCCACTCTCGAGGATTGATGATTTGTTTGATTAGCTTCAGGGAGCATCTTGGTTCTCCAAGATTGCTCTATGGTCAGGTTATCACCGGATGTGAATTAGGGACGATGATGTGCAGAAGACAGCTTTTCGGACTCGCTGTGGTCATTATGAGTTCGTGGTAATTCCATTTGGGCTCACCAATTCTCCAACCGCGTTCATGGATCTCATGAACCTCGTGTGCAGATTGATGTTGGACCGGTCTGTGATAGTCTTCATAGATGATATCTTTGTTTATTCCAAGACAGAGGAGCAGCATGATGAGCACTTAAGGGAGGTGCTAGAGACAGTAAGGAGGGAGAGAATTTTCGCAAAGTTATCCAAATGCGAGTTCTGGTCTCACGTGGTGTGGTTTTTGAGGCACCTTGTCAACCAGAAGGGTATATTGGTCGTTCCGGCCAAGATAGAGGATGTGATGCAGTGGGAGGTTCCGAGGTCTCCATCTCATATTTGGAGTTTCCTTGGTCTAGCGGGTTACTACGAAAGATTCATCCATGATATCTCCAAGATTACAGTGCCACTGACCCAACTGACCAAGAAATCGGTGACATTCCGCTGAGGGCCTGAGCAGCAGGCAGCCTTCGAGACACTTAGATAGCGGTTGTGCGAGGCACCGATTCTCACCTTCCTAGAGGGTGTAGATGATTTCGTGGTTTACTGTGACGCTTCAATCACGGGATGGGTGCGGTATTGATGTAGTGGGGTCACGTGATAACTTACGCTTCAAGGCAGCTGAAGCCTCACGAGGCGAACTATCTGACACATGATTTAGAGTTGGGGGCTATGGTTTTCGCCCTCAAGATTTTGCGACATTACTTCTATGGGGTTCGTTGTACCATTTACATGGACCACATGAGTTTGAGGTACCTCATGGTTCAGCTGAATCTGAACAGGAGGTAGCATCGGTGGTTAGATGTGGTGAAGGATTATGACTGTGAGATCCTTTACCATCCGGGCAAGGCCAACGTAGTGGCCGATGCCCCGAGCCGCAAGGCGGTGGCAGCTTCGATACGAGATATATGTCCGAGGATGACAGTGATTACTCCACTACTATAGCAGATCCGAGAGGAACAGGTTGAGGGTATGAAGGAAGAGCACCAGAAGTGTTAGCGGATCATAGGCCAGGTGGCCTCATTTGATTTTGATAGCAGTGGATTGCTGACCTTGCATGGGAGGGTCGAGGTTCCCTACTGTGGAGGAGTACGTCAGGTACTGATGGAGGAGGCCCATAAGTCTAGGTTCTCCATCCATCTCGGGGCGACGATGATGTATCAAGATCTTCGCCCTGATTACCGGTTTGCCCTGCATGAAGTAAGATATAGCTTGGTATGTAGAGCGGTGCTTGATCTGCAGGAAGGTCAAGTTCGAGCACCAGAAGCTCCATGGAAAGATGCAGCCGTTGGACATTCCTGTGTGAAAATGGGAAGATATCACTATGGATTTCATCACAATGCATCCTAGGACCACACATGGAGTAGATTCGATTTGGGTCATCACGGATCGATTGACCAAGAGCGCTCATTTTATCCCGATCCAGGAGAGCATATCAGTTGAGAAGCTAGCCACGATTTATGTCCGAGAGGTAGTAGCACGACATGGAGTGTCTGTCTCGGTTTTGTCAGACCGAGATGTTCATTTTACTTCTAGATTTTGGAAGTGGTTCCACGATGAGATGGGTACTCGTTTCCACTTCAGCACGGCTTTCCACCCATAGACATGTGGACACAGCGAGAGGACGATTCATACTCTCGAGGACATGCTTCGTGCATGTGTACTGGATTTCAGTGGTAGTTGGGATACATATCTTCCGTTAGTGGAATTTTCGTATAAAAACAGTTACCACGCTAGCATAGACCGACCTCCCTTTGAGATGCTCTACAAGAGGAAGTGTAGGACCCCAATTTGTTGGGGTGAGGTGGGTCAGAGGGTCATGGGGAGTACTGAGGTGGTACTCAAGACCACCGAGATGATCCAGCAAGTCCGGCGCAGGCTTCAAACTACTCAGAGTCGGCAGAAGAGCTACGCTGACAAGCACCGTTCATACCTGGAGTTCCAGGTAGGGGATATGGTTCTCCTGAAGGTAAAATCCTGTAAAGGTGTCATCTGGTTCAGGAAGCAGGGCAAGCTGGGCCCCAATTATATCGGTCCGTTTAGGAGTTTGGCCCAGGTGGGTCGGGTTGCTTATCGATTAGATCTTCATGCAGAGCTCAGCCAGATCCACAACACTTTCCATGTGTCACAGTTACGGAAATGCTTAGTGGATGACTCAACAACGGTACCCCTAGAGGATATTCAGGTTGATGACAGCCTGAATTACATCAAGAGGCCGGTAGCTATCCTCGACAATAAGACTAAGGAACTAAAGAACAAGAGGTTTGAGCTAGTAAAGGTGCAGTGGAAACACCGCAATGGCTCGGAGTGGACTTGGGAGCCCGAGGAGGAAATGACAGAGCACTACGCAAAGTTATTTGAGACAGCAGACTTCGAGGACGAAGTGTATGACATGTGGGGAAGAATTGTAATGCCTAGAACCCTGATACGCATTTTTAAATATTAAATTACTCATTTTTTTCAAGGAAACACGATGAGTTGGTAGCCCCAAACTTGTCGAGTATAGATTAAGCAGGACGTGGGTTTTGAAGTCTACTCAACGAGTCGAGAAGCCCCGAATCGATGAGTAGGACTTCCAGAATGAAACCCTATTTTGAAGGGTTTGCAACCCTTTTTAAAGAACATAACACCCCATTATGGCCTCCCTCATCGTCTCCCATTGTCCAGAAATCCCTAATTAGTAATCTTGAGCCTTGTCTGAGTGTGTGAGCCATTTTTGAGTGATTTTGTGTGGTTTGAAGTTTGTAAGAAGTAGAAGAAGCTAGAGGACTCCAAGAGAAGGTTGTATATCCAGAAGCAACATCTTATTCCCTCAACTTTCTGGTAATCAAGTCTCTAACTTGGCTATTAGTTCATTAGATCTCCTTAGTTCCATTTTATAAGAATTTTGGTTCAAGGACCTTGACCTTTGGGGACATGGACGTCCCAAGTGGCTTACCTTTGAGATCTAGGGTCTAGAAGGGGTTCCATGGCATAAAGGTGCAAACTTTATGACCATGGAAGCCCCATGCAAGCTTAAAGACTCTATTATGGACTTTTAAGCCCAAAATGGCCATGCATGGAAGTAATGTCTTATACTTTACGTGTTCTTTTGGTATCTAGGACATAGATCTCGATTTTCATGCTCTGGGTTAGAGTAGTAAGGCTTTCGGACAAAGATCTATATCCTAAAGAACTAGGGCCTTAGCTAAATCCATAAAGAGGGGCTATTGATGGGTAAAGTTGGAAACTTTACCCTTAAAAGGATATTTTCAAGGTGCATGAGCAATTAGAAGCTTAGATATGATGAATAGGGGATTAATCTGTTAAGATGTCCCAATTAGACAGTGGGACTCATCGAGTCCATAGAGGAACTCGAAGATTCGTGCCGTGTTGTCCCGTTTCTGATTATGGTGGAACTCGATGAGTCTGAGGACAACTCGACGAGTTGGTTCGCTTAATCGCGATGAGGAGTAGCTCGAGAACTCGGCGAGTCAAAGGGTCATTCGGCGAGTTGGACCGCGAATTTAGGGTTATTGAGATTTAGGGCTCGACGAGTCGATAGGCTGACTCGGCGAGTTGAGTCAACCAGATTGTTGACTTTGACCAGAACGTTGACTTTGGCCAGGGGTAAAATGGTGATTTTACCCTAAGAAGGGTTATTAGATTTTTACTAAGCATTATTGTATAGTGATAGCCGAGGAGTCGTGGGAACAGCCATCAGAGATTCCTCACGCAAGAGTTCAACACCCAGTTTGAGAGGTGAGTTTCCTTCGGTTGGCATGGTTCTACGACACCAAGGCCGACCCATATATGTCGTATGTTATTAGCTGAGTGTGGGAGGGGCCGAAATCTCATAGTAGTTAAGTGTGGGCGGGGCCCTAATCTCATAGTAACTGAGTGTAGGTGAGGACCAAATCTCGTAGTATTATTATAGTATGTGTCTTCTTGATAGAGATAAAGATACTTGTTGTTTATGTGATACTTGTATGCATGTTAGTAGCTGAGTGTGGGCGGGGCCCGAATCTAATAGCAGCTGAGTGTGGGCGGGGCTCGAATCTTAAAGAAGTCGAGTGTGGGTGGGACCCGAGACTCGTAGCCAATGGAGTGTGGGCGGGGCCAGAATCTCCTAGACAGCGGAGTGCGGACGACGCCTCAATCTCCTAGACAACGGAGCGCGGGCGGGGCCTGAATCTCCATGTGAGTGGGCGGGCCCCATATCTCCTAGATGCATGTTATATGTGTATGGTATGTGGTAGTTTGGAGAGACTTACTAAGCTTCATACTTACAATTTTCAGTATTTGAAGAATTATTGAATCAAGTAATGAAAGCAGAATCAGAGTTAAGAGAATTAAGAACACCGACAGTAAATAAGATCTTGTTTTAGCTCATATTATGCTTCACGATACAAAGAGAATTAGACAAAATACCGACTGCAAATTTCTTTTCTATCTCTAAGTATCATCTCCTATTTAGAGGAGAAAAGTAAAGCATACAAAAATTACAAAGGACCACACACTTAAGTTTCGATAATAAATGCCTTTGTAAATAACATTACATAATTTTGACACCTTACAACTATACATCGACCCTTACAATCTCCCCCTTTGTAAGCAGTGTCAAAATCAGGTTATGAAAACTTGAGCAGCCATATGTAATGTTGTTCGAATTTCTGCATGCCAATTCATGACCCTCTTCAATTTAGCTTTATTTGCATCTTTGTTCTACTTACGACTGTTCATATGCACAATCAAGTTTGTATACCGAGTAGTTGTATATCTTTCAACATCACTTTTTTGGAACAAAAACTTCGTTTCTTTTCCTCTCTTAATTTTCCCAACAAAAACAACTCCAAAAGGCTTCAGACAAATCTCACCATCAACAAAATTTGTTTAATCCTGCTTTACTCTCCAACATAGATTTAGGAATGGTGATTTCTTTTCCCATTGATAATACTAATTCAACATCAGTGAATGCTAGACAATCATATTAATTGTCTTCGAAAAGCTTGATATGCCCCAATCCCTGACATAACACTTCTTTGCTTATAGCTTGGAGTTTCGAAGTATTCATATCTTTGAGAATGTTTGCAACTTGAATCAGATCACTCAAGTTCATTAGAGGAAAATCAGCTATGGAGAAGTGGAAAGCAACTTTGTTTTCCATCACTACATGGTATCAAAAATTTTGTAGCATTTTCTCGAACAACTCATCCTTCATTATACTCAACATTTGAACTATTCTCACAAGAGACCATACCTCTTACTGATCCTTTCCCATCACCGCATGAAATCTTATCTTCATGTGAGTAAAATCATCTTTATCCTTGAATTGATCAACATCCTTGTACTGAGCAGTGAGAAACATCATTTCATTTATAGGAAAATCGAGTTGATTCATGTCAGAGTTCTCGATTGCATAACTCTTCCTTGGCTTCTTTTTTGAATTCATGAATCTCATTATATGCAAATCTGGCTTCGATATTTTTGTAACTATGCAATTTCCTTGGATCGCCTTTGTTCATAGTAAGAGGATCATTTTCACGAAGCCTCATAATACTTTGAATTTGACGTTGTTTCGCAATCTCTTATTCAATCTTTGCCTTTCTTTCTTCTTTTGCCTTTTCAACGACAATCTTTTTCCCTTTATCTTGAATTGTTGTAGATTCCTTAGGTTTCGAACCATTTCCTCCTTCACCAGTTGACCCAATTACAATGCCTTTGGTAATTGGCCTTGTAGTAACAACAGTTGATATTACTGGATCAACCTTCGAAAATATTGGTTTTGAGGTAGGAATGTGAGTTGTGAACACTTTACCAACAAATTTTGCTTCATCACTCATTACACCAGAAGCAGCTTCTCTTTTACCAAAATTTGTCTTTTCTCCCCCTTACACCCCTATGACAACAGGTGGGTCATTCGTTGGTAGGAGATTAATAAGCTGAGACAATGGGGCTAACTCCTTTTGAATTGTAGCTTCAAACAAACGAAACTTCTGAGTTAAAAACTCAGGAGTTAAAAGAGATGATGATCCAGATTTCGAAACCGGCTCCTTCAATTCGAAAAGCATAGCATCAAGCTTCCCAAAACTTGGAACATTAGTAGTTACTTTTTAGTCAAACTTGGGAACAAGAGATTGATGTGTTTGTACAAACTTAGTAACCTCAGCAACTATTATATCGACCTTCTCAAGAATAGAAGAATACTTGTTATCCAAGTCACTCAACTCTGTGGACACATTCACCTTCATTTCTTCAAGCTTCCTATTTACATCTTCACAAACAGTTTTGACATCTTGCACGAAAAGAACATGACGTTCCTTGGCAACACGTTTCAAATCCCTGAGTTCCTCATTAAAAGTCGAAGACTTGGAGTTCACTCCTAACTCATTATTTTTGTCCATAACATCAAGCTTTTAGTGAATTCGAGATTCTGAATCTTGGATCAATCCATTCACTTTATTGAACAGACGAAACTCTTGTGCTTTGAGCATCAGATCGACTTCAATACTAGAAACAAAATCCCAACCCCCTACATCAGCCTGAGATTGAAGAATGGAATTAAGCTTTTTGTTAAGAATCTTGAAATGCTTCCCCGACGTAAGCATATGATCTGGGATATCTTCTTCTTCTTGATCAAATTCAATATCAGCAAAAGAACCTCCAAAACCGCCATCATCAGTATCAGCATCATTGACAGGTTTAGGTGGATCAGTGGATAGAGATGAGAAAAAGGAAGTCATGGGTTGATTGATAAGTTGTTCAAAAGTTGGTGAATTTGTGGTTGGAGCAACATGAATGATATATGGTGGTAAGGAAATATTGGTATTGAGGGTAGAGGTTTCGAGAATACCTTGAGTTGACACTGGATTTTCTTTATTCAAATCTCCTTCACCCATATTGACATTTACATCCGTATCAGATACGTGTGTAAGGATGCCTGAGGTTCGAACCTCCTCATAAGATGACTTGGTTAACGAAACCTCGGGTGGTATGACTTGAGTTTGCTCAAGAGTCGAAATTTTCTTTGAAAGATCAAGCTTTGGAGTTTTAGGAACTTCTTCGGCTTCTGAAGAGGCATTTTGAAGGACCAATTTTCGCATAACATGAGGCTTGCTAATCATGGAAAGAGAAAAACTTGAAGATCGTTCAGGAGAATTTCGTGAAATGTGAGCTTTCTTCTTTATACGCTTGAATACATCAATTTTTGAAGGAACGATTTCCTTTGTAGGTTTAACAACTTCAGTTTCAACAGGTTCATCAACTTTCTTCGAAACTTTGACCACCACCTTAGGGTGTTTCTCGGGTGACTCAATAATGTATGTCTCTTGAATAGTTTGCTCAGGAGTAGATTGAGCAGCCTTCTTTGATCTTCGAGATTTCATTGAAGAACCCTCATCAGTTTTGGGTAATAAAACACCAGTTTCATCATTTGGACTAATGGTAAGTAAATGTGCCATTAACACTGGATTAGATAGATCAACTCTTTTTAGCAGTGCATCTGGAATCCTTGCAATGTTAGGAAAATCCTCCTCATCATCTTCAATTTTTTTTGGGTAATTATACTTCAAAAACTCAGCCTTCGGTTCATCAGTAGGCACCAAAATTCCTTTCTTTTCATATGCATATCGAAGAATCAAACTCCAATACCTTGCACAAGAAACCCCTTGAACAACATTTGTATTTTCCACACTTTTCAAGAACTCTTTCCACATTTGTGTCGAATAATCTACTACATGATCATAGTAGAGTCCAACGACCATCACACACACTTCCATTCTCCCGTTATCCAAGCCAACACTCTGACCAGTGAGACATCGAAGAAAAATGCCAAAAGGAAAATTCTAAATACTTGGAAGGATGGTTTCTTGAACTTGCTTATCTTGATGAGAGGGGGTTGATGACCCATCTCATTGAACATGTGGATAACTTGGGCATTAGTAAGGTTATAGAAAGGTGGAGAATTAGGGATTTCAGGAATCTGACAGAACAATTTCTTGGAGAGACGAATTTTATTGTCATTCACCATATTGAAAGTAATAACGTCCATAGCTTTACTGTATGTAGCAGTAGAACTTGCAAGTGAGAGCCAGGATATTGGAACAGCAAACAAAATGAACATCGCAGTAGATAAAACAAAGTGTTTTAAAGCGACGATCGACATCTTCAGTCCTTCAGGGTACACAAAAACATCTCCATCCACTTGATAGTTTGTACTATGAATCTTCATGATAGGTTGAGAGGATATGTATTCAGTAGTGTTGGATTGATGATCAGCCATTACAAAGAAGTGTTTTTGAAAACATGATGAACAGAGGATCAAATTAGGGCACAAATATTCTTTGTGAATTTTGAGTACGCGTGAAAATTGGAAGAAAGGCCCAATTGCGCTTTTTATATGTATCCCCAATTTGAATCTCAAACGGTTACCATTTATAAACGTGACACGTGGCCCTAGAAAGTTGCACCATGATCTATCAAATACGTCATGTCTAATAAAGTATCACGTTATCGAGAATCACGCATGGTCATTACCAAACCGTCACATCAAATGTCGCTTCAAGAACACAAACCATAACCGTCGGTATGGAGGTAAGGCTCTTTTGCTTTTGGGATTTAAAGCCAAGTCATTTTCTAGACTATCGAAATCATCAACTTGAGTTGGGAATACTCAGAACCTCAAGGATTTCGTAAGTGCAGTGTCTCAAGGAAAAAGATAAGAAGCAAGAAAATAAAACTTTTGGTTTTGTGATGTCGAAAAGTATTTCGACATAAAGGCAGATAAATCCCAGGGAAAGATTGCTTCGTTATTCATCAAGAGAGATGACTAACAGCTCGTGTGGTTTCCCATGAATTACAATCGAATACTTGTAGAGAAGTATCGAAGAGCCTCTTTTGAATAAGCTTCTTGGGTGGTTTAAGATTTTGTTACATATCAACGCTTAACATAAATGTGAGTAAGTGTAACAGAAATTACTTGTTTGACCAGTGTAGTCAGTGACAAGTAGGCTTTGGAAAAAATTTATAAAGTTACTAGAATAACAACTGAAACTCACACGGAAATCATATTCAAGAAAATAAAATATTAGTTGGATCCTGTTAGGTAACAAATGTCGTGGGATACGAACATTTGATCAAGACCACTCAAAAGGATTGAATATGATTTGGAATTTCAAAAAATGGTACAGAAACAAATGTTTCATTAAATATGGAACAAATTTCCCCGTCAATTTCTTAAATGAGTTCGACATTTTGGGTTTCACTTTCATCACGGTCTCATAATGTTAGATCATTAACACAGAAGGCTGATATGTTTAAACCCTGATTGGTTTTACCAGAGATCTCTTGGACATATGTCATAGTGTGTGAAAGTGTAAGAACCTTTAAGATGAAAAAGATTGGGTAAAGAATTTTGAAAGTACCACTGCTATCTGTTGGACCAAGAAGATTACTCTAAACTCATTTAAAGTAGAATGTGGTAGCTCATGGACTAATGTGAATACAGCCTAATTGCAAAGAATTTTTCGTGATGAAAACTTCATTAAGGCTTCGAAAACACACATTGAGTCTAAGGAGGCTTCGGTCGACATGCTGCAATATGCTTCTAGGGACAACCTAACTAGTACATAAGATGTTGAAAATGTACCTTCCCTTGAAATAGCAAGCATGTAATCTCATGAAACGTTTCATATTCGTCTTTGTTGACCAATCTTCCCTACAAAACAAATCAAACAAAAAGAAAATATTTTTGGTTTTGTGTTTAAGTAAAAGAAAATAACAAAAATAAGAAAATATTTTTGGAATTTTTGAAAATATTAAAACAGACAAACAAAACAAAAATATTTTTGGCTTTTTGATTTTTCAACAAATAAAAGTAACAAACTAATGAAAAAGAAATTTTGACATACTAACGAAACTGTCTGTGACAAACTAACGAAAATTTTGTGACAAACTATTGAAATTTTTTTTGTTACGAACTAACAAAAACTTTGTGACAAACTGTCGAAATTTTTTTGTTGCAAACTAACGAAATTTTTTTAAGATATTCTAACGAAAAGTTTGACAGGCTAACGGAAATTTTGTTACAAAGCAAAATTCACATGATGTCGAAATCGAAGTGTGTCGAAGCATTGAATGTGAACAGTAACCGCTGAACGCTTAATGATTTTCTTTTAAAGATCACTCAGCACCTCTGAATCGACATTTTTGTAGTTTGGCTCTTTTCATTCTTTCGAAATTAATCCAGGAACTAAATTCCCTTTTATCATTCCAAGACCCCCTAAAATTCTCACGAATGACTTTTCTTCTAATGGTTTTGTGAAAATATCAGCAAGTTGATCAGTTGTTTTCACAAAGTGAACTTTAATGTTGCCATCTTCTACATGATCTTTTATAAAATGATAACGAAGAGCAATGCGCTTGGTTTTCAAATGTTGCATAGGATTGTGACAAGTGCGTATTGTATTTTTTGAATCACAATACAAAGAAATTTTCTTCATGTTGATTGCATAATCACACAGTTGACTTTGAATCCCTATGATTTGTGAAGTGCAAGCTGTAGCAACAACATATTCTGCTTCTGCTGTATAGAACCAAATGTCTGCCTTTTCGTTTGCCAGCTTACTAACTTCCCATCTAGTAATTGACATCCGCCACATGTGCTTTTTCTATCAAGATTGCAACCTCCTGAATCAGCATCTGAAAATGCTTGTATGAAGAATCCAATTTTCGAAGGATACCACAATCGTAACAAAATTCAGCCTTTGAGATATCAAAAAATATTCTTGACTAAAGTGAGATGTGGTTCTCGAGGATTTGACTGATACCTTGCACAATTACAAACATAAACCATAATATCTGGTCGACTTGCCACGAGGTACAGTAACAAACCTATCATGCTTTTGTATAAAGTCAAATCAACAACAGGTTTATCTAACGATGGTGTGAACCTTGTTCCAATCGCCATTGGTACTCGTAATTTCATGCTATTTGTCAATCTAAACTTTTCGAGCAGATTCTTGGTATATTTTTCTTGATTGATAAAAATTCCTTCTCTGCTTTGACGAATATTTAATCCAAGAAAATTGTTAATTTTACCCATCATATACTCATCTCAAATTTTCTTTTCATCAGATTTTCGAATTCACTAGACAAAGTAGGGTCAAGAACACAAACCATAACCGTCGGTATGGAGGTAAGGCTCTTTTGCTTTTGGGATTTAAAGCCAAGTCATTTTCTAGACTATCGAAATCATCAACTTGAGTTGGGAATACTCAGAACCTCAAGGATTTCGTAAGTGCAGTGTCTCAAGGAAAAAGATAAGAAGCAAGAAAATAAAACTTTTGGTTTTGTGATGTCGAAAAGTATTTCGACATAAAGGCAGATAAATCCCGGGGAAAGATTGCTTCGTTATTCATCAAGAGAGATGACTAACAGCTCGTGTGGTTTCCCATGAATTACAATCGAATACTTGTAGAGAAGTATCGAAGAGCCTCTTTTGAATAAGCTTCTTGGGTGGTTTAAGATTTTGTTACATATCAACGCTTAACATAAATGTGAGTAAGTGTAACAGAAATTACTTGTTTGACCAGTGTAGTCAGTGACAAGTAGGCTTTGGAAAAAATTTATAAAGTTACTAGAATAACAACTGAAACTCACACGGAAATCATATTCAAGAAAATAAAATATTAGTTGGATCCTGTTAGGTAACAAATGTCGTGGGATACGAACATTTGATCAAGACCACTCAAAAGGATTGAATATGATTTGGAATTTCAAAAAATGGTACAGAAACAAATGTTTCATTAAATATGGAACAAATTTCCCCGTCAATTTCTTAAATGAGTTCGACATTTTGGGTTTCACTTTCATCACGGTCTCATAATGTTAGATCATTAACACAGAAGGCTGATATGTTTAAACCCTGATTGGTTTTACCAGAGATCTCTTGGACATATGTCATAGTGTGTGAAAGTGTAAGAACCTTTAAGATGAAAAAGATTGGGTAAAGAATTTTGAAAGTACCACTGCTATCTGTTGGACCAAGAAGATTACTCTAAACTCATTTAAAGTAGAATGTGGTAGCTCATGGACTAATGTGAATACAGCCTAATTGCAAAGAATTTTTCGTGATGAAAACTTCATTAAGGCTTCGAAAACACACATTGAGTCTAAGGAGGCTTCGGTCGACATGCTGCAATATGCTTCTAGGGACAACCTAACTAGTACATAAGATGTTGAAAATGTACCTTCCCTTGAAATAGCAAGCATGTAATCTCATGAAACGTTTCATATTCGTCTTTGTTGACCAATCTTCCCTACAAAACAAATCAAACAAAAAGAAAATATTTTTGGTTTTGTGTTTAAGTAAAAGAAAATAACAAAAATAAGAAAATATTTTTGGAATTTTTGAAAATATTAAAACAGACAAACAAAACAAAAATATTTTTGGGTTTTTGATTTTTCAACAAATAAAAGTAACAAACTAATGAAAAAGAAATTTTGACATACTAACGAAACTGTCTGTGACAAACTAACGAAAATTTTGTGACAAACTATTGAAATTTTTTTTGTTACGAACTAACAAAAACTTTGTGACAAACTGTCGAAATTTTTTTGTTGCAAACTAACGAAATTTTTTTAAGATATTCTAACGAAAAGTTTGACAGGCTAACGGAAATTTTGTTACAAAGCAAAATTCAAATGATGTCGAAATCGAAGTGTGTCGAAGCATTGAATGTGAACAGTAACCGCTGAACGCTTAATGATTTTCTTTTAAAGATCACTCAGCACCTCTGAATCGACATTTTTGTAGTTTGGCTCTTTTCATTCTTTCGAAATTAATCCAGGAACTAAATTCCCTTTTATCATTCCAAGACCCCCTAAAATTCTCACGAATGACTTTTCTTCTAATGGTTTTGTGAAAATATCAGCAAGTTGATCAGTTGTTTTCACAAAGTGAACTTTAATGTTGCCATCTTCTACATGATCTTTTATAAAATGATAACGAAGAGCAATGCGCTTGGTTTTCAAATGTTGCATAGGATTGTGACAAGTGCGTATTGTATTTTTTGAATCACAATACAAAGAAATTTTCTTCATGTTGATTGCATAATCACACAGTTGACTTTGAATCCCTATGATTTGTGAAGTGCAAGCTGTAGCAACAACATATTCTGCTTCTGCTGTATAGAACCAAATGTCTGCCTTTTCGTTTGCCAGCTTACTAACTTCCCATCTAGTAATTGACATCCGCCACATGTGCTTTTTCTATCAAGATTGCAACCTCCTGAATCAGCATCTGAAAATGCTTGTATGAAGAATCCAATTTTCGAAGGATACCACAATCGTAACAAAATTCAGCCTTTGAGATATCGAAAAATATTCTTGACTAAAGTGAGATGTGGTTCTCGAGGATTTGACTGATACCTTGCACAATTACAAACATAAAACATAATATCTGGTCGACTTGCCACGAGGTACAGTAACAAACCTATCATGCTTTTGTATAAAGTCAAATCAACAACAGGTTTATCTAACGATGGTGTGAACCTTGTTCCAATCGCCATTGGTACTCGTAATTTCATGCTATTTGTCAATCTAAACTTTTCGAGCAGATTCTTGGTATATTTTTCTTGATTGATAAAAATTCCTTCTCTGCTTTGACGAATATTTAATCCAAGAAAATTGTTAATTTTACCCATCATATACTCATCTCAAATTTTCTTTTCATCAGATTTTCGAATTCACTAGACAAAGTAGGGTCAAGAACACAAACCATAACCGTCGGTATGGAGGTAAGGCTCTTTTGCTTTTGGGATTTAAAGCCAAGTCATTTTCTAGACTATCGAAATCATCAACTTGAGTTGGGAATACTCAGAACCTCAAGGATTTCGTAAGTGCAGTGTCTCAAGGAAAAAGATAAGAAGCAAGAAAATAAAACTTTTGGTTTTGTGATGTCGAAAAGTATTTCGACATAAAGGCAGATAAATCCCGGGGAAAGATTGCTTCGTTATTCATCAAGAGAGATGACTAACAGCTCGTGTGGTTTCCCATGAATTACAATCGAATACTTGTAGAGAAGTATCGAAGAGCCTCTTTTGAATAAGCTTCTTGGGTGGTTTAAGATTTTGTTACATATCAACGCTTAACATAAATGTTAGTAAGTGTAACAGAAATTACTTGTTTGACCAGTGTAGTCAGTGACAAGTAGGCTTTGGAAAAAATTTATAAAGTTACTAGAATAACAACTGAAACTCACACGGAAATCATATTCAAGAAAATAAAATATTAGTTGGATCCTGTTAGGTAACAAATGTCGTGGGATACGAACATTTGATCAAGACCACTCAAAAGGATTGAATATGATTTGGAATTTCAAAAAATGGTACAGAAACAAATGTTTCATTAAATATGGAACAAATTTCCCCGTCAATTTCTTAAATGAGTTCGACAGTTTGGGTTTCACTTTCATCACGGTCTCATAATGTTAGATCATTAACACAGAAGGCTGATATGTTTAAATCCTGATTGGTTTTACCAGAGATCTCTTGGACATATGTCATAGTGTGTGAAAGTGTAAGAACCTTTAAGATGAAAAAGATTGGGTAAAGAATTTTGAAAGTACCACTGCTATCTGTTGGACCAAGAAGATTACTCTAAACTCATTTAAAGTAGAATGTGGTAGCTCATGGACTAATATGAATACAACCTAATTGCAAAGAATTTTTCGTGATGAAAACTTCATTAAGGCTTCGAAAACACACATTGAGTCTAAGGAGGCTTCGGTCGACATGCTGCAATATGCTTCTAGGGACAACCTAACTAGTACATAAGATGTTGAAAATGTACCTTCCCTTGAAATAGCAAGCATGTAATCTCATGAAACGTTTCATATTCGTCTTTGTTGACCAATCTTCCCTACAAAACAAATCAAACAAAAAGAAAATATTTTTGGTTTTGTGTTTAAGTAAAAGAAAATAACAAAAATAAGAAAATATTTTTGGAATTTTTGAAAATATTAAAACAGACAAACAAAACAAAAATATTTTTGGGTTTTTGATTTTTCAACAAATAAAAGTAACAAACTAATGAAAAAGAAATTTTGACATACTAACGAAACTGTCTGTGACAAACTAACGAAAATTTTGTGACAAACTATTGAAATTTTTTTTGTTACGAACTAACAAAAACTTTGTGACAAACTGTCGAAATTTTTTTGTTGCAAACTAACAAAATTTTTTTAAGATATTCTAACGAAAAGTTTGACAGGCTAACGGAAATTTTGTTACAAAGCAAAATTCACATGATGTCGAAATCGAAGTGTGTCGAAGCATTGAATGTGAACAGTAACCGCTGAACACTTAATGATTTTCTTTTAAAGATCACTCAGCACCTCTGAATCGACATTTTTGTAGTTTGGCTCTTTTCATTCTTTCGAAATTAATCCAGGAACTAAATTCCCTTCTATCATTCCAAGACCCCCTAAAATTCTCACTAATGACTTTTCTTCTAATGGTTTTGTGAAAATATCAGCAAGTTGATCAGTTGTTTTCACAAAGTGAACTTTAATGTTGCCATCTTCTACATGATCTTTTATAAAATGATAACGAAGAGCAATGCGCTTGGTTTTCAAATGTTGCATAGGATTGTGACAAGTGCGTATTGTATTTTGTGAATCACAATACAAAGAAATTTTCTTCATGTTGATTGCATAATCACACAGTTGACTTTGAATCCCTATGATTTGTGAAGTGCAAGCTGTAGCAACAACATATTCTGCTTCTGCTGTATAGAACCAAATGTATGCCTTTTCGTTTGCCAGCTTACTAACTTCCCATCTAGTAATTGACATCCGCCACATGTGCTTTTTCTATCAAGATTGCAACCTCCTGAATCAGCATCTGAAAATGCTTGTATGAAGAATCCAATTTTCGAAGGATACCACAATCGTAACAAAATTCAGCCTTTGAGATATCGAAAAATATTCTTGACTAAAGTGAGATGTGGTTCTCGAGGATTTGACTGATACCTTGCACAATTACAAACATAAAACATAATATCTGGTCGACTTGCCACGAGGTACAGTAACAAACCTATCATGCTTTTGTATAAAGTCAAATCAACAACAGGTTTATCTAACGATGGTGTGAACCTTGTTCCAATCACCATTGGTACTCGTAATTTCATGCTATTTGTCAATCTAAACTTTTCGAGCAGATTCTTGGTATATTTTTCTTGATTGATAAAAATTTCTTCTCTGCTTTGACGAATATTTAATCCAAGAAAATTGTTAATTTTACCCATCATATACTCATCTCAAATTTTCTTTTCATCAGATTTTCGAATTCACTAGACAAAGTAGGGTCAAGAACACAAACCATAACCGTCGGTATGGAGGTAAGGCTCTTTTGCTTTTGGGATTTAAAGCCAAGTCATTTTCTAGACTATCGAAATCATCAACTTGAGTTGGGAATACTCAGAACCTCAAGGATTTCGTAAGTGCAGTGTCTTAAGGAAAAAGATAAGAAGCAAGAAAATAAAACTTTTGGTTTTGTGATGTCGAAAAGTATTTCGACATAAAGGCAGATAAATCCCGGGGAAAGATTGCTTCGTTATTCATCAAGAGAGATGACTAACAGCTCGTGTGGTTTCCCATGAATTACAATCGAATACTTGTAGAGAAGTATCGAAGAGCCTCTTTTGAATAAGCTTCTTGGGTGGTTTAAGATTTTGTTACATATCAACGCTTAACATAAATGTGAGTAAGTGTAACAGAAATTACTTGTTTGACCAGTGTAGTCAGTGACAAGTAGGCTTTGGAAAAAATTTATAAAGTTACTAGAATAACAACTGAAACTCACACGGAAATCATATTCAAGAAAATAAAATATTAGTTGGATCCTGTTAGGTAACAAATGTCGTGGGATACGAACATTTGATCAAGACCACTCAAAAGGATTGAATATGATTTGGAATTTCAAAAAATGGTACAGAAACAAATGTTTCATTAAATATGGAACAAATTTCCCCGTCAATTTCTTAAATGAGTTCGACATTTTGGGTTTCACTTTCATCACGGTCTCATAATGTTAGATCATTAACACAGAAGGCTGATATGTTTAAACCCTGATTGGTTTTACCAGAGATCTCTTGGACATATGTCATAGTGTGTGAAAGTGTAAGAACCTTTAAGATGAAAAAGATTGTGTAAAGAATTTTGAAAGTACCACTGCTATCTGTTGGACCAAGAAGATTACTCTAAACTCATTTAAAGTAGAATGTGGTAGCTCATGGACTAATGTGAATACAGCCTAATTGAAAAGAATTTTTCGTGATGAAAACTTCATTAAGGCTTCGAAAACACACATTGAGTCTAAGGAGGCTTCGGTCGACATGCTGCAATATGCTTCTAGGGACAACCTAACTAGTACATAAGATGTTGAAAATGTACCTTCCCTTGAAATAGCAAGCATGTAATCTCATGAAACGTTTCATATTCGTCTTTGTTGACCAATCTTCCCTACAAAACAAATCAAACAAAAAGAAAATATTTTTGGTTTTGTGTTTAAGTAAAAGAAAATAACAAAAATAAGAAAATATTTTTGGAATTTTTGAAAATATTAAAACAGACAAACAAAACAAAAATATTTTTGGCTTTTTGATTTTTCAACAAATAAAAGTAACAAACTAATGAAAAAGAAATTTTGACATACTAACGAAACTGTCTGTGACAAACTAACGAAAATTTTGTGACAAACTATTGAAATTTTTTTTGTTACGAACTAACAAAAACTTTGTGACAAACTGTCGAAATTTTTTTGTTGCAAACTAACAAAATTTTTTTAAGATATTCTAACGAAAAGTTTGACAGGCTAACGGAAATTTTGTTACAAAGCAAAATTCACATGATGTCGAAATCGAAGTGTGTCGAAGCATTGAATGTGAACAGTAACCGCTGAACGCTTAATGATTTTCTTTTAAAGATCACTCAGCACCTCTGAATCGACATTTTTGTAGTTTGGCTCTTTTCATTCTTTCGAAATTAATCTAGGAACTAAATTCCCTTCTATCATTCCAAGACCCCCTAAAATTCTCACGAATGACTTTTCTTCTAATGGTTTTGTGAAAATATCAGCAAGTTGATCAGTTGTTTTCACAAAGTGAACTTTAATGTTGCCATCTTCTACATGATCTTTTATAAAATGATAACGAAGAGCAATGCGCTTGGTTTTCAAATGTTGCATAGGATTGTGACAAGTGCGTATTGTATTTTGTGAATCACAATACAAAGAAATTTTCTTCATGTTGATTGCATAATCACACAGTTGACTTTGAATCCCTATGATTTGTGAAGTGCAAGCTGTAGCAACAACATATTCTGCTTCTGCTGTATAGAACCAAATGTCTGCCTTTTCGTTTGCCAGCTTACTAACTTCCCATCTAGTAATTGACATCCGCCACATGTGCTTTTTCTATCAAGATTGCAACCTCCTGAATCAGCATCTGAAAATGCTTGTATGAAGAATCCAATTTTCGAAGGATACCACAATCGTAACAAAATTCAGCCTTTGAGATATCGAAAAATATTCTTGACTAAAGTGAGATGTGGTTCTCGAGGATTTGACTGATACCTTGCACAATTACAAACATAAAACATAATATCTGGTCGACTTGCCACGAGGTACAGTAACAAACCTATCATGCTTTTGTATAAAGTCAAATCAACAACAGGTTTATCTAACGATGGTGTGAACCTTGTTCCAATCACCATTGGTACTCGTAATTTCATGCTATTTGTCAATCTAAACTTTTCGAGCAGATTCTTGGTATATTTTTCTTGATTGATAAAAATTTCTTCTCTGCTTTGATGAATATTTAATCCAAGAAAATTGTTAATTTTACCCATCATATACTCATCTCAAATTTTCTTTTCATCAGATTTTCGAATTCACTAGACAAAGTAGGCTCAAGAACACAAACCATAACCGTCGGTATGGAGGTAAGGCTCTTTTGCTTTTGGGATTTAAAGCCAAGTCATTTTCTAGACTATCGAAATCATCAACTTGAGTTGGGAATACTCAGAACCTCAAGGATTTCGTAAGTGCAGTGTCTTAAGGAAAAAGATAAGAAGCAAGAAAATAAAACTTTTGGTTTTGTGATGTCGAAAAGTATTTCGACATAAAGGCAGATAAATCCCGGGGAAAGATTGCTTCGTTATTCATCAAGAGAGATGACTAACAGCTCGTGTGGTTTCCCATGAATTACAATCGAATACTTGTAGAGAAGTATCGAAGAGCCTCTTTTGAATAAGCTTCTTGGGTGGTTTAAGATTTTGTTACATATCAACGCTTAACATAAATGTGAGTAAGTGTAACAGAAATTACTTGTTTGACCAGTGTAGTCAGTGACAAGTAGGCTTTGGAAAAAATTTATAAAGTTACTAGAATAACAACTGAAACTCACACGGAAATCATATTCAAGAAAATAAAATATTAGTTTGATCCTGTTAGGTAACAAATGTCGTGGGATACGAACATTTGATCAAGACCACTCAAAAGGATTGAATATGATTTGGAATTTCAAAAAATGGTACAGAAACAAATGTTTCATTAAATATGGAACAAATTTCCCCGTCAATTTCTTAAATGAGTTCGACATTTTGGGTTTCACTTTCATCACGGTCTCATAATGTTAGATCATTAACACAGAAGGCTGATATGTTTAAACCCTGATTGGTTTTACCAGAGATCTCTTGGACATATGTCATAGTGTGTGAAAGTGTAAGAACCTTTAAGATGAAAAAGATTGGGTAAAGAATTTTGAAAGTACCACTGCTATCTGTTGGACCAAGAAGATTACTCTAAACTCATTTAAAGTAGAATGTGGTAGCTCATGGACTAATGTGAATACAGCCTAATTGCAAAGAATTTTTCGTGATGAAAACTTCATTAAGGCTTCGAAAACACACATTGAGTCTAAGGAGGCTTCGGTCGACATGCTGCAATATGCTTCTAGGGACAACCTAACTAGTACATAAGATGTTGAAAATGTACCTTCCCTTGAAATAGCAAGCATGTAATCTCATGAAACGTTTCATATTCGTCTTTGTTGACCAATCTTCCCTACAAAACAAATCAAACAAAAAGAAAATATTTTTGGTTTTGTGTTTAAGTAAAAGAAAATAACAAAAATAAGAAAATATTTTTGGAATTTTTGAAAATATTAAAATAGACAAACAAAACAAAAATATTTTTGGGTTTTTGATTTTTCAACAAATAAAAGTAACAAACTAATGAAAAAGAAATTTTGACATACTAACGAAACTGTCTGTGACAAACTAACGAAAATTTTGTGACAAACTATTGAAATTTTTTTTGTTACGAACTAACAAAAACTTTGTGACAAACTGTCGAAATTTTTTTGTTGCAAACTAACAAAATTTTTTTAAGATATTCTAACGAAAAGTTTGACAGGCTAACGGAAATTTTGTTACAAAGCAAAATTCACATGATGTCGAAATCGAAGTGTGTCGAAGCATTGAATGTGAACAGTAACCGCTGAACGCTTAATGATTTTCTTTTAAAGATCACTCAGCACCTCTGAATCGACATTTTTGTAGTTTGGCTCTTTTCATTCTTTCGAAATTAATCTAGGAACTAAATTCCCTTCTATCATTCCAAGACCCCCTAAAATTCTCACGAATGACTTTTCTTCTAATGGTTTTGTGAAAATATCAGCAAGTTGATCAGTTGTTTTCACAAAGTGAACTTTAATGTTGCCATCTTCTACATGATCTTTTATAAAATGATAACGAAGAGCAATGCGCTTGGTTTTCAAATGTTGCATAGGATTGTGACAAGTGCGTATTGTATTTTGTGAATCACAATACAAAGAAATTTTCTTCATGTTGATTGCATAATCACACAGTTGACTTTGAATCCCTATGATTTGTGAAGTGCAAGCTGTAGCAACAACATATTCTGCTTCTGCTGTATAGAACCAAATGTCTGCCTTTTCGTTTGCCAGCTTACTAACTTCCCATCTAGTAATTGACATCCGCCACATGTGCTTTTTCTATCAAGATTGCAACCTCCTGAATCAGCATCTGAAAATGCTTGTATGAAGAATCCAATTTTCGAAGGATACCACAATCGTAACAAAATTCAGCCTTTGAGATATCGAAAAATATTCTTGACTAAAGTGAGATGTGGTTCTCGAGGATTTGACTGATACCTTGCACAATTACAAACATAAAACATAATATCTGGTCGACTTGCCACGAGGTACAGTAACAAACCTATCATGCTTTTGTATAAAGTCAAATCAACAACAGGTTTATCTAACGATGGTGTGAACCTTGTTCCAATCACCATTGGTACTCGTAATTTCATGCTATTTGTCAATCTAAACTTTTCGAGCAGATTCTTGGTATATTTTTCTTGATTGATAAAAATTTCTTCTCTGCTTTGACGAATATTTAATCCAAGAAAATTGTTAATTTTACCCATCATATACTCATCTCAAATTTTCTTTTCATCAGATTTTCGAATTCACTAGACAAAGTAGGGTCAAGAACACAAACCATAACCGTCGGTATGGAGGTAAGGCTCTTTTGCTTTTGGGATTTAAAGCCAAGTCATTTTCTAGACTATCGAAATCATCAACTTGAGTTGGGAATACTCAGAACCTCAAGGATTTCGTAAGTGCAGTGTCTTAAGGAAAAAGATAAGAAGCAAGAAAATAAAACTTTTGGTTTTGTGATGTCGAAAAGTATTTCGACATAAAGGCAGATAAATCCCGGGGAAAGATTGCTTCGTTATTCATCAAGAGAGATGACTAACAGCTCGTGTGGTTTCCCATGAATTACAATCGAATACTTGTAGAGAAGTATCGAAGAGCCTCTTTTGAATAAGCTTCTTGGGTGGTTTAAGATTTTGTTACATATCAACGCTTAACATAAATGTGAGTAAGTGTAACAGAAATTACTTGTTTGACCAGTGTAGTCAGTGACAAGTAGGCTTTGGAAAAAATTTATAAAGTTACTAGAATAACAACTGAAACTCACACGGAAATCATATTCAAGAAAATAAAATATTAGTTGGATCCTGTTAGGTAACAAATGTCGTGGGATACGAACATTTGATCAAGACCACTCAAAAGGATTGAATATGATTTGGAATTTCAAAAAATGGTACAGAAACAAATGTTTCATTAAATATGGAACAAATTTCCCCGTCAATTTCTTAAATGAGTTCGACATTTTGGGTTTCACTTTCATCACGGTCTCATAATGTTAGATCATTAACACAGAAGGCTGATATGTTTAAACCCTGATTGGTTTTACCAGAGATCTCTTGGACATATGTCATAGTGTGTGAAAGTGTAAGAACCTTTAAGATGAAAAAGATTGGGTAAAGAATTTTGAAAGTACCACTGCTATCTGTTGGACCAAGAAGATTACTCTAAACTCATTTAAAGTAGAATGTGGTAGCTCATGGACTAATGTGAATACAGCCTAATTGCAAAGAATTTTTCGTGATGAAAACTTCATTAAGGCTTCGAAAACACACATTGAGTCTAAGGTGGCTTCGGTCGACATGCTGCAATATGCTTCTAGGGACAACCTAACTAGTACATAAGATGTTGAAAATGTACCTTCCCTTGAAATAGCAAGCATGTAATCTCATGAAACGTTTCATATTCGTCTTTGTTGACCAATCTTCCCTACAAAACAAATCAAACAAAAAGAAAATATTTTTGGTTTTGTGTTTAAGTAAAAGAAAATAACAAAAATAAGAAAATATTTTTGGAATTTTTGAAAATATTAAAACAGACAAACAAAACAAAAATATTTTTGGGTTTTTGATTTTTCAACAAATAAAAGTAACAAACTAATGAAAAAGAAATTTTGACATACTAACGAAACTGTCTGTGACAAACTAACGAAAATTTTGTGACAAACTATTGAAATTTTTTTTGTTACGAACTAACAAAAACTTTGTGACAAACTGTCGAAATTTTTTTGTTGCAAACTAACAAAATTTTTTTAAGATATTCTAACGAAAAGTTTGACAGGCTAACGGAAATTTTGTTACAAAGCAAAATTCACATGATGTCGAAATCGAAGTGTGTCGAAGCATTGAATGTGAACAGTAACCGCTGAACGCTTAATGATTTTCTTTTAAAGATCACTCAGCACCTCTGAATCGACATTTTTGTAGTTTGGCTCTTTTCATTCTTTCGAAATTAATCCAGGAACTAAATTCCCTTCTATCATTCCAAGACCCCCTAAAATTCTCACGAATGACTTTTCTTCTAATGGTTTTGTGAAAATATCAGCAAGTTGATCAGTTGTTTTCACAAAGTGAACTTTAATGTTGCCATCTTCTACATGATCTTTTATAAAATGATAACGAAGAGCAATGCGCTTGGTTTTCAAATGTTGCATAGGATTGTGACAAGTGCGTATTGTATTTTGTGAATCACAATACAAAGAAATTTTCTTCATGTTGATTGCATAATCACACAGTTGACTTTGAATCCCTATGATTTGTGAAGTGCAAGCTGTAGCAACAACATATTCTGCTTCTGCTGTATAGAACCAAATGTCTGCCTTTTCGTTTGCCAGCTTACTAACTTCCCATCTAGTAATTGACATCCGCCACATGTGCTTTTTCTATCAAGATTGCAACCTCCTGAATCAGCATCTGAAAATGCTTGTATGAAGAATCCAATTTTCGAAGGATACCACAATCGTAACAAAATTCAGCCTTTGAGATATCGAAAAATATTCTTGACTAAAGTGAGATGTGGTTCTCGAGGATTTGACTGATACCTTGCACAATTACAAACATAAAACATAATATCTGGTCGACTTGCCACGAGGTACAGTAACAAACCTATCATGCTTTTGTATAAAGTCAAATCAACAACAGGTTTATCTAACGATGGTGTGAACCTTGTTCCAATCACCATTGGTACTCGTAATTTCATGCTATTTGTCAATCTAAACTTTTCGAGCAGATTCTTGGTATATTTTTCTTGATTGATAAAAATTCCTTCTCTGCTTTGACGAATATTTAATCCAAGAAAATTGTTAATTTTACCCATCATATACTCATCTCAAATTTTCTTTTCATCAGATTTTCGAATTCACTAGACAAAGTAGGGTCAAGAACACAAACCATAACCGTCGGTATGGAGGTAAGGCTCTTTTGCTTTTGGGATTTAAAGCCAAGTCATTTTCTAGACTATCGAAATCATCAACTTGAGTTGGGAATACTCAGAACCTCAAGGATTTCGTAAGTGCAGTGTCTTAAGGAAAAAGATAAGAAGCAAGAAAATAAAACTTTTGGTTTTGTGATGTCGAAAAGTATTTCGACATAAAGGCAGATAAATCCCAGGGAAAGATTGCTTCGTTATTCATCAAGAGAGATGACTAACAGCTCGTGTGGTTTCCCATGAATTACAATCGAATACTTGTAGAGAAGTATCGAAGAGCCTCTTTTGAATAAGCTTCTTGGGTGGTTTAAGATTTTGTTACATATCAACGCTTAACATAAATGTGAGTAAGTGTAACAGAAATTACTTGTTTGACCAGTGTAGTCAGTGACAAGTAGGCTTTGGAAAAAATTTATAAAGTTACTAGAATAACAACTGAAACTCACACGGAAATCATATTCAAGAAAATAAAATATTAGTTGGATCCTGTTAGGTAACAAATGTCGTGGGATACGAACATTTGATCAAGACCACTCAAAAGGATTGAATATGATTTGGAATTTCAAAAAATGGTACAGAAACAAATGTTTCATTAAATATGGAACAAATTTCCCCGTCAATTTCTTAAATGAGTTCGACATTTTGGGTTTCACTTTCATCACGGTCTCATAATGTTAGATCATTAACACAGAAGGCTGATATGTTTAAACCCTGATTGGTTTTACCAGAGATCTCTTGGACATATGTCATAGTGTGTGAAAGTGTAAGAACCTTTAAGATGAAAAAGATTGGGTAAAGAATTTTGAAAGTACCACTGCTATCTGTTGGACCAAGAAGATTACTCTAAACTCATTTAAAGTAGAATGTGGTAGCTCATGGACTAATGTGAATACAGCCTAATTGCAAAGAATTTTTCGTGATGAAAACTTCATTAAGGCTTCGAAAACACACATTGAGTCTAAGGAGGCTTCGGTCGACATGCTGCAATATGCTTCTAGGGACAACCTAACTAGTACATAAGATGTTGAAAATGTACCTTCCCTTGAAATAGCAAGCATGTAATCTCATGAAACGTTTCATATTCGTCTTTGTTGACCAATCTTCCCTACAAAACAAATCAAACAAAAAGAAAATATTTTTGGTTTTGTGTTTAAGTAAAAGAAAATAACAAAAATAAGAAAATATTTTTGGAATTTTTGAAAATATTAAAACAGACAAACAAAACAAAAATACTTTTGGGTTTTTGATTTTTCAACAAATAAAAGTAACAAACTAATGAAAAAGAAATTTTGACATACTAACGAAACTGTCTGTGACAAACTAACGAAAATTTTGTGACAAACTATTGAAATTTTTTTTGTTACGAACTAACAAAAACTTTGTGACAAACTGTCGAAATTTTTTTGTTGCAAACTAACAAATTTTTTTTAAGATATTCTAACAAAAAGTTTGACAGGCTAACGGAAATTTTGTTACAAAGCAAAATTCACATGATGTCGAAATCGAAGTGTGTCGAAGCATTGAATGTGAACAGTAACCGCTGAACGCTTAATGATTTTCTTTTAAAGATCACTCAGCACCTCTGAATCGACATTTTTGTAGTTTGGCTCTTTTCATTCTTTCGAAATTAATCCAGGAACTAAATTCCCTTCTATCATTCCAAGACCCCCTAAAATTCTCACGAATGACTTTTCTTCTAATGGTTTTGTGAAAATATCAGCAAGTTGATCAGTTGTTTTCACAAAGTGAACTTTAATGTTGCCATCTTCTACATGATCTTTTATAAAATGATAACGAAGAGCAATGCGCTTGGTTTTCAAATGTTGCATAGGATTGTGACAAGTGCGTATTGTATTTTGTGAATCACAATACAAAGAAATTTTCTTCATGTTGATTGCATAATCACACAGTTGACTTTGAATCCCTATGATTTGTGAAGTGCAAGCTGTAGCAACAACATATTCTGCTTCTGCTGTATAGAACCAAATGTCTGCCTTTTCGTTTGCCAGCTTACTAACTTCCCATCTAGTAATTGACATCCGCCACATGTGCTTTTTCTATCAAGATTGCAACCTCCTGAATCAGCATCTGAAAATGCTTGTATGAAGAATCCAATTTTCGAAGGATACCACAATCGTAACAAAATTCAGCCTTTGAGATATCGAAAAATATTCTTGACTAAAGTGAGATGTGGTTCTCGAGGATTTGACTGATACCTTGCACAATTACAAACATAAAACATAATATCTGGTCGACTTGCCACGAGGTACAGTAACAAACCTATCATGCTTTTGTATAAAGTCAAATCAACAACAGGTTTATCTAACGATGGTGTGAACCTTGTTCCAATCACCATTGGTACTCGTAATTTCATGCTATTTGTCAATCTAAACTTTTCGAGCAGATTCTTGGTATATTTTTCTTGATTGATAAAAATTCCTTCTCTGCTTTGACGAATATTTAATCCAAGAAAATTGTTAATTTTACCCATCATATACTCATCTCAAATTTTCTTTTCATCAGATTTTCGAATTCACTAGACAAAGTAGGGTCAAGAACACAAACCATAACCGTCGGTATGGAGGTAAGGCTCTTTTGCTTTTGGGATTTAAAGCCAAGTCATTTTCTAGACTATCGAAATCATCAACTTGAGTTGGGAATACTCAGAACCTCAAGGATTTCGTAAGTGCAGTGTCTTAAGGAAAAAGATAAGAAGCAAGAAAATAAAACTTTTGGTTTTGTGATGTCGAAAAGTATTTCGACATAAAGGCAGATAAATCCCGGGGAAAGATTGCTTCGTTATTCATCAAGAGAGATGACTAACAGCTCGTGTGGTTTCCCATGAATTACAATCGAATACTTGTAGAGAAGTATCGAAGAGCCTCTTTTGAATAAGCTTCTTGGGTGGTTTAAGATTTTGTTACATATCAACGCTTAACATAAATGTGAGTAAGTGTAACAGAAATTACTTGTTTGACCAGTGTAGTCAGTGACAAGTAGGCTTTGGAAAAAATTTATAAAGTTACTAGAATAACAACTGAAACTCACACAGAAATCATATTCAAGAAAATAAAATATTAGTTGGATCCTGTTAGGTAACAAATGTCGTGGGATACGAACATTTGATCAAGACCACTCAAAAGGATTGAATATGATTTGGAATTTCAAAAAATGGTACAGAAACAAATGTTTCATTAAATATGGAACAAATTTCCCCGTCAATTTCTTAAATGAGTTCGACATTTTGGGTTTCACTTTCATCACGGTCTCATAATGTTAGATCATTAACACAGAAGGCTGATATGTTTAAACCCTGATTGGTTTTACCAGAGATCTCTTGGACATATGTCATAGTGTGTGAAAGTGTAAGAACCTTTAAGATGAAAAAGATTGGGTAAAGAATTTTGAAAGTACCACTGCTATCTGTTGGACCAAGAAGATTACTCTAAACTCATTTAAAGTAGAATGTGGTAGCTCATGGACTAATGTGAATACAGCCTAATTGCAAAGAATTTTTCGTGATGAAAACTTCATTAAGGCTTCGAAAACACACATTGAGTCTAAGGAGGCTTCGGTCGACATGCTGCAATATGCTTCTAGGGACAACCTAACTAGTACATAAGATGTTGAAAATGTACCTTCCCTTGAAATAGCAAGCATGTAATCTCATGAAACGTTTCATATTCGTCTTTGTTGACCAATCTTCCCTACAAAACAAATCAAACAAAAAGAAAATATTTTTGGTTTTGTGTTTAAGTAAAAGAAAATAACAAAAATAAGAAAATATTTTTGGAATTTTTGAAAATATTAAAACAGACAAACAAAACAAAAATATTTTTGGGTTTTTGATTTTTCAACAAATAAAAGTAACAAACTAATGAAAAAGAAATTTTGACATACTAACGAAACTGTCTGTGACAAACTAACGAAAATTTTGTGACAAACTATTGAAATTTTTTTTGTTACGAACTAACAAAAACTTTGTGACAAACTGTCGAAATTTTTTTGTTGCAAACTAACGAAATTTTTTTAAGATATTCTAACGAAAAGTTTGACAGGCTAACGGAAATTTTGTTACAAAGCAAAATTCACATGATGTCGAAATCGAAGTGTGTCGAAGCATTGAATGTGAACAGTAACCGCTGAACGCTTAATGATTTTCTTTTAAAGATCACTCAGCACCTCTGAATCGACATTTTTGTAGTTTGGCTCTTTTCATTCTTTCGAAATTAATCCAGGAACTAAATTCCCTTCTATCATTCCAAGACCCCCTAAAATTCTCACGAATGACTTTTCTTCTAATGGTTTTGTGAAAATATCAGCAAGTTGATCAGTTGTTTTCACAAAGTGAACTTTAATGTTGCCATCTTCTACATGATCTTTTATAAAATGATAACGAAGAGCAATGCGCTTGGTTTTCAAATGTTGCATAGGATTGTGACAAGTGCGTATTGTATTTTGTGAATCACAATACAAAGAAATTTTCTTCATGTTGATTGCATAATCACACAGTTGACTTTGAATCCCTATGATTTGTGAAGTGCAAGCTGTAGCAACAACATATTCTGCTTCTGCTGTATAGAACCAAATGTCTGCCTTTTCGTTTGCCAGCTTACTAACTTCCCATCTAGTAATTGACATCCGCCACATGTGCTTTTTCTATCAAGATTGCAACCTCCTGAATCAGCATCTGAAAATGCTTGTATGAAGAATCCAATTTTCGAAGGATACCACAATCGTAACAAAATTCAGCCTTTGAGATATCGAAAAATATTCTTGACTAAAGTGAGATGTGGTTCTCGAGGATTTGACTGATACCTTGCACAATTACAAACATAAAACATAATATCTGGTCGACTTGCCACGAGGTACAGTAACAAACCTATCATGCTTTTGTATAAAGTCAAATCAACAACAGGTTTATCTAACGATGGTGTGAACCTTGTTCCAATCACCATTGGTACTCGTAATTTCATGCTATTTGTCAATCTAAACTTTTCGAGCAGATTCTTGGTATATTTTTCTTGATTGATAAAAATTCCTTCTCTGCTTTGACGAATATTTAATCCAAGAAAATTGTTAATTTTACCCATCATATACTCATCTCAAATTTTCTTTTCATCAGATTTTCGAATTCACTAGACAAAGTAGGGTCAAGAACACAAACCATAACCGTCGGTATGGAGGTAAGGCTCTTTTGCTTTTGGGATTTAAAGCCAAGTCATTTTCTAGACTATCGAAATCATCAACTTGAGTTGGGAATACTCAGAACCTCAAGGATTTCGTAAGTGCAGTGTCTTAAGGAAAAAGATAAGAAGCAAGAAAATAAAACTTTTGGTTTTGTGATGTCGAAAAGTATTTCGACATAAAGGCAGATAAATCCCGGGGAAAGATTGCTTCGTTATTCATCAAGAGAGATGACTAACAGCTCGTGTGGTTTCCCATGAATTACAATCGAATACTTGTAGAGAAGTATCGAAGAGCCTCTTTTGAATAAGCTTCTTGGGTGGTTTAAGATTTTGTTACATATCAACGCTTAACATAAATGTTAGTAAGTGTAACAGAAATTACTTGTTTGACCAGTGTAGTCAGTGACAAGTAGGCTTTGGAAAAAATTTATAAAGTTACTAGAATAACAACTGAAACTCACACGGAAATCATATTCAAGAAAATAAAATATTAGTTGGATCCTGTTAGGTAACAAATGTCGTGGGATACGAACATTTGATCAAGACCACTCAAAAGGATTGAATATGATTTGGAATTTCAAAAAATGGTACAGAAACAAATGTTTCATTAAATATGGAACAAATTTCCCCGTCAATTTCTTAAATGAGTTCGACATTTTGGGTTTCACTTTCATCACGGTCTCATAATGTTAGATCATTAACACAGAAGGCTGATATGTTTAAACCCTGATTGGTTTTACCAGAGATCTCTTGGACATATGTCATAGTGTGTGAAAGTGTAAGAACCTTTAAGATGAAAAAGATTGGGTAAAGAATTTTGAAAGTACCACTGCTATCTGTTGGACCAAGAAGATTACTCTAAACTCATTTAAAGTAGAATGTGGTAGCTCATGGACTAATGTGAATACAGCCTAATTGCAAAGAATTTTTCGTGATGAAAACTTCATTAAGGCTTTGGAAACACACATTGAGTCTAAGGAGGCTTCGGTCGACATGCTGCAATATGCTTCTAGGGACAACCTAACTAGTACATAAGATGTTGAAAATGTACCTTCCCTTGAAATAGCAAGCATGTAATCTCATGAAACGTTTCATATTCGTCTTTGTTGACCAATCTTCCCTACAAAACAAATCAAACAAAAAGAAAATATTTTTGGTTTTGTGTTTAAGTAAAAGAAAATAACAAAAATAAGAAAATATTTTTGGAATTTTTGAAAATATTAAAACAGACAAACAAAACAAAAATATTTTTGGGTTTTTGATTTTTCAACAAATAAAAGTAACAAACTAATGAAAAAGAAATTTTGACATACTAACGAAACTGTCTGTGACAAACTAACGAAAATTTTGTGACAAACTATTGAAATTTTTTTTGTTACGAACTAACAAAAACTTTGTGACAAACTGTCGAAATTTTTTTGTTGCAAACTAACAAAATTTTTTTAAGATATTCTAACGAAAAGTTTGACAGGCTAACGGAAATTTTGTTACAAAGCAAAATTCACATGATGTCGAAATCGAAGTGTGTCGAAGCATTGAATGTGAACAGTAACCGCTGAACGCTTAATGATTTTCTTTTAAAGATCACTCAGCACCTCTGAATCGACATTTTTGTAGTTTGGCTCTTTTCATTCTTTCGAAATTAATCCAGGAACTAAATTCCCTTCTATCATTCCAAGACCCCCTAAAATTCTCACGAATGATTTTTCTTCTAATGGTTTTGTGAAAATATCAGCAAGTTGATCAGTTGTTTTCACAAAGTGAACTTTAATGTTGCCATCTTCTACATGATCTTTTATAAAATGATAACGAAGAGCAATGCGCTTGGTTTTCAAATGTTGCATAGGATTGTGACAAGTGCGTATTGTATTTTGTGAATCACAATACAAAGAAATTTTCTTCATGTTGATTGCATAATCACACAGTTGACTTTGAATCCCTATGATTTGTGAAGTGCAAGCTGTAGCAACAACATATTCTGCTTCTGCTGTATAGAACCAAATGTCTGCCTTTTCGTTTGCCAGCTTACTAACTTCCCATCTAGTAATTGACATCCGCCACATGTGCTTTTTCTATCAAGATTGCAACCTTCTGAATCAGCATCTGAAAATGCTTGTATGAAGAATCCAATTTTCGAAGGATACCACAATCGTAACAAAATTGAGCCTTTGAGATATCGAAAAATATTCTTGACTAAAGTGAGATGTGGTTCTCGAGGATTTGACTGATACCTAGCATAATTACAAACATAAAACATAATATCTGGTCGACTTGCCACGAGGTACAGTAACAAACCTATCATGCTTCTGTATAAAGTCAAATCAACAACAGGTTTATCTAACGATGGTGTGAACCTTGTTCCAATCGCCATTGGTACTCGTAATTTCATGCTATTTGTCAATCTAAACTTTTCGAGCAGATTCTTGGTATATTTTTCTTGATTGATAAAAATTCCTTCTCTGCTTTGACGAATATTTAATCCAAGAAAATTGTTAATTTTACCCATCATATACTCATCTCAAATTTTCTTTTCATCAGATTTTCGAATTCACTAGACAAAGTAGGGTCAGTAGATCTAAAAATAATTTCATCAACATAAATTTGAACAAGCATTAGATGATCCCCAGCTTTCTTTAGAAAGAGTGTGGGATCAACTGATCCTTGTTTAAATTTCGATTGCTTTAAGAAAGAGGTTAGAGTTCCGTACCATGCTCTTGGTGCTTGTTTTAACCCATATACAAAAAATAACAATGATCAGGATATTCTTCATTTACAAAACCTAGAGGTTGTTCGACATAAATTGTCTCTTCGATTTCACCATTGAGAAACACACATTTAACATCAATTTGATAGACCAAAAATCCTTGTGCGCTGCATAGGCTAAAAATATTCGAACTGCCTCGAGTCTTGCGACAGGTGCGAAGGTTTCTTCATAGTCTATACCTTCTTGTTGCGAATAACCTTTTACTACAAGCCTAGCCTTATTTCTAAAAATATTACCATCTTTATCTGTTTTATTTTTGAAAATCCATTTCAACCTAATAATCGAAACATATTTTGGTTTAGGAATTAATCTCCAAATGTCACACCCCGAAACCAAAGGCGGAAAAGATCTGGGGCGGAGGACGTCATGAATATCGCAACCAATGTACATAGTAAGCATAATAAACACAAAACTTTACATTACATAGATTCATTTACATTTTCTGAAAACAAAGAGTTACATGCGTTATACATATACATATCATATGAGCAAAAGTAAAGACGTGTCTTCTACGCACTCCATCTTCGCCAAAAGTATCGCTGGTACCTATCTAATGTGGACCTGAGAATACAAGCAGTTTTAAAATCAACATAAAGCTGGTGAATTCATAAGATGTTTGTTTTCTGAAAATGTACAAATTTCCTTTGGTTTTCCGAAAAGTTTGTTATCCAAGAAAATCCCATAATTTTTATAAGTATAGTTTAGTTATCCATTAGTTACATGGTCTAATTAAGAACAGTTCAGTTATCCCAGGAAAAACCCTTATTTTCCTGAAAGTAAAGTTTAGTTAAATACCACAGAGTATAGTTTAATACATAAAACTATATATTGAAAACCACTGGGATTTACCATCCAGTATAACAGTAAATATTTTTAATACATAAAAATATTGATTGAGAACCATGTGAATATTAACCCGTACTAGATATAAAATAGTTTTTAATACACAAGACTATAGATTGAAAGCCATGGGATTACCATCCTGCACTAGATATAAAATAGTTTTTAATACACAAAAATATAGATTGAAAGCCATGGGAATACCATCCCGCACTAGATATAAAATAGTTTGTAATACACAAAACTATAGATTGAAATCCATGGGAATACCATCCCGTAGTAAATATAGATATAGATTCAAAACCATGGGATTAACATCCCATACTAGATATAGATACTATAGATTGAAGATAGATATAAAATCAAATCCGTGAATAAACTTATATTAATACGTATTGTAAGTCGGGTAACCATGCTGATGCGACACCAAGACCTCCTTGACGTTCGTTAGACGTTGGACGATGTAACATCCCGAATTCCCAGGTATTATTTATTATTGGAATTTTGGTGATTTGTGAGGAGACTCGGCGAGTTAGAGCCCAAACTCGCCGAGTATGATCGCGGGTATGGGTGCGGGTTCGCGTATGGACTCGGCGACTCCACACTGTTTAATGAAACCCTAATTCCCCGGGTTTGGAGCCTATTTCAGGGCACTTATAGCCTCCCATTGCGGCTACCAGTCCCTTGAGAGAACCCTAAGAGAGCTAAATCGCTTTGAGAGAGAAGGAGTCACTTTTGGATCTTTGTATCCTTTGTTTAGCAAGAAGAGGGTGACAAGAGCAAGGAGGAGGTGAGATTCAAGCAGATCCAGAGTCCAGAGGCTTCATTTTGAGGTAATAGTTTGAACCTCTTTCAGTTTTAGGGTTGATCTTTAGAGTTAGGGTTTTCTAACCCCTTTGGAGAATGATTATGTGAAGCAAATAGTCCCTCCTCGAGTTTGTGCCTTGGATCTGGACTCAAAGAGGTCCAGATACCTTAGCCCTTGGAGATTTTTGGGTTAGTATGGAGTTATTGGACTTAGGTTGTCATTTTTGGGACCAAATCTCCTTTTGATGCGATGTTGTGGTTATACAAGCATCATGTTTCGAACTTTACGTGACATTCATGCTTGGGAAGGCCAGATCTATGGTTTGGGGAAACAAATCTAACCTCAGGAGGTCAATAGAGTTTATGCATGGCATTAACTCGCCGAGTTGTTCTTGAGACTCGGTGAGTAGGGTTTGGGTTTCACGTAAATTGTTCAGCGAGTAGACTCGCCGGGTTAGGGGATAACCCAGTGAGTCAGGGAGAGTCAAAAGGGGGCTGAGTCAAGCCGGAACTCACCGAGTTGTTCTTGAGACTCGGCGAGTTAAGTCGTGGTGGCCTCGCGATTCATGCCAGGTGGAACTCGTCGAGTTAGGGAAGTACTCGACATGTCAAGAGAGGATCCGAGGGAGTCACTGAACACATATAGACTCGCCGAGTCTCTCTAGTGCACTCGCCGAGTCCGGTCAAAGTTGACGGTTGACCATTGACCATAGCTGACCAGTGTTGACTTGATAGGGTTAGTCAACCTTAGTTGTGAAAGTGTTAATTAGAGATATATTGTGTTATAGGAGGACTATAGCTCGGGAGATCGAGCGCTAGTGATTTCAGGGATTTGCAAGTTATTGAGATACGCGAGGTGAGTCTTCTCACTATACTTTACCTTGAGTAGGTAATCAAAGTTATGTGACAGAGTATTTGTATGCTATTTGTATGTTATGTGTTGTACTGCATTATTTCTATGTGATTTATGCTATGCATGCTTATATAGTTCGAACCGGAAGGTTCACAGAGTTAGAACCGGAAGGTTCACAAAGTAGGGTCCATGGACCCACAGAGTTATAGCCTCGAGTGGCTAATATGTGCTATGTGTGGTATTTTGGGGAACTCACTAAGCTTTGTGCTTACAGTGTTTGGTGTTATTTGTTTCAGGTACTAGAGATGACCGTGGGAAGGCACCGTCTTGATCAGTACACACACGGGATTTTTATGTTATGAGATCTTGGGATTTTTATATGTCATGGATTGAATTTCAAACATTGATGTTTTTATGAGTATTAAATGAATTATGTTTTTATAAAATGTGAAAAATTGTTTTGAAATTTACGGTGTTACAAGTTGGTATCAGAGCCTTGGTTTGAGGGATTCGAGTACACCTTCGGGCATATTTGAACTCAAACTAAGGATTTAAGAAATATTTTCAAAAAGAGTAAAAGATTTTTGGAAAAACGCAGAGCAGAGTTGTGTGTACGATCAGTCCTCGCCCGAACCGTGATTTCCCAAGATACCCTCATATTATGTGTTATGATATTGATATGATGTATTCTCATGCTAGAGTAGGCTAGGTACTCCTATTAGGACTAGAGTGGCCTAATTTGTGATGCCTTAGCCTAGGAAGAGGTGAGCTGCTATGAGATGCTTGAGAGTGAGTAAGTAGCAGCGAGGAGCTTATGAGAGATCTGTTAGAGAGTGGATTATGCATAATAGAGTACTTGGAACTGAGGATCTGAAGAAGACGACTTGTGGTGTATTATGATACGGTGCGGACAGTAGTATTGGGCCTGTACTACTGAAAGCACCGGGGCGGTGTACAACCCAAGTAAGAATCTTTGGAATGCCAAGGATCAAGGAGGGATGAGTTTTCGAGTGTGAGTATGCTCGAATGGATTCTAATTTATCGTATGTTATATTTCAGAGGTAGATCATGGTGAGGACGTGTCATATGCCTGAGAGCAGTGGGGCCAGTGATGAGGAGATCCGCCGGATCATCCATGAGGAGGTAGCTGCGGCTATCAGGGCAGAGATACCAGAGATGTTCGGGTCTATTAAGACCACGTTGATTGAGACTTTCGATGGGCGTTATGCTGCTCTTTCTGAGGCTGCTGTTGCAGCGACCACCGCAGCTATTGCTGTCGCGAGGCCGCAGGGTGGTGATGCGTTGCTGTTCCGAGAGTTCAGCAACACGAAACCGCCAGAGTTTAATGGGACCCAGGACCCGGTGGCTGATATGAGATGGATTTCTGACATAGAGGGGTGTTTCTTCACTTGCTCATCTCCTAAGCATTTGAGAGTTCGGTTCGTGTTGAACCAGCTTCGCTTGGGAGCGAAGTACTGGTGGATGTTTGTAACAGCGCACTTTACGCCTGTTGAGCATGCGGCAGTGACCTGGGAGAGGTTCACGGCCATGTTCCGAGATGAGTACGTTCCCTAGGTGGAGAGGGAGCGTTTGGCCCAGGAGTTTCTGACCCTCAAGTAGGGTACTGAGTCTGTTACGGTGATTACCAGTATGTTTCACGAGAGGGCGATGTTCTGCCCTGAGCACGTGTCTACTGAGCAGGGACGTATGAGCCGATATTTGAGTATCTTGAGGCGAGACATTCGGGAGTTCGTGGCGAACTCCTCGTACCGGACATTTTTCGAGCTTCAGGAAAATGCTCGGAAGAGGGAGATTGAGCTAGAGACTCAGGCTAGGGAGGAGGCGGAGTCACAGGGGAGGGATCGGCGACCGGCACAGTCTTAGCCGGCAGCCAAGCGGGCCAAGCCCGCTGATCCCAAATCAGGGAGCCAGAAGGGCCGCACTTGTGGGAAGTACGGCAAGGGTCATGATGGAGTTCGTAGAGCTGGATCTTGCTACAAGTGTGGCAAGGAGGGGAATATGGCCAAGGACTGCCCCAAGGGGTTTGCAGTGTGTTTCCACTGCAACCAGACTGGACACCGGAAGGAAGAGTGTCTGCAGTTGCGGGGATCAGCTCAGCGAGCACCTCAGGGATCTGCCCCTGCCGCCATCAGAGCTACGAGAGTCGGCTAGTGAAGGCCGAGGCGCCGAGGGCACGAGGGAGAGCCTTTCAGTTGACCGCAGAGGAGGTCCGCGCAGCGCCCGATGTCGTGGCTGGTATGTATTCTTTCGTGTATTTATTTTGATGTTGAGATATTATGCTTATATTATGTTATGCGTAGGTACTTTTCTTGTGAATTTTGTACCTGCCTTGGTGTTATTTGACTCCGGTGCGAGTCGGTCTTTTCTATCTTTGGCTTTTAGTCATCATCTCAGTGTTAGTTGTGAGGCGTTGAGTCGGCCTCTGAGAGTTTCCATAGCTGTTGAGAGGGTGATATATGCCACGGAGGTTATCCGTGGGTGCGTATTCGAGATTTTCGATGTTGAGTTCCCGATTGATTTGGTTCGTATTGCGATGGGTGATGCCTGTGTCATTGTGGGTATGGACTGGTTGAGCAGATTCGGTGTGGTTATCAACTGCGAGTGGCAGCTGGTGACCATACGAGACCCTAGTGGGGGAGTTCTCACGGTGTACAGCGAGGGTACATGTTCTGGGTCAGCGTTCTGTTCGGCCGCTAGGGTGAGGCAGTGTCTACAGCAGGGCTGTAAGGGCTTTGTGGTGTATGTGATGGATACGCAGGTTGATTCAGAGAGGCCGAGGTCATTTAAGGAGGTTCTGATAGTGCGTGAGTTCCCGAATGTATTTCCAGAGGAGTTGCCGGGTGTGCCTCCCGTGAGGCAAGTGGAGTTCAGTACGATTTGGTTCTGGGGGCCGCGCCTATCGCCAAGGTGCCTTATCGCCTTGTACCTCCAGATTTGCAAGAGTTATCCTCGCAGCTTCAGGAGCTGCTGGGAAAGGGGTTTATTCGGCCGAGCAGCTCGCCGTGGGGAGCGCCTATCTTTTTTGTCAAGAAGAAGGATGGTTCACACCGGATGTGCATTGATTACCGGGAGTTGAACAAGCTGACGGTCAAGAACCGATACCCGTTGTCGAGGATCGACAATTTGTTCGATCAGTTACAGGGAGCATCTTGGTTCTCCAAAATCGATTTGAGGTCTGGATATCATCAGGTGAGGGTGCGAGATGAGGACATCCAGAAGAGAGCGTTCAGGACGCGTTATGGGCATTACGAGTTTGTGGTGATGCCTTTCGGGCTCACCAATGCCCCGGCAGTGTTCATGGATCTCATGAACCGAGTGTGCAGGCCGATGTTGGATCGGTTGGTGATTGTATTCATCGATGACATTTTGGTATATTCGAGATCTAGAGAGCAGCATGAGGAGCATTTGAGGTAGATCCTCGGAGTTCTGAGATCGGAGAGGCTTTGTGCCAAATTCTCCAAGTGTGATTTCTGGTTGCGAGAGGTCTAGTTCCTAGGGCATCTCGTTAACCAGAAAGGGATATTGGTCGACCCGGCCAAAGTTGAGGCAGTGATGAGTTGGGAGGTGCCGAGGTCACCCTCCGAGATCAGGAGTTTCTTAAGGTTGGCAGGTTATTATCAGAGATTTATCAAGGATTTCTCTAAGATCGCAGTGCCACTTACCGGGTTGACCCGGAAGGGTGTCGCTTTTTCATGGGGCCCCGAGCAGCAGGCCTCCTTTGAGACGCTTCGCCAAAGGTTATGCGAAGCCCCGGTGTTAGCCCTCCCGGAGGGGATGGAGGACTTTGTGGTATACTATGATACGTCGATCTTGGGGTTGGGAACGGTGCTGATGCAGAGAGGGCATGTGATAGCATACGCATCGAGGCAGATGAAGCCTCATGAGTCGAAGTATCCCACCCATGATCTAGAGTTGGGGGCAGTGGTGTTCGCCCTAAAAATTTGGCATCACTATCTATATGGGGTTCGGTGTACGATAGACACAGACCATAAAAGCCTGAAGTATTTGATGGATCAGCCCAACCTAAATATGCGGCAGAGGAGGTGGTTGGATGTGGTCAAGGATTATGATGGTGAGATCCTATACCATCCGGGCAAGGCTAATGTGGCAGCCAACGCCCTGAGTCGCAGGGCGGAGAGCGCCCCATTGCGAGATGTATGTTTGTGATTGATCGTGATGGCTCCGGTGTTGGACACCATTCGTGGAGCACAGGCTGAGGCCGTGAGATCAGAGAACGAAAATAGAGAGCGAGTTGTTGGGTTGGTATCGGAGTTCGTTACCGATGGTCGGGGGCTTATGACATTTCAAGGGCATATATGGGTACCATTTGTGGGAGGGACGCGTACCATTTTGATGGAAGAGGCTCATCGGTCGAAATTCTTGATCCATCCTGGGGCCACTAAGATGTATTTGGACTTGAGTAGAGAGTATTGGTGGCCCTGTATGAAGAGGGATGTTGCGTGGTTTGTTGAGAGGTGCTTAAGCTGTCGTAGGGTTAAGGCCGAGCACTAGAGACTGCATGGTAAGTTGCAGCCGTTGGAGGTTCCTGAATGGAAGTGGGAACATATTACCATGGATTTTATCACCAAATTGCCAATGACTTCTAAGGGAGTCGATGCAATTTGGGTGATTGTGGACAGGTTGACAAAGAGCGCCCACTTCCTTGCTATCAGTGAGAGCTCCTCCGCAGAGAAGTTATCAGAGATGTACATGAGGGAAGTGGTATCTCGGCATGGGATGCCGATCTCGATTGTCTCAGACCGGGATGTACGTTTCACTTCCAGATTGTGGAAGAACTTTCACGAGGAGTTGGGTACTAGGCTGCATTTTAGTATTGCATATCACCCCCAGACAGACGGACAGAGTGAGCGGACGATCCAGACGCTCGAGGACATGCTCCGGGCATATGTGTTGGATTTCGAGGGGAGTTGGGATACGTATTTTCCCTTGGCAGATTTTCTTACAACAACAACCATCATTCGAGCATTGGTATGCCACCCTTTGAGCTGTTGTATGGGAGGAGGTGTCGGACCCCCATTTGCTGGGGAGAGGTCGGACAACGTGTTATGGGCAGTACAAAGATCGTGCTCCAGACGACAGAGCAGATCCAGCAGGTCAGACAGAGGTTGTTGACCGCTCAGAGTCGTCAGAAGAGTTATGCGGACATACGCCGGTCCGAGCTTGAGTTTCAGGTCGGCGACTTTGTGCTCCTGAAGGTCTCTCCTTGGAAAGGAGTGACTCGATTCAAGAAGAGGGGCAAGTTGGGGCCCCGATATATTGGTCCATTCCGGATGGTCGCGAGGGTAGGTAGGGTAGCCTATCGCTTGGAGTTGCCAGCAGAGTTGGGTCAGATTCACGACACTTTCCACGTGTCGCAATTGCGGAAGTGTGTAGCCGATGAGTCGGCAGTGGTTCCATTAGAGGATATTCAGGTGGATGCGAGCCTGAATTATGCTAAGAGACCGATGGCAATCAGAGATCGGAAAATCAAGGTTTTGAGGAACAAGGAGGTACCCTTGGTTTTGGTTCAGTGGCAACATCGGAAGGGGTCCGGGATGACTTGGGAGCCGGAGTGTGAGATGCGTGAGCAACATCCGGAGTTATTTGCAGAGCGAGACTTCGAGGGCAAAGTCTAGTTCTAGTGGGGGAGAATTGTAACATCCCTAATTCCTAGGTATTATTTATGATTGTATTTTTGGTGATTTATGAGGAGACACGGCGAGTTGGAGCCCAAACTCGCCGAGTATGATCGCGGGTATGGGTGCGGGTTCGCGTCTGGACTCGGCGAGTCCATGCTGTTTAATAAAACCCTAACTGCCTGGGTTTGGAGCCTATTTAAGGGCACTTGTAGCCTCCCATTGTGGCTATCAGTCCTTTAAGAGAACCCTAAGAGAGCTAAATCACTTTGAGAGAGAAGGAGTCACTTTTGGATCTTTGTATCCTTTGTTTAGCAAGAAGAGGGTGACAAGAGCAAGGAGGAGGTGAGATTCAAGCAGATCCAAAGTCCAGAGGCTTCATTTTGAGGTAATATTTTGAACCTCCTTCAGTTTTAGGGTTGATCATTAGAGTTAGGGTTTTCTAACCCCTTTGGAGAGTGATTATGTGAAGCAAATGGTCCCTCCTCGATTTTGTGCCTTGGATCTAGACTCAAAGAGGTCAAGAGACCTTAACCCTTGGAGCTTTTTGGGTTAGTATGGAGTTATTGGACTTAGGTTGTAATTTTTGGGACCAAATCTCCTTTTGATGCCTTGTTGTGGTTATACAAGCATCAAGTTTCGAACTTTACGTGACATTCATGCTTGGGAAGGCCAGATCTATGGTTTGGGGAAACAGATCTGACCTCAGGAGTTCAATAGAGTTTGTGCATGGCATGAACTCGCCGAGTTGTTCTTGAGACTCGGCGAGTAGGGTTTGGGCTTCACTTAAATTGTTCAGCGAGTAGCTCGCCGGGTTGGGGGATGACCCAGTGAGTCAGGGAGAGTCAAAAGGGGGTTGAGTCAAGCCAGAACTCGCCAAGTTGTTCTTGAGACTCTGCGAGTTGAGTCGTGGTGGCCCCGCGATTCATGCCAGGTGGAACTCGTCGAGTTAGGGAAGTACTCGACGTGTTAAGAGAGGATCCGAGGGACTCAGTGAACACGTATAGACTCGCCAAGTCTCTCTAGTGCACTCGCCGAGTCCGGTCAAAGTTGACGGTTGACCATTGACCAGAGTTGACCAGTGTTGACTTCATAGGGTTAGTCAACCTTAGTTGTGAAAGTGTTAATTAGAGATATATTGTGTTATAAGATGACTATAGCTCGGGAGATCGAGCGCTAGTGATTTCAGGGATTTGCGAGTTATCGAGATACGTGAGGTGAGTCTTCTCACTATACTTTACCTTGAGTAGGTAATCAGAGTTATGTGACAGAGTATTTATATGCTATATGTATGTTATGTGTTGTACTGCATTATTTCTATGTGATTTATGTTGTGCATGCTTATAGAGTTGGAACCGGAAGGTTCACAGAGTTAGAACCGGAAGGTTCACAGAGTAGGGTCCATGGACCCACAGAGTTATAGCCTCGAGTGGCTAATATGTGCTATGTGTGGTATTCTGGGGAACTAACTAGGCTGTGTGCTTACAGTGTTTGGTGTTATTTGTTCCAGGTACTAGTGATGACCGTGGGAAGGCGCCGGCTTGATCAGTACACACACGGGATTTTTATGTTATGAGATCTTGGGATTTTTATATTTCATGGATTGAGTTTCAAACATTGATGTTTTTATTAATATTAAATGAATTATGTTTTTATAAAATGTGAAAAATTGTTTTGAAATTTACGGTGTTACAAGTTGGTATCAGAGCCTTGGTTTGAGGGATTCGAGTACACCTTCGGGCGTATTTGAACTCAAATTGAGGATTTGAGAAATATTTTCAAAAAGAGTAAAATATTTTTGGAAAAACGCAGAGTAGAGTTGTGTGTACGATCAATCCGCGCCAGAACGGTGATTTCCCAAGATACCCTCATATTATGTGTTATGATATTGATATGATGTATTCTCATGCTAGAGTAGGCTAGGTACTCCTATTAGGACTAGAGTGGCCTAATTTGTGATGCCTTAGCCTAGGAAGAGGTGAGCTGCTATGAGATGCTTGAGAGTGAGTAAGTAGCAACGAGGAGCTTATGAGAGATCTGTTAGAGAGTGGATTATGCGTAATAGAGTACTTGGAACTGGGGATCCAAAGAAGAGGACTTGGGGTGTATTCTGATACGGTGCGGACAGTAGTATTGGGCCCGTACTACTGAAAGCACCGGGGCGGTGTACAGCCCAAGTAAGAATCTTTGGAATGCCAAGGATCAAGGAGGGATGAGTTGTCGAGTGTGAGTATGCTCGAATGGATTCTAATTTATCGTATGTTGAATTTTAGAGGTTGATAATGGTGAGGATGCGTCTTATGCCTGAGAGCAATGGGGCCAGTGATGAGGAGATCCGTCGGATCATCCATGAGGAGGTGGTTGCGGCCATCAGGGCAGAGATACCAGAGATGTTCGGGTCTATTAAGACCACGTTGATTGAGACTTTCGACGAGCGTTATGCTGCTCTTTCTAAGGCTACTGTTGCAGCGGCCACCGCAGCTATTGCTGCCGCGAGGCCGCAGGGTGGTGATGCGTTGCTGTTCCGAGAGTTCAACAACACGAAACCGCTGGAGTTTAATGGGACCCAGGACCCGGTGGCGGATATGAGATGGATTTCAGACATAGAGGGGTTTTTCTTCACTTGCTCATCTCCTGAGCATTTGAGAGTTCGGTTCGCGCTGAACCAGCTTCACTTGGGAGCGAAGGACTGGTGGAAGTTTGTAATAGCGCACTTTATGCCTGCTGAGCTTGTGGCAGTGACCTGGGAGAGGTTCACTGCCATGTTCTGAGATGAGTACGTTCCCCAGGTGGAGAGGGCGCGTTTGGCCTAAGAGTTTCTGACCCTCAAGAAGGGTACTGAGTCTGTTACGGTGATTACCAGGATGTTCCACGAGAGGGCGATGTTCTGCCCTGAGCACGTGTCCACTGAGCAGGCACGTATGAGCCGATATTTGAGTATCTTGAGGCGAGACATTCCGGAGTTCGTGGCGAACTCCTCGTACCGGACATTTTCCAAGCTTCAAGCAAATGCCCGGAAGAGGGAGATTGAGCTAGAGACTCAGGCTAGGGAGGAGGCGGAGTCTCAGGGGAGGGATCGGCGACCGGCATAGTCCCAGCCGGCAGCCAAGCGGGCTAAGCCTGCTGATCCCAAATCAGGAAGCCTGAAGGGCCGCACTTGTGGGAAGTGCAGCAAGGGTCATGATGGAGTTTGTAGAGCTGGATCTTGCTACAAGTGTGGCAAGGAGGGGAATATGGCCAAGGACTTCGCCAAGGGGTTTGCACTGTGTTTCCTCTGCAACCAGACCGGACACTGGAAGGCAGAGTGTCCGCAGTTGCGGGGATCAGCTCAGGGAGCACCTCAGGGATCTGCCCCTGCCGCCATTAGAGCTACCGAGAGTCGGCCAGTGAAGGCCGAGGCGCCGAGGGCATGAGGGAGAGCCGTTCAGTTGACCGCAGAGGAGGTCCGCGCAGCGCCGAATGTCATGGCTGGTATGTACTCTTTCGTGTATTTATTTTGATGTTGACATATTATCCTTATATTATGTTATGCGTAGGTACTTTTCTTGTGAATTCTGTACCTGCCTTGGTGTTATTTGACTTAGGTGCGAGTCAGTCTTTTGTATCTTTGGCTTTTAGTCAGCATCTCAATGTTAGTCGTGAGGCGTTGAGTCGGTCTCTGAGAGTTTCCATAGCTGACGAGAGGGTGATATATGCCACGGAGGTTATCCGTGGGTGCGTATTCGAGATTTTCGGTGTTGAGTTCCGGATTGATTTGGTTCCTATTGCGATGGGTGATGTCTGTGTCATTATGGGCATGGACTGGTTGAGCAGATTCGGTGCGGTTGTCCAGTGCGAGCGGCAGCTGGTGACCATACGAGACCCTAGTGGGGGAGCTCTTACAGTGTACATCGAGGGTACACGTTCTGGGTCAGTGTTCTGTTCGGCCGCTAGGGTGAGGTAGTGTCTACAACAGGGCTATAAGGGCTTTGTGGCGTATGTGATGGATACGCAGGTTGATTCAGAGAGGCCGAGGTCAGTTGAGGAGGTTCTGATAGTGCGTGAGTTCCCGGATGTATTTCCAGAGGAGTTTTCGGGTGTGCCTCCCGTGAGGCAAGTGGAGTTTAGTATCGATTTGGTTCCAGGGGCCGTGCCTATCGCCTTGTACCTCCAGAGATGCAAGAGTTATCCTCGCAGCTTCAGGAGCTGCTGGGAAAGGGGTTTATTCGGCCGAGCAGCTCACCGTGGGGAGCGCCTATACTTTTTGTCAAAAAGAAGGATGGTTCACACCAGATGTGCATTGATTACCGGGAGTTGAACAAGCTGACGGTCAAGAACCGATACCTGTTGTCGAGGATCGACAATTTGTTCGATCAGTTACAGGGAGCATCTTGGTTCTCCAAGATCGATTTGAGGTCTGGATATCATCAGGTGAGGGTGCGAGATGAGGACATGTAGAAGAGAGCGTTCAGGACGCGTTATGGGCATTACGAGTATGTGGTGATGCCTTTCGGGCTCACCAATGCCCCGACAGTGTTCATGGATCTCATGAACCGAGTGTGCAGGACGATGTTGGATCGGTCGGTGATTGTATTCATCGACGCCATTTTGGTATATTCGAGATCTAGAGAGCAGCATGAGGAGCATTTGAGGGAGATCCTCGGAGTTCTGAGATCGGAGAGGCTTTATGCCAAATTCTCCAAGTGTGATTTATGGTTGCGAGAGGTCCAGTTCCTAGGGCATCTCGTTAACCTGAAAGGGATATTCGTCGACCCGGCCAAAGTTGAGGCGGTGATGAGTTGGGAGGTGTCGAGGTCACCCTCCGAGATCAAGAGTTTCTTAGGGTTGGCAGGTTATTATCGGAGATTTATCAAGGATTTCTCTAAGATCGCAGTGCCACTCACCAGGTTGACCCGGAAGGGTGTCGCTTTTTCATGGGGCCCCAAGCAGCAGGCCTCCTTTGAGACGCTTCGCCAAAGGTTATGCGAAGCCCCAGTGTAAGGCCTATCGGAGGGGATGGAGGACTTTGTGGTATACTGCGATGCGTCGATCTTGGGGTTAGGAGTGGTGCTGATGCAGAGAGGGCATGTGATAGCATACGCATCGAGGCAGCTAAAGCCTCATGAGTCGAAGTATCCCACCCATGATCTAGAGTTGGGGGCAGTGGTGTTCGCCCTCAAAATTTGGCATCACTATCTGTATGGGGTTCGGTGTACCATATACACGGACCATAAAAGCCTGAGGTATTTGATGGATCAGCCCAACCTAAATATGCGGCAGAGGAGGTGGTTGGATGTGGTCAAGGATTATGATTGTGAGATCATGTACCATCCGGGCAAGTCTAATGTGGTAGCCGACGCCCTGAGTCGCAGGGCGGAGAACGCCCCATTGCAATATGTAAGCTTGCGATTGACCGTGATGGCTCCGGTGTTGGACACCATTCGTGGAGCACAGGATGAGGACGTGAGATCGGAGAACCAGAAGAGAGAGCGAGTTGTTGGGTTGGTATCGGAGTTCGTTACCGATGGTCGGGGGCTTATGACATTTCAAGTGCGTATATGGGTACCATCTGTGGGAGGGATGCGTACCATTTTGATGGAAGAGGCTCATCGGTCGAAATTTTCGATCCATCCTGGGGCCACTAAGATGTATTTGGACTTGAGGAGAGAGTATTGGTGGCCCTGTTTTAAGAGGGATGTTGCGTGGTTTTTTGAGAGGTGCTTAACCTGCCGTAGGGTTAAGGCCGAGCACTAGAGACCGCATCGTAAATTGCAGCCGTTGGAGGTTCCTGAATGGAAGTGGGAACATATTACCATGGATTTTATCACCAAATTGCCAAGGACTGCTAGGGGAGTCGATGCAATTTGGGTGATTGTGGACAGGTTGACAAAGATCACCCACTTCCTTGCTATCAGTGAGAGCTCTTCCGCAGAGAAGTTAGCAGAGATGTACGTGAGGGAAGTGGTATCTCGGCATGGGGTGCCGATCTTGATTGTCTCAGACCGGAATGTACGTTTCATTTCCAGATTCTGGAAGAACTTTCACGAGGAGTTGGGTACTAGGCTGCATTTTAGTACCGCATATCACCCCCAGACAGACGGACAGAGTGAGCGGACGATCTAGACGCTCGAGGACATGCTCCGGGCATGTGTGTTGGATTTCGGGGGGAGTTGGGATATGTATTTGCCCTTGGCAGAGTTTTCTTACAACAACAGCCATCATTCGAGCATTGGTATGCCACCCTTTGAGCTGTTGTATGGGAGGAGGTGTCGGACCCCCATTTGCTGGGGAGAGGTCGGACAGCGTGTTATGGGCAGTACAAAGATCGTGCTCCAGACGACAGAGCAGATCCAACAGGTCAGACTGAGGTTGTTGACCGCTCAGAGTCGTCAGAAGAGTTATACGGACAGACGCCGGTCCGAGCTTGAGTTTCAGGTCGATGATTTTCTGCTCCTGGAGGTCTCTCCTTGGAAAGGAGTGATTCAATTCAGGAAGAGGGGCAAGTTGGGGCCCCGATATATTGGTCCATTCCGGGTGGTCGCGAGGGTAGGTAGGGTAGCCTGTCGCTTGGAGTTGCTAGCAGAGTTGGGTCAGATTCACGACACTTTCCACGTGTCGCAATTGCGGAAGTGTATAGCCGATGAGTCGGCAGTGGTTCCATTAGAGGATATTCAGGTGGATGCGAGCCTGAATTATGCTGAGAGACCAGTGGAAATCAGAGATCGGAGAATCAAGGTTTTGAGGAACAAGGAGGTACTCATGGTTTTGGTTCAGTGGCAACATCGGAAGGGGTCCGAGATGACTTGGGAGCTGGAGCGTGAGATGCGTGAGCAGCATCTGGAGTTATTTGCGGAGCGAGGCTTCGAGGGCGAAGTCTAGTTCTAGTGGGGGAGAATTGTAACATCCCGAATTCCCAGGTATTATTTATTATTGGATTTTTGGTGATTTGTGAGGACACTCGGCGAGTTGGAGCCCAAACTCGCCGAGTATGATCGCGGGTATGGGTGCGGGTTCGCGTCTGGACTCGGCGAGTCCACGTTGTTTAATGAAACCCTAATTCCCCGGGTTTGGAGCCTATTTAAGTGCACTTATAGCCTCCTATTGCGGCTACCAGTCCCTTGAGAGAACCCTAAGAGAGCTAAATCGCTTTGAGAGAGAAGGAGTCACTTTTGGATCTTTGTATCCTTTGTTTAGCAAGAAAAGGGTGACAAGAGCAAGGAGGAGGTAAGATTCAAGCAGATCCAGTGTCCAGAGGCTTCATTTTGAGGTAATAGTTTGAACCTCCTTCAGTTTTAGGGTTGATCTTTAGAGTTAGGGTTTTCTAACCTCTTTGGAGAGTGATTATGTGAAGCAAATGGTCCCTCCTCGAGTTTGTGCCTTGGATCTGGACTCAAAGAGGTCCAGAGACCTGAACCCTTGGAGCTTTTTGGGTTAGTATGGAGTTGTTGGACTTAGGTTGTCATTTTTGGGACCAAATCTCCTTTTGATGCTTTGTTGTGGTTATACAAGCATCAAGTTTCGAACTTTACGTGACATTCATGCTTGGGAAGGCTAGATCTATGGTTTGGAGAAACAGATCTGACCTCAGGAGGTCAATAGAGTTTGTGCATGGCATGAACTCACCGAGTTTTTCTTGAGACTCGGCGAGTAGGGTTTGGGTTTCACGTAAATTGTTCAGCGAGTAGACTCGCCGGGTTGGGGGATGACCCAGTGAGTCAGGGAGAGTCAAAAAGGGGGCTGATTCAAGCCGGAACTCGCCGAGTTGTTCTTGAGACTCAGCGAGTTGAGTCGTGGTGGCCCCGCGATTCATGCCAGGTGGAACTCGTCGAGTTAGGGAAGTACTCGACGTGTCAAGAGAGGATCCCAGGGAGTCAGTGAACACGTATAGACTCGCCGAGTCTCTCTAGTGCACTCGCCGAGTCCGGTCAAAGTTGAAGGTTGACCATTGACCAGAGTTGACCAGTGTTGACTTGATAGGGTTAGTCAACCTTAGTTGTGAAAGTGTTAATTAGAGATATATTGTGTTATAGGAGGACTATAGCTCGGGAGATCGAGCGCTAGTGATTTCAGGGATTTGCGAGTTATCGAGATACGCGAGGTGAGTCTTCTCATTATACTTTACCTTGAGTAGGTAATCATAGTTATATGACAGAGTATTTATATGCTATATATATGTTATGTGTTGTACTGCATTATTTCTATGTGATTTATGATGTGCATGCTTATAAAGTTGGAACCGGAAGGTTCACAGAGTTAGAAACGGAAGGTTCACAGAGTAGGGTCCACGGACCCATAGAGTTATAGCCTCAAGTGGCTAATATGTGCTATGTGTGGTATTTTGGGGAACTCACTAAGCTGTGTGCTTACAGTGTTTGGTGTTATTTGTTTCAGGTACTAGTGATGACCGTGGGAAGGCGCCGGCTTGATCAGTACACACACAGGATTTTTATGTTATGAGATCTTGGGATTCTTATATGTCATGGATTGAGTTTCAAACATTGATGTTTTTCTGAATATTAAATGAATTATGTTTTTATAAAATGTGAAATTTTTTTTTGAAATTTACGGTGTTACAGACGATATCCAGAATTTGTCACCCCAGGCGTGCCCGCCTAACTGTAGCTAGCAGTTTAGGTGTGGGATTGTCAGTCCCGAATAGATCTATTCACAAATTCCACGCTCTCCTTCCTGGAGACTCTGGTTACACTTTCGGGGAGGATTTACTGATAACCCAAAAGGGTATTGACGAATCTCACAAGCTAGTATTAAATTACTAACGGTATTTTCAAACGTTATCAAACATACTAATCGTTTTGAAACATAATACAGTGAAAACAGTTAAATACAAAGGAATTATCTGGCAAAATACTCTAAATTAAAAAAGATAAACTGAATCAGACATAGTTTATCTAAAAGCTTTACAGAAATCTATGCTTGTTTAATAAGAACTAAAGATCCCAAATTATTCCGATAATAATTTGATTGATTTGATTGTTTCCTTCACTGAAATCCATGTAGTTATAATCAATAAAAACATCCCTGATGCTCAGCATAATACATAAGGGGTAAAGATATCTAAAAGTTAGCCAGATATTTATAGAAATACATCAGTTTTAGGTTTTGAAAAACATTTATAGTTTGCTTGTATTCCCCCCCCCCCCCCCCCCGAAAACATTGAAAAACACGGAAAAAGGCGTAGGGGTATGAACTCACCAATCGAAGAACGTGTCGTCTAGGATGCTAAGTGTTAGATCGGGGCTTGATAACACACGAGGTTCCTATGTAATATGAAATGATACACAATTGTATCTAATTAGACTTTGAATCACTAATTAGATAACATTATACACTCCAAGACGCGAAAACACTTCAAAATAAGTGTTTGGAGTGAACCGGGTGACATCTAAGAACGTATAAGGCTTGGATATGGGGTTTACTCCTCAAGAGTAAACTCATAAGAGGGTTTACGGCCCTAATGACCCTCTACCCATGAGTTTACGGTCGTAAACTCATGGTGGGGTGTTCTATGATGCTAAATGGCCTTATATCACTTGGGAAAATTAGTTAGGATCAAATCTAGGGCATTGGAATGGATTAAACTCACATATGGACCATTTAATGGAGTTTACGGTAGTAAACTAGGATTTTACGGCTGTAAACTCCCCCACACTCAATCCCTTGATGTTTTGGTGGTCCTAGGTCATTACAATGCACATAGGAAGGTTCTAGGGCTGATTCCATGGCTTAGGAAGTAATTGGGACTTGAATTGACCTTGGAAAAGTAGTTTACGGTCTATGAAGATGTTCTTGGGAGTTTACTACCTTAAACACATGAGTTTACAACCGTAAACTCATGTTTGTCCAAGATTCATGGGTTTTAGTAGTTGAAAGTTAAGCATACTAAGTTCTAGACCCATTTCTAAGCCATACAAGGCATTATGGGCACTTTAACACCCCTTAGATGAGTTTAAGGTCTAAGGAGATGAGTTTATGGTCAAAGAATGTTCTTAGGCCGTAAACTCAAGTTTGTCCCTTTTGTGTATGATTTGGTGCATTTCTTGAAGGATTATAAGGTTCTATACTCTCATGGAAGCTTATTGGAGGTGTTTAGGGGCAAACTAACACCTTAAAATGAGTTTACTCCCCATGAATAGGTGCTTACGGTCCAAGCATATGCTTGGGCCGTAAACTCATGCTTATGCCCAAATGATGAGTTCAAGGTGTTCTAAGTCCATGCAAATAAGTCCCTTAGTCATATCTAAGCTCCAAATGAGGTTTGGAAGGGTTTTAAGGCTTAAAACCCCTTATTACATGTGTTCACGGCCTAAGGAGGTTCCAAGACCGTAAACACATGTTTATGTTCCTATTCCTCATATAATTCACGAATTTGAAGGCCAAAGGTGTTATACAAGGAGTTAGGATAGTTACCTTGATGATTTGAAGCTTGTTTTGGATGATTTTGGGTCAATTTCGGATTTTAGAGAGAGAGAGTAGAGAGAGAAAGTAGAGAGAGAGTGGAAAAGGCTTCAAATGAGGCTCTCTCAACTTTATATATGCTCAAAGTTTGGGACACGGTCGAATTCTACCCGATACTGACATTAGACGAGGCTTTTGGTCACACCCGATTAATTTACCGTAATTACGACTTAGATGAAACTAAATATTTTCTAAATGAAAATAGAAAATATATTTTAATGTTTTAAAATGTATCCCGTCATTTATGAAACCTAAATAGAAGTCTCAATTAAATTAAATTAAAACAAAATTAACGGAAAAATTGGAACGTAACGGCTTTATTAACGGAACCGGGTTACAATGACAGAACGAACTTCGGGTTGTCACACAAAACCTTGTTTTTATTCGAATTCAGCCAACTCAGATTGCATTGCAACAACCCAATATGAGTGTTCCATTACAACCTTAACTGTCTTTGGTTCTATTTTCAAAAAAAAGACGTTAAACATATAAAATTTCTGATAAGTATTAAGTACCTCATTATTTGCACGAAGTTGAGCTCTTGTTAACACACCATCTTGTCAATTTCCATGTACCTGTTCCTTTGGATGATTTCTTGTCCATTTTTCTAATGGTGGATATGCTGGATCAAAATCAAAGGAGCTTCTTCATACAATTCATCATTCTCAGATCCTGCAACAGAAATATTGTCATTTGAATCATGAAAAGTTTCATTATAATTAAAATCCGACATGATTGGATCATTTTGCTCCCCCTCGACATTAACTTTAGTAGGATGCTCCTCCTCAATAGGATGCTCCCCCTCAACATCATTATGCAATCTCCTATGCTCCCCCTCGAAAGGATGCTCCCCCTCAACATGAGTAGTCGAATTCAAGTGCTCCCCCTCCACTTGATCATACATTAGACTTTTTCCATTTCTTGGAGAATTCGATGTTGAACTCAAGTCTGAAACATCTTGGGTTAATGTCGAATTTTCAGAATACTTTGAAGCTTCAGGCATTAGATTAGCATGAACATTAATTCCAGCATCAGCAGCCTTATCTGGAATACCAAAAATTAACTCATAATCAAAATCTGTCGAATTAGAAATCTCAGACTCAACATTTGATTCGTTAATAATTGGTTTTTGATCAAAACTTTTGTTGATGCTTTTAACATAATAATCATCAAAGGTAAGATTAAACGTTTCTTCCACTTTTCGTGTTTGTTTATTTAGGACTCGATATATAACCAAATTATGAGAATATCCCAAGAAAATTCCTTCATCAGCTTTGGGCTAGAATTTCGAAAGATTATCCTTGATATTCATGATAAAACATCTGCAACCAAAAACATGGAAGAATTTGACAATAGGTTTTCGGTTATTGATAATTTCATAAGGGGTAATGTTAAAATGACGATGAATAAAGGATCTGTTTTGAGTAAAACATGCAGTTAACACTGCTCCAGCCTAAAGACATTGAGGACGAGTCGTATATGTGAGCATCGTCCTTGTTGCTTCACAAAGAGAACGATTTCTTCTCTCAACCGAACCATTCTGCTGAGGTGTATATGGTGAAGAGAAAGTATGTAAAATCTCTTGATCAACCAAAAACATGTCCAGAAAGTGATTCTTAAATTCTGAACCATTATCGCTTTTGATCTTTCAAACTTTCTTCTTTAAACCAGTCTCAATGTTCTTGATCAAATCAATCATTACTTGAGTAACTTCAAATTTTAACCTAAGAAAATATACCCAAGTAAACTATGACAAATCATCAACAATAACTAAAATGTACCGTTTCTTGTTAAGTGTCTCAATAGTTGATGATCCACATAAGTCAATGTGAAGTAATTCCAGCGGTTCAACGATCTTAGAATCAATGACAATAGGATGACCTTTGCGATGTTTTTCCCTTGTTCACAGGCTACACATAAAGTATCATTATCAAATTTTAATATTGGAAAACCTCAGACAAGATCATCTACCACTAATTTGTTGATATTTCAAAAATTCAACTGAGAGAGTATTCTATGCCAAAGCCAAATAACATCAGTTGAAGCTTTCGAGAGTAAGCATACGGATGGTTTCCCAACCATGGGTTTAATGTCAAGAGTAAACATGTCTCCATGTCGTTTGGATTTTAGCAAAACTTCTTTTAAGTGAACATTAGAAATAATGCTTCCTTTTTCGTTAAACACCACTTGATTGCCAGTGCCCACAACAAGTTGCGAAACACTTATCAAGTTATGTTGAAGACTTTCAACATATGCCACTCTTTTAACTGTGAATTCCCCATTCGTTACTTTACCATATCCCTTCACCTGACACTTGTGATTGTTTCACTCTTGCATTCTCTAAACTTCGATAATCACGCAAGTTCTCTTTCTTTCCATTCATGTGATGTGAGAAACCACTATCAATATACCACTTGTCATCATATTGCTCGTCACATGGCACCTGCATTTATTGAAAGAAATTAGGTATCCAAGGTTGTTTGGGTATTTGGTTATTAGTTTTAAAGATAGAATGAAATGAAGAACCTAAAACCCAATCATGAACTTTTGATTTGAAATTATCAATTAAGTCCACATAATTAGGTAAAGGAGCAGAAACATAATTTTTTGAAGGTTTAGAATTGTCACTGACTTTCGCCTTTTTCTTCTCAGTTTGTTTCTCAACTTTTTAACTGTTGAAACTGGTTTCCAAGCTTTCACAAAAATATTTGATTCTTTCGAAGATGAACTTCCATTTGAAGAGTCATTCACATACTTCTCATACGCTTCTTGAATTTGTTGTTGTGAGAATTTTTGTGATTGAAACAACTTTCCTTTTCCTTCAAGCCAATGGTTCATGTTCATCTCATTAGACGAACCCTTAGTGTATAAAACTTTCGAATTTTGTTTCCCAGATGGATTTGGAAAATTTGGTTTTTGTGCAGTGAAATCAACAGATGATCTATGACGAATGTTTTCAAACTTTCGATTTTTAACATTGGTTTCGACATTTGTGTTGTGAGAAATTCGATTTTGAAAATTCTTTGACCGATTTGGGAGAAAAGATTGGTTTAAATATCGATTTTTTGAAAACCTTTGTTGTGAATAAGAATTATTTTGTCTTGTGGAATGATGATTTTGAAACTTCTTTGATGGATGATTAAAAGTTTTGTAAAAAAGATGAAGTGTTTGGAAGTTTGGGTTTCGAAAAACTATTTTGTGAAATGGACTGAGACAACGACTTTTTAGTTTGAGCGGGATTTTTCTGATTGTCTGCATGTGTTGAAGACATAATCTTAACAGATTTAGACATTGTCCTTTCAGATGTTTACTTTGTCAAATCGTTTTGTTTCTTTCGAGACTCAACAATTTGCCAGAAAATTTTCTTTCGAGCTTGTCTCTTTGGGGTTCCATTATCTTTCGAAAAATTTTCAATTTGATCTTTAAATGCTTGTGAATTTATTTTGACAACTTGTTCAACTTCCTCATCAGCTTGTTTTGAGATTTCTTTCGAAACTTTATGTTTTTCAACCCATTTTCTTTGAGGTTTTTGTCTTTGAATCCTTCATCAAATGTATGTTTATTCTCTTCTTCAAATAATTTGTTAAATTCCAGTTTGATGTTTTCGACATTTCCTGTTGTCACAAACACTTGGTTTGGAAAAATGACATCATCTTTGCATTTGAAGTTAGGATAGACCATTGAATTTGTTTCGAGATAATGAGTACCCTTTTCTGTCATCACTTTGTCGAAATTTTCAGTATCTCCATACACCTGATCAACAACAATTCGTGGAACTTCCGTTTCTTTCGAAACATTGTTTGTTGATGTTCGTTTGTTCGGAACTTCATCATCTTCATCATCACTACTATCAGTTTGACTCTCTTTGACACTCACATGATCGAGATCTAAAACTTTTGAAGTTGAGGGTATGTCAGTGTCAATCTTAACCAACGAATAATTACACTTTTCTTTCCTTTAGACTTAGATGTAACATTAACGACATACAACTAAGAACAATCAACATCCTCAATATCACTTATTTCGCTAATATTATCAAAATTATCTTCGATATCAGCAAAATTAGATTGAGAATCAAATGTCGATTTCTCAGTTCTTTTCAGAATTTTAATTTGTTCAGTTTTTGTCAAGGTGTCATTTACAATATCAACTAATTCATTTGCATCAAGATATTCGTCTATTTTCACAATTCCATAAGCATACCGATTATCAGGAGCTCTATCAAATTTCGCTATGGGTTTCTCACAATCATAAGAAATGTTATCAACCTTCTCTTTTTCAGAAGCTAGAAAAGGTAATAACTTCCTATGTTGTTTCTTGCTTATATCAGATGAATGATGCAAAACCATCAATTTAGCATATAGTCAGTTAGCAGAATTAAAATAGATGTTTCTTTGAGCTAACAACAATTTAACATCACTACTTAAAGAATCTCTATCACACATCAAATTTTTAATTTCCAACTCTAGATATTCAACTTTTAATTTCTTTGAATCTAACTGCTTCTGAACCTCTAGTAACTGAGAAGTTGATTACTTAGCTTCGTTACTAGCAGAGATAACCAAATTATCGAAATAAGCAACAATATCATCTAAAGCAATTAATTCAGAATCATAAGAACCTAAAGGAATATTGAAAGATTGAAGAATTAAACGTACATTTGTTGTCATGGGTGATTTGTCTCCACTTTTGGTCATAAGACAACGACCAGTCGCCACTTCTTCCTCCTCTTCTTCAAACTCTGCATACATCGCCCCATGCGTAGGATTACGCATCTCTTCATCATCAGATAACGAAGACCAAATTTGATACATACCTTCATCCTCATCTTTACCCTTCGCCACAAGAGAAATTCCTTTTACTTTTACCCTTAATTCTTCCAGTTGTTCAACATAATATGCTTCGTCTTTCACCTTATTGTTCTTTTCTTCCTTCTTTCAAAGCATACAATCACTTGACATGTGGTTAGCACCATGACAATAGTGACAGTCGATTTCGGAGTCTCCCTTGAGTTTCTTCTCAACTTGCATTTCTTCAACTTTCACATTACTCTTCTAACTTTTCTTTTTCTCTTCTCCTCTAGCTTTTGTCATGAAGCTTCCTTTTACCTCACCAGATTCGACTTTGAAATAAAAGGTTTCTTGAAAAACTTCTTCACTCTACTATTCGAGTAAAATGCAACAACTTCATCATTAGAATTTACCAAAAATCCTTCATTATCATAATCTTCCTTTTCAACTAACTCCTTCTCATTAACTTTTGACATCAAAGCTAATGGTCCTCCAAGACTCATTTTTAATTCCTTAGCAATTTCATTTACTTCTCCTTCGTGAGTTTTTAGCAAATTGTACAAGTCACTCAGCGTCGAAGTATCAAAACTCTGTTGAGTGTTCACCATTAAGGTCACATTCCTCCGTTCTTTGCGTAATCCCATGATGAAAGTAAAATTGAACTCCATGGTTGATCGTGTAATTCCATAACGATGACACTTGTAGATAAGTTTGTTCAATCGATCATAATAATCTTCAATGGATTCACCATCCTTCTGTTTGAACTCTTTCAAGTCAATCAAACAGTGTTCCACAGAATTGATCTTTGTCTTTTCACTCCCTTGGAATTTTTCTTTGAGAGTGTTCCAGATTTCCTTAGCAGATTTACAACTCCTAACATAGTTGTAAACAACTAGAGGTAATGCACCACGTAATTCCCTCATACATCTTTTCTCATGCTTCTTCAGTCTATCAGATTGATCATTAACACTTTGAGTACCAGATGAAGTACCAATTGCCTGAATATTTGTTGGAGGAAGAACACTTCCAGTGATACATGAGCAAAGCTCCTCATCTAGCCTGCTTAAGTAGTCTTCCATGCGATCAACCCACTGATCATAGTATTCAGGGATGAGCATAGGAATCTTCGTTAAAGATCCTAGCATATTAGAATAGGATGTCATTGACCTCATGTTGAAATTAGCCATGAACGTACGGATGAAATTTTTCAGAAAAACTTCAGAGATTTTGAAAACAACTAGCTGAAATGATCAGAGATTTCAAGAAGAACACTCGATCCAACAATTCAGTTGCAAAATCGAATCTTAACTGTAGATCAAAAATGATTTTCAAAACAAAAGGCGTGGAAACTATTGAATCCAAAATTCGATTCAAAATTCTTTTGATTCAGAATGAAAATAAGATCTCAGAGATCTAAAACTTTTGAAGTTGAGGGTTTGTCAGTGTCAATCTTAACCAACGAATAATTACACTTTTCTTTCCTTTAGACTTAGATGTAACATTAACGACATACAACTAAGAACAATCAACATCCTCAATATCACTTATTTCGCTAATATTATCAGAATTATCTTCGATATCAGCAAAATTAGATTGAGAATCAAATGTCGATTTCTCAGTTCTTTTCAAAATTTTAATTTGTTCAGTTTTGGTCAAGGTGTCATTTACAATATCAACTAATTCATTTGCATCAAGATATTCATCTATTTTCACAATTCCATAAGCATACCGATTATCAGGAGCTCTATCAAATTTCGCTATGGGTTTCTCACAATCGTAAGAAATGTTATCAACCTTCTCTTTTTCATAAGCTAGAAAAGGTAATAACTTCCTATGTTGTTTCTTGCTTATATCAGATGAATGATGCAAAACCATCAATTTAGCATATAGTCATTTAGCAGAATTAAAATAGATGTTTCTTTGAGCTAACAACAATTTAACATCACTACTTAAAGAATCTCTATCACACATCAAATTTTTAATTTCCAACTCTAGATATTCAACTTTTAATTTCTTTGAATCTAACTGCTTCTGAACCTCTAGTAACTGAGAAGTTGATTACTTAGCTTCGTTACTAGCAGAGATAACCAAATTATCGAAATAAGCAACAATATCATCTAAAGCAATTAATTCAGAATCATAAGAACTTAAAGGAATATTGAAAGATTGAAGAATTAAACGTACATTTGTTGTCATGGGTGATTTGTCTCCACTTTTGGTCATAAGACAACGACCAGTCGCCACTTCTTCCTCCTCTTCTTCAAACTCTGCATACATCGCCCCATGCGTAGGATTACGCATCTCTTCATCATCAGATAACGAAGACCAAATTTGATACGTACCTTCATCCTCATCTTTACCCTTCGCCACAAGAGAAATTCCTTTTACTTTTACCCTTAATTCTTCCAGTTGTTCAACATAATATGCTTCGTCTTTCACCTTATTTTTCTTTTCTTCCTTCTTTCAAAGCATACAATCACTTGACATGTGGTTAGCACCATGACAATAGTGACAGTCGATTTCGGAGTCTCCCTTGAGTTTCTTCTCAACTTGCATTTCTTCAACTTTCACATTACTCTTCTAACTTTTCTTTTTCTCTTCTCCTCTAGCTTTTGTCATGAAGCTTCCTTTTACCTCACCAGATTCGACTTTGAAATAAAAGGTTTCTTGAAAAACTTCTTCACTCTACTATTCGAGTAAAATGCAACAACTTCATCATTAGAATTTACCAAAAATCCTTCATTATCATAATCTTCCTTTTCAACTAACTCCTTCTCATTAACTTTTGACATCAAAGCTAATGGTCCTCCAAGACACATTTTTAATTCCTTAGCAATTTCATTTACTTCTCCTTCATGAGTTTTTAGCAAATTGTACAAGTCACTCAGCGTCGAAGTATCAAAACTCTGTTGAGTGTTCACCATTAAGGTCACATTCCTCCATTCTTTGCGTAATCCCATGATGAAAGTAAAATTGAACTCCATGGTTGATCGTGTAGTTCCATAACGATGGAACTTGTAGATAAGTTTGTTCAATCGATCATAATAATCTTCAATGGATTCACCATCCTTCTGTTTGAACTCTTTCAAGTCAATCAAACAGTGTTTCACAGAATTGATCTTTGTCTTTTCACTCCGTTGGAATTTTTCTTTGAGAGTGTTCCAGATTTCCTTAGCAGATTTACAACTCCTAACATGGTTGTAAACAACTAGAGGTAATGCACCACGTAATTCCCTCATACATCTTTTCTCATGCTTCTTCAGTCTATCAGATTGATCATTAACACTTTGAGTACCAGATGAAGTACCAATTGCCTGAATATTTGTTGGAGGAAGAACACTTCCAGTGATACATGAGCAAAGCTCCTCATCTAGCCCGTTTAAGTAGTCTTCCATGCGATCAACCCACTGATCATAGTATTCAGGGATGAGCATAGGAATCTTCGTTAAAGATCCTAGCAGATTAGAATAGGATGTCATTGAGCTCATGTTGAAATTAGCCATGAACGTACGGATGAAATTTTTCAGAAAAACTTCAGAGATTTTGAAAACAACTAGCTGAAACGATCAGAGATTTCAAGAAGAACGCTCGATCCAACAATTCAGTTGCAGAATCGAATCTCAACTGTAGATCAAAAATTATTTATAAAAAAAAAGCCATGGAAACTATTGAATCCAAAATTCGATTCAAAATTCTTTTCATTCAGAATGAAAATTAGATCTCAGAGATCTAAAACTATTGAAGTTGAGGGTTTGTCAGTGTCAATCTTAACCAACGAATAATTACACTTTTCTTTCCTTTAGACTTAGATGTAACATTAACGACATACAACTAAGAACAATCAACATCCTCAATATCACTTATTTCGCTAATATTATCAGAATTATCTTCGATATCAGCAAAATTTTATTGAGAATCAAATGTCGATTTCTCAGTTCTTTTCAAAATTTTAATTTGTTCAGTTTTGGTCAAGGTGTCATTCACAATATCAAATAATTCATTTGCATCAAGATATTCGTCTATTTTCACAATTCCATAAGCATACCGATTATCAGGAGCTCTATCAAATTTCGCTATGGGTTTCTCACAATCATAAGAAATGTTATCAACCTTCTCTTTTTCATAAGCTAGAAAAGGTAATAACTTCCTATGTTGTTTCTTGCTTATATCAGATGAATGATGCAAAACCATCAATTTAGCATATAGTCATTTAGCAGAATTAAAATAGATGTTTCTTTGAGCTAACAACAATTTAACATCGCTACTTAAAGAATCTCTATCACACATCAAAATTTTAATTTCCAACTCTAGATATTCAACTTTTAATTTCTTTGAATCTAACTGCTTCTGAACCTCTAGTAACTGAGAAGTTGATTACATAGCTTCGTTACTACCAGAGATAACAAAATTATTGAAATAAGCAACAATATCATCTAAAGCAATTAATTCAGAATCATAAGAACTTAAAGGAATATTGAAAGATTGAAGAATTAAACGTAGATTTGTTGTCATGGGTGATTTGTCTCCACTTTTGGTCATAAGACAGCGACCAGTCGCCACTTCGTCCTCCTCTTCTTCAAACTCTGCATACATCGCCCCATGCGTAGGATTACGCATCTCTTCATCATCAGATAACGAAGACCAAATTTGATATGTACCTTCATCCTCATCTTTACCTTTCGCCACAAGAGAAATTCCTTTTGCTTTTACCCTTAATTCTTCCAGTTGCTCAACATAATATGCTTCGTCTTTCACCTTATTTTTCTTTTCTTCCTTCTTTCAAAGCATACAATCACTTGCCATGTGGTTAGCACCATGACAATAGTGACAGTCGATTTCGGAGTCTCCCTTGAGTTTCTTCTCAACTTGCATTTCTTCAACTTTCACATGACTCTTCTAACTTTTCTTTTTCTATTCTCCTCTAGCTTTTGTCATGAAGCTTCCTTTTACCTCACCAGATTCGACTTTGAAATAAACGGTTTCTTGAATAACTTCTTCACTCTACTATTCGAGTAAAATGCAACAACTTCATCATCAGAATTTACCAAAAATCCTTCATTATCATAATCTTCCTTTTCAACTAACTCCTTCTCATTAACTTTTGACATCAAAGCTAATGGTCCTCCAAGACACATTTTCAATTCCTTAGCAATTTCATTTACTTATCCTTCATGAGTTTTTAGCAAATTGTACAAGTCACTCAGCGTCGAAGTATCAAAACTCTGTTGAGTGTTCACCATTAAGGTCACATTCCTCCGTTCTTTGCGTAATCCCATGATGAAAGTAAAATTGAACTCCATGGTTGATCGTGTAATTCCATAACGATGGCACTTGTAGATAAGTTTGTTCAATCGATCATAATAATCTTCAATGGATTCACCATCTTTCTATTTGAACTCTTTCAAGTCAATCAAACAGTGTTTCACAGAATTGATCTTTGTCTTTGCACTCCCTTGGAATTTTTCTTTGAGAGTGTTCCAGATTTCCTTAGCAGATTTACAACTCCTAACATAGTTGTAAACAGCTAGAGGTAATGCACCACGTAATTCCCTCATACATCTTTTCTCATGCTTCTTCAGTCTATCAGATTGATCATTAACGCTTTCAGTACCAGATGAAGTACCAATTGCTTGAATATTTGTTGGAGGAAGAACACTTCCAGTGATACATGAGCAAAGCTCCTCATCTAGCCCGTTTAAGTAGTCTTCCATGCGATCAACCCACTGATCATAGTATTCAGGGATGAGCATAGGAATCTTCGTTCAAGATCCTAGCAGATTAGAATAGGATGTCATTGAGCTCATGTTGAAATTAGCCATGAACGTACAGATGAAATTTTTCAGAAAAACTTCAGAGATTTTGAAAACAACTAGCTGAAACGATCAGAGATTTCAAGAAGAACACTCGATCCAACAATTCAGTTGCAGAATCGAATCTCAACTGTAGATCAAAAATTATTTTCAAAAAAAAAGCCGTGGAAACTATTGAATCCAAAATTCGATTCAAAATTCTTTTGATTCAGAATGAAAATTAGATCTCAGAGATCTAAAACTTTTGAAGTTGAGGGTTTGTCGGTGTCAATCTTAACCAACGAATAATTACACTTTTCTTTCCTTTAGACTTAGATGTAACATTAACGACATACAACTAAGAACAATCAACATCCTCAATATCACTTATTTCGCTAATATTATCAGAATTATCTTCGATATCAGCAAAATTAGATTGAGAATCAAATGTCGATTTCTCAGTTCTTTTCAAAATTTTAATTTGTTCAGTTTTGGTCAAGGTGTCATTTACAATATCAACTAATTCATTTGCATCAAGATATTCGTCTATTTTCACAATTCCATAAGCATACCGATTATCAGGAGCTCTATCAAATTTCGCTATGGGTTTCTCACAATCGTAAGAAATGTTATCAACCTTCTCTTTTTCATAAGCTAGAAAAGGTAATAACTTCCTATGTTGTTTCTTGCTTATATCAGATGAATGATGCAAAACCATCAATTTAGCATATAGTCATTTAGCAGAATTAAAATAGATGTTTCTTTGAGCTAACAACAATTTAACATCACTACTTAAAGAATCTCTATCACACATCAAAATTTTAATTTCCAACTCTAGATATTCAACTTTTAATTTCTTTGAATCTAACTGCTTCTGAACCTCTAGTAACTGAGAAGTTGATTACTTAGCTTCGTTACTAGCAGAGATAACCAAATTATCGAAATAAGCAACAATATCATCTAAAGCAATTAATTCAAAATCATAAGAACTTAAAGGAATATTGAAAGATTGAAGAATTAAACGTACAGTTGTTGTCATGGGTGATTTGTCTCCACTTTTGGTCATAAGACAACGACCAGTCGCCACTTCTTCCTCCTCTTCTTCAAACTCTGCATACATCGCCCCATGCGTAGGATTACGCATCTCTTCATCATCAGATAACGAAGACCAAATTTGATACGTACCTTCATCCTCATCTTTACCCTTCGCCACAAGAGAAATTCCTTTTACTTTTACCCTTAATTCTTCCAGTTGTTCAACATAATATGCTTCGTCTTTCACCTTACTTTTCTTTTCTTCCTTCTTTCAAAGCATACAATCACTTGACATGTGGTTAGCACCATGACAATAGTGACAGTCGATTTCGGAGTTTCCCTTGAGTTTCTTCTCAACTTGCATTTCTTCAACTTTCACATTACTCTTCTAACTTTTCTTTTTCTCTTCTCCTTTAGCTTTTGTCATGAAGCTTCCTTTTACCTCACCAGATTCGACTTTGAAATAAAAGGTTTCTTGAAAAACTTCTTCACTCTACTATTCGAGTAAAATGCAACAACTTCATCATTAGAATTTACCAAAAATCCTTCATTATCATAATCTTCCTTTTCAACTAACTCCTTCTCATTAACTTTTGACATCAAAGCTAATGGTCCTCCAAGACTCATTTTTAATTCCTTAGCAATTTCATTTACTTATCCTTCATGAGTTTTTAGCAAATTGTACAAGTCACTCAGCGTCGAAGTATCAAAACTCTGTTGAGTGTTCACCATTAAGGTCACATTCCTCCGTTCTTTGCGTAATCCCATGATGAAAGTAAAATTGAACTCCATGGTTGATCGTGTAATTCCATAACGATGGCACTTGTAGATAAGTTTGTTCAATCGATCATAATAATCTTCAATGGATTCACCATCCTTCTATTTGAACTCTTTCAAGTCAATCAAACAGTGTTTCACAGAATTGATCTTTGTCTTTGCACTCCCTTGGAATTTTTCTTTGAGAGTGTTCCAGATTTCCTTAGCAGATTTACAACTCCTAACATCTTTTCTCATGCTTCTTCAGTCTATCAGATTGATCATTAACACTTTCAGTACCAGATGAAGTACAAAATAAAAAAAGAAAGAACAAATTCGAACCGGCCTTTCCTTTGATAGTCGACAAGCTTGACTTATAGCGAATTCCATAGAATTGGGCCGGCCGCCTGGAATCAAAAGACTTTCGAACCCGTTGAAGATCCTTGTGGCTCCGGATTCCTCCAATCCAGCCGATTCCGAATCGACCAATTCCAGGATCTTTTGCAGCGAAGGCCTGTCATCGAATTCTTTAAACCTTCCAGTGATACATGAGCAAAGCTCCTCATCTAGCCCGTTTAAGTAGTCTTCCATGCGATCAACCCACTGATCATAGTATTCAGGGATGAGCATAGGAATCTTCGTTAAAGATCCTAGCAGATTAGAATAGGATGTCATTGAGCTCATCTTGAAATTAGCCATGAACGTACGGATGAAATTTTTCAGAAAAACTTCAGAGATTTTGAAAACAACTAGCTGAAACGATCAGAGAATTCAAGAAGAACACTCGATCCAACAATTCAGTTGCAGAATCGAATCTCAACTGTAGATCAAAAATTATTTTCAAAAAAAAAGCCGTGGAAACTATTGAATCCAAAATTCGATTCAAAATTCTTTTGATTCAGAATGAAAATTCGATCTCAGAGATCTAAAACTTTTGAAGTTGAGGGTTTGTCAGTGTCAATCTTAACCAACGAATAATTACACTTTTCTTTCCTTTAGACTTAGATGTAACATTAACGACATACAACTAAGAACAATCAACATCCTCAATATCACTTATTTCGCTAATATTATCAGAATTATCTTCGATATCAGCAAAATTAGATTGAGAATCAAATGTCGATTTCTAAGTTCTTTTCAAAATTTTAATTTGTTCAGTTTTGGTCAAGGTGTCATTCACAATATCAACTAATTCATTTGCATCAAGATATTCGTCTATTTTCACAATTCCATAAGCATACCGATTATCAGGAGCTCTATCAAATTTCGCTATGGGTTTCTCACAATCATAAGAAATGTTATCAACCTTCTCTTTTTCATAAGCTAGAAAAGGTAATAACTTCCTATGTTGTTTCTTGCTTATATTAGATGAATGATGCAAAACCATCAATTTAGCATATAGTCATTTAGCAGAATTAAAATAGATGTTTCTTTGAACTAACAACAATTTAACATCACTACTTAAAGAATCTCTATCACACATCAAAATTTTAATTTCCAACTCTAGATATTCAACTTTTAATTTCTTTGAATCTAACTGCTTCTGAACCTCTAGTAACTGAGAAGTTGATTACTTAGCTTCGTTACTAGCAGAGATAACCAAATTATCGAAATAAGCAACAATATCATCTAAAGCAATTAATTCAGAATCATAAGAACTTAAAGGAATATTGAAAGATTGAAGAATTAAACGTACAGTTGTTGTCATGGGTGATTTGTCTCCACTTTTGGTCATAAGACAACGACCAGTCGCCACTTCTTCCTCCTCTTCTTCAAACTCTGCATACATCGCCCCATGCGTAGGATTACGCATCTCTTCATCATCAGATAACGAAGACCAAATTTGATACGTACCTTAATCCTCTTCTGTACCCTTCGCCACAAGAGAAATTCCTTTTACTTTTACCCTTAATACTTCCAGTTGTTCAACATAATATGCTTCGTCTTTCACCTTATTTTTCTTTTCTTCTTTCTTTCAAAGCATACAATCACTTGACATGTGGTTAGCACCATGACAATAGTGACAGTCGATTTCGGGGTCTCCCTTGAGTTTCTTCTCAACTTGCATTTCTTCAACTTTCACATTACTCTTCTAACTTTTCTTTTTCGCTTCTCCTCTAGCTTTTGTCATGAAGCTTCCTTTTACCTCACCAGATTCGACTTTGAAATAAAAGGTTTCTTGAAAAACTTCTTCACTCTACTATTCGAGTAAAATGCAACAACTTCATCATTAGAATTTACCAAAAATCCTTCATTATCATAATCTTCCTTTTCAACTAACTCCTTCTCATTAACTTTTGACATCAAAGTTAATGGTCCTCCAAGACTCATTTTTAATTCCTTAGCAATTTCATTTACTTATCCTTCATGAGTTTTTAGCAAATTATACAAGTCACTCAGCGTCGAAGTATCAAAACTTTGTTGAGTGTTCACCATTAAGGTCACATTCCTCCATTCTTTGCGTAATCCCATGATGAAAGTAAAATTGAACTCCATGGTTGATCGTGTAGTTCCATAACGATGGCACTTGTAGATAAGTTTGTTCAATTGATCATAATATTCTTCAACGGATTCACCATCCTTCTGTTTGAACTCTTTCAAGTCAATCAAACAGTGTTTCACAGAATTGATCTTTGTCTTTTCACTCCCTTGGAATTTTTCTTTGAGAGTGTTCCAGATTTCCTTAGCAGATTTACAACTCCTAACATGGTTGTAAACAACTAGAGGTAATGCACCACGTAATTCCCTCATACATCTTTTCTCATGCTTCTTCAGTCTATCAGATTGATCATTAACACTTTGAGTACCAGATGAAGTACCAATTGCCTGAATATTTGTTGGAGGAAGAACACTTCTAGTGATAAATGAGCAAAGCTCCTCATCTAGCCCGTTTAAGTAGTCTTCCATGCGATCAACCCACTGATCATAGTATTCAGGGATGAGCATAGGAATCTTCGTTCAAGATCCTAGCAGATTAGAATAGGATGTCATTGAGCTCATGTTGAAATTAGCCATGAACGTACGGATGAAATTTTTCAGAAAAACTTCAGAGATTTTGAAAACAACTAGCTGAAACGATCAGAGATTTCAAGAAGAACACTCGATCCAACAATTCAGTTGCAGAGTCGAATCTCAACTGTAGATCAAAAATGATTTTCAAAACAAAAGGTGTGGAAACTATTGAATCCAAAATTCGATTCAAAATTCTTTTGATTCAGAATGTAAATTAAATCTCAGAGATCTAAAACTTTTGAAGTTGAGGGTTTGTCAGTGTCAATCTTAACCAACGAATAATTACACTTTTCTTTCCTTTAGACTTAGATGTAACATTAACGACATACAACTAAGAACAATCAACATCCTCAATATCACTTATTTCGCTAATATTATCAGAATTATCTTCGATATCAGCAAAATTAGATTGAGAATCAAATGTCGATCTCTCAGTTCTTTTCAAAATTTTAATTTGTTCAGTTTTGGTAAAGGTGTCATTCACAATATCAACTAATTCATTTGCATCAAGATATTCGTCTATTTTCACAATTCCATAAGCATACCGATTATCAGGAGCTCTATCAAATTTCGCTATGGGTTTCTCACAATCATAAGAAATGTTATCAACCTTCTCTTTTTCATAAGCTAGAAAAGGTAATAACTTCCTATGTTGTTTCTTTCTTATATCAGATGAATGATGCAAAACCATCAATTTAGCATATAGTCATTTAGCAGAATTAAAATAGATGTTTCTTTGAGCTAACAACAATTTAACATCGCTACTTAAAGAATCTCTATCACACATCAAATTTTTAATTTCCAACTCTAGATATTCAACTTTTAATTTCTTTGAATCTAACTGCTTCTGAACCTCTAGTAACTGAGAAGTTGATTACATAGCTTCGTTACTACCAGAGATAACAAAATGATCGAAATAAGCAACAATATCATCTAAAGCAATTAATTCTGAATCATAAGAACTTAAAGGAATATTGAAAGATTGAAGAATTAAACGTACATTTGTTGTCATGGGTGATTTGTCTCCACTTTTGGTCATAAGACAGCGACCAGTCGCCACTTCGTCCTCCTCTTCTTCAAACTCTGCATACATCGCCCCATGCGTAGGATTACGCATCTCTTCATCATCAGATAACGAAGACCAAATTTGATACGTACCTTCATCCTCATCTTTACCTTTCGCCACAAGAGAAATTCCTTTTTCTTTTACCCTTAATTCTTCCAGTTGTTCAACATAATATGCTTCGTCTTTCACCTTATTTTTCTTTTCTTCCTTCTTTCAAAGCATACAATCACTTGACATGTGGTTAGCACCATGACAATAGTGACAGTCGATTTCGGAGTCTCCCTTGAGTTTCTTCTCAACTTGCATTTCTTCAACTTTCACATGACTCTTCTAACTTTTCTTTTTCTATTCTCCTCTAGCTTTTGTCATGAAGCTTCCTTTTACCTCACCAGATTCGACTTTGAAATAAACGGTTTCTTGAATAACTTCTTCACTCTACTATTCGAGTAAAATGCAACAACTTCATCATCAGAATTTACAAAAAATCCTTCATTATCATAATCTTCCTTTTCAACTAACTCCTTCTCATTAACTTTTGACATCAAAGCTAATGGTCCTCCAAGACACATTTTCAATTCCTTAGCAATTTCAGTTACTTCTCCTTCATGAGTTTTTAGCAAATTGTACAAGTCACTCAGCGTCGAAGTATCAAAACTCTGTTGAGTGTTCACCATTAAGGTCACATTCCTCCGTTCTTTGCGTAATCCCATGATGAAAGTAAAATTGAACTCCATGGTTGATCGTGTAATTCCATAACGATGGCACTTGTAGATAAGTTTGTTCAATCGATCATAATAATCTTCAATGGATTCACCATCCTTCTATTTGAACTCTTTCAAGTCAATCAAACAGTGTTTCACAGAATTGATCTTTGTCTTTGCACTCCCTTGGAATTTTTCTTTGAGAGTGTTCCAGATTTCCTTAGCAGATTTACAACTCCTAACATAGTTGTAAACAGCTAGAGGTAATGCACCACGTAATTCCCTCATACATCTTTTCTCATGCTTCTTCAGTCTATCAGATTGATCATTAACACTTTGAGTACCAGATGAAGTACCAATTGCCTGAATATTTGTTGGAGGAAGAACACTTCCAGTGATACATGAGCAAAGCTCCTCATCTAGCCCGTTTAAGTAGTCTTCCATGCGATCAACCCACTGATCATAGTATTCAGGGATCAGCATAGGAATCTTTGTTGAAGATCCTAGCAGATTAGAATAGGATGTCATTGAGCTCATGTTGAAATTAGCCATGAACGTACGGATGAAATTTTTCAGAAAAACATCAGAGATTTTGAAAACAACTAGCTGAAACGATCAGAGATTTCAAGAAGAACACTCGATCCAACAATTCAGTTGCAGAATCGAATCTCAACTATAGATCAAAAATGATTTTCAAAACAAAAGGCGTGGAAACTATTGAATCCAAAATTCGATTCAAAATTCTTTTGATTCAGAATGAAAATAAGATCTCAGAGATCTAAAACTTTTGAAGTTGAGGGTTTGTCAGTGTCAATCTTAACCAACGAATAATTACACTTTTCTTTCCTTTAGACTTAGATGTAACATTAACGACATACAACTAAGAACAATCAACATCCTCAATATCACTTATTTCGCTAATATTATCAAAATTATCTTCGATATCAGCAAAATTAGATTGAGAATCAGATGTCGATTTCTCAGTTCTTTTCAAAATTTTAATTTGTTCAGTTTTGGTCAAGGTGTCATTCACAATATCAACTGATTCATTTGCATCAAGGTATTCGTCTATTTTCACAATTCCATAAGCATACCGATTATCAGGAGCTCTATCAAATTTCGCTATGGGTTTCTCACAATCATAAGAAATGTTATCAACCTTCTCTTTTTCATAAGCTAGAAAAGGTAATAACTTCCTATGTTGTTTCTTGCTTATATCAGATGAATGATGCAAAACCATCAATTTAGCATATAGTCATTTAGTAGAATTAAAATAGATGTTTCTTTGAGCTAACAACAATTTAACATCGCTACTTAAAGAATCTCTATCACACATCAAATTTTTAATTTCCAACTCTAGATATTCAACTTTTAATTTCTTTGAATCTAACTGCTTCTGAACCTCTAGTAACTGAGAAGTTGATTACATAGCTTCGTTACTACCAGAGATAACAAAATGATCGAAATAAGCAACAATATCATCTAAAGCAATTAATTCAGAATCATAAGAACTTAAAGGAATATTGAAAGATTGAAGAATTAAACGTACATTTGTTGTCATGGGTGATTTGTCTCCACTTTTGGTCATAAGACAGCGACCAGTCGCCACTTCGTCCTCCTCTTCTTCAAACTCTGCATACATCGCCCCATGCGTAGGATTACGCATCTCTTCATCATCAGATAACGAAGACCAAATTTGATACGTACCTTCATCCTCATCTTTACCTTTCGCCACAAGAGAAATTCCTTTTGCTTTTACCCTTAATTCTTCCAGTTGTTCAACATAATATGCTTCGTCTTTCACCTTATTTTTCTTTTCTTCCTTCTTTCAAAGCATACAATCACTTGCCATGTGGTTAGCACCATGACAATAGTGACAGTCGATTTCGGAGTCTCCCTTGAGTTTCTTCTCAACTTGTATTTCTTCAACTTTCACATCACTATTCTAACTTTTCTTTTTCTCTTCTCCTCTAGCTTTTGTCATGAAGCTTCCTTTTACCCACCAGATTCGACTTTGAAATAAAAGGTTTCTTCAAAAACTTCTTCACTCTACTATTCGAGTAAAATGCAACAACTTCATCATCAGAATTTACTAAAAATCCTTCATTATCATAATCTTCCTTTTCAACTAACTCCTTCTCATTAACTTTTGACATCAAAGCTAATGGTCCTCCAATACTCATTTTCAATTCCTTAGCAATTTCATTTACTTCTCCTTCATGAGTTGTAAGAAAATTGTACAAGTCACTCAGCGTCGAAGTATCAAAACCCTTTTGAGTGTTCACCATTAAGGTCACATTCCTCCGTTCTTTGCGTAATCCCATGATGAAAGTAAAATTGAACTCCATGGTTGATCATGTAATTCCATAACGATGGCACTTGTAGGTAAGTTTGTTCAATCGATCATAATAATCTTCAATGGATTCACCATCCTTCTGTTTGAACTCTTTCAAGTCAATCAAACAGTGTTCCACAGAATTGATCTTTGTCTTTTCACTCCCTTGGAATTTTTCTTTGAGAGTGTTCCAGATTTCCTTAGCAGATTTACAACTCCTAACATAGTTGTAAACAACTAGAGGTAATGCACCACGTAATTCCCTCATACATCTTTTCTCATGCTTCTTCAGTCTATCAGATTGATCATTAACACTTTGAGTACCAGATGAAGTACCAATTGCCTGAATATTTGTTGGAGGAAGAACACTTCCAGTGATACATGAGCAAAGCTCCTCATCTAGCCCGCTTAAGTAGTCTTCCATGCGATCAACCCACTGATCATAGTATTCAGGGATGAGCATAGGAATCTTCGTTAAAGATCCTAGCAGATTAGAATAGGATGTCATTAAGCTCATGTTGAAATTAGCCATGAACGTACGGATGAAATTTTTTAGAAAAACTTCAGAGATTTTGAAAACAACTAGCTGAAATGATCAGAGATTTCAAGAAGAACACTCGATCCAACAATTCAGTTGCAAAATCGAATCTTAACTGTAGATCAAAAATGATTTTCAAAACAAAAGGCGTGGAAACTATTGAATCCAAAATTCGATTCAAAATTCTTTTGATTCAGAATGAAAATAAGCTCTCAGAGATCTAAAACTTTTGAAGTTGAGGGTTTGTCAGTGTCAATCTTAACCAACGAATAATTACACTTTTCTTTCCTTTAGACTTAGATGTAACATTAACGACATACAACTAAGAAAAATCAACATCCTCAATATCACTTATTTCGCTAATATTATCAGAATTATCTTCGATATCAGCAAAATTAGATTGAGAATCAAATGTCGATTTCTCAGTTCTTTTCAAAATTTTAATTTGTTCAGTTTTGGTCAAGGTGTCATTCACAATATCAACTAATTCATTTGCATCAAGATATTCGTCTATTTTCACAATTCCATAAGCATACCGATTATCAGGAGCTCTATCAAATTTCGCTATGAGTTTCTCACAATCATAAGAAATGTTATCAACCTTCTCTTTTTCATAAGCTAGAAAAGGTAGTAACTTCCTATGTTGTTTCTTGCTTATATCAGATGAATGATGCAAAACCATCAATTTAGCATATAGTCATTTAGCAGAATTAAAATAGATGTTTCTTTGAGCTAACAACAATTTAACATCGCTACTTAAAGAATCTCTATCACACATCAAATTTTTAATTTCCAACTCTAGATATTCAACTTTTAATTTCTTTGAATCTAACTGCTTCTGAAACTCTAGTAACTGAGAAGTTGATTACATAGCTTCGTTACTACCAGAGATAACAAAATTATCGAAATAAGCAACAATATCATCTAAAGCAATTAATTCAAAATCATAAGAACTTAAAGGAATATTGAAAGATTGAAGAATTAAACGTACATTTGTTGTCATGGGTGATTTGTCTCCACTTTTGGTGATAAGACAGCGACCAGTCGCCACTTCGTCCTCCTCTTCTTCAAACCCTGCATACATCGCCCCATGCGTAGGATTACGCATCTCTTCATCATCAGATAACGAAGACCAAATTTGATACGTACCTTCATCCTCATCTTTACCTTTCGCCACAAGAGAAATTCCTTTTGCTTTTACCCTTAATTATTCCAGTTGTTCAACATAATATGCTTCGTCTTTCACCTTATTTTTCTTTTCTTCCTTCTTTCAAAGCATACAATCACTTGCCATGTGGTTAGCACCATGACAATAGTGACAGTCGATTTCGGAGTCTCCCTGGAGTTTCTTCTCAATTTGCATTTCTTCAACTTTCACATCACTCTTCTAACTTTTCTTTTTCTCTTCTCCTCTAGCTTTTGTCATGAAGCTTCCTTTTACCCACCAGATTCGACTTTGAAATAAAAGGTTTCTTGAAAAACTTCTTCACTCTACTATTCGAGTAAAATACAACAACTTCATCATCAGAATTTACCAAAAATCCTTCATTATCATAATCTTCCTTTTCAACTAACTCCTTCTCATTAACTTTTGACATAAAAGCTAATGGTCCTCCAAGACTCATCTTCAATTCCTTAGCAATTTCATTTACTTCTCCTTCATGAGTTGTTAGCAAATTGTACAAGTCACTCAGCGTCGAAGTATCAAAACTCTGTTCAGTGTTCACCATTAAGGTCACATTCCTCCGTTCTTTGCGTAATCCCATGATGAAAGTAAAATTGAACTCCATGGTTGATCATGTAATTCCAGAACGATGGCACATGTAGATAAGTTTGTTCAATCGATCCTAATAATCTTCAATGGATTCACCATCCTTCTGTTTGAACTCTTTCAATTCAATCAAACAGTGTTTCACAGAATTGATCTTTGTCTTTTCACTCCCTTGGAATTTTTCTTTGAGAGTGTTCCAGATTTCCTTAGCAGATTTACAACTCCTGACATAGTTGTAAACAACTAGAGGTAATGCGCCACGTAATTCCCTGATACATCTTTTCTCATGCTTCTTCAGTCTATCAGATTGATCATTAACACTTTGAGTACCAGATGAAGTACCAATTGCCTGAATATTTGTTGGAGGAAGAACACTTCCAGTGAAACATGAGCAAAGCTCTTCATCTAGCCCGTTTAAGTAGTCTTCCATGCGATCAACCCACTAATCATAGTATTCAGGGATGAGCATAGGAATCTTCGTTGAAGATCCTAGCAGATTAGAATAGGATGTCATTGAGCTCATTTTGAAATTAGCCATGAACCTACGGATGAAATTTTTCAGAAAAACTTCAGAGATTTTGAAAACAACTAGCAGAAATGATTAGAGATTTCAAGAAGAACACTCGATCCAACAATTCAGTTGCAGAATCGAATCTTAACTGTAGATCAAAAATGATTTTCAAAACAAAAGGCGTGGAAACTATTGAATCCAAAATTCGATTCAAAATTCTTTTGATTCAGAATGAAAATAAGATCTCAGAGATCTAAAACTTTTGAAGTTGAGGGTTTGTCAGTGTCAATCTTAACCAACGAATAATTACACTTTTCTTTCCTTTAGACTTAGATGTAACATTAACGACATACAACTAAGAACAATCAACATCCTCAATATCACTTATTTCGCTAAGATTATCAGAATTATCTTCGATATCAGCAAAATTAGATTGAGAATCAAATGTCGATTTCTCAGTTCTTTTCAAAATTTTAATTTGTTCAGTTTTGGTCAAGGTGTCATTCACAATATCAACTAATTCATTTGCATCAAGATATTCGTCTATTTTCACAATTCCATAAGCATACCGATTATCAGGAGCTCTATCAAATTTCGCTATGGGTTTCTCACAATCATAAGAAATGTTATCAACCTTCTCTTTTTCATAAGCTAGAAAAGGTAGTAACTTCCTATGTTGTTTCTTGCTTATATCAGATGAATGATGCAAAACCATCAATTTAGCATATAGTCATTTAGCAGAATTAAAATAGATGTTTCTTTGAGCTAACAACAATTTAACATCGCTACTTAAAGAATCTCTATCACACATCAAATTTTTAATTTCCAACTCTAGATATTCAACTTTTAATTTCTTTGAATCTAACTGCTTCTGAAACTCTAGTAACTGAGAAGTTGATTACATAGCTTCATTACTACCAGAGATAACAAAATTATCGAAATAAGCAACAATATCATCTAAAGCAATTAATTCAAAATCATAAGAACTTAAAGGAATATTGAAAGATTGAAGAATTAAACGTACATTTGTTGTCATGGGTGATTTGTCTCCACTTTTGGTGATAAGACAGCGACCAGTCGCCACTTCGTCCTCCTCTTCTTCAAACCCTGCATACATCGCCCCATGCGTAGGATTACGCATCTCTTCATCATCAGATAACGAAGACCAAATTTGATACGTACCTTCATCCTCATCTTTACCTTTCGCCACAAGAGAAATTCCTTTTGCTTTTACCCTTAATTATTCCAGTTGTTCAACATAATATGCTTCGTCTTTCACCTTATTTTTCTTTTCTTCCTTCTTTCAAAGCATACAATCACTTGCCATGTGGTTAGCACCATGACAATAGTGACAGTCGATTTCGGAGTCTCCCTTGAGTTTCTTCTCAACTTTCACATCACTATTCTAACTTTTCTTTTTCTCTTCTCCTCTAGCTTTTGTCATGAAGCTTCCTTTTACCCACCAGATTCGACTTTGAAATAAAAGGTTTCTTCAAAAACTTCTTCACTCTACTATTCGAGTAAAATGCAACAACTTCATCATCAGAATTTACTAAAAATCCTTCATTATCATAATCTTCCTTTTCAACTAACTCCTTCTCATTAACTTTTGACATCAAAGCTAATGGTCCTCCAAGACTCATTTTCATTTCCTTAGCAATTTCATTTACTTCTCCTTCATGAGCTGTAAGCAAATTGTACAAGTCACTCAGCATCGAAGTATCATAACCCTTTTGAGTGTTCACCATTAAGGTCACATTCCTCCGTTCTTTGCGTAATCCCATGATGAAAGTAAAATTGAACTCCATGGTTGATCATGTAATTCCAGAACGATGGCACTTGTAGATAAGTTTGTTCAATCGGTCATAATAATCTTCAATGGATTCACCATCCTTCTGTTTGAACTCTTTCAAGTCAATCAAAAAGTGTTCCACAGAATTGATCTTTGTCTTTTCACTCCCTTGGAATTTTTCTTTGAGAGTGTTCCAGATTTCCTTAGCAGATTTACAACTCCTAACATAGTTGTAAACAACTAGAGGTAATGCACCACGTAATTCCCTCATACATCTTTTCTCATGCTTCTTCAGTCTATCAGATTGATCATTAACACTTTGAGTACCAGATGAAGTACCAATTGCCTGAATATTTGTTGGAGGAAGAACACTTCCAGTGATACATGAGCAAAGCTCCTCATCTAGCCTGCTTAAGTAGTCTTCCATGCGATCAACCCACTGATCATAGTATTCAGGGATGAGCATAGGAATCTTCGTTAAAGATCGTAGCAGATTAGAATAGGATGTCATTGAGCTCATGTTGAAATTAGCCATGAACGTACGGATGAAATTTTTCAGAAAAACTTCAGAGATTTTGAAAACAACTAGCTGAAATGATCAGAGATTTCAAGAAGAACACTCGATCCAACAATTCAGTTGCAAAAACGAATCTTAACTGTAGATCAAAAATGATTTTCAAAACAAAAGGCGTGGAAACTATTGAATCCAAAATTCGATTCAAAATTCTTTTGATTCAGAATGAAAATAAGATCTCAGAGATCTAAAACTTTTGAAGTTGAGGGTTTGTCAGTGTCAATCTTAACCAACGAATAATTACACTTTTCTTTCCTTTAGACTTAGATGTAACATTAACGACATACAACTAAGAACAATCAACATCCTCAATATCACTTATTTCGCTAATATTATCAGAATTATCTTCGATATCAGCAAAATTAGATTGAGAATCAAATGTCGATTTCTCAGTTCTTTTCAAAATTTTAATTTGTTCAGTTTTGGTCAAGGTGTCATTCACAATATCAACTAATTCATTTGCATCAAGATATTCGTCTATTTTCACAATTCCATAAGCATACCGATTATCAGGAGCTCTATCAAATTTCGCTATGGGTTTCTCACAATCATAAGAAATGTTATCAACCTTCTCTTTTTCATAAGCTAGAAAAGGTAGTAACTTCCTATGTTGTTTCTTGCTTATATCAGATGAATGATGCAAAACCATCAATTTAGCATATAGTCATTTAGCAGAATTAAAATAGATGTTTCTTTGAGCTAACAACAATTTAACATCGCTACTTAAAGAATCTCTATCACACATCAAATTTTTAATTTCCAACTCTAGATATTCAACTTTTAATTTCTTTGAATCTAACTGCTTCTGAAACTCTAGTAACTGAGAAGTTGATTACATAGCTTCGTTACTACCAGAGATAACAAAATTATCGAAATAAGCAACAATATCATCTAAAGCAATTAATTCAAAATCATAAGAACTTAAAGGAATATTGAAAGATTGAAGAATTAAACGTACATTTGTTGTCATGGGTGATTTGTCTCCACTTTTGGTGATAAGACAGCGACCAGTCGCCACTTCGTCCTCCTCTTCTTCAAACCCTGCATACATCGCCCCATGCGTAGGATTACGCATCTCTTCATCATCAGATAAAGAAGACCAAATTTGATACGTACCTTCATCCTCATCTTTACCTTTCGCCACAAGAGAAATTCCTTTTGCTTTTACCCTTAATTATTCCAGTTGTTCAACATAATATGCTTCGTCTTTCACCTTATTTTTCTTTTCTTCCTTCTTTCAAAGCATACAATCACTTGCCATGTGGTTAGCACCATGACAATAGTGACAGTCGATTTCGGAGTCTCCCTTGAGTTTCTTCTCAATTTGCATTTCTTCAACTTTCACATCACTCTTCTAACTTTTCTTTTTATCTTCTCCTCTAGCTTTTGTCATGAAGCTTCCTTTTACCCACCAGATTCGACTTTGAAATAAAAGGTTTCTTGAAAAACTTCTTCACTCTACTATTCGAGTAAAATACAACAACTTCATCATCAGAATTTACCAAAAATCCTTCATTATCATAATCTTCCTTTTCAACTAACTCCTTCTCATTAACTTTTGACATCAAAGCTAATGGTCCTCCAAGACTCATCTTCAATTCCTTAGCAATTTCATTTACTTCTCCTTCATGAGTTGTTAGCAAATTGTACAAGTCACTCAGCGTCGAAGTATCAAAACTCTGTTGAGTGTTCACCATTAAGGTCACATTCCTCCGTTCTTTGCGTAATCCCATGATGAAAGTAAAATTGAACTCCATGGTTGATCATGTAATTCCAGAACGATGGCACATGTAGATAAGTTTGTTCAATCGATCCTAATAATCTTCAATGGATTCACCATCCTTCTGTTTGAACTCTTTCAATTCAATCAAACAGTGTTTCACAGAATTGATCTTTGTCTTTTCACTCCCTTGGAATTTTTCTTTGAGAGTGTTCCAGATTTCCTTAGCAGATTTACAACTCCTGACATAGTTGTAAACAACTAGAGGTAATGCGCCACGTAATTCCCTGATACATCTTTTCTCATGCTTCTTCAGTCTATCAGATTGATCATTAACACTTTGAGTACCAGATGAAGTACCAATTGCCTGAATATTTGTTGGAGGAAGAACACTTCCAGTGAAACATGAGCAAAGCTCCTCATCTAGCCCGTTTAAGTAGTCTTCCATGCGATCAACCCACTAATCATAGTATTCAGGGATGAGCATAGGAATCTTCGTTGAAGATCCTAGCAGATTAGAATAGGATGTCATTGAGCTCATTTTGAAATTAGCCATGAACCTACGGATGAAATTTTTCAGAAAAACTTCAGAGCTTTTGAAAACAACTAGCAGAAATGATTAGAGATTTCAAGAAGAACACTCGATCCAACAATTCAGTTGCAGAATCGAATCTTAACTGTAGATCAAAAATGATTTTCAAAACAAAAGGCGTGGAAACTATTGAATCCAAAATTCGATTCAAAATTCTTTTGATTCAGAATGAAAATAAGATCTCAGAGATCTAAAACTTTTGAAGTTGAGGGTTTGTCAGTGTCAATCTTAACCAACGAATAATTACACTTTTCTTTCCTTTAGACTTAGATGTAACATTAACGACATACAACTAAGAACAATCAACATCCTCAATATCACTTATTTCGCTAAGATTATCAGAATTATCTTCGATATCAGCAAAATTAGATTGAGAATCAAATGTCGATTTCTCAGTTCTTTTCAAAATTTTAATTTGTTCAGTTTTGGTCAAGGTGTCATTCACAATATCAACTAATTCATTTGCATCAAGATATTCGTCTATTTTCACAATTCCATAAGCATACCGATTATCAGGAGCTCTATCAAATTTCGCTATGGGTTTCTCATAATCATAAGAAATGTTATCAACCTTCTCTTTTTCATAAGCTAGAAAGGGTAATAACTTCCTATGTTGTTTCTTGCTTATATCAGATGAATGATGCAAAACCATCAATTTAGCATATAGTCATTTAGCAGAATTAAAATAGATGTTTCTTTGAGCTAACAACAATTTAACATCACTACTTAAAGAATCTCTATCACACATCAAATTTTTAATTTCCAACTCTAGATATTCAAATTTTAATTTCTTTGAATCTAACTGCTTCTAAACCTCTAGTAACTGAGAAGTTGATTACTTAGCTTCGTTACTAGCAGAGATAACCAAATTATCGAAATAAGCAACAATATCATCTAGAGCAATTTATTCAGAATCATAAGAACTTAAAGGAATATTGAAAGATTGAAGAATTAAACGTACATTTGTTGTCATGGGTGATTTGTCTCCACTTTTGGTCATAAGACAGCGACCGGTCGCCACTTCGTCCTCCTCTTCTTCAAACTCTGCATACATCGCCCCATGCGTAGGATTACGCATCTCTTCATCATCAGATATCGAAGACCAAATTTGATACGTACCTTCATCCTTATATTTAGCTTTCGCCACAAGAGAAATTCCTTTTGCTTTTACCCTTAATTCTTCCAGTCGTTCAACATAATATGCTTCGTCTTTCACCTTATTTTTCTTTTCTTCCTTCTTTCAAAGCATACAATCACTTGCCATGTGTTTAGCACCATGACAATCGTGACAGTCGATTTCGGAGTCTCCCTTGAGTTTCTTCTCAACTTGCATTTCTTCAGCTTTCACATCACTCTTCTAACTTTTCTTTTTCTCTTCTCGTCTAACTTTTTTCACGAAGCTTCCTTTTACCTCACCAGATTCGACTTTGAAATAAAAGGTTTCTTGAAAAACTTCTTCACTCTACTATTCGAGTAAAATGCAACAACTTCATCATCAGAATTTACCAAAAATCCTTCATTATCTTAATCTTCCTTTTCAACTAACTCCTTCTCATTAACTTTTGACATCAAAGCTAATGGTCCTCCAAGACTCATTTTCAATTCCTTTGCAATTGCATTTACTTCTCCTTCATGAGTTTTTATCAAATTGTACAAGTCACTCAGCGTCGAAGTATCAAAACTTTGTTGAGTGTTCACCATTAAGGTCACATTCCTCCGTTCTTTGCGTAATCCCATGATGAAAGTAAAATTGAACTCCATGGTTGATCATGTAATTCCAGAACGATGGCACTTGTAGATAAGTTTGTTCAATCGGTCATAATAATCTTCAATGGATTCACCATCCTTCTGTTTGAACTCTTTCAAGTCAATCAAACAGTGTTCCACAGAATTGATCTTTGTCTTTTCACTCCCTTGGAATTTTTCTTTGAGAGTGTTCCAGATTTCCTTAGCAGATTTACAACTCGTAACATAGTTGTAAACAACTAGAGGTAATGCACCACGTAATTCCCTCATACATCTTTTCTCATGCTTCTTCAGTCTATCAGATTGATCATTAACACTTTGAGTACCAGATGAAGTACCAATTGCCTGAATATTTGTTGGAGGAAGAACACTTCCAGTGATACATGAGCAAAGCTCCTCATCTAGCCCGTTTAAGTAGTCTTCCATGCGATCAACCCACTGATCATAGTATTTAGGGTTGAGCATAGGAATCTTCGTTGAAGATCCTAGCAGATTCGAATAGGATGTCATTGAGCTCATGTTGAAATTAGCCATGAACGTACGGATGAAATTTTTCAGAAAAACTTCAGAGATTTTGAAAACAACTAGCTGAAACGATCAGAGATTTCAAGAAGAACAGTCGATCCAACAATTCAGTTGCAGAATCGAATCTCAATTGTAGATCAAAAATGATTTTCAAAACAAAAGGCGTGGAAACTATTGAATCCAAAATTCGATTCAAAATTCTTTTGATTCAGAATGAAAATCAGATCTCAGAGATATGATTCCTGCTCTGATACCAATTGAAAAAGTATTGAATCGAGTAATGAAAATAGAATCAGAGTTAAGAGAATTAAGAACACCGAGAGTAAATAAGATCTTGTTTTAACTATTATGCTTCACGATACAGAGAGAATTAGACAAAATACCGACTCCAAAATTCTTATCTATCTCTAAGTATCATCTCCTATTTATAGGAGATAAGTAAAGCATACAAAACATACAAAGGACTTGAAACTTAAGCTTCAATACTAAAATGCCTTTGTAAATAACATTACATAATTTCGATGCCTTACAACTATACTTCGACCCTTACAGTTTTGGTTTCAGGTACTTCCACTAGCAAGGGGAATAGCTCGGGATGACTGCATGGCACACACCACGGTTTTAGCCTGGGATGTTTAGACTCTGGTATTTTGTTACATGATTTGGATACAGTATTTGACATGATGTTTTGAGATACACAATTTATGATTTCCTTTATGGTGAATGATAAGTTATAGTTTTTCTTAAATGTTTTAAAACGAAAATTTTGGGCTGTATTTTTGGGATATTTCACCTTCACCTCTTTCACAAGTAACAGTTAAAGGTGATTTAGTCATATTTCCAAGCAAACACGACTCGCATGTATCATCTGACCTTAGGTCAAATGATTCCAACACTTCATCCTTTTAGAGTTTAGCAATGTGCTTCTTGTTGACATGTCCAAGATGACAATGCCATAAGGATGCTTTGTCTAAATCATTAGACCTATCAATTTATAACACACTATTTCCTAAATTATCTACAACCATCATAGTTTCATATACACCATAACAAGGCAATGCTTCAAAATAAAATACACCATTATAAGAAGCATTAATAGATCCACTACTAAGCATTAAAGAATAAACGTCGATCTTGGTAACTGGTGACGATCTCTTGGTCCCCATTGTCAGGTTCATCTTCCCGAGCTCTACATCATCACTTCTTAGTCCCTGCAAGTCAGAGAAAATGTGAAAACCACATCTTGTATCAAGGACCTAAGAAATAGAATGCGATAAGTTTTTATACAAAATAGTGTAAATACCTGCCGAGGTAAGCTTGATCTTGCCATCTTTAATGTCCTATAGATACTTGGGGCAGCTTCTCTTCCAATGCCTCTTGTCTTGGCAGTAGAAGCACGTTGCTTCCTTTGGATCCGCGGCAGGAGGAACATCACTAGATTTTCCATTGGATCCACTAGAAGACCCTTCATTAGATTTTCCCTTCCAGTTTTTCTTAGAGGGAGCTTACCTTTTTTTCCCCTTTCCTTGTCCAATAGCCAGGACTGGAGCAGTAGCAGTAGGAGTGGATTCGACAATTTTCCCTTTTAATCCACTTTCAGCGGTTCTTAGCAAGACTTGAAGCTTACTCAATGTGACTTCCTCCTTGCTCAAATGATAACTCATTTTCAACTGATCATAGCAGGGAGGTAATGCGTGTAAGACTATGTCAATAGATAGCTCCTCATCGAAGTGCACATTTAGCTTCAAGAGATGATCCACATAGTGTTGCACGCGTTGCCAGTGGGTTGTGATGGAATCTCCATCCTTCATCTGAGTGGTGATGAATGTCCTTACTATCTAATACCTTTCTTGATGTGCTCTTTAATGGTACTTCTCCATCAAGTCCTGGCACATCTCGTAAGGCCAATAGTCCTCATATAGCCGTTGTAGCTTAGGAGTCATAGTAGCTACCATGATACAATACACTTTGGTCGCGTCCTTACAGTTAGCCCTATACTAAACTATTTCCTCAGGAGTAGCTTTGGTTTCGTCTATCTCGTTCAACTCTTTGTCGAGGACGTATTCCTTGTCCTTGAAACACAAGGCCAGACTGATGTTACATATCCAATCATTGAAATTAGAACCATCAAATGTCACCTTGGCACAAATGCTCAAGAGCGAGAAAGTGTTGGAGGAGTTGTTTTTGTTGTTGTTTAAGGAGCCAAAACCTTTGTTTGAAGACATCTAAAAAAGAAGAAAGAAAAGTTTTGATTAGATAAGGATTCCTTAATATAACACCCAAAACGAAATATTAAGGCAATGACCCAACAAAATAATTCACAATTTAGAAGAGGGATTCCGTAATCCAATTGTAAATTATTTGAAGGTAAGTAAATGATGTTTTACCAATTCCACCACGAAAAAGAAATTCTAAAATGAATTTGGTTTTAAATGAAATTCCTAGATCTTTGAGATTAATTAAACTTTTCAATGGCATGTTTAATCTCGATTATGCCCTTCAAATTTATGACTGGGATACTGAGGATCACAAACAATGTGTGAATAACCATGCAAATTAGCTTGATACTCTCGATGTCATTTACCACTTAATCAATGTGTCGGTTAATCACACACACTCCATTGATCAATGATAATTTACGAGCTACCCATTGCCACGCTTTACAAGTCCATATTAGTGTGTCGGTTAATCACACACACTCCACTAACGAATTTGTAAAGTGCAATGTGCAATTTCATGGATTAGCATCAAATTCATATTCTCCTAAAGTAACTAAGATTGGGAATTTATAAAAACATTTACTCACTTTATATTTTTCATTATACTTATTAATGAGAGTTTAATGTCCTATCCTACCCGTTCGACTAACGACCCTCCATTAGTCAAGAGTGCAGTGGGTAAGAGTGGATACTCAATGGCGGTCGTTTTATAGGTTGCTTCCTTAAACACCCCTTATAAATCAGATTCGTGAATGAGGCTTACTAACGGTAAGACTGACTGTTCTTATATATATATATATATATATATATATATATATATATATATATATACATACATATATATACATATATATATATATACATATATATATATATATATACATATATATATATATCTATATATATATATATATATATATATATATATATATATATATATATATCATAGACTTTTAATATTATATAGAGTATAAGGGTGTATTTTAAACTTTTAAAATACTAGGGTTCTAGAATTCAATATTTCAAAATTTAAAGTTTTAATTAAATTTAAAATTCTGAAACCAAAGGTTGTGTTTTTGAAACTTTTTCAAAATACTAGATCAAATTTTATATAATCAAATCAATAAAATAATTTTGTCTTTATCCAAAATTTGACCAAATCATTTAATTATGATAAGGATATCAGATTACCTTTCATAAAATTCAATTTTACATATTAAAAACGAATTATGGTAATATCCTAATCAAATCAAAATCTGAAAATCGAAAAATCAGACATCTGATAAGTCAACTCGTCGAGTCAGGCAGTGAACTCGTCGAGTTGACCCAAATCATCGAGTCCCATGAGGAACTCGTTGTGTTCTATGAACATATTGACGAATCTGCTCCTTTTCCTTTGGACAATTCACTATTGAATCAAATTCAACTGAAAAACATCCTAGGCTCTGATACCACTAATGGGTTTTGAGCATAACTACATCCTATGTGATCATGCAACCCTAATTGCTTTGGATCTATGTTTTTCACTAGTTGAACATGAAAATTGACTACCAAAGAAAAAACCTAGATCAAGTATATATAATTAGAAATTCATGTATATAAAAGGGTTTAGAAGATTACCTTGCTTGGTATGTAGTAATTAGAAGAAATCTTTTGTTGATCTTGACTCTTGAAAGCTTAGTGACTCAAATGTTGCACCTCTAATGGCATACAGACACGTGTAGCAAGAGGATGCGAGGAGATAGGAGGTAATAGTTCAGAATTTCGGCTAGGTTTTGTAGCAACACTAGCATCGACCGAAATCCCTAAGTGGTGGGGTCTTTATATTGCTAAGGCTTCTAGGGTTTTATGGTGGAAACTCTAATTTCCTGCTTAAGGCTTAAGTAGCCCATGGGCCCTTCATCAATAGGCCTTGGACGAAAACTTATAGGGCCTCCAATATTTTTCGTCCACTCCCATCTAAGGAGTCCAGTAGCCCAGTTTCACAACTATCAGTGATTTACAAAACAGCCCCTAAACCTTTAACCAGTTCCTTTAATCCAAAAATTAATTCCAAATTAATTTCTGATTAAATACTAATTAAATAACTTGATTTCTAATTAATATATTGTTCTCCTAATATATTAACAAATCATTTGTTAACCTCTCTCTCCATAAGTCATCCTGTCAAGTTGCTAAAGTGAAGGCAATCCAAAAGGATCATGCTACTATCAAATCAAGTACATACCAATTATAGTTATGGGCCTAGACACCTAATCAAAAACAAGATCCAATCTTTATGATTCTATGTTCCTATATCTAGACTTGTATGCATTATTCTCCATGTGTGTTGGGATTCCATAAATTTGTCAAATTTATGGATCCTTAGAGTCCCTTTGTGTTAGATGTATTAGATTTGAAATTTGGTAGAGTTTTGAACTCATGCATGAGGTTTTAACATCATTTTCACCACTTGTAACCTAACTTGAGCTCAAGAATTACATAGAACATACATGTCTATAAAGCATCGATTTTTATGATCCTTTTTGTGTAAGAAAGCCTTCTGTAATGTATGTATGGGTGGGTTAAAGGTTGTAACGTCCCAAAACTTAGCACCCAAAAAGTTTGCTTTTTATGTTAAATAAACCATCAACCAAACACGTTTATCAAAACCATAAAGAGATCAGAGTATATCAATAATTATCCAAAGATACATCAAAGTCAATAAAGCAGAAAATCATGATATGTGCAATGCGATCATCCCGAGCCCTTCCCCTTCGGACCAGAAGTACTTGAAACATAAACTGAAAACCGTAAGCACAAAGCTTAACGAATTCCCCAAAATACCCCACACCATACATATAATGGGCCATGCCCCCATCCATTAGCCCCCCCCCCCCCCGACATTCAGCCCTGCCTGGTATAGATTTGTCAGTAACATGTAATGGGCCCCACCGAACACAATCATCAGGCCCCGCCTGGCATCGAGCTCCGCCCAACATACATACAATACATACAACACATGAAAATGTCACACATACAGCTAGCATATAAATAACAATAATCAATGTTACGACATCGGTGCTTTTGACCCGTCAAACACTACAAGGAGACTCACCTCATTCTGTTGACAATCAAATAGATGCTTGGACTGCTGATACGGAAAATCCCAAAACTAATGAATCAAACAATACTTAATTAATAACTAGGTCATAAACCATAATCGGGAATTTAATCCAATAACCCCAACTCCTAGGGTAAAATACCATTTACCCTTCCCTCAAGTGGGCCAAATAACCGTGGCCTAACTCGGTGGCACTCAAAGCCCAATAATGGCCCAAATCCAAAAGACACTCAAGGCCCAAACCTATAAAGGCCCAAGGCCTAACAAAGGCCCAACTCAAAAGACTTGTGGTCCAGCAAGAGCCTAAACCCTAGAGTCCATAAGTGGCCCAAAATCAAAAGCCCCCTGCACAGCGTACCCCTCGAGTACCTGACCCTTACACCCCACATACGTGCGTTGACCCGAAAACGAGCTGTTGACCCAGTACGTGCAGCGTACTAAGGAGTACGCTCGACATACTGGCTAGTGATCCATCCTTCAATTTTGACATAATCTATTAAGCCCCTAATATCTATCCAACGTATCTACTTCATTTTAAGGTTTTAACACATAAAGTTAGCAACGTTACTCCTTTGCATGTCTTAATGGGACTGGATACCCATTTTTGTCCATATAAGTCCATAATATTAACACCAACTCTTGCATGGCTCATTAAAACCCATCAAGATGGCATTTTTATGCACTAACAACATCAGGAATGCTAAGATCTGACATTCTAAGCTACTGGAGTGGCTCATACTCACAAGGATGACTCAAGGGACCATAATATGCTCAAAACAAGGCCCTATACTAGATCTAACACATTGAGTCATCAAGATAGAAGCTTTATAATTTAATGAAGCCGAGAAATGAGAGAAGATTCTGGATCTATAAGCTCCAACTTGATCAACGATCCTTCTCCAAGGTTCACCAAACACCCACTAAAACACACACATAAAGGGAAAAATCCATGTAGATGAGTTAGGGTTTCGAAATGAGGCTTAAAACGCAGTGGAGGCTATAAAATGAGAAAATATCAGGGCTTAAGATGGTTTAAATAAGGTCCAAACCCTAAAATTAGGGTTTGTCCCCTGACCATGTATGCCCAAGGTACACAAGTGTATGCCCAGCGTATGCACGCTATCCCTAAATTTTCATTAAACCCTATACTAAGGGTCAAAATGGAAATAACCTAAAATCGAGAGTTACAATTCTCTCCACTTGACTTAGACTTCACCTTTGAAGTCTGCTGCCATAATTAGCTCTGGATAATGGTCCCTCATCTTGAACTCAAGCTCCCACATCTACTCTAAAGCCTTTAGGTGCTGCCACTGCACTTTCACGAGATCCACAACCTAGTTTCGCAGAGTCTTCGTCCTCCTGTCAAGGATCACCACTGGTCTCTCTATATAGTTCAGGTGATCATCCACCTAAATGTCATCTAATGGAACCACTGCATAATCATTAACAAAACATTTCTGTAGCTGAGAGAAATGGAAAGTTCTATGGATTATACTGATCTCTTGATGCATATCCGAATGATATGCAACCCTGCCCACCTGGGCTATCATCCTGAAAAGAGCAATATACCTGGGGCCCAACTTACCACGCTTCCTGAATCAGATGACACCATTCCAATCTGACACTTTCAGGAGTACCATGTCCCCGAATTGAAACTCTAAGTCTGACTGAAGTCAATCTGCATAGCTCTTATATCGACTATGTGATGTTTGAAGTTTGTTGCGAACCTGTTGAATCAATTCCGTCATCTTGAGTACCACCTCCATACTCCCCATAACCCGTTGACCGACCCCTCCCTAACATATCGGGGTCTTGCACTTCCTCCCATAGATAATCTCAAAAAGAGGTCGATCAATTCTGGCATGATAACTATTGTTATACAAAAATTCTGCCAAAGGAAGATACGTACCCCAACTCCCACCAAAATCTAGTACATAAGCCCGAAACATATCCTCCGATGTCTGGATAGTCCGCTCACTCTGACCATCAATATACGGGTGGAAATTAATGCTAAAGTGTAGATGAGTACCCAACTCCTCATAGAATCTCTTCCAGAACCTGGAAGTAAACCGAACATCCCCATCAGAAATCACTGACACCGGTACCCCATGCCATGTCACAACCTCCCGAATGTAGATGTTGGTCAACTTCTCTGCCGAAATTGTCTTCTAGATCGGGATAAAATGTGCGCTATTGGTCAATCAATCCACGATGACCCTTATAGAATCCACCCCGTGTGCCGTCTGAGGTAACTTTGTGATAAAATCCATCGTAATCTCTTCCTATTTGCAAACGGGAACACCCAACAGCTCCATTTTTCCGTATGGTCGTTGATGCTCAAACTTGACTTTCCTATAGGTCAAGCACCTCTCCACATACCATGCCACATCCCACTTCATGCATGGCCACCAATAGTTAAGCCGGAGGTCTCTATAGATTTTTTCACTCCGGGATGAATAGAGAACCTCAAATTGTATGCCTCCTCCATCAAAATGTAACGTACACCACCCCAATATGGAAACCACACCCTCAATGAAGGGTCAATAATTCCTGGCTATCGTAATCAAAAGAACCCACCTGACACACTACGTGCTTACTCTTCCGTTTCTCTTCCTTCATGGCCTCAACCTGAGCCTCTCGAATCTACTCTAAGAGCGGGGTAATCACGGTCATCCTCAAACAAATATCCTTGATCAAGGTAGTAACCACCTTACGGCTGAGATCATGGGCCACCACGTTGGCCTTCTCCGGGAGATAAAGGATCTCACAATCATAATCCTTCACCACATCCAACCATTTATGTTGCTTTATGTTCAAATTTGGTTGATCCATCAAATACCTCAGACTCTTGTGATCTGTGTAAATAGTATAATGGACCTAATCGAGGTAATATCGCCAAATCATGAGGCGTCAGCTGCCTCGAAGCGTATGCGATTACATGACCGCGTTGCATCAAAATTGCACCCAACCCTATGATCGACACATCACAGTATACAACAACATCATTGAAACCCTTAGACAGGATCAAAATCGGCGCCTCACACAGTCTATGCACCAGAGTCTCAAAAGCCACCTACTGCTCAGGCCCCGAATGGAAAGTAACGGTCTTCTTCGTCAACCGGGTCATAGGAACTGCTATCTTGGAAAAATCTTGAACGAATCTCCGATAGTAATCATCCAATCCAAAGAAACTCTAAATATCGGATGGATTCCCACTTCATCACCGCATCCACCTTAGGCGGATTGACCAGAATTCCGTTCTGGTTGACAAGGTGTCCCAGAAACTACACCTCATGTAACCAAAACTCACACTTGAAGAACTTTGCATACAACTTCTCCATTCTCAAAGTCTCCATTTCCTCTCTCAGATGCTCTTCAAGCTGCTCATGGTTCTTGGAATAGACCAGAATGTCATGAATAAACACAATCACAGACCGATCTAGCATAGGCTTGCATACGCAATTCATCAGATCCATGAATACCGCTGGAGAATTGGTGAGGTTGAAGGGCATCACCACAAACTCATAATAACCATAACGAGTCTGGAAGGTCGTCTTCTGTGTATCCTACTCTCTGACCCTCATCTGGTGATTTCCTAAACGTAGATCAATCTTGGAAAACCAAGGTCTCACCATGAAGCTGGTAAAATAAATTGTCAATCCTCGCGAGCGGATAACGGTTATTCACCGTTAGCTTGTTCAGCTCCCGGTAGTCGATACACATCCGATGCGACACATCCTTCTTCTTCATAAACAAGATTGATGCCGCCTAAGGTGAACTACTCAGCTGAATAAATCCCTTGTCCAATAGCTCTTGCAGTTGTGTCGACAAATCTTGCATTTTTGGAGGTGCTAACCGGTAAGGTGCTTTGGCTATTGGAGCCACTCCTGGAACCAAGGCAATCCAAAAGTCCACCTACCTCTCTAGAGGCACTCCAGGCAAGTCCTACGGAAAAACGTCTAGGTATTCCCAAACAATCGGTACATCACACACATACACCTAATCTTTCTCCCGGGTATCCATCACATAAGCCACAAATCCAGAACAAACATACTAAGATAACGTCTAGACCTTGCTGCCGAATAGAGAGTCGGCCCTTGCTGCACACCTTCTCCTTGAATCACCAACTCTCCCCCAGTTGAGGTCCGAAAACGCACCAGCTGATGTTCACAATGAATCATTTCCCCATTGGGGCTCAACCAGTCCATCCCCATAATAAACTTGCTCTTATGTAAGGGAATGGGAATCAAATCGATTGGATACTGCTTACTAAACAACTCCAATATACATCCCCGATGAACCCACGATACTCGCACATGATGATCATCAACAATCTCAACCTCTAAAGGAAAATCCAACTCCCTGGAGCATCAACAAACCTCTTGTTGAGCGCAAGAGATACAAAGGATCGGGTAGCCCCCAAATCAAACAAAACCAAGGCGGAAATACCGCTCACAAGGAACGATCCTATAAGCAAAACACATATATAAGCAGGCAAATCAAAATAAATAAATAGATAAGGAGAAAATACATACTCGTCACCAAATCTGGTGCCGCACGAGCCTCCTCGGATGTCAGTTGAAAGGCCATGCTCCTCACAACAGGCACCTCCACCTTGCCTTGGCAGCCATCCATAATCCTCAAGGTCGTCAGAGCGGGTGCTACAATTGGTCCCACTTTCAGCCTTTTTATTGCCCTTCTTAATGCAATGAAATAAAATCAGACTCGATAACTCGGTGGTGGTGGCGGCAATGCAATCCCTGCTGAAGTGTCCTGTCCTGTCACACTTGAGGCAGCCAGAACCACCCACCCTACAAGCTCTATCGTGCGTTTTTTCACAGTTTTCGTAATGGACCCAGCCCTGTTGGCCCCTCAATCTCGAATAAAAAACCTTCCACCTCTTTCCCGAACCCTCTGAACTCTTAATCTGATACGGCTTCCTCTTCATCTGCATCTCCAGTTTTACCTCCCTCTCTCTGGCTCATGGCACCATATCATCTAGTGTCCTGCAACTGGATATGCTCACAAACTGCCTAATATTGCTCCTCAACCTATCATGCTTTCTAGCCTTCTTTATCTTATTGTCCTCCACATATTGCGGACCAGTAATGCCCTCTCGAGGAACATAGCGATGATCTCCACCACTGTCTCAGTATTCTGGCGAAGGTCCTAAAACTTCCCCGCCAACTTCTGGACCTCAATCATAGGTGTGAACTCAACCCGAAACCTTGTCACAAAATCCTCCTAATTCATCGACTCGACCGCCTCGCTTCCCAATGCGTGAGCAACATCCTCCTACCAGTCTCGAGCTATGTCTTTCAGAAGACAAGATGCAAGTATAACCTTTTCCCCCTCGGGGCAGCAGCTAGTGCGAAAGGCATTCATGACATCCGCTAACCAATGCCTTCTCGTAATCGGGTCCTTCTCCCGAAACTCTCAGAAAGTAAAAGTGCGTGCTCTCACCATCGCCACCATCTCATAACGGAAAGTGCCCAAGCGCTCATCTAGAATATCCATGATACACTCTTTGATCATACGGAATATCACATGAGTCTGCTCAAGAATACTATGGGTAATCTATGATGAGATGAAATCCCGCATCTGATCATCCATATGCCAGACCCTAGAGCCCGAAACCGAACCATCACCGTAACTTGAACCATGACTGGCACCCATACCTCCACCAGAATTTCCTCGAGTGATAACCATACTAAAAATAAACCATAAAAACCATCAAAATAAATTCGAAGAATCCTACATTCTATATGCCATCCAATCACTAACTAGTCCACTACTAGCATGCAAGTCTATGAGGTCACACATAAGGCATATAAAGGCATCTCTCCTAGCATTCTATCATGCGATCCTGAGTAGATCCTTAGCCATATTCTAGCATGCGACTCATAAATTTACAATTCAAGGCATATCACAAAGAACATGCATGGGTATTTTGGGAAAACTTACCTGAGCTCGGTCGATTGTGTGACAACCCGAAATTTTCATTTGTACGAACTCTACAGTCAAACACTTCAATTAAAAAGTCAAATTCTTTTCTGCTAAATTTTAGCTCGGTTTAAAGTCCGTTTGGGTGTTTTAATATTAATTCTTCGAGAGAACAAACGAAAGGAAATATACGTTAGGATTAATTGTACAACATATAAGTCACAAAACTCCAAGAGTTAGGAGTTTTCGGCCCAAATAGTGTTTGGACCGAAAACCCTAAAGGGTATATAAATGACACTTAGTCATTTTTACCATTCTTTTTCCATTTTCTAAGTCAAGAACAATTCTCTCTCAAGTATCATCCAAAGATTTTTTCAAGATGTTCAAGATTGTAAGTGTTTCCTTCCTTGTTTAGTTGATCTCTTCCATTATCTAGTGATCTTACATGATTTCATCTGTGAAATCATTCCATTTTCTTAGATCTTCAAGTGTTCTTCAAGAACACCAAGAACACACACTAGTGTTTTGGGCCGAAAACACCCTTCTTTGCTTCCATATTGTAAGTATCTATCTCGTATACTTGTTATCTAGTAAGGATACTTTTTTAGAGACTTTAAATCGTCATTTTTCCAAGAACAAAAGGTGTTTTTGGTTAGTGCATCCCCTTAAACTAAAAACCCTAAAGAAAGGTGCCTTTAAGACCTTAAGCCTTTCCTAATGCTTAATATTGAGTCTAGAACACTTTATTGCTTGTTGAAAGCCCTTGGAAATCACCTTATGCATCAAAGATCATGAGTTTTCGGCCAACCATTTGGACTGAAAACCTTCTTGGACCGAAAACCACAAGAAACATACCACTTGAACCGAAAACTCCCTTAAGTGGCTATATAACCCTTAGATGCAACCCTTGGTACTTCTAGCATTTGAATCAAAGTGTTTTCCATGTCCTAGGGTGTCTTAACTTCATTAGTTAATTGTTAAATGATTAATTGGATACATATATGTGTTATTATATGTTATATATGATGCGTGTGTGTGCTCAAGTCTTCACTTGACACTTAGCATCCTATACAATCCGTTCTTCCAAACCACTCACTACAGGTGAGTTTCACACCCCTAATCTATCTTTTAAATGATTTTAAATGATTTTATGGGCGGAATACAAGTTGAAACATTATAGTTATTATATCAATCACATGTGATTAATACCTATCAAACAAAGAATTTATTATTCAATTAGTTGTTATATCAAACAAAACTACTTCAATGGTTATCAAATGCTTTTACATGTTAAATACTTTTTATTCAAACTCTTTTAAACTTATACTTGGTCAAATACATATCTATATAGATATAGTTATATAAGTAGGATTGAAAGGACTTACGACTGATAGCTCGCCTTGCATCATGTTCCTTGTTTGGTTGTGGACTTAGGGTATCGGTTATTTGTCCGAAGGTCGTTTGAATCTTAGTTATATATTATGTATGTGTGTATAGATATAAAAGTTCCTTCATTCAGTTCAATACCTTTGGGTAGAAAAGGTATAGAATCATGTTCATTCATACAAACAACATTACTAGTAGACTATAATAGGTATAGTTGAGGAAGTTACTAATACAATTACTAGAACAGTGAAACATACAATGAGTCAGTTCATACATGAGTCAATACATACTATGATGAGAAACAAACAGAGCATACTATGATGAGAAACAAACAATAACATACAGGGAGAACGTACATACATACTAGACAGAGGGAGAACATACAATACAGCTAGTACATACAATACATATACAAGAACATTACAACAGTTATATAAGCCACGTAACGGGGCATGGAATCACCTGTCATGGCTCGTTTTGTATCCAGAATCTCCTTTAGTGGGGAGCGTTAAGTTTGTGTATAGATCTATACTGGATTGACTATCCTACACCTTACTGCTTGCTACAGTGGGACTTGCAAGTCTACGGGTGCCAAATGTCATTTCTTCCGACATCTTTCATCGTCGTGTTTTTAGTCAGTTGCATGGTATAGGCATATCACATGGTACTTTAATTAGCAATTGGATTAAGGTAGTTAGTATAGCAGTAGTTACCTAATACAAAACTATAGTATTATTTTATTTCCCCATTGCGTTCACTTGTGATCTTCTCACAATGAACAGTAATGTAAAAACTATATTTTTGGTTAATGATAGTCAGAATTAGGAAAATACATACTGTTACGAGAGATATACATACAAACATTTGATGCCTTGGTAGAAGGATACTTTAGTAGAAAACATAGGGTTTTCTAGGAGAGCTCAAACGTTTACAAACATTTACAAACTTATACATCAAGTACTTACAAACACTTTCATACAAACAATGACACTAAAATAATTATGAACTCACCAGCTTTAAAGCTGATAAACTCTTTCGAAATAACTTGTATTCTCAGGTCATCAGTAGACAGGTACCGATGCCAGGCTTTGGAGAAGATGGAGCCCTTTCAAGACTTGTCTCATATTTTGATTTACATTTTTGGTGTCTTATAACTTTACAGAACACACTTGTATGAAATTATACTATTAATGCAATGGATGATGTTGTTGCTTGTTTACTACTATGCATTGTTTTGATACTGAACATGACGTCCTCCACCCCTAAAATTTTCCGCCATTTCGGTTTTGGGGTGTGATAGATTGGTATCAGAGCTTTTTGTTTGTAGTAAATCAAGTATATCAATCAATAAAAGATATACAAACTATAAACACAACGGGATTAAAATACTATGAGCAAGAGTTTATACTTTTAAATAATAAAATATTTAAACAAGTATACATACATGCATTCATACTAAATTCAGTGTCACTAGGACATAACAAAAGTATTATGATTGTTGGAAAACAAAATTAGACTGAGAGACATATAGTTAACCCTGGGAAGATATATCCTGGTCAACTATATTATCCGAGGAGTGACTAGCATGTGCCTAAGGGTGGATGTGAGGTTGCAACAAGTCTAAAAACTTACCAACAATAATACAATGAAAACATTAGAACATAACATAAACTTAAAATACTATAGGAGTATTTTGTGTTACTATAAGTACTTATCTAAGAACTAAAGGTTTTTATTAGTAGGTCAATAATTGATAAGTGGATACACTAAGGTTATACGTGAATAGGATGTCATAGACATGGAATCTGTGATCTCTGCTTTTTCTTCCTGTTCCTTGTTTGGTTGTGGATTTGGATTTAGGATCACTTATTCGAAGGTCTATCATGTTTGGCTTTCATATAACTGGTATGCATTAAGCAAGTATTGGAGTAACTAATAAAGATCATCTTATAATTATCTAGTTAGTTCGTCTATTAATTATTTCTTATGCCCCTTTTCTCGCGTGGATATCATGGCTGGATTCCATCCTCCTAGCGACCCGTAGTTCCCAAATCAAGGCAATGCTGGATGGCTTGACTATGAGCCGTATGATGACCATCCAATCCCTCTGGATGATCACCTCGCAGAAGGCTTTTCTGATGGTTCCGACTCCGAGCCAGAAGTCAATAACCTACCCCAAGAGGGTCAAGCCCCAAATCTCAACCCCATACCCACATTTCAAGGTGCCACACCTTTGTGGGCAACAAAATTGAATCGTTGGAGTGATGAACAGGGTCAACCCTTACCCTACAACAGGGACCGAAGCTTTTACAACATAAGCGAGGGTAGCTCAGCTGACTGAGTCCTGCCTGTCATGGTCCGCAAGATTGCTCGGAATGTCGAGCAAGGTCGAGCAGCCATCGATCAAATCATGGAAATTGAAGCCAAATCTGGTGTCAACACGGTCCGCATTCGCCATCTCGAAGAGGCTATGGAAAGGACCAGGAGAACTAATGAGACTTTACAGCAACAACTAGCTGCTTCTCGAGCTAAAGTCATAGAACTTTGAGTTCGTCAGATGGCTCATGAGGGACACCTTCAAGAAGTGGTTCGTCAACTGGCAGATCTGAGGGTTCGCCCGAGGAATTTCCATCACCGGTAGAAGATGTTTAGTACATCTTTTCTTTTGATTCAAGGAATACCGTTCCCTAACTATGCTCTATGAAGCAGTTGTCTGTAAAATATTCCTACTTTCCAAACACTCTAACTAGGAATCTAAAAACTATCAACCTTTTTCCCTTATGGTATGATGTAAGACCTATTGTTAGATCATTTTTTCCCAAACTTGTTACATCAATAATACCAGTAATATTGAAAGTTATCTAAGCTGTTGGAAAAATATGTACTCTTGTGTTCCCCTACTCTTCTGTTGTACTTCTATTTCAAAACATACAGTCGTTCAACTGCTGGACTATGGCAATTTAGCCCATGGATCATTCTCACTATGCTTACAACTTATGCTTACTATCATATTCATCTTTTAAACTTATAGTTGAAGGATGCCTCCTCGCAAATCAACAAGGCGTAATCCTCCGATTACTCCAACTCCAATACCACCACCTCCTCCGTAATTCAATGTGGCAGCTCTAAATGCTGTAGTAGATGCGGCTATGGCAACAACCATGGCTCTATATCATTCTTCTGGTTCCACTGGAGGAGGAACAACAGTCCATTCTACTCAAGGTGAAATCCTTGTGTGCTTGAGAGAGTGCTCCTACAAGGACTTCACCAACTGCAAGCTACTGTCCTTTAAAGGGACTGACGGAGTCATTTCCCTCTCGTAATGGTTCGAAAAAGACGGAGTCGATCTTCTAGATTTGCCCTGCCCTACCGCGAGTAAGGTCAAGTTTGCTACTTGTACCTTTGAGGAGAAAGCCCTGACATGGTGGAATAGCCATGTCAAGTCACTAACCCTTGTAGTGGCTAACGACATGGGCTGGGAAACTTTGAAAGACCTCATGATCGAGGAATACTGCCCGAGGGGCGAAATCTAGAAGTTGGAACAAGAGTTGTGGAGCCAAACCATGAAGCGCTCCGACATAGTTTCCTATACCGCCAGGTTCAGCGAGCTGGTGGCCCTCTGTACCAATATGATTCATACAGAGGGAAAGAAAATAGAGAGGTACATCTGGGGGCTGGTGCCTCCATTTCAGGGGAATGTTTTAGCTTCAAAGCCCACTACATTCGATTGTGCAAGCGATTGGCACAGCAGCTCATTGACCATGGGGTTCGTACCCCAGTCGCAACAACGACCCTAGCCATATCAGAACCCTGCAAAACCGTTGAATCCAAGAAAAAGTTCTGGGATGACAAGAAGAAGAAGTAAGCTACCAAAAAGCAGCAAGTCGTGGTAGTTCATGCTACGATAACACCTGCCGCTGCTGCTCCGGTAAAGCAGTACGCTGGAAGTTTGCCCAAGTGCAACAAATGCAACTTCCACCACATCGGTGCCTTCCGGGAAATGCAGTGTTCAAACTGCAACAGGAAGGGGCACGCAACCCATTTCTGCAAAGCACTGGCGAGGCCAATCAACCAAGTCCCCAGCGCAGGAGTGGGTCAAGCTTGCTACGGTTGTGGCGAGGTGGGCCACTATAAGAGGAACTGCCCTAAGTCAGGGAATACCGGTGGAGTAGGAAGAGTTCTGGCTATAGGCCACGAGGAAGCGGTTGCTGACCCCACAGTGGTCACTCATACGTTTCTCCTCGATAACTCTGATGCATGCATACCGTTTGATAGTGGAGCGGAGAGAAGTTTCGTGAACCAATTATTTGCTCATTTACTTAAGCAAAAATCACAAGCACTTAAAGAACCATTCACTGTAGAAATGGCTAATGGGAAGACAGAGAGTACTAGCAGTATATACATAGGGTGTACCCTAACTCTAGATAGTCATTCATTTTTGATCGACCTCGTGCCAGTCTCAATTAAAAGTTTCGACGTCATTATCGACAAGGATTGGTTGAGTCTTCATCGTGCCGACATCATGTGTTATGAAAAGGCTGTTCACCTAAATCTGCCGTTGGGTGAAACACTAGAAATCTATGGTGACAAACCCGACACTAACCTTAGTATCATCTCAAGAATTCAAGCCCATAAATTCTTTCGAAAGGAATGTCACGCATTCCTTGCTCATGTTTTTGATGTGAGCCAAGAAACGAAAGACATTCAGAACATTCCAGTAATATGTGATTTTCCCGATATAATTCCAGAAGAACTCCCAGGATTACCTCCGCAACGTCAAGTCGAGTTCGGGATCGACTTAGTTCCAGGGGCTACCCTAGTAGCCAAATCGCCTTATCATCTAGCATCTGCAGAGATGCAAAAATTTTCCAGTCAGCTTAACGAACTGCTCAGTAAGGTCTTTATAAGACCAAGCTTCTCACCCTGGGGAGCTCCAGTCTTGTTCATCAAGAAGAAAGATGGATCGTTTCGTATGTGCATCGATTACAGGGAGCTCAACAAACTGACCGTCAAAAATCATTACCCTCTACCTCATATAGACGATTTATTTGACCAAATTCAAGGGGCGAACTTCTTTTCAAAAATCGATCTAAGATCCGGATATCACCAACTACGAGTGTTAGGGGAGGATGTTCCGAAGACAGCCTTCCGAACTCGTTTTGAGCACTACGAATTCGTAGTGATGCCGTTCGGATTAACAAAGGCGCGCACAGTATTCATGGATTTAATGAATAGGGTGTGTCGTCCTTACTTGGATCAGTTCATCATCGTCTTCATCGATGACATACTTATCTACTCTCGTAGTAAAGAGGAGCATAGTCAACATCTGTGACAAGTCTTAGAAACGCTACGTTCGGAGAAACTCCATGAGAAGTTCTCAAAATGCAAATTTTGGATCCGAAGAGTCGAATGCTTAGGGCACGTGCTTAGCGAAGAGGGAATACACGTGGACACTTCTAAAATCAAAGCCATTGAGAGCTAGTCAGCACCGAAGACGTCTACGGAAATTAGTCAATTTCTAGGCCTCGCTGGCTACTATCGCAGGTTCATTCAGAACTTCTCGCGAATTGCAAAACCTCTTACAACACTGACCCAGAAGGGCATGGCCTTTGACTGGGAGGAGAAGCAGGAGAGAGCATTCCAAACGCTCAAGTAAGCCTTGTGGACTGCACCAATACTATCCCTCCCCGAAGGGATAGAAGATTTCGTTATCTATTGGATGCGTCAAATCTGGGGCTCGGCTGTGTTCTGATGCAGCGAGGTAAGGTCATCGCATATGCCTCAAGACAGCTGAAGACACACGAGGTCAATTACACACTCACAATCTTGAGCTAGGTGCAGTTGTGTTTGCTCTGAAGATCCGGAGACACTACCTGTATGGTACAAAAAGCACTCTCTTTACATACCACAAAAGCCTACAACATATATTCGACCAGAAGGAGCTCAACATGAGACAACGACGGTGGGTCAAGCTACTCAGTGATTACGAATGTGAAATTCATTATCATTCGGGTAAATCCAACGTAGTAGCTGACTCCCTAAGTCGGAAAGAATACTCTGGTCGTAGAGTCAAATCATTGACTATGACTATCCATTCACACTTGTCCACGCAAATTAAGGAGGCTCAGCTCGATGCTTTGAAACCTGAAAATGTGGCGAGTGAATCCCTGATAGGGATGGATAAAAACTTGGAAATCAAAGGTGGCGGAGCCTTATATTTCACGGATCGGATCTGGACACTGAAACATGGTGGTTTCAAAGACATGGTCATGACTGAGGCGCACAACACTCGTTATTCCGTCCACCCAGGTTCAGATAAGATGTATCTGGATCTTAAAAAGATATACTATTGGCCTAACATGAAAGCAGAGATTGCTACCTTCATAAATAAATGCCTTACTTGCGCCAAGGTAAAGGTCGAATACCAGAATCCCTCAACTCTTCTACAACAGCCATAGATATCAGAATAGAAGTGGGAGTGGATCACTATGGACTTCATAACCAAGTTTCCCAAGACAAAGGGTAGACTTGATACCATATGCATCATCGTCTACAGATTGACCAAGTCCGCACACTTCCTGGCTATCAAAGAAACAGACAAGATGGAGAAGCTTACAAGAACCTACATACGGGAGATTGTATGACTGAACGGTGTTCCCATATCCATTATCTCAGACAGAGATAGTAGATTCACTTCGAGGTTCTGGCAGTTGCTACAAAGTTCCGTAGGAACTAGGCTGGACATGAGTACAGCCTATCATCCACTGACCGACGGGCAAAGTGAGAGGACTATCCAAACCTTGGAAGATATGTTGCGAGCCTGTGTGATCGAATTTGGGAAAGCATGGGATACTCATTTACCCTTTGTCGAATATTCTTGCATCAACAGTTATCACATGAGCATAAAGGCTGCTCCATTCGAGGCCCTCTATGGCCGAAAGTGCACATCCCCTCTGTGCTGGACGGAGGTGTGTGATACCCAGTTAGCTAAAGGACGAGTTCCTGACAGCACTCTCACGGGCCTGGAGATCATACGGGAAACGACAGAGAAGATCGTTCAGATTCGTGAATGATTCAAGGCCTCTAGAGACTGGCAGAAAAGCTACGCAGATAAACGAAGGAAACCGTTGGAATTCCAGGTGGGCAACCGTGTTCTATTGAAGGTCTCACCCTGGAAAGGCTTGATACGCTTCGAAAAGCATGGAAAGCTAAATCCAAGATACATAGGGCCTTCCGAGATTCTCGCTAGAATCGGCCTGGTAGCTTACAAACTTAACTTACCTCGTGAACTCAGTAATGTACATTCTACTTTCCACGTGTCGAACTTTAAAAAGTGTATGTCCGACGACACTCTTGTAATCCCCCTTGAAGAGATCGAGATCAACGAGAGCCTCAACTTTGTGGAAGAACCAGTAGAGATCATGGACCGAGAGGTCAAGCAAACGAAACAAAGTCGCATCCCGATAGTGAAGGTATGCTGGAGCGCCAAGCGAGGACCTGAATTCACTTGGGAGCGAGAGGATCAGATGAAACTGAAATATCCTCATCTTTTTACTTATTTATTTGTAACTAATTATTTGCTTAAACTTTAATTTCGGGACGAAATTCCTTCTAACGAGGGATGATGTGACAACCCGGAATTTTCATTTGTATGAACTCTATAGTTGAACACTTCAATTAAAAAGTCAAATTCTTTTCGGCTAATTTTTAGCTCGGTTTAAAGTCCGTTTGGGTGTATTAATATTAATTTTTCGAGAGAACAAACGAAAAGAAGTATGCGTTAGGATTAATTGTACAATATATAAGTCACAAAACTCCAAGAGTTAGGAGTTTTCGGCCTAAATATTATTTGGACCGAAAACCCTAAAGGGTATATAAATGACACTTAGTCATTTTTACCATTCTTTTTCCATTTTCCAAGTCAAGAAAAATTCTCTCTCAAGTATCATCAAAAGATTTTTTCGAGATCTTCAAGATTGTAAGTGTTTCCTTCCTTGTTTAGTTGATCTCTTCCATTATCTAGTGATCTTACATGATTTCATCCGTGAAATCATTCCATTTTCTTAGATTTTCAAGTGTTCTTCAAGAACACCAAGAACACACACTAGTGTTTTGGGCCGAAAACGCCTTTCTTTGCTTCCATATTGTAAGCATCTATCTCTTATACTTGTTATCTAGTAAGGATACTTGTTTTAGAGCCTTTAAATCGTCATTTTTCCAAGAACAAAAGGGGTTTTCAGTTAGTGCATCCCGTTAAACCGAAAACCCTAAAGAAAGGTGAGTTTCATACCCATAATCTATCTTTTAAATGATTTTAAATGCTTTTATGGGGGGGGGGGGGAATACAAGTTGAAACATTATAGTTATTATATCAATCACATGTGATTAATACCTATCAAACAATGGATTTACTATTCAATTAGTTGTTATATCAAACAAAACTACTTCAATGGTTATCAAATGCTTTTACATGTTAAATACTTTTTATCCAAACTCTTTTAAATTGATACTTGGTCAAATGCATATCTATATAGATATAGTTATATAAGTAGGATTGAAAGGACTTAGGAGATAGCTCGCCTTGCTTCTTGTTCCTTGTTTGGTTGTGGACATAGGGTATCGGGTATTTGTCTGAAGGTCGTTTGAATCTTAGTTTATATATTATGTATGTGTGTATAGATATAAAAGTTCCTTCATTCAGTTCAATACCTTTAGGTAGCAAAGGTATACAAACATGTTCATTCATACAAACAACATTACTAGTAAACTATAATAGGTATAGTTTAGGAAGTTACTAATACTATTACTAGAACAGTGAAACGTACAATGAGTCAGTTCATACATGAGTCAATACATACTACGATGAGAAACAAACAGAGCATACTATGATGAGAAAGAAACAATAACATACAGAGAGAATATACGTACATACTAGAAAGAGGGAGAACATACAATATAGCTAGCACATAAAATACATATACAAGAACATTACAACAGTTATGTGAGCCACGTAACGAGGCATGGCATCACCTGTGATGGCTCGTTTTGTATCCAGAATCTCCTTTAGCGGGGAGCATTGAGTTTGTGTATAGATCTATACTGGATTGACTATCCTACACCTTACTGCTCGCTACAGTGGGACTTGCAAGTCTATGGGTGCCAAATGTCCTTTCTTCCGTCGTCATTCATCGTCGTGTTTTTAGTCAGTAGCATGGTACAGGCATATCACATGGTACTTTAATTAACAATTGGATTAAGGTAGTTAGTATAGCAGTAGTTACCTAATACAAAACTACAGTACTATTTTATTTCCCCATTGCATTAACTTGTGATCTTCTCATAATGAACAGTATTGTAAAAACTATATTTTTGGTTAATGATAGTCAGAATTGGGAAAATACATACTCTTACAAGAGATATACATACAAACATTTGATGCCTTGGTAGATGGCTACTTTAGTAGAAAACATAGCGTTTTCTAGGAGAGCTCAAACGTTTACAAACATTTACAAACTTATACATCAAGTACTTACAAACACTTTCATACAAGCAATGACACTAAAATAATTATGAACTCACCAGCTTTAAAGCTGATAAACTCTTTCAAAATAACTTGTATTCTCAGGTCATCAGTAGACAGGTACCGATGCCAGGCTTTTGAGAAGATGGAGCACTTTCAAGACTCATCTCATATTTTGATTTACATTTTTGGTGTCTGATAACTTTACAGAACACACTTGTATGAAATTATACTATTAATGCAATGGATGATGTTGTTGCTTGTTTACTACTATGCATTGTTTTGATACTTAACGTGAAGTCCTCCTCCCTTGAACGTTTCCGCCGTTCCGGTTTTGGGGTGTGACAGATTGCATGCACCACACCCATTTCTTATATTAGAAAACCCTTTAATTAAAACATTTCTTTTTATGAAATATATTCCAGGTCCTCAGTTTGATTTCAGACACACCCGAGAGTATGCCCAAATCCCTCAAACCAAGGCTCCGATACCAACTTGTAACGTCCCAAAACTTAGAACCCAATTTTTTTTTATTTTAAATAAACCATCAACTAAACATGTTTATCAAAACCATAAAGACATCAAAGTATATCAATAATTATCCAAAGATACATCAAAATTGATAAGGCGGAAAATCATGGTGTGTGCAATGCGATCATCTCGAGCCCTTCGCCTTCAAACTGGAAGTACCTGAAACATAAACTGAAAACCGTAAGCACAAAGCTTAGTGAGTTCCCTAAAATACCCCACACCATACATATAATGTGCCATTTCTGCCATCCATCGAGCCCTACCCGACATCGAGCCCCGCTTGATACAGATCTGTCAATAATAACCAATGGGCCTCGCCCAACACACTCATAAGGCCCGGCCTGGCATCGAGCTCCACCTAGCATACATACAATACATAAAACACATGCAAGGGTCAAACAGACAGCTAGCATACAAATAACAATAATCCATGGGTTGGCATTGGTGCTTTGACCTACCAAATACTGCGAGGAGACTCACCTCAATCTGCTGATACTCAAATAGATGCTTAGAATGATGATCCGGAAAATCCCCACACTAATTAATCAAACAATACCTAATTAATAATTAGGTCATACACCATAATCGGGACTTTGATTCACTAACCCCGACTCCTAGGATAAAATAGCATTTTACCCTTCCCTCAAATGGCGCAAATAATCATGGCCCAACTCAATGGCACTCAAAGCCCAATAATGGCCCAAATCCAAAAGACACTCAAGGCCCAAACATATAAAGGTCCAAGACCTAACAATAGCCCAACTCAAAAGACTTGTGGTCCAACAAGAGCCTAAAACCCTAAAGTCCGTAAGTGGCCTAAAATCAAAATGTCCCCCTGTACGGTGTACACCCAACGTACTCGGCCCATACGCCCTGCCTACATGTGCTGACCCAAAAACAGGCCGCTGACCTAGTACATGCAATGTATTAAGGAGTACGCCCGACGTACTGGCAGTGAGCCATCCTTCAGTTTTGACTTAATCTATTAATCCCTTAACTTCCAACCAATGGTTCTACTTCATTTTAAGGTGTTAACATGTAAAGTTGGCAACTTTACTCCTTTGTAGGTCTTAATGGGACCCAATACCCATTTTTATCCATCTAAGTCCATAATATGAACACCAACTCTTGCATGGCTCACTAAAACCCATAAAAATGACATTTTTATGCACTAAGAACATCAGAAGTGCTAATATCTAACATTCTAAGCTCCTGGAGTGGCTCATCCTCACAAGCATGACTCAAGGGACCATAATATGCTCAATACAAGGCCCTAGACTAGATCAAAACAAGCTCTAATTTGATCAAGGATGCTTCTCCAAACTTATTCTTCTCCAAGGTTCACCAAACACCCAGTAAAACACACACACAAAGTAGAAAGTCCCTCTAGATGAGTTATGGTTTCGGAATGAGGCTAGAAAGGGCAGTGAAGGCTGGAGAATGATAAAACCATGGGGGATTAAGGTGGTTTAAGTAGGTTCCATACCCTAAAATTAAGGTTTGTCCCTTGACCACGTACGCCCAACGTACACAAGTGTATGTTCAACGTACACACGCTATCCCTAAATTTTTATTAAACCTCCTTAGGGACATATTTTGCAAACCACCTCTTCCTCTCTATCTCTGAATCAGTCTCCCTCTCCTGAGCCCTGTCTATCATATCCTCCAACATTTTGCAACTGGATCGGCTAACAAACTGCCAAATATTACTCCTCAGCATCCCGTGGTATCGGGCCTTTTTCATCTCCTCGTACGCCACATACTACGGAATGAGAAGGGCCCTCTCCCTAAACACAGAGGTAATCTTAGTCACCGTCTCAGTAGTCTGCTGGAGGTCCTGGAACTCTCGTGCCAACTGCTGCACCTCAATCACTACTGCAAACTCGGCCTTGAACATGGTCAAGAAATCACTCTAGGTCATCGCATCATTAGCGACATTATGTCCAATTGCATGCCCAACCTCCTCCTACCAATCACATGCCCTGCAATTTAGGAGACAGGAAGCAATTCAGACCTTGTCCCCGTCGGGGCAACGGCTGGTACGAAAGGCATATTCAGATGCATATATGCCAACAATCATTATTTTTTTAGGAATTAAAATGTAGACTGTGCTACTTAAAGAGATCAAGTATTATTGCTCTAGGTACCGTATACGAGTCAGATGTAAAACAAATGCTTCATAACAAACAACTCCCAAATGATTTATACAAAGTGTAAATTTAAAAATCGTTAGTGGATGCAACATGCATAACTGACATAAGAAAGAATGTTTTGAAAACAGTGAAGGATGCAGTAAGTGGTTTTTTTTCATGGCTAAAGAATCAATTGATTTTTGATGAAAAGGTGCATACATGTGTTTTATCAACCTACATATATAATTCTTCATATTTAATTTAATGTTTGATACATATGGCTTTTATTTAATATAGGTCATTACCAACTTCCATTCAAAATGTTGGTGAGAACAAAACTACACCTAAATAACAAAATAAGCGCAAAGGCATTTTTGTTTCTCATGAAAATGTGCAAAAGAAAGTGAGGGCCAACTTGAAGAGTCAAAAGTCTTTAAAATTGTGGTTGTTAAATGTATAGATTATTTTCATATGTTAGTTTAGGATTTTATTATGTATGACATTCTAATTTTAGTTTTGGTTCAATTATGTACATTCCAATTTTGTTGTGTTTGCGTTTGTTTTGTATTTTTTTTCTTTTCTTTTGTTATATATATATATATATATATATATATATATATATATATATATATATATAGAGAGAGAGAGAGAGAGAGAGAGAGATCTAGGTTCAAATGTTTCTAGCAACTATTGTGTGCATGAATGCACCAATAAGAATTTAGGAATAATTAAATAATTAAAAAATGTTATAAGGGTAATTCTGTAACTTTAGCATGATAATTAAAATAAAATCCCTTAATTCATGGAAATTACCATAAAAATCTCTTTGACCAACTATTAAACCCCAGCCTCTCATATCATACGTATTCTACTTCTGCCTCCTTCATATTGCCTCTTCCATCGACAACAACAAAATCGTATCCTCCCCATTCCATTGGCCATCGGCCACATCAGTTGAGTTTTGATGCACATGTTGACCATAACCCTACTACAACCAACAAATTTTACAAGACTGGGGGAGTGAATGATAATCAAAATACCACCACCAGTAGCAACGAATTCAAACGACTTCTATTTCTCAAGACGCCCAAAGGTTAGTTATATTTCCTCTATTTCTTATTCAACTTAATCGATTTCTTCTACCTTAATTTCTGATTCGTTGGAAGTTTCATCTTTGAAGAATCGAGACTTGTTCACTTTGAGTCAAAAATGATTTATGATTCTGATTGAGTATGTGTCGATTGATTGGTTTTAAAATTGATTTCTGATTTTGCACCTTGAATCTAATTGCTATCTGAAATTGCACATGATGTTTACCTTGATGTTAAATCTGATGTAGATCTTGACATGTTAATTTGCTATGTGTAATGTGAAAGTGTAACTTCCACCCACCAGGTGTTCGACATAATGCCAACATTGCATCATTCTTCCTTAAACATTCTACATATTCTTATGTGATAATGATTTATTTTGATTTATTTTAGATACTATAAGTTATGTATACCTTAAATATTTTAAGCTTTGTGGTTTACGTTTATTTATTCTATGTATGTTGGTTTGATAAAATGTTCACTTCAAATTATTCTACTTATTCTAATGTATGTTGTATACTAGTTATTCTAACTACTTTTACTTATGTTCTATGTTCTATGTTGAATGATCTATATATTATAATCAAGCTTCAATTGCTACAGATGATGAAAGACACACTATTATTCTACTAATTCGATTGTATGTTGTATTGCTTTAATTAAAATATCACTAATCAAGCTTCTAATTGCATCAAAAGATGGACCAATTGTTGATCAATTGATGAATTAGTTTTCAGTTTAAGCTAATTAAGCTAATTCAGTGAGAATGACTTTCTGTCCTCATCGTTGGGTGTTTATTCTTATCTTCAATTGTTTCATTCTTTAAGAATAGTTATTTCATTCTTCAAGAATATTATGTATCTAATGTATTCTTCTATTTGAATAATGCGTAGAGAGTATAATAATCTTGGAGAATCACATAAGAATTATTCTGCCAGAATTGTATTTCTGGTATAATCACATAAGAATGATTATGGTAGAATCACATAAGAATGGTTTTGCAAGGGTTGTATTGCAATTGGCTGAAGTTTTAAAATGATTTTTGTGTCTTATTTTTTTTCAGATTTTCAAGTTTTACCTAAGGATCACTTACCATCCTCAAGTTTATCTCCTTTTTGTAGCTCCTTGTATAGAATCATTCTCATGCAATACAATTCTGACAGAATGCCAATCTCACAAAATGTCAATCTCATAGAATGCTAGCATATTTTGAAGTGGCATAGAGGTCAAACATACACAAGACATCTAGAAACGAAACAAGAAAGTGAATAAGGATTCTTTCAAGAACGCCGATATTTTTTTTGCAAGAGATTTCAAGAATAAATGTAATTTATGTTCATAGTTGTATTCTTTAATAATGAATGTAATTACTTATTCTAAACTATTAAACTTCGTCTTATATAAAATTTATATTCATTAAAAATTATTGGTCTTATGTGTGTTTATAATATTATGCTCATAGTTGTATACAATTCTGATGGAATTACAAAATATCATTCTAACAAAATAACATTCTGATAGAATAAAATCGGTTTATTCTTACAAATTACGTTTCAAATTGAATTAATTTGAAAAAAAATCAGATTTTTTAAATCAAAATCATTAATCATCCCATAAATATCGATTTTTCCTTTTTTAAATTCGTCTAAATTGACTAAAATGCCCTTATACTGAATTTTGTGTGATTATATAGTACATGTTACCCTATTGTACTATCATAGACCCTCAGATCATGACCTTTGATTATATTCCATCCGATGGTCCAGATCTGTGCATTCTGGCACACAATAGTTACTAAAAACAAAATAACCTAACCATATATATATATATATATATATATATATATATATATATATAATAGGATGTGCGCGGTGCGGTTTGGTGCGGTTTCGAGTCAAAACCGCAAGCGGCACCGCATATGCGGTTTGAATATTTTAGAAACCGCAAACCGCACCACAGATGTTCAAAACCGCGTGATGCGGTGCGGTTTGATGCGGGTGGTTTATGCGGTTTAGTTGCGGTTTTTGCGGTTTGATGAGTTGTTCAACATTAAATCTATCAAAAAACCAAAAACATGACCGGGTTAAAAAAATTGATTGCTTTCATTTTATGAAAACAAATACAATTTTCGAGTTAAATCGTTTTTAATAAATTGTGACTCGTGCTACTATAGTTTTGTAAGTATCATTGTTATTACTTTATATTGCCGTTATAGTTGTTATATTCTTGTAAACCATGGGATCTTAATCTAATTGTGATTTAATGTTACGTCATAGATATTTGGTTATTGTAAGAAATATATTTATATACATCATTTCTAAATCGTGATTTGAAGTTATACTAAAGTAAAGAAAATATATATATATATATATATATATATATATATATATATATATATATATATATATAACATGCGGTGCGGTGCGGTTTAGTTTTATAAATACAAACCGTAAATCACACCGCATAGTGCGGTTTGATAAAATGATGAACCGCAAACCGCACCATGAAATTCCAAACTGCATTATGCCGTGCGGTTTAGTGCGGTACGGGCGGTTTCTGCGGTTTGTGTGGTTTTTCGCACAACCCTAATATATATATATATATATATATATATATATATATATATATATATATATATATATATATATCTATATATATATATATATATATATATATATATATATATATATATATATATATATCACATAAACTATTGATTTGTTGAATGTGACTAAAATGTGTACTCACATAATATGGTCACACTTATTCACACTTTTGGCTACTTTTTGTTTAATTCATTGTATGACTAAATATTACAAAATGCCACACAAACATAAAATTCTTGTGGCCATTGGATGAATAATAGTCACACAAAATACACATTTAATTGATTTTAAAAAGCATACATGCACACATATTAAGACTTTTGGCTACTTTTTGCTTAATTTTATGTGACAAAATCTCCCCTAAAAAAACTGATGTGTGACTAAATTTTACAAAATGTCACACAAACATAAAATTCATGTGGTCATTGGATGAACAATAGTCACACAAAATACACATTTACCTCACTTTAAAAAGCATTTGGTCACACTTATTGACACTTTTGGCCACTTTTTGCTTAATTATATGTGACAAAATTGCCGAGAAAACAATCTTTGTGTGACTAAATATTACAAAACACCACACAAACATAAAATTCATGTCACCATTGGATGAATGATAGTCACACAAAATACATATTTACTTGACTTTAAAAAGCACGTGTTCATACTTATTAACTGTTTCGTCCATTTTTTGCCTAATTTTATGTGATGAAATCCCCTAAAAAACAATCGATGTGACTAAATCATCACAAATACCACATATACTATATGCTTATGTGGCCAAAGGACAGACAATAGTCACAAAAAATACATATTTGCTTGACTTTAAAAAGCATACGGGCACACTTATTAATAGTTTTGGCCACATTTTGCTTAATTATAAGTGACGAATTCCCCAAAGAAACATTCCATGTGTGACTAAATCAATGCAAATGCCACATAAATTATTTATTCATGTGGCCAAAGGACGGACAATAGTCACACACAATATACATTAACTAGACTTTAAAAAACATATGGTTACAGATTTTATGGTTTTTGTTATTGTTATTTAAATGGGTACGGCAACTAAGTCGCTAATGTAACCATATGTACTCTATGGTCACTTGAACTTTCATCACACACATGATGAAAACGCAAGTGTGACTATATGCATATCATCAAAGTTTTTTGGTGTGACCATATCTGATTTTTGTACTAGTGTTATTCGCTTTAAAATCCATAGCCGGTTATTATTTTAGGAACAATAATGATGTATGAATAATATGAATTGGATTGGTTGAAAAACTGTTGTAACCAAGTTCATAGGTGGTTGCTAGAGAACAAGTATTTGATTGACCTATTAATGATCATTTCATTGATCGTCGTAATAAATGAGACTTGGTAAATGTAACTTATTTATATCCATAATACTTGAGATACATATTTAGGACTTAAGTGTGGGGAATGTTATTCTTCAATGTAGTCAAATGTTTTTTGTCTAATCAGGAAGTTATAAAGGCTATTATTAGGTATGATGTGAACCATGAAAGAGGCGTATATAGTCAAGATATGATCTGTTCTTTGTATTTATTGAGAGTAAGACATCAAAAGCCTTACCATAAGTTGAAAATTAAATGAGATTAACTATGATCTATATCTCATGTGGAACATGATGTCTGTGACAAAGGGATAACTGATTACTTACCTGATACATCAAGTGTAGCTTTGAGCTTTTAGGGAATTAGATGTCGATGAATGGCACTTCTTCTTGTGTTATTGGGACAGTGAAATTTTGCTAGACGTTCATCACTTCTAATATCATTTCATAATGAAAGTTGCACAAGTGTGAGACTGAAAGATATTTATGCTCAAACATCATTATGAAATAATATTTGCTAAAAAAATCAATGACATAAATTAGAAAGAAAAAAAATAAAACATGAATAAATCTATTATCACTTGTCATAAGGACCAAATTGACCAAAAAATAGGTTTCACGACCTTTTAAATCTTAAACAAAATTTAGTTACTAAATAAGCACTTTTACAATAGTTTATTGGAAAATATCTGTAACATCCCGAGTTCAGGAGCGCAAGTTCAGGGTTCAAAGTGAAAATGTGAATGGTCAACTCGGCGAGTCCATGGGTAGACTCGGTGAGTAGGGTCGCGATTATGGTCGCATGTTAAGTGGCCAACTCGGGGAGTCGGTGGCTGGACTCGGCGAGTTGGTGCTGTGTGGAGAAAACCCTAATCCCAGGGGTTGAGCCCTATATAAATGTAACGACCGAAAATTTTCAACCAATTTAAATTTTTCAAAAACAATCTGATTTCATTAAAATCATTACAAAAAGGTTTTCAATACAAATTATTTAAAGTATTCCCAGAATCACATCGTGACCAAAAACATGATGAGCGGTACGATCACGCCTTCGCCTTGCCACGGTCTCCTGAAGAACCTGAAAAACATTTAAACCACAACTGTAAGCCCGAAAGCTAGCATCTCCCTATCTCTCAGAATACCGATCTCAATCAGGTCTCTAACATATACCATCTTAGCTCTCAAGATGCAAACATATCACAGTAACAACATAAGAACAACTACCAGGATCTCAATCCGATAAGGGTCGGCCTTGGTGCCTTAGACCCTGTTGATATAGCGAGGATAACTCACCTCGCGCTGCCGAAACTCTGAACTGAAGAAGCAGACTCTCGAACCACCAACTCACCGCAAATCCCAAACTAACCAACATAACAAGCATAAGCATAAGGTCAAACATACTACCACAAATCGGGCCAAGACCAAAGTCCAAAACTCACACAAAGTCCAACATTGGCCAATTTACCAAATTGGACCCAGCTCACCAAATGGACCTAGATCCAATATCCATAATATTAATTGGGCCCACAATACTCTATTCATAGATTCTAGACTTGGCCCAAACACCAACAACCGACAAATGGCCCAACACAAAAGCCCAAAAAGGAAGTCCACAGGAGGAGTACGCTGGGCGTACTCTCCTTGGTACGTTGGGCATACTACAATGATCGCCAAAAGAAAACGGGACATTGGCCCGCTACGCGGGGCGTAACTGCGAGATCCATTAAGTCCTTTAACATCTTAATGGCTTAAGCTCTTAAGCCCAAACTCCAGATCCATAGGCCAAATATGATTGGGAATCATAAAGTCTCAGACTTTATCACTTGGGACGTCCTTAAGCTCCAAATCCAAGGTCTTAATCCATTAAGACCTATATAACTCATACAAGAAACAACTACAGCCCTTGGGACCTCATTTTTATCATTCAAGACCTCTCCAAAGGTCTGAAAGGACAGATAATCTTGACCAAATCGAACTATGCAACAAGATGAGGACTTTTGGGACAAGAATGATAACAAAGCTTCAAAATACAAAGATCTATGCAATATGAAGGTCAAGCAAGAAGCTTTATACCTTAAACCAGCTCTAAAGGGTGTTATTACTTCAGATCTATAAGCTCCACACGTTCTTCTTCTTCCTTGACAACTTACCTTTTCTCCTTCAAGCTTTTCTTTTGCCAACAAGAGCTTCCCAAGATCAAACACTCTCAACTATCGAGGGAATACGAGTTTTAGGGTTCTCTGAGGTTGAATATGAGTATAAGGAGGCTGAGGGGTGAACCAACATGTTCCTTATATAGTGGCTGACCCAAAATTAGGGTTTGGAGTTTCTGAGAGTACGCTGGGCGTACCTCTAGTACGCTGGGCGTACTCACCCGGCCAACGCGCATCGCTCATACACTTACGTTGGGCGTACGTCCAGCTTACGCTGGGCGTACCCAGCCACCTTTCAAAACCAAAAGCATGCATGCATGCCATGCATGCATGGGACCATCTCCTTCTCATTACACAAAGGGCTATGAACAACGATCAACTTCAAAACACCTCAACTCCTCTAATCTAAACCTGCTCCCAAATAACGTTACATTCATGCGAGGGTAACGAGAAGCCCAATACCACTAACACATATACCAGCCCGAAACCTTCTCGGATGAAACTCATTTCTCGCAAAAGGACCAGAATTAACCTTCCTCTAAATTCTCGGGGACCCATAGTCACGCACTTAAAGAACGGGGTGTTACAATTCTCCCCCACTTAAATTAGGCTTCGTCCTTGAAGCCTGCAGCAACTCTACTCCGAAACTATCCCTGCAATGCACCGCCTGGCGTTCACCGAACCAGGCTAACCAAGATTCAACCAACGAAAACCGAAACCCAACTTTATCCTTCTTGCCGACAGGATGACACAAGCTTCAGCCCTAGAGCAACTCCCGCGAGTTCTCCACCGCAATCTCATAACCGCACCAAACTGGCTCTAGCATCCTTGGGTTAGGAAAACCCAATATACTGATGATATCCTCAACATCCCCCAGGGTGAACCACTAATACATACTCAATACCCTGATCAGAATCACACCGAGAGACCAAGACTCTCTCCCTGCATCCCTTCCGAGCCTCTAGGCTCTACACCTATGGAATTCCTTCCGCAACATCAGCAAACATCCCAAACCGGATGAGCTTCTATTCCACTGCCGAAAACACGTTGCTCAATAACCATACTCGAATTACTCCAATCATAACTCTGCTCTGCCGCTTTCACTTTCGTGAACTTGCACCCCCTCTCGGAGTTACACACCTCTCTCTTTTCCTTTTCCAAGGAACCCACTTGACCACATTGTCACTCCGACAAGTGTCACGGTGCTTGCCCAACGCTACCCCACCCTTTTTATAGCGCATCTGCTATCCATCCAACACCCATACTCAGACTCTCATCGCAGGGATTCTCAAGCCCATGCACTATCTCAACTAATCAAGATCGCTATTCGGGGCCAGACCTTCTAATGTAATCACACTGCAACATACGCAATCCATATCCTCAAACGGATCCAACAATACCTGCAGAGTCTTCAGCATGACTGGACCACCTCACCAGGCCTTCAGCCAATCTGGACCACTCTCAGAACCTACAGCCAATCTGGACCACTCTCAGTGCCTTCAGTTTGCCTGGACCATTCTCCGAGCCTTCGGCCTGACTGGTATGCCTACCGGCCTTCAGTCTATCCGGACCGCTCAACTAGTATTCATCATTCCGAGCTATCACTCCTGGAAATCCTCCTATGCGTACTGTTCTAGCCCTATAAGGGTTCCGAAATCTATCTCAATCCCACATGCTCGATCCCGGCCTGCTCCCAGGCCCTCCACAATCAAATGCTCTAGGTCTGTATCCCGCCCCGCATGCCCAATACTTGCTCCGACCAGCCTGTACTCTGGGCTGACAGAACACTGCTGAATCCCAACAGCTAAGCACCCTCAAATACTCATAGATCTCTCGGAGAATTCTCCAATTCTCCCCCATTTGTAGCACTGATTAACAACCATCGGTCGCCATCACCGACCTCCCAGAACAACTCTGCACAAAGAAAACACTTACACGCGGACTGCTTCCCACAAGCATAAACAACTTTAACAAGATCCCACATCAACACTGATTATCTTGCTCGAAACAAACTCAATCTGCATCTAACCATTCCTCAGAAAGCAGATGCTACCCGGCCTTCAAACCAATGCCAGGCTCCCACTAATAACTCTCATGGATGATAACCAACGAATTTCCCAAAACAATAGCCCATAACCAAACCGCAACCCTCAAAACGATGAATACCACATCGAAAACCAAACAAAATACCAGCACATAAACAATACACCACAATAATCACAAGATAACAAGATATCAAGAAGGAAACATACCCGCAGCTGCATCTGGCACTGCTCTGACGTCCTCTGCCACAAGCTGATAAGCACGACCCTGAGCCCTTGGGGGCTCCACTCCACCCTGACCTCCACCTGTGATCCTCAAAGTGGCCGGTGCTGGAGCCTGCAGCAAGCTGTGGACAGTTGACCCTCAAATGTCCAACCTGATGACAATGATAACAAATCCTCAAATCTCGAACTGGCGCTAACTGCCGACAATCCCTCGCATAGTGCCCCTCCTTTCCGCACTTGCGGCACGCACCACCGGACCTACAAACTCCGGTGTGACCCCTCCCACACTTCCCACAAGTGTGGCCGCTCAGATCCCCCACTCTAACATCAACGGTCTTGGACCGTTTCGGCGCCGGCTGCGACTGCACTGGAGCCTGCCTCAGCTCACGCAACTGCAACTCAATCTCTAACTCACGCCGCCTGGGGGCCTCCTGCAACTCCAACAAGGTCTCGCACCTCTGCGTAGACACAAACTGTCTGATGTCCCTCTTGAGCATGCTCAGATATCGAGACATCTGAGCCTGCTCCAAAGTGAACTCTGGGCAAAACATCACCCTCTCAGTGAACATCCTGGTGATCTTAGTCACCAACTCCGAACCCTGCTTCAACTCAAGGAACTCCTGAGCCAATCTCTCCCTCTCAACTTGCGGAACATAACGAGTACTGAACATCTCCTTGAACTGATCCCATGAAACCGCAGCCCTCTGCGCGTCCGAATATGACCCCGTGGTCAATCTCCACCAATCCTTCGCCCCGAGCCTCAACAGGTTCAGAGCACACCTCACCCTCTGATCAGCAGGGCATGAACACGTGAAGAAACACCCCTCCACGTCTGATAACCACCTCATAGCAACAATCAGGTCCTGAACTCCATCGAAGGTGGGAGGCTTCGTATTATCGAAGTCCCGATACTGAAAACCCCGACTAGCTCCTCCCCCTGCCGCTGCTACAGCCGTTGTAGCCGCCGCGGCAGCCGTCTCTGTGAGAGCTGCATAGCGCTTATCGAAATACTCAACCATGGCGGTCTTAATCGACCCAAACAGCTCTTGCAACTCAGCCCGGAACAACTCAGCAATCTCCTCACGCAGGATCTCACAAATCCTCGCATCCAACTCACCCGTGCTCATCTGACCGATAACCTCAGGCGGTACCGATCCTCCCGGAACTCTCTCTCCTGCTCCCGATCCTGATCCAGATCCACTCTCATCATGCCTCGGAATCTCCATATTGAAAAACACCACACAAAACTTAGACTCTTCCCACTATCCTGGGATCTAACTCTCTCTCAACCCAACCCTAGAGATCATGGTTTCCCTGATATGCGTATGGGTCCTGTGCTTTCAGTAGTACGGGCCCATACTACCTTCCACACCTACCCATATTTGTATGAAGTACTACCACAACACCCTAGAGAAACATGCATAACAACGCTCAACCCTCACCACTAGAGGAACACTGAAAATCTCCCATAAGGAACCCTAGGCTACAGGCATCACAAATCAGGCAACATTATCATGAAATCCTGAAGATCCCTAGCCTATCACTAGCATGCTGTTCTATCAAAGCTCAAAAACAAATAACATGCATGGTATTTTGGGGTTACTTACTGGCTCCGGCTGATCGTACCTCCGCGTCCTCCCTTACTCATTTTGAAAACCATTTTAAATTCTCTTTTGAAAACTCTCCTCGATTTGAGACTGGAGTCACACGAGTGTTCCTCCAATTCACTCAAACCAAGGCTCTGATACCAACTTGTAACGATCGAAAAATTTCAACCAATTTAAATTTTTCAAAAACAATCCGATTTCATTAAAATCATTACAAAAAGGTTTTCAATACAAATTATTTAAAGTATTCCCAGAATCACATCGCGACCAAAAACATGAGGAGCGGTACGATCACGCCTTCGCCTTCCCACGGTCTCCTGAAGAACCTGAAAAACATTTAAACCACAACTGTAAGCCCGAAAGCTTAGTGAGATACCCCCAAAATACCAACCACATATACGCCCTTCCAGGATACGACCTTCCGGTCCAGAACATATTGCCTTTCGGCCCATAACATGAATAACACACATAACATAACAAAACATAGAACAACCATGCATATCGGGTCTACTGTGTGACTGGCCCGCTGTATCGGCCTTCAGTCCACCCTCCGTGTCTAGCCATATACATCGAGTCTGCAGTGTGATTGGTCTGCCCGCACCAGGCCTTCAATCCACCTGGTCCACTCACTGAGTCTACAGTGTGACTGGTCCGCCCGCACCGGGCCTTCAGTCTATATGGTCCACTCTCCGAGCCTCGGCACATCTGGTCCGCCCTCTTGAGGCCTACAGCCTATCCGGACCGCTTGCTGGGCCTTCGGGACAACCGGTCCGCCGTGGGTATCTTGGCCTACAGCAGGACCCGCCTCAACCTGTCTCCAGTCCAAACAACCATGTGCACATAATCATACAATAACAGTTCGCAATCAACAAGCCGATCAAACGGATCACATAGCATATCATCATCCTAACCAGGATACCGACCTAACAGGTCACTAGCATAGCATCTCCCTATCTCTCAGAATACCGATCTCAATCAGGTCTCTAACATATACCATCCTAGATCTCAGGATGCAAACATATCACAGTAACAACATAACAACAACTACCAGGATCTCAATCTGATAAGGGCCGGCCTTGGTGCCTTAGACCCTATTGATATAGTGAGGATAACTCACCTCGCACTGCCGAAACTCTGAACTGAAGAAGCAGACTCTCGAACCACCAACTCACCGCAAATCCCGAACTAACCAACATAACAAGCATAAGCATAAGTTCAAACATACTACCACAAATCGGGCCAAGACTAAAGTCCAAAACTCACACAAAGTCCAGCATTGGCCCAATTTACCAAATTGGGCCCACCTCACCAAATGGACCTAGATCCAATATCCATAATATTAATTGGGCCCACAATACTCTATTCATAGATTCCAGACTTGGCCCAAACACCAACAACCGACAAATGGCCCAACACAAAAGCCCAAAAAGGAAGTCCACAGGAGGAGTACGCTGGGCGTACTCTCCTTGGTACGTTGGGCGTACTACAATGATCGCCAAAAGAAAACGAGACATTGGCCCGCTACGTGGGGCGTACTCGAAGGTTACGCAGGGCGTAACTGCGAGATCCATTAAGTCCTTTAACATCTTAATGGCTTAAGCTCTTAAGCCCAAACTCCAGATCCATAGGCCAAATATGATTGGGAATCATAAAGTCTCAGACTTTATCACTTGGGACGTCCTTAAGCTCCAAATCCAAGGTCTTAATCCATTAAGACCTATATAACTCATACAAGAAACAACTACAGCCCTTGGGACCTCATTTTTATCATTCAAGACCTCTCCAAAGGTCTGAAAGGACAGATAATCTTGACCAAATCGAACTATGCAACAAGATGAGGACTTTTAGGACAAGAATGATAACAAAGCTTCAAAATACAAAGATCTATGCAATATGAAGGTCAAGCAAGAAGCTTTATAACTTAAACCAGCTCTAAACGGTGTTATTACTTCAGATCTACAAGCTCCACACGTTCTTCTTCTTCCTTGACAACTTACCTTTTCTCCTTCAAGCTTTTCTTTTTCCAACAAGAGCTTCCCAAGATCAAACACTCTTAACTATGGAGGGAATACGAGTTTTAGGGTTCTCTGAGGTTGAAGATGAGTATAAGGAGGCTGAGGGGTGAACCAACATGTTCCTTATATAGTGGCTGACCCAAAAATAGGGTTTGGAGTTTCTGAGAGTACGTTGGGCGTACCTCTAGTACGTTGGGCGTACTCACCCGGCCAACGCGCATCGCTCATACACTTACGTTGGGCGTACGTCCAGCTTACGCTGGGCGTACCCAGCCACCTTTCAAAACCAAAAGCATGCATGCATGCCATGCATGCATGGGACCATCTCCTTCTCATTACACAAAGGGCTATGAACAACAATCAACTTCAAAACACCTCAACTCCTCTAATCTAAACCTGCTCCCAAATAATGTTACATTCATGCGAGGGCAACGAGAAGCCCAATACCACTAACACATATACCAGCCCGAAACCTTCTCGGATGAAACTCATTTCTCGCAAAAGGACCAGAATTAACCTTCCTCTAAATTCTCGGGGACCCATAGTCACACACTTAAAGAACGGGGTGTTACAATAAAGAACATAATACCCTCTCCCCATCCTCTTTACTCTCCTTTGAAGTTTAGAAACCCTAATATTCGTTTGTGAGAGGCTTAGAGAGCATTTGGACCTTGAAGGAGTGTTTGTTGAAGAGATCTTTGAAGATTGAGAGGCTTGGAGCAAAGGGCTTTGCAAGGTTTTGGTTTATTCTTCTATTGGAGTCTCCTCTTGAGGTAATGATTCGTTGCTTGGGCTGTTATGTTGGAATAGTGTCTAAGGCTGCAACTATATTAGGCAAGTATTTGACCCGGTTGTGCATGGTCCTTTTGGGTTGCCTTCACCATAGCAACTTGACATGATGATTTATAATGAGAGAAGAAATATTATTAATATATTATGAGAATAATATAAGGAATTATAATATTATTATTTGATTAATATAAGTCATAAATTAATTAGGAATTAATTTGGTGACCTAAAGAGATTAATTAAATAGAAGGGCATAAACTGTCAATTGTATGATAGTTGTACTTTAGGCTATAATCTCTTAAGGATAAGGGGTGGACAAATTTAGGGTTTAGAAGAGCGTAGAATTCATCCAAGGGCTTATCATAAAGGGATTGGATTGCATAGGGCCTAAGTTATCCAATTAGGGTTTTATGGGTGAAACCCTAGGAGCCTTACAAGTATAAATAGACCCAAAGGGTTAATGAAATCGGTACTCTTGTCTTTAGAAGAACCCTGGCCGATTTCTAGCTCCCTCCCCTCTCTCTATAATCATCCTCTTACTAAGTTGGTGTTTGTAAGCCATTAGAGGAGTGACAATTGTGACTCTAAAGCTCCAAGGACAAGAAGATTCAAGCAGCTTAAGGTAATCTTCTAGATCTGTTTTTTTTATGTTATTACCTAGATCTACTGTTCAAAAGTCTTAGATACAATGCATGTTCAATTAGAGAAACCTAGATCCAAGCATTAGGGTTTGTATGTGCACATAGGAATGTTCATATGGCTAAAACCCATCAGTGGTATCAGAGCCTTGATTGGTTTCTATTGAATTGATGCATTGGTTGCTTGTTTGTTGCTTGCAAAATTCGAATTTTGTCATTCTGCCTGATGAACTTGGCGAGTTCCAAAGTGGACTCGGCGAGTAGGCCTCAACTCGGCGAGTCCATTGTGGTAATCAGCGAGTTTGAGCGTCAGAAAGAGCTAATTTCGGGATTTCTTGTTGTTTATCTTTTGGATACTTACCTTAATCTTAATAGGTCAATATAAATCCGATTTTAAGATATATTTGAGTATATTCTTGACCTAATTGAAGATATTTATTAATTAATTGAATATTAATTTCCTTATGTGATAATTGATTAATTATTTTAATTAAATTGGTGAATTGTTTTGCAAGAAATAATTAAATAAATCAAATATGGATAATTATGTGATTAAATGTTAATTTGGATTATTTGTTATTTGATCCCCTATGTTTTGAAAAGTTTAAAACTTGCCCTCAAGTTTTGAAATTTATGTTTTGTGATTAAAAGTTTAATTTAGACAATTTAAATTTCAAACCCTAGAATTTTACAAGTTTAAAATTCAACCCTATACTAATATAATATTACAATATTAATATATATATATATATATATATATATATATATATATATATATATATATATATATATGTATAATTAAAATGCTAGTCTTACCGTTAGTAGGCCTCATTCACGAAGCCGGTCTATAAGGTGGGTATAAGGTTGCGGCCTATAAAATGGCGCTTAGTGGGTGTACACTCACACCCACTGCTTGCTTGATCGGTGGAGGGTTGTTAGCCGAACGGGTAAGATAGGGCAACCTCATCTCCTCATTAAAAGTATAATATGAAATACAAAGTAACTACATGTTTTTTCAAAATTCCCAATCCTAGTTACTTTAGGAAAAGTGAATTGATGCAATCCCATGAAATTACACTTTGCACCCTTGCTAAGAAGTTAGTGGAGCGTGTGTGGTTTACCGGCACACTAATTGGTTCTAAGCAAAGGTGGCAAAGGGTGATTCATTGTTTATCATAGTTCGATGGAGCGTGTGTGGTTTACCGGCACATCGAATAGGTGATTGTTACAATGAAGGCACCGTGTGAATTTGCATGGTAATTCACACCCACTTTGTGATCCTCGGTATCCCAGTCACAAACGAGAGGGGCATATCGAGATTTAAACATGTCATTGAAAAGTTCAATGAATCTCATCAAAACCTAGGAATTCCCAATACATTTATAACTTAAAGTTAGGTTTTCATGGTGGAGAATTAGCGAATCGTCACTCACTTACCTTCAAATTGTTTGCATGTTAGATTACAGCATCCCTTTTCTAATATGTAAATATTGTTGTTGGATCCGAGCCCTAATTTTTCTTATTGGGTGATAATTAGGGATTCAAATTCTAATCTATCATTGTCCTTTCTATTTGTAGATGTTGAATGCGAACAACGCTGTTGCTAGCTCGTTCACATTGATGAGCCTTTGGCAAAAGGTGACTTTCGATGGGACGAACTTTAGCGAATGGATAAGATACATTCGCACAATTGCTCGCTACGAGGACAAGGAGTATGTCCTCGATGAGAAGCTCGAGAAGATCAACCCAGAAATCGCTACTCCGGCTGAAATGACTGCTTTTGAGACTCATGAACGTGATGCAACGAAGGTTCATTGCATCATGATAGCCACAATGAACGCTAAATTCCAAAAGTCCTACGAGGACATGTATCCGTACAAAATGCACCAAGAATTGTTGGAGAGATACCACCAAAATGCAAGGCAGGAACGTTACGAGATCTTCACTAACATGATCTCCGCCAAAATGGGTCATGGTGAATCTCTAACCGTACACTTGCAAAAGATGCAAAGGTATGTCGATCGTCTTCGCAAGATGAATGTTGACTTTGGGGAAGACTTGGCCATCGACATGGTCCTTCATTCCTTGCCTCCGTGATACAACCAATTTAAGATGACCTACCACATGAACAAGGAAGAGGTCACCCTAAGTAAGCTCCAAGGTCTCCTTAGGGTTGCTGAGAGCAACCTCAAGGACAAGTCTGTTGCACCCACTCCCAATCCACCAGCTGCTCCTGTTTTGGAAATTGGGCAAGGTAGGGGTAAGAAGAGGAAGGCTCCGTCTAAGAGCCACCGCAAGGGAAAGTCCCGAGATGGTTCCTCTTCTATTGGGACCAAAGTTGATCCCGCTAAGCCTAACCCTAAACCAAAGGAGGCAGAGTGCCACCATTGCCACAAAATAGGGCATTGGAAGAGAAGTTGCCCAGACTACATGCAAGCCATCAGGGAAGGAAAGATCAAGCCGTCTTTCGCAGGTATATACACTATTAAATCTAATGATTCATCTCATGCTATTTCTTGGGTCCTCGATACCGGGTGTGGTTACCACATTTGTTCTGAATTGCAGGGACTAAGAAGAAATAGGGATGTGGAGCATGGAAGAATAAATCTAAACATGGGGAACAGAAGATCGTCACCTGTAACCAAGATTGGAGTGTATTCTCTAGTGCTTAGGAATGGTTTATGTTTAGATTTGAATAATTGTTGCTATTCACCAGAAATGGCAAGAAACATCATTTCATTTCATGGTTTGTTTAGACAAGGATTTAGATTTTCTTTTAATAATGAGAATGGTTCTATTTATGCTTATCTAAATGGTGTCTTATATTTTGAAGCAATACCATGTAATTGAATTTATGAAACTGTTATGATTGTAGATAACCTAGGAAATGATTTTTTATGCATGGATTCTTCCAATAGTATGGATAGAGCATCCTTGTGGCATTGTCGTCTTGGACATGTCAACAAGAAGCACATAGCCCATCTCCAAAAGGATGGAGTGTTGGAGTCATTCGACCTTAGGGAAGATGACACATGCGAGTCTTGTTTACTTGGAAAGATGACCAAGTCACCCTTCACTAGCACATGTGAAAGGGGTGAGGGTCTATTGGACCTCATACATACCGATGTATGTGGACCGTTTAGATCAACCACAAAGGATGGGAACCGCTTCTATGTGACTTTTACCGATGGCTATAGTAGATATGGGTATATCTACTTAATCAAGCAAAAGTTAGAAACGTTTGAAAAGTTCAAAGAGTTCAAGAATGAAGTGGAGAATCAATTGGGCAGGAAAATCAAGATGCTTCGATCCGATCGAGGAGGAGAGTACCTAAGTCTTGAATTCCACGACTATCTCAAGGAGTGTGGAATAGTTTCACAATTGACGCCACCTAGGACACCACAGTTGAATAGTGTAGCAGAAAGGCGTAATCGAACCTTGTTAGACATGGTCAGCTCTATGATGAGTCGTGCTTCACTACCTATCTCATTCTGGGGGTATGCCTTAGAGACTGCCACCCATATCCTTAACCGATTCCCTACTAAGAAGGTTGCCAAAACACCTCATGAAATGTGGACAGGGAAGGCTCCCTCGTTAGCACATATCAAGGTTTGGGGTTGTGAGGCTTTCGTAAGACGAGATACTCACGACAAGCTTGAACCTCGTAGTGAGCGATGTATTTTCATCGGCTACCCGCAGAAATCCTTTGGATATCTCTTCTATAGACCGAAGGACAATGTTGTCTTTGTTGTGAGGAGGGGATTTTTCCGAGAGCGAGAACTCATAAGCCAAGGAGATAGTGGGAGGCAAATCGAGCTTGAAGAGATTCAAGAGTCGATTGATGAAGGAACCTCTACCGCTGGCACTTAACCCGAGGAGGAAACTCCGGTTGAACCGATTGACGAGTACTTACCACTTAGACGTTCCGAAAGAGTTAGAGTTCAACCCCAGTTTTATGGTTTTCATATTACTACCGAAGGGGACACGTATATTAATGATGGTACACTAATAAATCTAGATGAACCTAATAGTTATAAGGAAGCCATGGCAGGCCCGGAGTCTGCAAAATGGAAAGAGGCAATGGACAGCGAGATCCAGTCCATGTATGACAACCAAGTTTGGAATTTGGTTGATAATGTGTCCGGACATAAGACCGTTAGGTGCAAGTGGATCTTCAAGAAGAAGACCGACGTGGATGGAAACGTACACACATATAAGGCGCGATTGGTTACGAAGGGCTTTACTCAAACTCCCAAAGTTGACTATGATGAGACCTTCTCACCAGTTGCAAAGATAAAATCTATTAGAGTGATGCTAGCAATTGCCGCATTTCATGATTATGAGATTTGGCAAATGGATGTCAAGACCGCTTTCCTTAGTGGGAAGTTGGCTGAGGATGTTTACATGGCTCAGCCAGAGGGTTTTTTGTTGATCTGAAGCATCCGAATAGAGTGTGTAAACTTGAGAAGTCCATTTATGGACTTAAGCAAGCATCTCGCAGATGGAATCTTTGCTTCGATGAGAAAGTCAAAGAGTTTGGATTTGTACGAAGCGAAGATGAATCATGTGTATATGTCAAAGCCAGTGGGAGTATAGTAAGCTTCCTCATTTTGTATGTCGATGACATATTACTCATAGGAAACGACGTGCCGACACTGTAGGAGGTTAAGTCCTGGCTCGGGAAGTGCTTCGCTATGAAGGACCTCGAAGAGGCTTCCTATATTCTGGGAATAAGGATAGTGAGGGAACGAAGTAAGAGACTAATAGGACTTAGTGAGAATACTTACTTAGATAAAGTACTAAAACGTTTTAGTATGGAAAACTCGAAGAAGGGAGAATTACTGATACAAAGTAATGCCAAGTTGAGTAAGACTCAAAGTCCGAGTACCGAAGCTGAAATAGCATAAATGAGCTGAGTACCATACGCTTCCGCAGTTGGCTCAATCATGTACGCTATGACTTGTACACGCCCTAATGTAGCCTTTGCTTTGAGCATGGTTAGTAGATATCAAGGGAACCCTGGCAGAGACAATTGGATTGCGGTCAAGAATATCCTTAAGTACCTTCGGAGGACCAAAGAATGGTTTTTAGTCCTCGGAGGGAGTGATGACTTGAAGGTGCGAGGGTATAGTGACGCCAGCTTTCAGACTGACAGGGACAACTACCGTTCGCAGTCGGGCTGGGTATTTACCCTGAATGGAGGAGCAGTAACTTGGAAAAGTTCCAAGCAGGAAACTGTAGTTGATTCAACGTGCGAATCAGAGTACATTGAAGCAAGAGAAGCGTCAAAAGAGGCAATATGGTTGAAGAACTTCATCGGTGATCTTGGAGTTGTAACTGCCATAAAGGAGCCCATGGAGATTTTCTGTGATAATGAAGGAGCGGTTGCCTTGACCAAGGAACCGAGGGATCATGGTAGATCTAGACATATCGACAGAAAATATCACTTTATTAGACATCGAGTAGAAGAAGGAAAACTCGTGGTTAAGAGGATATCATCAGAAGATAACCCAGCAGATCCGCTTACGAAGGGACTGAGCAGGGTTAAGCACTTGCAGCATGCTAGGAGTATTGGGCTGAAGGATGATATTAGTATAGATTAGATAGTATTAGAAACGTGTGATAGATAAATGTAATTAACATTTGATGATTAAATAAAAGAGTATTATTTATGACTAATGTTACTGTCTTATGTTGATTGTTTAGCTATTGTTTCACTTTGCATGTTTTGACTTCCAAAATAATTGAGTTTAGTAAGAATAATTGAATTATTCAAACAATCCACAATCATTCATATGTTGGGAGTATGTATGAATGAAGATTGTCATGAATTGGTATGTAGATTGTCTAAATTGTATTAGACATAGCAAAAGTTTGTTGCAACGTTCATGAGTGCTTATGAACTAGTTTTGAGCATTGGAACAAACCCGCGCTTGCTGGAATCATCTTATGGAATGTGATAAAAAGGGTGATCGCAAGACGATAATATCATATGGTCTTAAAACCTAGATATATGGTTTGTTATTTGTTAATTGGTTGTACATTGATAATGCGAAACCGCGTCAGTAAATTGATGTTATAAAACGCATTGTTGTGTATAGTTGATTAATGAATAAGTAAATGCATATAAGTCAAAGTGTATCTGTTAGTTTTATCCTAAGAGGGTAAAAGCGATATCTCGGCCGCTCAATTATTTGATTTGACTTATGTGTCGGTCCCGGTCAGAACTGAATTGATGTGTTAGATTAAGTTCTATGTCGAATAAATCTGAGATCGAGAAACTGTAACGCCTGTGTTTCCGGGCTTCCCATATTTAGCAATATAATAGTCTAGGTTAACCTTTGTAACCCGTTTTGAAATAATAAGAATGTATTATTTGAGTATTATGTGTTTTGTGCTTAATTGCTTAATTATGTGGTCTGATTAATTAAGAATAAAAATAAGCGTCAAAAATTAAGTGTAAAATAAACTTAATATCTTTGGTTAATGTTGTAGTAGTCGAAACGAGGTTTCCGAATATATATGGAACGCCCAAATCTGACTTCGTATGAGGAAGTTATGATTTATCGAAGTTCCGGCTTAGCGGTATACAGCCTGAAATACTCGAATTGAGATCGAGCAGTTGTTAGCCGAAGCAATCTAAATGAGAATCGAAGATCTCATTGTTGGTATCGAAGTGATAAAAAGTTAGGCGAGAACGGACGTCAAACGAAGAAATTATGAATTTATAACGAAAGTTTCTGTCCCGGCCTATTAAAAATAATTAATAAAAATAAAGTCAAAATTAGCCGACGGAGTCTAAACGAAAGTCGTAGAGCGTGGTCTCACCTTTCCGTGAATATAAAGAACGTCGAAAACGGAGTTCGTATGAAGAAGTTATGAATTTCCGAAGTTTATTAATCATTTTGTATTTTTATTTAATTCAAAATCGGAGGTATTATCCGAAGTCGTGTCACCGGTGTAATCCGGAGTACGCCCTGCGTACGAGGTTACGCTATCGCGTAACTCCAATAGTGTCGACACTTCGGATGACGCATGCAATGACGATTTCGGACGCGTACGCGCTGCGTACGCCTGTACGCCCCGCGTACTCCGAGGTTCCAGCCTCTATATAAAGGATCCGAAGACAGCCTCATTTCTTGTTCATTTTCTTCTCTTCTCTCTAGTCTTTTGCATCGTTTTTCGTGCCGAAGCTACCCCGAAGTCCCGGTATCATACTCTAGCCCCGAGGAAAGTCCCGAGACCCCGAAGATCCCGAGAAGCGCGGTTCCCGAGTCGAAGCTCTGCCCGCGAGAAGTTCGATTTTCGAGGAGATCTTCCAGATCTGCTGAGGAATACTACTTCTTTAAGTCGTAGTGCTGTCGGATCGTCTTCTGATCAAGTGAGTGTGTAGTTATTTCTTCTAATACAATAATACGAAGTATTTTATATAAAAATACGTGCTATGTGTATATATTTGGTTGTGTTATGTGTGAATGAGTATTCACTCTCTTCTATCTTATAGATCTGCTTATTTCTTTATGAGATATGTGTTATGTGTGTGTGTGCCTCGTCTGTTATGTGATATATGTGTTGATTCAAGCATGCTATACAGGTTTTCTTTAAACTACGTATGAAAATATATATTTTTATCTACTAATATGTTGGGTAGAACATGGGTAGATAGTTGGTGTGTAATAAACAGATGAGAGGCCTCGATGTTGTTGTTGTTGTTGATCTAGTTATTCAGCGGAGTATGGATAACGACCACGGACTCTTTCTAGACAGTCCAGTGGAACGCTAGCAGGTTCATAACCTGTAGGTGTTGTGAACGATGTGTTCACCGGTGTACTCTATCCCCCTCATGGTTGCCTTTAGGATATCTATTGTTGAGGAAACCCCTTCGCAGTGATGTCCGTCCCGATGAAAATCCTAGATTAGGTCCCTTGAGATAGTTGTTTTAGGGACGTAAAGTGAGGATAACGGGAATGGGTAATCGGGATAGTGATTGGTTGGTGAAATTAAATATAACTTATTTATTGTGGGTTGAAAACCCTATATGTTCACCAGGCTCCCAAGCTTGACCCACTCAGTTTTATTTGTATTACAGGAAGTGGCACAAGGGCGTAAGATGGATGGATCATCTTGTTGTTTTGTTTACAAGTCTGTATATGTATATATTTGTTGAATGACTTGTAATGTTTATCGTTTATGCTTTATGGTCTGTATTGGAACATGACATCCCGAGTTTTGATTATATAATGAAATGCATCTCTTGATGAAATGCTTTGATAAATATTATTTTATCATGTTTTGTTTTGGGAACAAATTCCGCAACTCTTTCAAATCAAAAGGATTTACTCTGAAATTATTTAAAAGCATAAATGAAAATCGGTCTTTTCTGGCCGAGATTTTGGGGATGTCACAGAAACCAAATGCTAGACAATTGGTTCCATAAGAATTGTCTGCATGATATCTAAACAGAGGACTGTACGATCCCTTATCTAAAGGACAAGATTGATAAGATCAGAGTTTGACAGCGTCTTTGAGAGCTACGATTGCTAATCGGATTATACTTGTATATAGTTACTAGACTTATCCAAGTGGGAGACTGTTGGAATAGTGTCTAAGGCTGCAACTATATTAGGCAAGTATTTGACCCGGTTGTGCATGGTCCTTTTGGGTTGCCTTCACCATAGCAACTTGACAGGATGATTTATAATGAGAGAAGAAATATTATTAATATATTATGAGAATAATATAAGGAATAATAATATTATTATTCGATTAATATAAGTCATAAATTAATTAGGAATTAATTTGGTGACCTAAAGAGATTAATTAAATAGAAGGGCATAAACTGTCAATTGTATGATAGTTGTACTTTGGGCTATAATCTCTTAAGGATAAGGGGTGGAATAATTTAGGGTTTGGAAGAGCCTAGAATTCGTCCAAGGGCTTATCATAAAGGGATTGGATTGCTTAGGGCCTAAGTTATCCAATTAGGGTTTTAAGGGTGAAACCCTAGGAGCCTTACAAGTATAAATAGACCCAAAGGGTTAATGAAATCGGTACTCTTGTCTTTAGAAGAACCCTGGCCGATTTCTAGCTCCCTCCCCTCTCTCTATAATCATCCTCTTACTAAGTTGGTGTTTGTAAGCCATTAGAGGAGTGACAATTGTGACTCTAAAGCTCCAAGGACAAGAAGATTCAAGCAGCTTAAGGTAATCTTCTAGATCTGTTTTTTTTATGTTATTACCTAGATCTACTGTTCAAAAGTCTTAGATACAATGCATGTTCAATTAGAGAAACCTAGATCCAAGCATTAGGGTTTGTATGTGCACATAGGAATGTTCATATGGCTAAAACCCATCATGTTATTCATCTAGATCTATCAATTGTGGGATTTTTGGGAGTATATCTAGTGTTATCTTGAGTTTGGAGGTTGGATCTAAGGTTGCTACCTCAGATCTAGAGTAGTGATGATCCAAAAGAGCATAAAGTCCCTGTTCAAGAGTTGTTGATGAAGCCATTTAGTCCCAAACCCTAGCCCTAGAGTGTATTATGCTTGGATCTCCTTGGATTCACATAAAGTTTGCCACTTTACATGATGGATGGCTTGTATAAGAGTAGATCTATGGATTGGAAACCCTACATGGCTTGGAAAGCCCTTGTATGGGTTAAGAGCTAGTGGTACTCGGCAAGTCACATGGGTGCAATCCGCGAGTTACATGAAGATAGGCAGCAACTCGAGGAGTTGGAAGAACAACTCGACAAGTTGGTTAAAGATAGCCTTGGACTCCGTGAATCTGTTCTTGGACTCGGTGAGTCTGGTCGTGAGGTCCTAACCTTTCCTAGTTAAGTCGTGAATCGGTGAGTCAAGGGATGACTCAGTGGGTTGAGTGCGGTTAGACTTAGAGTTGTGGGACTCGGCGAGTCTTGGGGCGACCCGGCGAGTTGAGTCGTGTTATGGGAGTTTTAGAGCATGGGGAATCGACGAGTCAGCAGGTTGACTCGGCGAGTAGAGTTAGTCAGGAGGGTTGACTTTGACTAAGGACTTTGACTTTGACCAAGAGTTGACCAGTTGACTTCTAGGGGTATTTTGGTAATTATTAGTATTTATTGAGTTCTATCTTTTGGTATTGATCAGTGGAGGAGTTCGTTTCATAGGTTGGAGTAGCATGATCTTATCTTTTCAGTCTGCAGTTGTGAGGTGAGTTATCCTCACTATATCGTCAAGGTCTACGGCACCAAGGCCGGCCATTTATCGGATTGTAATCTGGGTGTCGTTGTTATGTTATTGTTTACATCCTGGTAGTTAGGATGGTATATGTTAGAGACCTGGTTAAGGTCGGTACCCTTGTATATAGGATGATGATATGTTAGTGACCGGTTAGGTCGGTATCCTGGTTATAATGATATTATGTTATGAGATCTGCTAGATCGGGTTGATTGGATGTGAATTATTATATGATTGAATGTTTATGTGCACATGGTTGTTGGACTGGGGTTGGGTTGAGGCGGGTCCTGCTTTGTGATGTAGGCCAACATACCTAGGGCGGACCGGTTATCCCGAAGACCCAGCGAGCGGTCCGGATAGGCTGTAGGCCCCAAGAGGGTAGACCAGACGTGCCGAGGCTCGGAGAGTGGACCACGCCGACTGGAGGCCCGGTGTGGGCAGACCAGTCATACTATAGAGTAAGAGAGTGGACCAGGTGGATTGAAGGCCTGGTGCGGGCGGACCAATCACACTGTAGACTCGACGGATATGGCTAGACTCGGAGGGTGGACCATGTCACACCCCAAAACTGAGAACGGCGGAGTACGTTCTGGGGTGGAGGACATCATGTACAGTATCATAACAATTTCATAATAGTAAAAACAAGCGACAACAACCATTTCATTAATATAATGATTATAAATACAACGTGTTCTACACAGTTAATAGACACCAAAAGTATAAACAAAAACAAAAGATGAGTCATGTATACGCTCCATCTTCTCAAAAGTTGCACTTGTACTTGTCTATCTTTGACGTGAGGATACAAGTTATTTTGAAAATGAATATCAGCATAAAGCTGGTGAGTTCATAAGATTTTAGTGTCGTTTGTATAAAAGTGTTTAAAAACATGTAATATAAAAGTTGAAGTTAATGTTTGTGAGTAGTAGAAATCCCTAGAAAATCCTGTATTTTTCAGAATTGTACATTTGTAAGTTAAATCCTTCGAGTGTGTAAAAGTATTTTCATTGAAACTTTCAGTTACAAAAATAAGGTAATAAATCTCATTCAAGTAACGTAGATGAGGAAAAGTTATACCGGCTGGCTGTAGTAGTGTTGCAAACTTCAATTAGTAATAGGTATTTATTTACTTCGGGATGTTAGCTTAGACTTTAAGTCTTAGTGTATTAATTTGGATATGGATGGAATCCCTCATGTAACCAAACTGAGTGATAATAGAGAGCCCGATGACCTTCCCAGTCATACGTAGTGTAGTGATGTAGTGCCACCCCTGGGCCTAGTCGACTTCGACTGTAGTTAACATTCGGTGTGTAATAGCATCCGTCGTACATAGATCTATACATGTAGTGTTGCTTTCCTTCCGGGAAGCCCTGGTTACATGGTATTTGCGCAGTAGAGTGCCGTATAGAGTGATAGTGTGTCATGTTCTGGATTAGTGTATTCTCTTGTATTATAGCATAGTAAACTTTTAGTATAGTACATAGAGTGTTCTCTTTAATGTGCATTATCTTGTAGTAGTAGTAATGGTAGTGAGTATCATAGTAGTAGAGGTAACGAGTAGTAGTCTTAACTATACCTATTATAGTTAAATAGAGTGTGGGATTGCATGCCTTTGATTTACAAAAGTATTAAATAAGATGAAGACTTTCATATCTAACACATATATATGATATATAACTAAGAAATCAACGACAGTCGGACGGATAACAATATACCCTAAGACCACAATCAAACAAGAACAGGAAATAAGGCGATTTAAACATAGTTTGAAAATAGTTTAACAACAATTTAACCTAGAAAATGTGTTTGATAACTATTTAAAACAGTTTTATTGACAAATAGTTAAAAGTATAGAAAATCCCTTTTTGGTTGTAAGTTATGAATCACATATGATTTGATACTAAAATTGGTTGCATTTAACTTGTATCCCCCCTAAAACATGTAAAAACATTTGAAAAGGTTAATTAAGGGGTATGAACTAACCTGTAGCGAGTAGATAGGGTGGAAGTGTCGGATGAGCGTTTGGTGTCAAATAAAGACTTGTACACACTCTATGACCCTAATAACATATGAAGACATGTGTTTACAAGTAATTAGTGATTAAGACACTAATTAAACACATATAGACATCCTAATGCGAAGAAAAACCCCTCGGTCAAGTGCTAGAAGGCTATTGGGTTGCAAGGAAGGAGTTTTAGGCCTCACTATGGAGTTTACTCCTCACATACTCACCTTAGGTGACTTTACGGCTGAGGGACCACCTCCCCCATGAGTTTTCGGCCGTAAACTCATGGGAGGAGTGTCTTTGTGTGTTTTTAAATCTCTTGTGTCTCTAGGAAAGGGTTCCAAGGCAAATTCCAAGGCTTGAGGGGTGTTTAGGGTTCAAAAGGGACACTCCCTTGGAGTTTGCGGTCCTAGGACCACTCCTTGGGAGTTTAGGGTCATGAATCCCATGTTTTAAGGCCGTGAACTCTTGGACACCCTCTTATACTTCGTTTTTGAGGTCCTTAGCTTACTCCTACAAGTTTCTATGTGAAGGTCCAAGGCTAAATAGGGATTAAAGGCTCAATTTGCATAGTTTAAGGGGGTTTACAGCCTAAGGGTGTTCTTGGTCTGTAAACCCTCTTTTAAGCCTCTAAACATACGATTAAATGTCTAAAACACTTCTAGGGTATGTTCTAAGTTAGCCTCTAAGCCTGAGGAAGAGATTTGGGGGCATTTTGGCACACTTTTAGGGGTTTACGGCCCTAGAGTGTTCTTGGGCCGTAAACTCCTTACTCCTGGCCTTCTTGGATGATTTTCAAGCTATAATGACATGTATTGAGTTGTAGAACAATCTAGGGCAAGAGTACTTACAGTTTGGAAGCTAAAACTTGCGGATTTTGGAAGAAATTGAGCCTTGAAGAGAGAGTATAGAGAGTGACTAGAGTGATAAAAGTGTCATTTAGTGACCACTCAACCCTTATATAGGGGTTGGGTTTATGGCTAGGTGGAAATCTACCCGATACCGACATTAAACGTGGCTTATGGTCGTACCCAATTAAATTGTCGTAATTTAATGTTTTTGTAACTAAAAACTTTTTAACAAAATATTGAGGGTGTTTCCGTGTTCCTAATTTATTCCGATCTTTATGGAGTCATAATAAAAGTCCAAATTTTAATTTTTCGGATACCAATGTTAATGGAGAAGTGTGATAAGAGCTAGTTTTATTAACGGAAAACGGGTTACGGTGACGGAATAAATTTCAGGTTGTCACATCATCCCCCCGTTAGAGGGAATTTCGTCCCGAAATTAGAGTTCAAACAAACATGTTATTACAAGATAACTAAGCAAAAAGATGGGGATATTTAAGATTCATTTGATCCTCGCGCTCCCAAGTGAACTCCGGCCCTCGTTTGGCGTTCCATCGAATCTTCATAATTGGGATGCGACTTAGTTTCGTTCGTTTAACCTCCCGGTCCATGATCTTCGCAGGCTCTTCCACAAAGTTGAGGCTCTCGTTGACTTCGATCTCGTCGAGTGGGATTACAAGAGTCTCGTCGGATAAGCACCTTTTCAGGTTTGAGACATGGAAGGTAGGATGTATGTTACTGAGTTCGCGGGGTAGGTTGAGTTTGTAAGCTACGGGGACGATTCTGGCAAGAATGTCGAAAGGCCCTATGTATCTTGGATTCAGATTTCCACGCTTTCCAAAGCGTATTGTGCCTTTCCAGGGTGAGACTTTCAAAAGGACTCGATCACCCACCTAGAATTCCAAAGGTTTTCTCTGTTTGTCTGCGTAGCTTTTCTGTCGATCTCTAGCGGTTTTTAGTCGTTCACGTATCTGTACGATCTTTTCAGTCATCTCTCGGATGATCTCCGGACCCATGAGAGTGCTATTAGGAATGCGCCATTTAGCTAACTGAATGTCACCCACCTCAGCCCAGCACAGAGGGGATCTGCACTTCCGGCCGTAGAGGGCTTCGAATGGGGCTGCCTTAATGCTCGTGTGATAATTGTTGTTGTAGGAAAACTCGACAAGGGGTAAGTGGTTATCCCATGCCTTACCAAAGTCGATCACACGGGCTCGCAGCATATCTTCCAGGGTTTGGATAGTCCTCTCACTTTGTCCGTCGGTCTGCGGGTGGTAGGCTATACTCATGTCCAGCCTCGTCCCTAATGCGTTTTGTAGTGTTTGCCAAAACCTCGAAGTAAACCTACTATCTCTATCAGAGATAATAGATATAGGGACACCATGCACCTGTAGTATTTCTTAATATATGTTCTTGTGAGTTTCTCAATCTTATCTGTTTCTTTGATGGGCCGGAAGTGTGCGGACTTGGTCAATCTGTCGACGATGACCCATATGGTATCCATCCCACCCGTTGTCTTGGGTAGCTTAGTTATGAAATCCATTGTGATACGCTGCCACTTCTACTCCAATATCTCCGGTTGCTAGAGAAGACCTGATGGCTTTTCGTATTCGACCTTGACCTTAGCACAAGTAAGGCATTTACTTACGAAGGTAGCAATCTCTGCTTTCATGTTGGGCCACCAGTATGACTTTTTAAGATCCAGATACATCTTATCTGAACCTGGGTGAACGGAATATCGAGCGTTGTGGGCTTCCTTCATGACTAAGTCTCTGAAGCCACCGTGGCGCGATGTCCAGATTCGATCCCTGAGATATAAGGCTCTGTCACCCTTGACTTCCAAGTTCTTATCCATTCCTCGTAGAGATTCTACCATCACATTTTCAGGCTTCAATGCTTCGATCTGAGCTTCCTTAATCTGTGCGGAGAGACGCGAATGGATAGTCATTGTTAACGATTTGACCCTTCGACCAGAATGTTCTTTCCGGCTTAGGGCGTCTGCTACTACATTGGCTTTACCCGGATGATAACGAATTTCACATTCGTAATCATTGAGTAACTCGACCCACCGTCGTTGTCTCATATTGAGCTCCTTCTGGTTGAATATGTGTTGTAGGCTTTTGTGGTCGGTGTATATTGTGCTCTTCGTACCATACAGGTAATGTCTCCATATTTTTAGGGCGAACACAATCGCTCCTAGTTTGAGGTCGTACATGGTGTAGTTGGCCTCATGTGTCTTCAGCTGTCTTGAGGCATAGGCGATGACCTTACCTCGTTGCATCAGAACACAACCAAGCCCCTGATTTGATGCATCACAGTATAACACGAAGTCTTCTGTCCCTTCGGGGAGGGATAGTATCGGTGCGGTGCATAGAGCTCGCTTCAAGGTTTGGAATGCCTTCTCCTGTTTCTCTCCCCAATCAAACGTCATGCCTTTCTGAGTTGATGTGGTGAGGGGTTTCGCAATCCGAGAGAAGTTCTTAATGAATCTACGGTAGTAGCCAGCGAGGCCTAGAAATTGAAGAATTTATGTAGGCATGTTCGGTGCTGACCAGTTCTCGATAGCTTTGATCTTGGATGGGTCCACGTGGATTCCTTCCTCGCTAACCACGTGTCCTAAGAATTCAACTCTTCGGATCCAGAATTCGCACTTAGAGAACATCGCATATAACTTCTCTGATCGTAGGGTTTCTAGGACTTGTCATAGGTGATCGCTATGCTCCTCCTTACTTCGAGAGTAGATGAGTATGTCATCAATGAAGACGATGACGAACCGATCCAAGTAAGGACGGAACACCCTATTCATTAAATCCATGAATATTGCGGGCACGTTGGTTAGTCCGAACGGCATTACTATGAACTTGTAGTGTCCGTAACGAGTTCAGAAGGTTGTTTTCGGAACATCCTCCTCAAGCACTCGTAACTGGTGATACCCGGACCTAAGATCAATCTTGGAAAAGTAGATCGCCCCTTGCAGTTGGTCGTATAGGTCGTCTATACGGGGAAGAGGGTAGCGATTTTTGACCGTCATCTTGTTGAGTTCTCTATTGTCGATGCATATACGGAATGATCCATCCTTCTTCTTCACGAACAAGACCGGTGCTCCCCAAGGTGAGAAGCTTGGTCTTAGGAAGCCCTTGCTGAGGAGCTCATTAAGTTGACCGGACAGTTCTTGCATCTCAGCAGGAGCTAGACGATAGGGCGATTTAGCTACGGGGGTAGCCCCTGGGATTAGGTCCATTCTGAACTCAACCTGACGTTTGGGAGGTAAACCTAGGAGTTCCTCTGGAAAGACGTCGGGGAAGTCGCATATGACAAGGAAGTCCTTTAGATCTTTCGTTTTCTGGCTCGAATCGACAACATGGGCAAGGAATGCACGATATTCCTTCCGTAAGTACTTCTGGGCTAGAATACTCGAGATGATATGAAGGCTCGTAATGGGTTTGTCTTCGTAGATTAACAGGGTTTTGTTATTCAGTAGATTTAGACGGATTGATTTATCGAAGCACAGAATATTAGCACGATCGAGACTCAACTAGTCCATGCCCACAATGACATCAAAACTATTAATCGACACTGGTATGAGGTCGATTGGGAAAGAATGATCATCTAGTGTGAGGGTGCATGTGACAACCTAAATTTTTTCCGTCAGCGAAACCTATTAGAAACACATGAAAACGCCCCAAATTAACATTTTGGGTTAGGTCATTTAATTTGAGACATTTATAATGACCTCTTGAGTGTCCAAACCTGTTAGAAACACATGAAAACGCCCCAAATTATTATTTGGAAAAAATTTAGTTTTATTCCGTCGGGTTATAAACAATTAAATCGGGTACGACCAAAAGCCCCGTCTAACGTAAGTATCGGGTAGAATTCCACCGTGTCTCAAACTTAATCCAAATTTAAAGTAGAGTGAGCCTCATTTGAAGCCTTTCCACTCTCTCTCTCTACTCTCTCACTAGAAAGCCAAGTTTGATCCAAAAATCATCCAAATCAAGCTCCAAATCGGTAAGATAACAATCCTAGCTCATAGTATAACATCTTTAGCCTTCAAATTCGTGTTTAAATCATGGAATAGGACCAACATCATGTGTTTACGGCCCTGGAACAGCCTTAGGCCGTGAACACATGCAAATGGGGTTTTTGAGCCTTAAAACCCTTCCAACCCACCTTTAGAGCTTACATATGACTTAGGGGCTTACCATACTGGACTTAGAAGACCTAAACCTTAACATTTGAGGAGTAACCATGAGTTTACTACCCAATAACATGCTTGGGCCGTAAACACCAATTCTTAGGCCGTAAACACCTTCTAAGGTGTTAAGATGCCCCTGAAACACCTCCTAAGCCTTGGAATAAAGTCTAGAAGCAACCACAATCAAGTTAGGGGCCTTAAACTTGCTAAAAACCCCTCCCTTAGGAGTTCACGGCCGTAAACCCCCCAAGAATGGGTTCCTGGGCCGTAAACTCCTATAAATGGGTCAAATGGTGCCTTAACTTCATCCTATGACTTCTATATTGAGCCAGAAACTCTTGTGATTGACCTAGGACCACCAAAGCACACTTTGAATGGGCACATAAGATTTTACGGCCTTAAACTCCTAGTTTACTGCCGTAAACTCCTCAAATGGTCCTTAGGATGTCCAAATTTCCTTCCAATGCCTTAAAACCAAGCCTAGCAATAACCCACAAGAGTTGTAAGACCATTTAGCACCCTAGAACACCCCACCATGAGTTTACAGCCGTAAACTCATGGGGAGTTGGTCATTAGGGACGTAAACTCCTCTAAGAGTTTACTCTTAAAGAGTAAACTCCATATCCAAGCCATACACATCCATAGATGCCACCCGGGTCACTCCAAACACTTGTAATGAAGTGTTTTCGCGACTAGAAGTGTATATCCTCAACTAATTAGTAGTACAAAACCTAATTAGATACAAATGTGTATATTTTCATATTACATAGGAACCTCGCACGCGTTTAAGCCCCGAACTGACGTTTAGCATCCAAACCGACACATTCCGCAACTGGTGAGTTCATACCCCTACTCCTTTTTTCATGTTTTTCAAATGTTTTCAGGGGGAATACAAGCAAAAGTACAAGGAAATCTTGTACTCAAACTTTTTATTTCAGTTCAAATGTTCATATTCTATATGTTTTTAATATCGAAAACCGTATTAACCAATAGTTCGAATTGCAGAGTTAGCCTTCAAACTAATAGTAGATTTCTTTATAAAATGTTATAATCTATGTTTCATTTTGTAATCTTACGAAAGATTCATACTAATCATAAATTAGGATTAATACTAATAAGATACGCCCTCGAAAGTAACAAAACGAATACTAAAGTAACAGAACGAATACGAAAGTAATAGAACGAATTCGAAAGTACGCCTTTGGATATCGACAGAGTTTCGAAAACATACACCTTTGGATGTCGACTAAGCTTTGGAAATACGACTAAAGTACGCCTTTGGAAGTCACCAGAACATCGAATATACAGTTAATGTACGTCTCTAAGTATCTCCAAACATTCGAAAATACAGATAACTAAAGTAGATATTCGACATTCGAGTGTAGGATAATCAGGATATCAGAATACCTAACTAATACAACAAGTATGATAGATACTAGGGCATAGCATTCCGAACCAAGAACTAACCACAACTTTTAGGAAAATAAGGGTTTTTCCTGAGATAACGAATTGTTCCTACTCAAACTGTAGAATAAACGAATAACTAACTCACATATAGGAAAATAAGGGTTTTCCTGGGATAGCAAACTATTCCTAACCAAACTTTAGAATAAACGAATAACTAAACTTACATATAAGAAAATATGCGATTTTCTTGGATAACGACTTTTCAGAAAAACCAAAGGAAACCTGTTCTTTTACAAAAAAAAAAAAAAAAAAAAAAAAAAAAAAAAAAACTAAACCACTTATAAACTCACAAGCTTTATGCTGATTTTCAAACTGCTTGTATTCTCAGGTCCACATTAGACAGGTACACGGCGATCTTTTGGAGAAGACGGAGCATATAGAAGACTTGTCTTAACTTTTGTTCATATAATATATATGTATAACACTTGTAACACTTTGATTTCAAACAAATGTAATGATTATATGTAATGTAATGTTTTGTGTTTACTACGCTTACTATGTACATTGGTTGCGATATACATGACATCCTCCGCCCCAGAACGTTTCCGCCATCGGTTTCGGGGTGTGACAGATTGGTATCAGAGCCCTTGTTTATAGTGAACTAGTATACCAAACCTTACATGGTATAAGACTATAAACACTAAGGGGCCTAAGTGCTCTAAACTTAAAAGTATACTTTAAAATATAAGTATTTTCAAAAGTATACAAGTATACCTAACCGTAGAGATCCGTAACTACAAGTAGAACAAAACATAAGTAAATGGGTGTTGTACGTTGCGGTTAAACCTGGGCAGTTATGTAGTCGTGTCTAGGATCAATATAGCCTGATCAACTATATTCATTCGAGACACGGCCAACATGTGCTTGGGAGTGACTGTGATATGCGGCATGCCTAAAACTTACTCAATACCCAAATAACGAGTCATCGTCACAGCGAATCATGAAATACTATGGGAATATTTCTCAAGCCAAATCCGTTATAGAAATCCTCATTCCAGCGTTGCTCCACAATCATCCCTTTAGCGATAGTTTAGTTGCTTTGATAACTCTTTCCTGCTTATCGCTTATAGAATCCTTTATCTGTCATAATGAGATATCCTATGTTCCATATCTCTTGATTCAATTCAGACGACTTATGATCCTCTCTTTCCTGGCTATTTTAGATCAAGATGCCTCCGAGGAAAAGACCCAGCTCAAAGAACAACAATCCTCCACCACCACCTCCTCCCCAATTCGATCTCATAATGTTCCAGGTAGCTGTTGCTGCCGCAGTGGCAGCCGCCATGTCTCAAATGAACCCCGGTGGCCCCGGTGGTCCAGGAGGTGGTACCCAATCCCAAAACCAGGAAGGTAGTCAGGGACACCGGAAGGAGTGTTCCTATAAAGAATTTATGAACGTGAAACCTACACTCTTCAATGGCATAGGAGGTGTCATTACCCTAAATAGGTGGTTAGAGAAAATCGAATCTGTCTTCGAGATCTGTGCCTGTTCAAAATCCGACAAGGTGAAATTCGCTGCCTGCACGTTCATCGATAAAGCTCTGACTTGGTGGAACGGCCGAGTGAAATCATTAACCCTACCTATAGCCAATGCTATGGGTTGGGAAGTCATGAAGGAACTTCTTCTCGTAGAGCACTGCCCTCGGGGCGAAATGCAAAAGCTGGAGCATGAACTCTGGAACCTGAAGATGAAAGGTTCCGATATCGCCGCTTACACTTCAAGGTTTGACGACCTAGCGCTTCTTTGTCCGGGAATGGTTACCCCGGAAAGCAAAAAGATTGAGAAGTTCATATAGGGGTTGATCCAGCCAACTAAGGGAAATGTCTTGGCTGCAAATCCAGATACATACAACAGCGCCACATGCCTAGCGCAAATCCTGATCGACCATAGTGATGACATAGAGGAAGCAGCCACCACTCCTGAGCCGACAGAGAGAAGTGGTGAGAAAAGAAAGTTTTGGAAGACGAAGAAGAAAAGGCAGCCTTCACAGGGGTCCTTGAAGAAACAGCAGATAGTGGCAGTGCACACTGCCACTACCCCTGCTGTTCTTTCTGTCGTCGGTTCTTCAGCCCAAGCACCTATCACCGGATATGCTGGTATTCTCCCGTGGTGTAACCGGTGCAGTTACCACCACCACTTCCCCGATCCCTGTCGTGTGAAATTTTGCAAAAACTGTGGCCAAGAGGGTCACCTTGCACGAAGCTACAAAACACCAACCAATCAAGCTTCCGGAGCGGGCATCAGTCAGGCCTGCTATGGTTGCGGCAAATTCATGCATTACAAGAGAAACTGCCCCAAGGCAGCAACAACTGGCAACACTGGGAGAGTCCTAGCCATGGGACAAGATGAGGCAGCCGCCGATCCCACCGTTGCCACAGGTATATTCCTCTTCGACAACCCTTATGCTTGCAATCCTTTTCAATTCTAGTACTGAAAGATAATCTGTTAGCTATTCATTCTAACATCTTCATAAACATAGTCCTCAACTAGTAACCGAAACGTTTACTGTCGTGATAGCTAACGGTGAGAAAGAGAGCATTAGCGATAAACTTAGTTTTAGCCCTCGCATCGTTTCGTGCATCAAAGCCCAAAAGCTTCTGCGTAAGGAGTGCAATGAATTCCCAACCCATGTGATCAACGAGAAACAGGAAGTTAAAGACCTCGAGAGCATCCCCGAAGTCCTCAATTTTCATGATGTCCTTTCCGAAGATCTCCCGGAAATTTCTCTTGAACGTCAAGTCAAGTTTCACGTCGACCTAATTCTTGGAGCCAGTTACTTTTCGAAGATAGACCTTAGGTCAGGGTACCGTTAGCTTAGAGTTCTTGAGAATGATGTTTCCAAGACAGCATTCCGAACTCGATATGGTCACTACAAGATCGTAGTGCTGCCCTTTAGTGGTAGGCGAGGAAGACATACACGTGGACCTGTCCAAAATCCAGTTGATAGAGAGTTAGTCGGCACCGCAGACACCCACAGAAATTTGTCAATTCTTAGATCTCGTCAACTACTATCGTAGATTCACTCAAAACTTTTCCAAGATCGTCTAAACCCTAAACCACTTCGACACAAGAAAGGTGTACCCCTTTTGTTGGAGTTTGTGTCCTGTTGAAGGACTTACCTCGAAAAAGCACGATACGCTTTGGAAAGCGTGTGAAACTTAACCCGAGGAACATAGAACCTTTCAAAATCCTCGTTAGGATCGATCCCGTAGCTTACAATCTCCGACTACCTTCAGAACTTAGTAGCATTCACTCTATCTCTCACGTCTCTGTTCTTGAGAAGTGCCTATCCGACGAGACCCTGGAAATCCTTTGATGAAACGAAGATCAACGAAAGTCTAAGCCTCATGGAAGAACCAATCGGAATCATAAATCGAGAGACTTAAAATGTACGAAACCAATCCATATCCCAATAAGTGAAGGTTCGTTGGAATACTGTGCGAGAACCCGAGTTCACTTGGGAGCACGAAGACTCGATGAAACAGAAGTAACTGCGTCTCATTCCAAACCCATGCTTGTGTCTTAAATCTAAATTTCGGGACGAAATTCCCTCTAACGGGGGGATAATGTGACAACCCAAAATTTTTCCGTCGCGATAACCCGTTCTCGTCAGCGAAACCCGTCTATCTTTCAAATTTTCCGTTAACATTTTGGGTTAGGTCATTTAATTTGAGACTTTTATAATGACCTCGTGAGTGTCCAAACCTGTTAGAAACACAAGAAACCTGTTCTTTTACAAAAAAAAAAAAAAAAAAAAAAAAAAAAAAAAAAAAAAAACTAAACCGCTTATGAACTCACAAACTTTATGCTGATTTTCAAACTGCTTGTATTCTCAGGTCCACATTAGACAGGTACACAGCGATCTTTTGGAGAAGACGGAGCGTATAGAAGACTCGTCTTAACTTTTGTTCATATAATATATATGTATAGCACTTGTAACACTTTGATTTCAAACAAATGTAATGATTCAATGTAATGTAATGTTTTGTGTTTACTACGCTTACTATGTACATTGGTTGCGATATACATGACGTCCTCTGCCCCGGAACGTTTCCGCCATCGGTTTCGGGGTGTGACAGTGCAACCTAAGTAGATTTCGTTAGAGCTCTCTGTCTTTCCGTTAGCCATTGCAACGACAAATGTTTCTTTTAGTGGTTGTGGGGATTGCTTAAGTAAGTGTTTAAAGTTTTGGTTTATGAAGCTTCTTTCTGCACCACTATCGAATAAGACACAAGCATAAGAGTTGTTGAGAAGGAATGTACCCGTGACTACTGTGGGGTCCTCTACTGCTTCGTTGTGGCCAATAGCAAGTAGTCTTCCTGTTCCTCCCGTATTCCTGGCCTTCGGACAGTTTTCTTGAAATGGCCACCTTCACCGCAGTCATAGCAGGCCTGGCTCACTCCCAAACCAGAGACTTGGGAGATAGGTTTGGGTTGGGATCTACAAAACCGGACGGTATGGCCCTTCTGGTCGCAGTTGGTGCAGTGCAACTCACGGCAGGGACCGTTGTGATGGAAAGGGCACTTGGGCAGGTTTCCAACATAGGTTTTTGCTGGTACAGGGGTAGCAGGAGTGGTGGCAGCATGGACAGCCACTATCTGTTGGTTTTTGGAAGAGGGGTGAGCTTTCTTATCCTTCTTTTTGTCCCACCACTTCCTCTTGTTGTCGTATGCCTTGGGCTGTGCAGTGGCAGTTGTTGTTGATGTTGATGGAGTGAGAGGAGTTTCACGATCGATCAACCTGTAGGCCAATTCCTTGGCACTGTCAAAGGTTCTAGGACGTGATGCTAATGCGTTCCCTCGATACGGGGGCACTAAACCCCAAATGTATCGTTCTATCTTCTTGCTTTCAGAAGGGATCATGTTGGGACACATAGCTACCAGGTCGTAGAACCTGGCAGTATAAGCTACTATGTCAGTCCCCCTCATCTTGAGATTCCAAAGTTCTTCTTCGAGTTTCTGAACTTCGCCCCTAGGGCAGTACTCATTCATCAGTAGGTCCTTCAGTGTGTCCCAGCCCATGGCGTTGGCTGCTACCAAGGAGAGTGATTTGATATGGCCATTCCACCATGTCAAGGCCCTCTCAGTGAAAGTGGCAGCAGCAAACTTTATTTTGCTTTCCTCAGGGCATGAGCACATTTCGAAGACAGCTTCAGTCCTCTCGATCCATTGGGACAAAGCAAGGATTCCTCCAGTCCCATTGAAAAACATCAGTTTGCAGTTCATGAAGTCCTTATAAGTACACCCCTGCGCATGTGGGGGAATTTCTCCATGTCTGGAGTTGATGCCCATTCCAGCTCCGCTTGCATCACCGGAATTCATTTGAGCCATGGCTGCCGTCATAGCTGTCTGAAACAGCACTGGATCGAACTGCGGAGGAGGAGGTGGTGGAGGTGGAGTTTGAGTTGTAGGTCTGCCTTTGTTCGGGCGCTTGCGGGGAGGCATCTTTTACTGAAAGTTTATAGGGATAATGACAGTAGTGAGAATCAATTGCATATATGATGAGAGCATTTCATGGGCTAAACCATAGTACAACTATCAGATAGAGTCATAGTAACAGAGTAGGTAACTGCCAATATTACTAGTATTAATGATGTAATATGAGTTCGGGAAAAGTGACCTAACAGTAGGTCTTACATCAAACCATAAGGAAAATGTTGGTAGCCTAGAGGCCTAATTAGAGTACTTTCAAAGTTAGGAATGTTTACAAACAAGGGCCCTATCGAGCATAGAAAAAGAAAGGCTATTCCTTAAACAAAAGGGAAAGATAAGTAGATATCTTCTACTGACGACGGGTACTCGTCGGGCGAACCCTAAGATTAGCTAGTTGGCAAATAACTTCCTGAAGGTGTCTCTCCTGAACCCTCTGACGCGCTTGGAGTTCCCTAACTTCGACTCGGGATGCAGTTAGTTGTTGCTGCAGAGCCTCATTGGTCCTCCTAGTCCTATCCATGGCTTCTTCCAGTTGGCGGATGCGGGCAGCGTTAAAGCTGGAGTTGGCATCAATTTCCACGACTCTGCTGATGGCTGCTTGACCTTGTTCGGTGTTCCTGACAATCCTACGGACCATGATGGGCAAGACTCCGTCTGCGGATCCTCCTTCGCTTATGTTGTAGAAGCTTCGGTCTCCGTCGAAAGGTACAGGCTGACCCTACTCATCGCTCCATCGGTTCAAGGTTATTGCCCACATGGGGGTGGGGCATTGAAATACCGGATGGGGGTTAGGGTTTGGAGCTACTGGGGGCAGGTTGTTGACTTCTGGCTCGGAGTCGGAGCTATCCGAAAAGCCTTCAGCACGGTGATCATCCAAAGGGATCGGGTGATCATCTTCTGGCTCCTCATCGAGCCATCCTCCATTGCCTTGGTTCGGATAGTACGAATCGTCTGGATGGTGGAAGCCAGCCATGCTATCTACGCGAGAATGGGGAAAGAAAGGTTAATAGACATACTAATCTAAGATACTTATAAGATGATCGTTATTAGTCGACCTAATACTTGCATAGTTCATACCAATTACATGTAACCGAAGCAAGATAGCCCTTCGAATAAGCGGCCCTAACTCCAGGTCCCCAATCAAACAAGAACAGGAAATGAAGCAAAGGTCACAGATTCTAAGTCTATAGCGCCCTAGTCACATGTAACTGTGATGTATCCACTTAGCAACTATTGCCCTACTAGTAACGACCCTTTTTGTTATCACATATGCAGTTAGTAGTATACAGAATACTCCTATAGTATTCTTGTTCTAACGTTATTGTGGTAGTGTTGGTAAGTTTTTAGACTTGTTGCAACACCACAATCACTCTTAAGCACATGCTAGTCACTCCTAGAAAGATGTAGTTGATCAGGCTACATCCACCCAGATGTGACTATATGTCTCTAAGCTTAATTGTGTTGTTCAACAATCTTTAATACTTTTGTTCTATTCTAGAATGATACTGACCCTTTGTATTGGTGAATGTATATATATACTTCATTAAATATTTTAGTATTTAAAAGTATATATTCTTGGTCAGAATGTTTTAGTCCCGAAGTGTTTATAGTTCGTATATCTTTTATGGGTTGATATACTTGATTCACTATAAACAATGCTCTGATACCAATCTGTCACACCCCAAAACCGAGAACGGCGGAATACGTTATGGGGTGGAGGACGTCATGTATAGTATTATAACAATTGCATAATAGTAAAACCAAGCAACAACAACCATTTCATTAATATAGTGATTATAAATACAATGTGTTCTACACAGTTAATAGACACCAAAAGTATAAATAAAAACAAAATATGAGTCTTGTATATGCTCCATCTTCTCAAAAGTTGCACCAGTACCTATCTATCTTTGACCTGAGGATACAAGTTATTTTGAAAACGAGTATCAGCATAAAGCTCGTGAGTTCATAATATTTTAATGTCATTGCTTGTATAAAAGTGTTTACAAACATGTAATATAAAAGTTGAAATTAATGTTTGTGAGTAGTAGAAATCCCTTGAAAATCCTATATTTTCCGGAATTTTACATTTGTAAGTTAAGTCCTTCGAGTGTGTAAAAGTATTTTCATTGAAACTTTCAGTTATAAAAATAAGGTAATAAATCTCATTCAAGTAACATAGATGAGGAAAAGTTATGCCGGCTGGATGTAGTAGTGTTGCAAACTTCAATTAGTAATAGGTATTTATTTACTTCGGGATGTTAGCTTAGACTTTAAATCTTAGTGTATTAATTTGGATATGGATGTAATACCTCATGTAACCAAACTGAGTGATAATAGAGAGCCCGATGACCTTCCCAGTCATATGTAGTGTAGTGATGTAGTGCCACCCCTGGGCCTAGTCGGCTCGGACTGTAGTTAACATTCGGTGTGTAATAGCGTCCGTCCTGTATAGATCTATACATGTAGTGTTGTGTTCCTTCCAGGAAGCCCTGGTTACATGGTATTTGCGTAGTAGAGTGCCGTATAGAGTGATAGTGTGTCATGTTCTAGATTAGTGTATTCTCTTGTATTATAGCATAGTAAACTTTTAGTATAGTACATAGAGTGTTCTCTTTAATGTGCATTATCTTGTAGTAGTAGTAATGGTAGTGAGTATCATAGTAGTAGAGGTAACGAGTAGTAGTCTTAACTATACCTATTATAGTTAATTAGAGTGTGGGATTGCATGCCTTTGATTTAGAAAGGTATTGAATAAGATGAATACTTTCATATCTAACACGTATATATGATATATAACTAAGAAATCAACGACAGTCGGACAGATAACAATATGCCCTAAGACCACAATCAAACAAGAACAGGAAATAAGGCGAGCTATCGGTCCTAAGTCCTTCAAGTCTTACTTATATAAATATATTGGTGTAGATATAGTTTAAAAGAAAAGTAGATTTAAACATAGTTTGAAAATAGTTTAACAACAATTTAACCTAGAAAATGCGTTTGATAATTATTTAAAACAGTTTTATTGACAAATTGTTAAAAGTATAGAAAATCCCTTTTTGGTTGTAAGTTATGAATCACATATGATTTGATACTAAAACTGGTTGCATTTAACTTGTATCCCCCCCCCCCCTAAAACATGTAAAAACATTTGAAAAGGTTAATTAAGGGGTATGAACTCACCTGTAGCGAGTAGATCGGGTGGAAGTGTCGGATGAGCGTTTGGTGTCAAATAAAGACTTGTACACACTCTATGACCCTAGTAACATATGAAGACATATGTTTACAAGTAATTAGTGATTAAGAAACTAACTAAACACATATAGACATCCTAATGCAAAGAAAAACCCCTTGGTCAAGTGCTAGAAGGCTATAGGGTTGCAAGGAAGGAGTTTTAGGCCTCACTATGGAGTTTACTCCTCACATACTCACCTTAGGTGAGTTTACGGCGGAGGGACCACCTCCCCCCATGAGTTTATGGCCGTAAATGTTGGGTTTTAGCCATATGAACATTCCTATGTGCACATACAAACCCTAATGCTTGGATCTAGGTTTCTCTAATTGAACATGCATTGTATCCAAGACTTTTGAACAATAGATCTAGGTAATAACATAAAAAAAAACAGATCTAGAAGATTACCTTGAGTTGCTTGAATCTTCTTGTCCTTGGAGCTTTATAGTCACAATTTTCACTCCTCTAATGGCTTACAAACACCAACTTAGCAAGAGGATGATTAGAGAGAGAGGGGAGGGAGCTAGAAATCGGCCAGGGTTCTTCTAAAGACAAGAGTACCGATTTCATTAACCCCTTGGGTCTATTTATACTTGTAAGGCTCCTAGGGTTTCACCCTTAAAACCCTAATTGGATAACTTAGGCCCTAAGCAATCCAATCCCTTTATGATAAGCCCTTGGACGAATTCTAGGCTCTTCTAAACCCTAAATTCGTCCACCCCGTATCCTTAAGAGATTATAGCACAAGGTACAACTATCATACAATTGACAGTTTATGCCCTTCTATTTAATTAATCTCTTTAAGTCACCAAATTAATTCCTAATTAATTTATGACTTATATTAATCAAATAATAATATTATTATTCCTTATATTATTCTCATAATATATTAATAATATTTCTTCTCTCATTATAAATCATCATGTCAAGTTGCTATGGTGAAGGCAACCCAAAAGGACCATGCACAACCGGGCCAAATACCTGCCTAATATAGTTGTAGCCTTAGACACTATTCCAACAGTCTCCCACTTGGATAAGTCTAGTAACTATATACAAGTATAATCTGATTAGCAATCGTAGCTCTCAAAGACGCTGTCAAACTCTAATCTTATCAATCTTGTCCTTTAGATAAGGGATCGTACAGTCCTCTGTTTAGATATCATGCGGAAAATTCTTATGGAACCAATTGTCTAGCATTTGGTTTCTCGATCTCAGATTTATTCGACATAGAACTTAATCTAACACATCAATTCAGTTCTGACCGGGCCCGACACATAAGTCAAATCAAATAATTGAGCGGCCGAGATATCGCTTTTACCCTCTTAGGATAAAACTAACAGATAAACTTCGACTTATATGCATTTACTTATTCATTAATCAACTATAGACAACAATGTGTTTTATAACATCAATTTACTGACGCGGTTTCGCATTATCAAGGCAACCACTACTTCATTATCACAGAAAATCTCCATGGGCTCCTTTATGGCAGTTACAACTCCAAGATCACCGATGAAGTTCTTCAACCATATTGCCTCTTTCGACGCTTCTCTTGCTTCAATGTACTCTGATTCGCACGTTGAATCAGCTACGGTTTCCTACTTGGAACTTTTCCAAGTTACTGCTCCTCCATTCAGGGTAAATACCCAGCCCGACTGCGAACGGTAGTTGTCCCTGTCGGTCTGAAAGCTGGCGTCACTATACCCTCGCACCTTCAAGTCATCACTCCCTCCGAGGACTAAAAACTATTCTTTGGTCCTCCGAAGGTACTTAAAGATATTCTTGACCGCAATCCAATGGGCTCTGCCAGGGTTCCCTTGATATCTACTAACCATGCTCAAAGCAAAGGCTACATCAGGGTGAGTACAAGTCATAGCGTACATGATTGAGCCAACTGCGAAAGCATATGGTACTCGGCTCATTTCTGCTATTTCAGCTTCAGTACTCGGACTTTGAGTCTTACTCGACTTGGCATTACTTTGTATCGGTAATTCTCCCTTCTTCGAGTTTTCCATACTAAAACGTTTTAGTACTTTATCTAAGTAAGTATTCTCACTAAGTCCTATTAGTGTCTTACTTCGTTCCCTCACTATCCTTATTCCCAGAATATAGGAAGCCTCTCCGAGGTCCTTCATAGCGAAGCACTTCCCGAGCCAGGACTTGACCTCCTGCAGTGTCGGGACGTCATTTCCTATGAGTAGTATGTCATCGACATACAAAACGAGGTAGCTTACTATACTCCCATAGGCTTTGACATATACACATGATTCATCTTCGCTTCGTACAAATCCAAACTCTTTGACTTTCTCATCGAAGCAAAGATTCCATCTACAAGATGCTTACTTAAGTCCATAAATGGACTTCTCAAGCTTACACACTCTATTCGGATGCTTCGGATCAACAAAACCCTCTGGCTGAGCCATGTAAACATCCTCAGCCAACTTCCCATTAAGGAAAGAGGTCTTGACATCCATTTGCCAAATCTCATAATCATGAAATGCGGCAATTGCTAGCATCACTCTAATAGATTTTATCTTCGCAACTAGTGAGAAGGTCTCATCATAGTCAACTCCGGGAATTTGAGTAAATCCCTTCGCAACCAATCGCACCTTATATGTGTGTACGTTTCCATCCACGTCGGTCTTCTTCTTGAAGATCCACTTGCACCCAACGGTCTTACGTCCGGGCACATTATCAACCAAATTCCAAACTTGGTTGTCATACATGGACTGGATCTCACTATCCATTGCCTCTTTCCATTTTGCAGACTACGGGCCTGCCATGGCTTCCTTATAGCTATTAGGATCATCTAGATTTATTAGTGTACCGTCATTAATATACGTGTCCCCTTTGGTAGTAAAATGAAAACCATAAAACTGGGGTTGAACTCTAACTCTTTCGGAACGTCTAAGAGGTAAGGACTCAACAATCGGTTCAATCGGAGTTTCCTCCTCGGGTTGAGTGCCAGTGGTAGAGGTTCCTTCATCAATCGACTCTTGAATCTCTTCAAGCTCGATTTGCGTCCCACTATCTCCTTGGCTTATGAGTTCTCGCTCTCGGAAAGCTCCTCTCCTCGCAACAAAGACAACATTGTCCTTCGGTCTATAGAAGAGATATCCAAAGGATTTCTGCGGGTAGCCGATGAAAATACATCTCTCACTACGAGGTTCGAGCTTGTCGTGAGTATCTCGTCTTACGAAAGCCTCAAAACCCCAAACCTTGATATGTGCTAACGAGGGAGCCTTCCCTATCCACATTTCATGAGGTGTTTTGGCAACCTTCCTAGTAGGGACTCGGTTAAGGATATGGGCTGCAGTCTCTAAGGCATACCCCCAGAATGAGATAGGTAGTGAAGCACGACTCATCATAGAGTGGATCATGTCTAACAAGGTTCGATTACACCTTTCTGCCACATCATTCAACTGTGGTGTCCTAGTTGGCGTCAATTGTGAAACTATTCCACACTCCTTGAGATAGTCGTGGAATTCAAGACTTAGGTACTCTCCTCCTCGATCGAATCGAAGCATCTTGATTTTCTTGCCCAATTGATTCTCCACTTCATTCTTGAACTCTTTGAACTTTTCAAACGTTTTTGACTTTTGCTTGATTAAGTAGATATACCCATATCTACTATAGTCATCGGTAAAAGTCACATAGAAGTGGTTCCCATCCTTTGTGGTTGATCTAAACGGTCCACATACATCGGTATGTATGAGGTCCAATATACCCTCACCCCTTTCACATGTGCTAGTGAAGGGTGACTTGGTCATCTTTCCAAGCAAACAAGACTCGCATGTGTCATCTTCCCTAAGGTCGAATGACTCCAACACTCCATCCTTTTGGAGTTGGTCTATGCGCTTATTGTTGACATGTCCAAGACGACAATGCCACAAGGATGCTCTATCCATACTATTGGAAGAATCCATGCATAAAACATCATTTCCTAGGTTACCTACAATCATAATTGTTTCATAAATTCCATTACATGGTATTGCTTCAAAATATAAGACACCATTTAGATAAGCATAAATAGAACCATTCTCATTATTAAAAGAAAATCTAAATCCTTGTCTAAACAAACCATGAAATGAAATGATGTTTCTTGCCATTTCTGGCGAATGGCAACTATTACTCAAATCTAAACATAAACCATTCCTAAGCACTAGAGAACACACTCCAATCTTGGTCACAGGCGACGATCTTTTGTTCCCCATGATTAGATTTATTCTTCCACGCTCCACATCCCTATTTCTTCTTAGTCCCTGCAATTCAGAACAAATGTGGTAACCACACCCGGTATCGAGGACCCAAGAAATAGCATGAGATGAATCATTAGATTTAATTGTGTATATACCTACAAAAGACGGCTTGATCTTTCCTTCCCTGATGGCTTGCAGGTAGTCTGGGCAGCTTCTCTTCCAATGCCCTATTTTGTGGCAATGGTGGCACTCTGCCTCCTTTGGGTTAGGGTTAGGCTTAGCGGGATTAACTTTGGTCCCACTAGAAGAGGAACCATCTCGGGACTTTCCCTTACGGTGGCTCTTAGACGGAGCCTTCCTCTTCTTACCCCTACCTTGCCCAATTTCCAAAATAGGAGCAGCTGGTGGATTGGGAGTGGGTGCAACAGACTTGTCCTTGAGGTTGCTCTCAGCAACCCTAAGGAGACCTTGGAGCTGACTTAGGGTGACCTTTTCCTTGTTCATGTGGTAGGTCATCCTAAATTGGTTGTAACACGGAGGCAAGGAATGAAGGACCATGTCGATGGCCAAGTCTTCCCCAAAGTCAACATTCAACTTGCGAAGATGATCGACATACCTTTGCATCTTTTGCAAGTGTACGGTTAGAGATTCACCATGACCCATTTTGGCGGAGATCATGTTAGTGAAGATCTCGTAACGTTCCTGCCTTGCGTTTTGGTGGTATCTCTCCAACAAGTCTTGGTGCATTTCATACGGATACATGTCCTCGTAGGACTTTTCGAATTCAGCGTTCATTGTGGCTATCATGATGCAATAAACCTTCGTTGCATCACGTTCATGAGTCTCAAAAGCAGTCATTTCAGCCAGAGTAACGATTTCCGGGTTAATCTTCTCGAGCTTCTCATCGAGGACATACTCGTTGTCCTCGTAGCGAGCAATTGTGCGAATGTATCTTATCCATTCGCTAAAGTTCGTCCCATTGAAAGTCACCTTTTGGCAAAGGCTCATCAATGTGAGTGAGCTAGCAGCAGCGTTTTTCGCGTTCGACATCTACAAATAGAAAAGACAAAGATAGATTAGAATTTGAATCCCTAATTATCACCCAATAAGAAAAATTAGGGCTAGGATCCAACAACAATATTTACATATTAGAAAAGGGATGTCGTAATCTAACATGCAAACAATTTGAAGGTAAGTGAATGACGATTCACTAATTCTCCACCATGAAAACCTAATTGTAAGTTCTAAATGTATTGAGAATTCCTAGGTTTTGATGAGATTCATTGAACTTTTCAATGGCATGTTTAAATCTCGATATGCCCCTCTCGTTTGTGAATGGGATACCGAGGATCACAAAGTGGGTGTGAATTACCATGCATATTCACACGGTGCCTTCATTGTAACAATCACCTATTTGATGTGCCGGTAAACCACACACACTCCATCGAACTATGATAAACAATGAATCACACTTTGCCACCTTCGATTAGAACCAATTAGTGTGCCGGTAAACCACACACGCTCCACTAAATTCTTAGCAAGGGTGCAAAGTGTAATTTCATGGGATTGCATCAATTCACTTTTCCTAAAGTAACTAGGATTGGGAATTTTGAAAAAACATGTAGTTACTTTGTATTTCATATTATACTTTTAATGAGGAGATGAGGTTGCCCTATCCTACCCGTTCGGCTGACGATCCTCCACCGATCAAGCAAGTGGTGGGTGTGAGTGTACACCCATTAAGCGCCATTTTATAGGCCGCAACCTTATACCCACCTTATAGACCGGCTTCGTGAATGAGGCCTACTAACGGTATGACTAGCATTTTAATTATACATACATATATATATATATATATATATATATGTGTGTGTATATATATATATATATATATATATATATATATATTAATCTTGTAATATTATATTAGTATAGGGTTGAATTTTAAACTTGTAAAATTCTAGGGTTTGAAATTTAAATTGTCTAAATTAAACTTTCAATCACAAAACATAAATTTCAAAACTTGAGGGCAAGTTTTAAACTTTTCAAAACATAGGGGATCAAATAACAAATAATCCAAATTAACATTTAATCACATAATTATCCATATTTGATTTATTTAATTATTTCTTGCAAAACAATTTACCAATTTAATTAAAATAATTAATCAATTATCACATAAGGAAATTAATATTCAATTAATTGATAAATATCTTCAATTAGGTCAAGAATAAACTCAAATATATCTTAAAATCGGATTTATATTGACCTATTAAGATTAAGCTAAGTATCCGAAAGATAAACAACAAGAAATCCTGAAATTAGCTCTTTCTGACGCTCGAACTCGCTGAGTACCACAATGGACTCGCCATGTCCACTATGGAACTCACCGAGTTCATCAGGCAGAATGACAAAATTCGAATTTTGCAAGCAACAAACAAGCAACCAATGCATCAATTCAATAGAAACCAATCAAGTCTCTGATACCACTGATGGGTTTTAGCCATATGAACATTCCTATGTGCACATACAAACCCTAATGCTTGGATCTAGGTTTCTCTAATTGAACATGCATTGTATCCAAGACTTTTGAACAATAGATGTAGGTAATAACATAAAAAAAACAGATCTAGAAGATTACCTTAAGTTGCTTGAATCTTCTTGTCCTTGGAGCTTTAGAGTCACAATTGTCACTCCTCTAATGGCTTACAAATACCAACTTAGCAAGAGGATGATTAGAGAGAGAGGGGAGGGAGCTAGAAATTGGCCGGGGTTCTTCTAAAGACAAGAGTACCGATTTCATTAACCCTTGGGTCTATGTATACTTGAAAGGCTCCTAGGGTTTCACCCTTAAAACCCTAATTGGATAACTTAGGCCCTAAGCAATCCAATCCCTTTATGATAAGCCCTTGGACGAATTCTAGGCTCTTCTAAACCCTAAATTCGTCCACCCCTTATCCTTAAGAGATTATAGCCCAAAGTACAACTATCATACAATTGACAGTTTATGCCCTTCTATTTAATTAATCTCTTTAAGTCACCAAATTAATTCCTAATTAATTTATGACTTATATTAATCAAATAATAATATTATTATTCCTTATATTATTCTCATAATATATTAATAATATTTCTTCTCTCATTATAAATCATCCTGTCAAGTTGCTATGGTGAAGGCAACCCAAAAGGACCATGCACAACCGGGTCAAATACTTGCCTAATATAGTTGCAGCCGTAGACACTATTCCAACAGTAAACTCATGGGAGGAGTGTATTTGTGTGTTTTCAAGTCTCTTGTGTCTCTAGGAAAGGGTTCCAAGGCAAATTCCAAGGCTTGAGGGGTGTTTAGGGTTCAAAAGGGACACTCCCTTGGAGTTTGCGGTCCTAGGACCACTCCTTGGGAGTTTAGGGTCATGAATCCCATGTTTTAAGGCCGTGAACTCTTGGACACCCCCTTATACTTCGTTTTTGAGGTCCTTAGCTTACTCCTACAAGTTTCTATGTGAAGGTCCAAGGCTAAATAGGGATTAAAGGCTCAATTTGCATAGTTTAAGGGGATTTACAGTCTAAGGGTGTTCTTGGTCTATAAACCCTCTTTTAAGCCTCTAAACATATGATTAAATGTCTAAAACACTTCTAGGGTATGTTCTAAGTTAGCCTCTAAGCCTAAGGAAGAGATTTTGGGGCATTTTGGCACACTTTTAGGGGTTTAAGGCCCTAGATTTTTCTTGGGTCGTAAACTCCTTACTCTTGGCCTTCTTGGATGATTTTCAAGCTATAATGACATGTATCGAGTTGTAGAACAATCTAGGGCATGAGTACTTACAGTTTGGAAGCTAAAACTTGCGTATTTTGGAAGAAATTGAGCCTTGCAGAGAGAGAGAGAGAGAGAGAGAGAGAGAGAGAGAGTAGAGAGAGTGACTAGAGTGGTAAAAGTTTCATTTAGTGCCCACTCAACCCTTATATAGGGGTTGGGTTTGTGGCCAGGTGGAAATCTACCCGATACCAACATTAAACGGGGCTTATGTTCGTACCCGATTAAATTGTCGTAATTTAATGTTTTTGTAACTAAAAACTTTTTAACAAAATATTGAGGGTGTTTCCCTGTTCCTAATTTATTCCGATCCTTATGGAGTCATAATAAAAGTCCAAATTTTTATTTGTCGGATCCCAATGTTAACGGAAAAGTTTGATAAGAACGAGTTTTATTAACGGAAAACGGGTTATGGTGACGGAATAAATTTCAGGTTGTCACAGACCAGGTGGAATGAAGGCCCGGTACGGCGGACCAGTCACACAGTAGACCCGAAGTGCATGGTTGTTCTGTGTTCTGTTATGATATGGCGTGTTATGTGTATGGTTTGTCTGGTTGGTATTTTAGGGGTATCTCACTAAGCTTTCGGGCTTACAGTTGTGGTTTAAATGTTTCAGGTACTTCAGGAGACCGTGGCAAGGCAAAGGCGTGATCGTATCGCTCCTCATGATTATGTTTTATGATATGGTTCTTGGATGACTCTGATAAATAATTGTATTGAAAACCTTTTTGTAAATACTTAATGAAACTAGGTTGTTTTGAAAAGTTTAAATTGGATGAAATTTTTAGAGTGTTACAAGTTGGTATCATAGTCTTGGTTTGAGTGAATTGGAGGAACATTCATGTGAATCCAGTCTCAAATCAAGGAGAGTTTTCAAAAGAGAATTTAAAATGGTTTTCAAAAAGAGTAAAAGAGGACGCGGAGGTACGATCAGCCGGAGCCAGTAAGTAACCCCAAAATACCATACAAGATATTTGTTTTTGAGATATGATAGAACAGCATGCTAGTACTAGGCTAGGGATCTTCAGGATTTCCATGATAGAGTTGCCTGATTTATGATGCCTGCTAGCCTAGGGTTTCTTCTGTATAAGATTTCCAGTGTTCCTCTAGGAGTGAGGGTTGAGTGCTTGTTATGTATGATCATCACTAGGGTGTTGTGGTGATACTTGATATAAATATGGGTAGGTGTGGAAGGTAGTATGGGACCGTACTACTGAAATCACGGGACCCATATGCGTATCAAGGAAGCCATAACCTCTAGGGTGGGGTTGGGAGTAGGTTCCCGCGGTTCTAGTAGAGCGTCTGATGTTTTGCGGTATTTCAGTATGGTGGTTACGAGGCATGTTGGGAGCGGAACCGGATCAAGATCGGGAGCAGGAGAGGGAGGTCAGGATGAGTCAGTACCACTTGAGGTTGTTGGTCAGATGAGCACAGGCGAGTTGGATGCTAGGATTCGTGAGATCCTGCATGATGAGGTTGCTGCGTTATTCCGGGCCGAGTTGTCGGAACTGTTTGGGTCGATCAAGACCGCCAAGGTCGAGTATTTTGATGAGCGCTATGTAGCTCTTACAGAGACAGCTTTCGTGGCGGTACAACGGCTGTAGCAGCGGTAGGGGTAGGAGCCAGTAGAGGTTTTCAGTATCGGGACTTCAATAATACGAAGCCCCCTACCTTCAATGGAGCTGATGGGTTTTAGCTATAAGAACATCCTATGTGCTCATACAAACCCTAATGCTTGGATCTAGGTTTCTCTATTGTACATGCAAGTTATCCAAGACTATAAACCCTAGATCTAGCATATGACAATCAATATAACATATAATTAGGGTTTAGATCATACCTTGATTGTTATGTAGCAATAACAATCCCAAATCCTTCTTGTATTGACTTTAGAAAGCTTAGAGTCACAAATGTCACTCCTCTAATGGTTCACAAACACCAAGAGCAAAAGGATGAAGAGGAGAGATGAAGGAGGCTGCCCAAAAACGTCTACAAACCCTAGAGAAGTCTTAGCCACGTTTTTGGGTCATAAGGGTACTATATATAGTGAGGCTATTAGGGTTATCTAACAAGGAAACCCTAATTTGGATGCTTAAGCCCTAAGCAACCCATGGACTCCTTTCCTTAAGGCCTTGGACGATTTCTCATGGGTTTCCCCATAGAATTCGTCCACTCCTTAATATATGGCAATCCATAGCCCAAATTGCAATTATCTTATAATTACAATTCCATTCCCTTAAGTTTAATTAATCTCTTTTAGTCACAAAACTAATTACCAATTAATTCTTGACTAATATTAATTTAACAATATGATTTCTCCTTTAATATATTATTCTCATAATATATTAATAAATCATATTTAATCCTTTCTCTCCATAATTCATCCTATCAAGTTGCTTTGGTGAAGGCAACCCAAAAGGACCATGCACCATCGGGTCAAGTACATACCAAAATAGTTATGGACTTAGACACTAATCCAACAGTCTCCCACTTGGATAAGTCTAATAACTATTATGCGTATGACTTCAGATCCTGATCTGCAATCGTAGCTTTCCAAAGCCGCTGTCAACTCTGATCCTATCATATACGCGTGTCCTTTAGATAAGGGATCATATATTCCTTCATTCTAGATATCGTGTAAGACATGATTTCAAATCATTCTCTTTGTACTATTTCTCGACTTCCGATTTATGACGACTGACTAATTGAACAAATCAAATTAGCCCTAGCCCGGCCGAGCATTTACGTTTGTCATCACTAAATCATCGAGGGGCCCAAAGATATCGCTTTTATTCTACTTTGAATAAAAGGAACGGATAAACTTTGATTCAATGCTCGCTTGCACTCACGCACCGAATCACACACAACAATATGTTTTATGACACCAAGTTACTAGTGCGTTTACATATTATCAATCTGCAACCGATTTGCAAGATACAACTCACACATCTCGGTTTCGAGAATATAAGATGTTATCGTCTCACCAATCACTCCTGATACAATTCATGGAGTGATCCAAGTGAGCGTGGGTTTAATCCAATGCTCAAATCACATTCATAAGCACTCATGAACGTTGCAGCAAACATTTGCTCATGTCTAATGCTCTTTAGACAATCCACACACCAATTCACGACAGTCTTTATTCATACCTACTTCCAACATATGAACGACTGTGGCCCGTTCGAATAATTTGACTGTTCTTAACCAATTAAATTATTCAGGAAGTCAAAACATGCAAAGTGAAACACAAGAATAATACTAATCCCATATGGCCTCAAACCTTTGAGCATAAATAAAACACCTTTCATTTTTCACCATATCGATTACTCATTATTTGTTGTTTCGGGTAATCAACTTCTTACTTGAATTATTACACTTTTCCCATGCTCTTATCATGCACACAATGTTTACCTATGGTTCTTACTTTGTGAAATAGATCAAATGAACACATTTCCAACCATACTCATTTCACAACTCCAAATCCTTTTTCATAAGTGAAAGAATATCAAATTCTTGCCACTTATTGAATATGCTAGATTCTAATATTTTATGCAATGATCCTTTCATAATGTCATAGCACAAAAGTCACAAAGACTATTGCCAATGATATTACAAAGTCCTCTATCGGAGATTGTTACAATACAATTCCTTAGATATTATGTCTCTCACTCAAAGCACATTCCTTTGAACATCCTTTTGCATAAAAATTTCTAATCTAGACATAGATTTTCAATATTCAATTCCTAATATAGAAAACGTTTCCATATTTTCTATATGACAACTCATTCTTAATAGAATCTTTTCTATAATAATGTCGATATGGTCCATCCAATATGGAAACATTTCCATATTTTTCAATACTATACTTCCAACTACTCACAAGCGACCAATCCTCGGCGAACTTTGGATTGTCCTTTGATAGTTGTTTAATTATGTTAGTCAAAACCGATTCTTGTCCTTTTTCCCTCTAAATGCGATAGACATTTGGAAAATTTTAGAATGGTCAAATATTACAGCATTTGTAATCGATCCTATACCCGAAGCATATGGGACACGATGCATAAAGATTTGATACTTTATCAATCTTCTGCCATAATATTTTAAGTGCTATGTACTCAAAATTCGAACTATGAAGAGGAATGCCGTAATCATAATCGAAATTTGAGAACACACTATGTACCTTTGACTAAATTTATTAACATTCCACAATCTAAGCCTTTAAATTTGAAATGAAGCATAATATTCTCTCCCTTAATTATAGCAAAACAACTTTACAACTCTTGCGACTTTGCAAAGTATAACTCTTGTTTTCTATAATTAATATTGCTAATCTTGTAATACTTCCCTTAATAATCATACAATCATAACATTTATGCTCCCACTATCATGATGATTATTATAAACATAACACATATGCTCCCACTAGCTTTGACATGTATTCAGAAACCAGCTTAACTTCTAGAAAAAACAATACTTATTGAATTTCATAAGTTCATGTTTCTAATACTTAGTGCTTTGATAATCTTTTATCAAGGCTTCTTGAATTTATACACCTTTGTCTTAGATAGCTCATATGTGTGTCTAAACAATTCAGACTAATTGCCAAACCTCACAATTCAAATTATGGAAAGGGATATCATAATCATAATCGAATTCGAGAATACAATTTTCACAATCACTATCCTTTTAAAGTCTCTCTTAGTGAAAGCATTTCCTCACAGTCATTTTCATGAAGGAGGGAATCTTATGACACTTAGATTTTAATGGTGTATGTGTTCCTATCCATGTGAATTTGTCAAAACCAAAGTTCACGACAAATTCAAACTCATATGGACCGAACTTTCTTAGTCTTGATTTCTTTCCTTATGGTAGCACAGCTGCCCACCATGTCTTCCAAGTAGTTAAGCAGCTCACCTTTTCCTATCAATGTACCTTTCATTGATCAAGGTCCTTGCCTTTTATGCATTCAAATGAGAACTCATAGGACTCACATGCATAATTAACTCCATTGGAGCAGCACAGAAACAAAATAATGTCAACACGATAGGTTGTAAACCTCAACTCGTGTGCTAGTGATGATCGATAAGGTCTATTTTGATTTGTTCTTGAAACCTTTCAAGACTATTAAGACTCCCACTGACTCCTTGACATATAAGATTCTCTTGTCAATAAACATTTCTTGACAAACAGATATTCAAGAGTTAGTGTAGCTTTTATCAAAACACTTCATAAATTGGTCCTAGTTGGTCTTTGTCTTATCCAAGACATCACAATTTTCCACATTTGATGAATGTTATAAACCTTCTTAATACTTATCACTCAATTGTTACAATCTTAACTCTAAGACTTGTTATTGGAACGAAGTATGATTGACTTCTTGATTTAACCATTTCTTCAATTCTTGATTCCTCTTCTTAGACATACAATTGTACTAAGACTCACTTAGAGGATCAATTGAGATATGGTTCTTGATCATTAAGACATATCATAAAGCATAAAAGGTACTCTCCCTTCTTCTTAGAATGGAGAAACTTTTATCTTTCTGCCTATTTGATTCTTTTTACTCGTTTTGCTATTGATTTAAACCTTTTCAATCAATTTAGAATTACACTTAATCTTATAAGTATAAACCTTTAGTAAATCATGACGAATATCTTTGTTACTCTTGTGGTGGACTTGATCAACATGCAACTTTGTGTACTCGATCTCCTAGTCCTTCACTTGACACTTTGTCAATGAATTAGTCTAATTTCCAAATATGAAATTTCTCATTCATCATGCAACCAAGTTGCGTGATTCCAAATTTCTGTCTAATTGAAACTTGGGCGATGAGAAACTTTCCTTATTCGGTAAATTCTTTGACATTTCCACAAATAACATAATTAAGAATCAAATCCATTATTGCTAATAATAGAAACATTCAAACATCAATTTTTTTCATATATGCCATTGCAAGGATAAATAAATAATATAAAATCAAAATTTATTTTATTGCGGAAAAATTTTGTCCTTACAATGCAATTCATTGAAAAACTATGCTAATACATCTTTCTTAGCAATCTAATTCTAACTCTAAGTAGCAGCTCAAGAATCTAATCTTCAAGTAATGCGATCAAAATCCATTCCTTCACGGTTAGATTCTGCTCACTTCTTCCCTTAAGCTTCCTTTCTTTTCTTCGATCCTACAAAACATCAATTGTAATCTTATCACATTATGTATTAAGAATCCATAATAGAAGCTTAAAAGAGTTAGTCAATGGATCTTACCTAAATCAGAGCCATATGTTTTGACTCTCCCATCTCTTAGATCTCTTAGGTAAATAGGGCAGTTTCGTCTCCAATGCCCCTTCTCTTGGCAATAAAAGCAAATCGACTCTTTTGGAACAGGACATGGAACTACTTCAGACATTGCCTTTCTCTTATGATCAAACATTTCGATCATAGCATGTCCTTCGTTTCTATTTTCTATATCCATAAAGGTCTTGAAGGCAGATGCACCAATCAACTTTGCTTTTCTATTGCGCCAAACCATTGCTAATTCAGCAGCAATAAGCATATAGGTGAGATCTATAAGGGTCACGTCGCAGTTCATCATATAGTACTCTCTTAAGAACTCACTATACGAGTTAGGAAGTGACTGAAGAACCCAATCAACAGCCATCTCCTCACAGACAACGGATCCTAACATTCTTAACCTATCAATGTGTGACTTCATCCCTAGGACGTGTGCACACACCGACTTTCCTTCTCTATGTTTACTTGTCAAAATGGCTTGAGTGAGTTTGAACTTTTCAAGCCTTCGAACTTGTGAGTTAAGGAGAATAATTGGAGGAGGTGGAGGAAGTGAAGCATGATTTCTTGTTCCTCGATCGAATCGTGGAATACCATCTTCATGTGGAATGCTTGTTCCACGGGATTTGGGAAGACCATAGTTGTCGAACTTTGACATCTACAAAAACGGGAGAAAACGAATTCAAGTTAGTTGATTTATTGAGTCCTTAGTAAATCACCCAAATGAGATACTAAGGCTAGGACACAACACAATACGCTACAACCTAGAAAAGGGATGTCGTAATCTAGTTGCAGAATATTTGAAGGTAAGTGAATGACGATTCACTAATTTCCACCATTAAAAAACAAAAAAGAAATTTAAGTTTTAAATCTATGAAAACTCCTAGATCCTTTGAGATTCATTGAACATTTCAATGGCATGTTTAAATCTCGATATGCCCCTCTAGTTTGTGACTGGGATGCCGAGGATCACAAAGCGGGTGTGAATAACCATGCAAACTTACATGGTGCCCTCACATGTAACAGTCACTTATTTGATGTGCCAGTAAACCACACACGCTCCACCAAAGTATGACAAACATTGAGTCACCCTTTGCTACCTTTGCTTAGAACCATTTAGTGTGCCGGTAAATCACACACGCTCCACTAACGTCTTCGCAAGGGCACAAAGTGTAATTTCATGGAATTGCATCAATTCACTTTGCCTAAGTAACTAAGATTGGGAATTTGAAAAACATTTAGTTACTTTTGTACTTCATTATACTTATAATGGAAGCTTTTGTCCTATCCTACCCGTTCGGCTAACGACCCTCCACTAGTCAAGAGTGCGGTGGGTAAGAGTGGATACCCATTCAATCGCCATTTTATAGGCAATTTCCTTAAACACCCCTTATAGACCAGCTTCGTGAATTAGGCCTACTAACGGTAAGACTGACTTTTACTCATAAATATATATATAATGTTAGATTTTTAATGTTATATATAGTATAGGGTGTATTTTACACTTTTAAAACACTATGTGGTCAAATTTAACAATTATACTTTTAATTCAATTACATTGTAAACAAAAACTTTTATGGATTTATTAAACCTCTTTTAATTATACACCTTAATTAATTAATAAAACCATAAGGGTGTGATTTGAACTTTTTCAAAACAGTACTAGGGTTTTAGAATTTAACATTCCTAAATTAAACTTTTTAATCAACTTTTAAATTCCAAAACATGAGGGCAAGTTTTGAAACATTTCAAAACATTAGGGTTTAGAATTTAAATATACACTAAACTATTAATCAAAATTTAAATTCCAAAACTTGAGGGAAAGTTTTGAAACCTTTTTCAAAACATTAGGGTTTCAACTATTTAAATTTCAAAACTAAACTTTTTGAGTTTAAATTTAAACTATAAAACCTAAAGGGGAAAATATGAAACTTTTCATAACACAAGGATCAAATAACAAATAATCTAAAATCAACATTTAATCACATAATTATCCATATTTGATTTATTTAATGATTTCTTGCAAAACAATTTACCAATTTAATCAAAATAATTAATCAATTATCACATAAGGAAACAAATATTTTATTAATTGATAAATATCTTCAATTAGATGAAGAATGTAGTCATATATATCATAAAATCGGATTTATATTGATCTAATATGATAAAGGCAAGTATCTCAAAGATAAACAGCAATAAATCCCGAAAATATCTCCATCTGACGCTCGAACTCGCCGAGTCCACAGTGGGACTCGCCGAGTCCATCATGCAGAACCACAAAAATCAAAATTTTTCAACATACAAGGCATCAATACAATAGAAACCAATCTAGGCTCTGATACCACTGATGGGTTTTAGCTATAAGAACATCCTATGTGCTCATACAAACCCTAATGCTTGGATCTAGGTTTCTCTATTGTACATGCAAGTTATCCAAGACTATAAACCCTAGATCTAGCATATGACAATCAATATAACATATAATTAGGGTTTAGATCATACCTTGATTGTTATGTAGCAATAACAATCCCAAATCCTTCTTGTATTGACTTTAGAAAGCTTAGAGTCACAAATGTCACTCCTCTAATGGTTCACAAACACCAAGAGCAAAAGGATGAAGAGGAGAGATGAAGGAGGCTGCCCAAAAACGTCTACAAACCCTAGAGAAGTCTTAGCCACGTTTTTGGGTCATAAGGGTACTATATATAGTGAGGCTATTAGGGTTATCTAACAAGGAAACCCTAATTTGGATGCTTAAGCCCTAAGCAACCCATGGACTCCTTTCCTTAAGGCCTTGGACGATTTCTCATGGGTTTCCCCATAGAATTCGTCCACTCCTTAATATATGGCAATCCATAGCCCAAATTGCAATTATCTTATAATTACAATTCCATTCCCTTAAGTTTAATTAATCTCTTTTAGTCACAAAACTAATTACCAATTAATTCTTGACTAATATTAATTTAACAATATGATTTCTCCTTTAATATATTATTCTCATAATATATTAATAAATCATATTTAATCCTTTCTCTCCATAATTCATCCTATCAAGTTGCTTTGGTGAAGGCAACCCAAAAGGACCATGCATCATCGGGTCAAGTACATACCAAATTAGTTATGGACTTAGACACTAATCCAACAGTTAAGGACCCGATTGTTTCTATGAGATGGTTGTCAAAGATGGAGGGGTGTTTCTTCACGTGTTCATGTCCTGTTGATCAGATAGTGAGGTGTGGTCTGAACCTGTTGAGGCTCGGGGCAAAGGATTGGTGGAGATTGACTACGGGGTCATATTCAGATGCGCAGAGGGCTACGGTTTCGTGGGATCAGTTCCGGGAGATGTTCAGTACCTGTTATGTCCCACGGGTTGAGAGGGAGAGGTTGGCTAAGGAGTTCCTGGAGCTGAAGCAGGATTCAGATTCGGTGACGGAGATCACCAGGATGTTGACGGAGAGGGCGATGTTTTTCCTGGAGTTTGCTTTGGAGCAGGCTCAGATGTCCTGATATTTGGGTATGCTCAAGAGGGATACCAGGCAGTTTGTGTCTATGCAGAGGTGCGAGACCTTGCTGGAGTTGTAGGAGGCCGCTCGGTGGCGTGAGTTGGAGATTGAGTTACAGATGAGAGAGCAGAGGCAGGCCCCGACACAGTCGCAGCCAGTGCCGAAACGGTCCAAGATTGTTGATTCTATATTTGGAGATCAGAGCAGCCACACTTGTGGGAAGTGTGGGAAGGGTCACACCGGAGTGTGTAGGTCCGGTGGTGCATGCCGCAAGTGCGGAAAGGAGGGGCATTATGCGAGGGATTGTCGGCAGACAGCCCGGGTTCAGGATTTGAGGATTTTTTATCACTGCCATCAGGTTGGACACTTGAGGGTCAACTGTCCACAGCTTGCTGCAGGACCGGTGCAGGCTCCAGCACCGGCCACTATGAGGATTACAGGTGGAGGTCAGGGTGGAGCGGAGCCCCCAAGGGCTCAGGGTCGTGCTTTTCAGCTTACAACAGAGGAGGTCAGGGCAGTGTCTGATGCAACTACGGGTATGTCTCCTTCTTGATATTTTGTTATCTTGTGATTGTTATGGAGTATTGTATATCTGCTAGTCTCGCTGTGTATTTTTTTGGTATTGTATTTGTTTGTTCCTTGAGGGTTATGGTATGGTTAAGGGTTTTGGTATTGGGAGTTTCGTTGGTTATCATCCATGGGAATTGTTAGTGGGAAATATGGCTTTTGGTCTGAATGTCGGGTAGTGTCTGCAGTTTGAGGAACGGTTAGCTGAAGGTCGGGCTTCTTTCGAGTCCGAGATGATCAGTCTTGATATGTGATTTCGTGAAGGTTGCTCGTTCTAGTGGGAATCAGTTCGCGTGTAAGGGAATGTGTTGTGAAGGGTTGTTAAGGGAGGTCAGTTATGGCGACCGGTGGTGGACAGTCAGTGCTCTAAGTGGGGAGAATTAGAAAATTCTCTGGAAAATCAACAAGCATGAGAGGTTGGTTAGCTGTTTGGGATTCAGCAGCGGTTCTGTCAGCTAAGAGCGTAGGCTGGTATGAGTAAGTGACAAGAAAATGGGGCGGGATACAGACCATGGGTTTTGGAAAAAGAGTGATTGATTGTGGAAGGCCTAGGATCAGGTCGGGATTGAAAATGTAGGATGGAGTTAGAGTTCGAAGCCCCTAGAGGGCTAGAACAGTATGCATGGGAGAGTTTTCCAGGAGGGATAATTCGGGATGATGAATGCTAGTAGAGCGGTCCGGATAGACTGAAGGTCGGTGGGCGTACCAGTCAGGCCGAAGGCTCGGAGGACGATCCAGACAGGCTGAAGGCCCTAGAGGGCGGTCCAGACATGATGAAGGTTCTGAGAGTGGTCCAGATTGGCTGAAGGCCTGGTAAGGCGGTCCAGTCATGCTGAAGATTCTGCATGTGTTGATAGATCTGTATGAGGAGATGGAATGAGTATGTTGCGACGTGATAGCATCAGATGGTCTCGCCCTGGGTAATGATCATGATTAGTGGAAGATAGTGCATGGACTCAAGAGTCCTTGCGAGAAGATTCATAGCATGTGTGGTGCATGGGATAGCGGTTATGCTATAAGGGAATGACATAGTGTTGGGTGAGCATCATGGCACTTGTTGTAGTGACAAGGCGGCCAAGTAGATTTCCTTGGATAAGGAAAGGGGAAAGGTATGTAGCTCCGAGAGGGAGTGTAAGTTCATGGAAGTGAAAGCAGTAGCACGAAGGTATGATTGAGGTATTCCAATTATGGTTTTGAGCAGAGTGTTTGCGCCAGTGGTATGGAGCACATCCGGGTTGGATGTCTGCTGAGGTCACGGAAGGAATTCCGAGGGTGTAGAGCCGAAGAGGCTCGAAAGGGATGCAAGGAGGGAGCCTTGGATTCCCAGTTTGGTGTGAACAAGAGATTATGTATGTGGTGGTAATTCATCCTGGGGGATGTTTGGAGGTGTCGTCAGTGTGTCGGGTCTTCCCAACCCGAGGATGCTAGAGCCAGTTCAGCTTGTGTATGTGATTGCAAAGGAGAACTCATGGGAGATGCTCTAAAGCTGAAGGATGTGTCATTCTGTCAGCATGGAAGGGACAGAGTTGGACTCAGACAGGGAACAGGTTAAGTCTCGACAGTGAATTCGGTGAAAGATATGTCTAACGAGGGAAATGATAGCAGTGTGGTACCGGGTCGGGATCCCGGTGGTTTAGGGTTATGTAGCTCGTAAGGGGCAAGTGATTGTTGTGATCTGGATCGAGTGAAGTATCACAGAGTGGTACTCGGTTGATAAGTGAGGTTATCAGAGGATAAGGCTGGTGGCCGGCTTGAGGCGGTGGTCAGGACATCACAGGGGAAGAGTTGGGTTTTGGGTTTCGGTGGTAGTGTTTTGAGGAACATGGTTTGGTTAATGCCAGGTGGTGCATTGCAAGAGTAGTATCTGGAGTTATGTTGCCGCAGGCTTCGAGGACGAAGCCTAATTTAAGTGGGGCAGATTTGTAACATCCCAAGTTCAGGAGCGCAAGTTCAGGGTTCAAAGTGAAAATGTGAATGGTCAACTCGTCGAGTCCATGGGTAGACTCAGCGAGTAGGGTCGCGATTCTTGTCGCGTGTTAAGTGGCCAACTCGGCGAGTTAGTGCTGTGTGGAGAAAACCCTAATCCCAGGGGTTGATCCCTGTATAAAGAACATAATACCCTCTCCCCAGCCTCTTTACTCTCCCTTGAAGTTCATAAACCCTAATATTCGTTTGTGAGAGGAATAGAGAGCATTTGGACCTTGAAGGAGTGTTTGTTGAAGAGATCTTTGAAGATTGAGAGGCTTGGAGCAAGGGGCTTTGCAAGGTTTTGGCTTATTCTTCTGTTGGGGTCTCCTCTTGAGGTAATGATTCGTTGCTTGGGCTGTTATTCATCTAGATCTATCAATTGTGGGATTTTTGGGAGTATATCTAGTGCTATCTTGAGTTTGGAGGTTGGATCTGAGGTTGCTACCTCAGATCTAGAGTAGTGATGATCCAAAAGAGCATAAAGTCCCTGTTCAAGAGTTGTTGATGAAGCCTTTTAGTCCCAAACCCTAGCCCTAGAGTGTATTATGCTTGGATCTCCTTGGATTCACGTAAAGTTTGCCACTTTCCATGATGGATGGCTTGTATAAGAGTAGATCTATGGATTGGAGACCCTGCACGGCTTGGAAAGCCTCTGTATGGGTTAAGAGCTAGTGGTACTCGGCGAGTCACATGGGTGCACTCGGCGAGTTACATGAAGATAGGCAGCAACTCGGGGAGTTGTAAGAACAACTCGACGAGTTGGTTGAAGATAGCCTTGGACTCCGTGAGTCTGTTCTTGGATTCGGCGAGTCTGGTCGTGAGGTCCTAACCTTTCCTGGTTAAGCCGTGAATCGGTGAGTCAAGGGATGACTCAGTGGGTTGAGTGCGGTTAGACTTAGAGTTGTGGGACTCGGCGAGTCTTGGGGCGACTCGGCGAGTTGAGTCGTGTAATGGGAGTTTTAGAGCATGGGGACTTGACGACTCAGCGGGTTAACTCGGCGAGTAGAGTCAGTCAGGAGGGTTGACTTTGACCAAGAGTTGACCAGTTGACTTCCAAGGGTATTTTGGTAATTATTGGTATTTATTGAGTTCAGTCTTTTGGTATGGATCAGTGGAGGAGTTCATGTCAGAGGTTGGAGCAGCGTGATCTTATCTTTTTAGTCAGCAATTACGAGGTGAGTTATCCTCACTATATCGACAGGGTCTACGGCACTAAGGCCGGGCCTTTATCGGATTGTAATCTGGGTATCGTTGTTATGTTATTGTTTACATCCTGGTAGTTAGGATGGTATATGTTAGAGACCTGGTTAAGGTCGGTATCCTGGTATATAAGATGATGATATGTTAGTGACCGGTTAGGTCGGTATCCTGGTTAGAATGATATTATGTTATGCGATCTGCTAGATCGGTTTGATTGGATGTATATTGTTATATGATTGAATGTTTATGTGCACATGGTTGTTGGACTGGGGTTGAGTTGAGGCGGGTCCTGCTTTGTGTTGTAGGCCAACATACCCAGGGCGGACCGGTTATCTCGAAGGCCCAATGAGCGGTCCGGATAGGCTGTAGGCCCCAAGAGGGCGGACCAGACGTGCCGAGGCTCGGAGAGTGGACCAGGCCGACTGAAGGCCCGGTGTGGGCGGACCAGTCATACTGTAGACTCAGAGAGTGGACCAGGTGGATTGAAGGCCCGGTGCGGGCGGACCAATCACACTGTAGACTCGACGGATATGGCTAGACTCGGAGGGTGGACCAGGTGGACTGAAGGCTCGGTACGGCAGACCAGTCACACAGTAGACCCGAAGTGCATGGTTGTTCTGTGTTCTGTTATGATATGGCATGTTATGTGTATGGTTTGTGTGGTTGGTATTTTGGGGGTATTTCACTAGGCTTCCGGGCTTACAGTTATGGTTTAAATGTTTCATGTACTTCAGGAGACCGTGGCAAGGCAAAGGCGTGATCGTACCGCTCCTCATGATTATGTTTTATGATATGGTTCTGGGAAGACCCTGATAAATAATTGTATTGAAAACCTTTTTGTAAATACTTAATGAAACTGGGTTGTTTTGAAAAGTTTAAATTGGTTGAAATTTTTAGAGTGTTACAATATCAACCTTAACCCTTTCAAATATTTTAACTCTCTCTATTTAATTGTTTATTCATTAGTAATGTTGGAGTTTATAATGATCTAAATCTAGGGTAATGTATTAACTTATAAATAGTTCCATAAATACATCGACCCAATGCATACTTTCAACTTTAATTAGCTTAACTATAAAATATAATAATAATATATGGAACATGGTCCATGATTAAAATTAAAGGCCGGCCCATTACCCTCTTTGTGATACACAAGTACCATAAACAACAACAACAAAAAGAAACCCTAGTCGTTCGAGTTTTTTATAAGAAGTTGAGAGAATCATAAGAAAAATCTTTTACATCGGAAAAGATAAGTCAATGATGGAGTAGCAAAATCGATTTGTGCGACTACAGATGTCAATTTTGGTAAGATCTATTACATGTTTACTTTGATGTTTGTAACGACTCAATCATGTATATAGAGATAGATATATGTATTTTCTAATTTCTCAATCAATACGAATTTGATTACCACTAATTATTTTTAATTTGATATTAAGTGTGATCGGAAACAATATTAAGAAGTTAAACTTGTATTTAAAAAAATAATGCGCTCACAAAAACATGAATGATGGATCGATAGGGATTTGTATAAAATTTGATTACATTATAACTTAGGTTTAGATTATATATAAAGGTTTACTAATTCTATTGTTTTGTTAAATACCACTAGATTAGCAATTAGATGATTAGTTGAGATAAGGAATACTAATTATTATGTTGTGAACAAGATACCTTTACGATACACACAAATAACTGATACTTAGTATGATATTTTGAGATTTAAGTTTTCGTTAACATTTAAGAGTATGTAGGCATTTCATTGATGCATTGTTTGTTGTAACAAATCAAGGCATATTATGTCCAATTTCATAGTGATGTTATATGTCTTTCACATTTACTTTGTTTGATATTAAAATAAGTAGTGTGGGTTTTATGTGTGGATTGGCTATGAATTTTAGGTCCATACACATTTAAGTAGGAATCACAATGAACATTACTTACTTTATTGAAATATATCAGCATAAAAATTTGCTAATGGGTTTGTAACTAATAACTTATTAGGATAACTTATTAGATACTAACTGGATATTACCTTCTAGTGTACCACTTTAGGATACTAGCTTTTATGTACTTGAAAATGATAAAGTTTCAATTTGGAATGTCTCATGAAATGGTACACAATAACAAAAAGCATAGATTGATAATTTCTCAAAATGCTAACAAACAAGAAAATAATAAAATCATTTAATTTAATTCGTAGAACACATAAACATAAAAATCTGTAGATCATTACTTTATTAAAAGGTTAATACTTATTTTAGTTATGCTATGTAGTAATTTTTAGTATGATATATAGATGGAGTATAGAATACCTTCATGAATGAGTATAACCTCTATATCAAACAACACTTTGAGATGGTTGAAAAAAATATAAATCAAGTTGTGTCATATGGTAGGGAGCAACAAAAGTTGCCTTGTCATAAAATTATTCCCCTGATCATTGCTAAAATGTCTATATAGTCATTACAAGAAAAATGGGCATCGTCGACTAAAATATAAGAGGTTGATTAATCAGTATCGAATACCAATTAATCAACCCCAATACTACTTAGAACTGATTTCAATATGTGAAGAACCAAAGGGCTTGTAGTCCAACGGTATCCGGTATTGTCTTCCCTCTTTGAGGTTGAGAGTTCAAGTCCCGTCGTGGACATATGTGGATTTAAGAAGCAGTTTATGAGTAGCTTAGATTTCTCATCTCAAAAAATATGTGAAGTGATTGACCAAGCGTATTCGACAATGAAATTCAATATGTTTAGGCCAAATTACATTTGTAGCTTAAAGTTATTTGTGGTTGAATTTATTTCTATGATAGGCTTGTACAATGTTGACAATCCTTATAAAAAAATGATCTCTTGCACCATTTGCTTTATTGATTACCTTGATAAGTCGAAGTGGGAAATACTTATCTTATACGAACTTTCATTCTGTTTCAAGGCCAATAACATCGTTGTGATGGATCGATACTTATCACATAACTCTTGGATAAATGCACTATAGAATTCATCAATTAGCACCACCACTAAGTCATTAATTTCCTCAAACTCAAAACTTGTGTGTGTATTCTTTATACAAGTTTACAATAAACTAGGTGGATATCTACATGTTGCATATAATAAAAGTATGTAGTTACACTTTTGGTAAATATATGCTACTAAAAATAATAATGTTATTGACACTGACAGTAATTTGATAATTCTTATACAAAATTGATACATTAAATTGTAACTAATTTGAACGATAAACATCTATTAGAATCATATTAGTTAGTCGCATGTGCCCGCAACTTGCCTATGAATAAATTACTTATATTTCTCAATTTACTGTTAGTTTTATCACTTAAGAAAAAAAGTTATTTGTCATTTTGTTTAATTCAATTATGATGACCACTTAGAATATTAATTATTATTTGTAAGATAACATAAATTTATCTATAACTTTTTGTTATCCTTACCTATTATTAATGGTTATTTATCTACAATACTTATCTGGAGAATTTTTAATTAAAATAATAATACTTTTATTTGATATTTTTAGTTAATTTGACATTTCGATTTAGGTTTTTTATATGGGTTAATGACCTAGAAAGGTAACAAACTTTGGTCTTTGTCCAGATTTAGGTAATTGTGTTCTTTTTCGTTCACATTTGACTATTGAACTTGTTTGACCTGTTCAAAATAGGGTAATATGACCAGTAATTACAGTAATATTACACAATATGAACAGGTCAAACAAGTTTATTGGTCAAATGTATACGAAAAAACATGGTTACCTAAACATTGACAAAAACCAAAGTTTCTTACTGTTTTGGTAATATTGGACAAGAACCGTCTCAATGACTGTGCCCTAGGATTAGGCTCCTACAGTCAATGAACAATTAGATTAGGCTTGTTCTAACCCAGTACAGTCCTGACTAGTCATAGGCTAGGATGTCTTGCTAGGTCTTTAAAGCACATACAACCTATCCCCTTAAGCGTATACAACCTAACCCTAACTACCTGAGCTTAAACTGGGTTGGCCCAAGACTTGACCATCTCCTAATACACAAAGATCGTACAACCCAATTTCATGTAACATCAATGGATATTATGATTACTTGCACTTAACATAAAGAACCCAATATTATCAAAATGGGTAAGGAACTTTGGTTTTTGTCCATATTTAGGTAACTATGTTTTTTTCGTACAGATTTGACCAGTAAACTTGTTTAACTTGTTCATAATAGGGTAATATTACAGCTAATTACCAGTCATATTACCATATTTTGAACAGGTCAAACAAGTTTAATGTTCAAATGTGTACGGAAGAAACATAGTTACCTTAATGTAAACAAAGACCAAAGTTCGTTACCTTTCTAGTTCATTAATCCTTTTTATATTTAAAGAATTTATTTTTTTAACTATGTAAAAAGAAAAAGAATTTCAATAAACTTAAGTTTATTTGATATTTTAATTTAGCTTTTTCACTTGACATATTTAAATTGTTTTTAATTCTTTTTTAAAAACAATAATTCATTTTTTAAGTATATTCGATCTTTTTATTTAAGTATTTTGTTTAATATGTATATTTATATCCATATGTTAATTATATTATGCTAATAGTTCAAAAAACCAACCAATTTTTGTTTATATTTTATATTTAACTTTATATTTAACAAAAGTAATAATTTAAAATATATCTTTTAATAATTTTCTCTAATTTATTAAAGTTCCCATTTGTATTTTGAAATTGAAATTATATTTAAATTAAGAAGTTAATTATATTTGATTAATAACTTTAAAATGTTATCGTTAAAAGATAAGTTTACATCCAATTGAAATTATTAAATTAAACATATTAGCTTTGAAATTGGAAAAGTAATATTATAGTTAGAATAATAATTGATTTTAATGTATTATCTACTATTTTTATTTTTTTATTTCAATCATGATCATGGTTAATTGATATCTAACCTCTGTAAGTTAATACAATATAAGTTTTTCATCATTTGTAAGTTACCACAACGTAACTTTTTGTGTTAGTTATTTAAAAACCACTTATTTTGAAAAAAAAAATTATAATAAAAAGTAATTTTTTTTATATTTTTTATTTAATTTCTATTTTCGTTTTACATTTAATATGTAAACATTCTTAAATATTTTAAAAATAATATTTGAAATACTTCCTAAGTTTATTTAAAATTTTGATTTACTTATTGGATTTAAACTAACATGTAAATTAACAAACAAGTGCATTATAATTGTCATTTTAAAAGTCTACCAATAATAAAATAACACTTGAGTGGTAAAAAGTGACATGACGCTTATGTGGCGGGGGAGGGAGTGCGGTTTCGGTGGCACCACTCCCTCCAGCCTTAAGAGAGTATTGGTCTAGGGATCTGTTAGTATTTAACCCTAGTCGTTTACATGAAAACCCTATCCTATCTTTTCCGTCGGATCACACATCTGACAGTCTGCTGAAATCTCGCCATCGCTTTTTTATTTCTAGAGAAAATTACACGAATGGTCCCTATGGTTTGTGGTTACTTGCACACTTGATCCCTAGAAAGTTTTTTTAACTCGGACCGTCTCTGAAACTTTAATTTGTTACCCGCCCAGTCCCTCTCTTAACTTTCCCGTCTGTTTAGCTGTTAGTAACTCCCATACCGGGGGCATTTTTGTCCTTTCGCCATTGCAAGACCTCTAAAACCCACCCCCTTCATTATTTGTGGTCATGTAGCCCTTTGTGCCTTCAGAATTTGGAAAGATGGGTCGGGTTGCTTGATCATTTCATGGTTGCAGATCGAGATCACGATTAAGATGGAAGTGAAATTACTGATTCGGATTGCTTAGAAGACAATGATGATGATTTAATCAGGAATTCTTACTCGCTTACACCCGTGACGATGGTGGCTAATCTCATCGACAACTATCTTGCTGAGGTGGCATCCGATGTTAACTTAAAGCTCAAAAAGTTTCAATCTTTGGTTGCTACTGTCACTGATTTTGCAAGGTCAATCGATGAAGGAATGTATCGAGCAATAGATATATATATCTCAAGGTACAGTTGACTTTTAAAGTCAAAATTGAGACCGAAATTGTTAGAAATTCAGGATAAAGATTTTCTTATACGTAATATTTGCAATCATATAAAGAGGGACAAAATATTTTTCAATTTATTCATAGAAATTTCTAAAATGTTGAAGCAGAAGTTCGAACTCAAATGGCGAAACCTTGTAATCGTAATTTTACAGGCACATCCATGGCTGATAGATTCCGATTGGGAGCTACTCTGTCGATTGATGGCCTACCAGAAACTGTCACTAGAAGCCAGCACACACGCCGCACAGAATGAGAGACTGCCGCTCCGTTTCATAGTTCAGGGTTGTCTTCTTCGAGAAGCTCCGGCTGCAGACATCTGTTGCCGGCTGCTTTTATGTCTCTTAAAATTACAACTCACAGACATACCTGAGCAGCATGTGCTGCCGGAAAGTGGGAACGTGCACCTTTTTCCCTTCGTTTGGATTGCAAGCCCAAGAGAAGAACACGAAAGGAAGAAGTGAGAAGAAGAAATTGAGAAAAAGAATGAACAAGGTGGGTTTTAGAGGCCTTGCAATGGCGAAAGGACAAAAATGCCCCTGGTATGGGAGTTACTAACACCTAAACAGACGGAAAAGTTAAAAGAAGGACTGGGCGGGTAACAAATTAAAGTTTTGGGGACGGTCCGAGTTAAAAAATCTTTCTAGGGACCAAGCGTGCAAGTGACCACAAACCACAGGGACCATTCGTGTAATTTTCTCTTATTTCTATATATATTCCATCTCTGCCCCCATAGTCTTGTTGATTACCGAAGATTTTGCCTTCTTTTCTGATTATCTGGATCTTCCAGATGGTTGAAGAATCTCAAATTTCGGTTTTTCCATTATGATTGCAAATTGTTGGTCTGATTCAGAGGGTCAACCACTTCATGTAGACAAATCGTTTTCCCACAAGAATGTTAAGTCCCTTTTTTCTGTTTATTTCTCCTTTTTGATTTCTTGATTTCTGTCCTCACTTCCATAGGTGTTTTATTTTTGGATTTGGTGAATATCATGACATTTTCATGGACATGAAGTATGATTTTGATGGTGAACTGATATTAATCTTTAATGGCATAGACTCCCACAAATCGTTTAACTGGTAAATCATTAATTTTCTCATTCCTCCTTTCTCTTGTTGTTGGTTACTGGAATATTTAATGAAATTGTCATTGGTATAATTTTGAGATAGTATATATTATTCAGAATACAATGACTAGATCCCTGAATCTAATTATATAATAGCTTCATTCGTCCACACAATCTATAAACACCAACAAGGGGAAGAAGAAAGTTAATCCGTTACCAGCGGAACTCAACGATTTGTGTGTCTATGTCATTGAGATACCATACGAAAGGGATTACTATTTGTTCACCACCAAAGTCCCATTTCCTGTTCATTAAAATGCCATGATATATATGAAATCTAAATATAGGATAGAAAACAAGAAACCAAACATGAGAAATAAACAGAAAATGTTGTTGAACTTTATTTTCTTGTGGGAAAATGATTTGTCCACAAGATGTGGTTGACTCTGGAATACATTTGAATCCAGCAAAAAAGGAGCATTCTCCTTGGTTCAGTTTAACTCCTTCATGTGATCATTGTGCTATAAAGCTTCCTTTTAAATTTAATCATATAGCTAATAGTATCTTCACTATCTTATCTTTTCTATTTTCTTATGTTTGAACCTTTCTGTTTGGTTCAGTTTAACTCCTTCCATGATTATTGATTATTGAGCTATAAAGCTTCCTTTTAAATTTAAATGTATAGCTAGTACTATCTTTACTATCTTATCTTTATATTTTATTGTCTTTGACTCTCTAGGAACAGAAAGAACATTCTGCAACTACTAGTGCAACCATACGTAAGTACATCTGCATTTTCAGTATAACGATTGTTTATACAATGTCTGTTCAGTAGGATATAAATTATTGACAATCTTTTTTCTGGTATTTGTAATTGCATATACTGATTAACAAGTTATTCTTGCGTGGATAGGAATTTTCATCCATATGTGTCTGTTCTCATGAAGTATATCGTGTTGCAAGTTAAGCATGTTTGCCAACAGGATGTATGTTCTTTTTTCTATGATTCAGTTAACTGGATATAACTATTGATTTTGTTCATGAAAGAAGTGTCGTTCTTTTCTCGTGATCTCCACTGAGTTGATTTTAGTTAGAGAGGTTTAAACATATATAATGTAGTAAATGTAAACCCCTTTTGAAGTGCTGTGAGGAAAAAATCCATTGAAACATGGAGCTTTCAGTGCATGATGCAGAAATTGGGATACTAAACACTATTGCATAGGCAGATGGATATTGTCCCAATGTAAATTTAATAACTAAAAAGCATTACACTGTTAAGAGATTATGTCTTGCTTTTCTTAATTGTTCTTGCATAAACATTAAACCATGCAACCTTTAACTACATACCGCAACTATGAGTTTTGGTTCACTAAAAAAACTACAGTTTTGGTTAGACTTTGCCAATAGAACAAGTACATCTAGTGGCCATGCGTATGTATTTGTTCTTTGTTTTTTTTATTTTGTTTTAAAAAAATATTTCCTTTAATGACTTATATTTTTAATAATCTGAACAGGTTGGTATATTCATGAATGGTAAACTTCTTGCCCCGGAAATGAAGCTCCTTGATGTGGTGAAGCAATGGATGGCTATTGTTTGTTCAGAGAGAAAAATAACCGAAGGATGTTCTTCCGAGAACTTCTGTGTGAAGCTCACTTTCGCTCGAAGAGAGTAGACAAGCAGTGGACAACTATTTTTGGAATCACCAGGAAAACATCCCAATTGACATTTGATTCTAATGCTTCCTATCAGTCCAATAAACTTCATAAGGGTTTTGAAAAATGCTACATATTTATCTTTATATGACTGATCTTGATCTTTTTTTCATGAGACTATTGATTTTTCTGGCAATTTCACATTCATACACTATTAGGAAATCAGTTTTCATCCTGGTTGCCGCCCACGGTAAAAAAAATAACCATTATTGATGAATGGTCACAATATGTTTTACAAATTTAGTGATGAATTCGCAAGAACTATATAACGTGCTATAATTACTTTGTTTGAAATCAGCGACAAATTTGATAGAGAATAGCTATGAATTTACCCATGTTGCTCATCATTTGAAATAGTTTTCCATACTCTATCACTAACTGTCACTATATGTCTGTTGTTGATCCATCATGAAGTTTCCGTTAATAGTTCATCGTAAAGTTTCCATTACAAACTCTATCCTGATCTCATATATTTTTATAATTGTGAAGCATAATAGCATGGGATAGGCCTAGGCATATCTCAAGATTTTTGGCTTGTTCAGTCAGCTATTATTGTGTTGCTAAGCGTACTGCAAATGCATAAATGATGAATATGCTATAAATATTATATTTACCGATAAATACGGGGAATAAAGGGGAAGATAATTTTATTGTACAAAACATAACATAAAAATGTCTCATCATACAAAAAAATAACATAATGGTTTTTAGGGGTATCAAATATTTCTGACACAACATGAAAATGATTTATATAACATGAATATGACAAGACAAAATGTCGAGTTTATTCATGAAAAAAAATCAATTAAAACACGGCACGACATGAAAGTTGCCTTGCTTGCTTTTTTTCTTTTTGTTTACACTTAGTGTAAACAACACAATAGCATAGGCTAAGTTTGAGTTGTCTTAACGGATACCAACACAACAATAGCCAATAAAATATAAGCAACACAAACCATAATATATATGTAGTTCCACTTCTCAAGCTTGCTCCACTAAATAAAAAGTCACTAATAATTTAGGAACTAAATAAAAGGTCACTAATAATTTAGGAACTACAACAAGGATACTATAATATATTAAATTCTACATTATATAATAACATAAACTTTTTGTCAACATTATAACCTAGTTCTCATAAAGTAGTAGAACATGAGACATTTGTTGAGCTTAAACCATGGAAGTGAATATATGCTTTACGATGCCAACTATTTACGAAATTTATAATGGTAAATGCACCATGTCTTTGCTTTCTTGGGTAGGCTAAAAAAAATCTATCTTAGAGGGGAAGCTTTACTCTGAATGCTAGGCCTTTTGGCTCTAAATAAAGTTTTTGTAACATAATCAAAGTGAAGGTATGGTGTTTAACAAAGTACATGACATATATCTAACTCTGGGTTTCTAAGTGCACAACTCTTGAGCACACGAGAACATATGATCTCTTCATGACTTTTGTGTAAGAATCATGAGAAATTGCTAATCGAGAACCTAAGACAATACTTGATTCTACTCAGGGAGATACTTTAATAGCTTTAAAAGATGTGTCATGACCTTCGATGCTTGATGTACGTTCTTTAAAAGTTGTGTTGTCCAAAGGTAACTCTTCCAGAAATACGTGCATCCAAATGTTTAATTACTTTATCTACGATGTCAGTAGTGTCTGCCAGAACTTGGAGTAAGCTGCAGAACTTGGAGTAAGCTGCAGAAGAAGAATACGACAAGCTCAATGGAAGGAAAACAAATTCAAAAGAAAATTGGCTGAAAGCCTTCGGTTGTTGTTGCACCAATAAAATATTCTTTTTCGCAACTAAGAAATTGTAAATAGGACTAATCACTCCATTAATTTTGTGCTCCTAGCAGATTTTATCAATAGTACTAGTCCATCCAGGATGTCCTGTTGATTGTATCAGAAAAAATAAACTATATAAAGTAATAAACCACTTAACTTGCAATATTTACGGGCTATAGAGGGTTTCATCATCCAAAGATCCGCATGTCTGTCTTCGTGTCTTTTCATATATATATATATATATATATATATATATATATATATATATATATATATATATATATATATATGTGTGTGTGTGTGTGTATGTGTATGTATCCATATATACGTATGTATGTATGTATGGACACACACATTCATATACAAATATGTATATATAAACACACACATGTATATATAAAATCTTATTTTACAAATTTGTATAACATTAAACTAGATTAGAGACTTGTGTATTATATGGGTTTGTAAATTAAAAAATCAAACTACATTGATATAATAAGAAAATTTTAAAATTTAATACTAAAATATGGTGAAATATAGAAAATATTAAAGTTTATAAAACTATAATGGTGAATAGGTATGAAGTATGACTTTCAATGTAGAATGTTATTGTACTTTAATAAATGAGACTTTAAAAGTACAATGCTAAAATACTATAAATTGGTAGTATAATGTTGAAATTTATTTATTTATTTCCATATAATACATAATTGATATTGCAAATACATATTTATAAACTTAAGAATAAGAGAATAAATATGGAATTTGGAAGAAAGATTGGAGGAGAAGCAACTTCGATGCTTGAAATCAAAATCGTGAGTATCAAAAATCATGTGAGTCAAAAGAATAAGAACAATGGTATTTATAGAATAAATAGAATATAGTAAAAAATTGATATCAAATTAATTTGGATCCTAATCAATAAATAGAATAATTATAGGCTATATTAAAGGTAATATATTAATTAAGTTATTTCAAATTTCAAAATTAATAGCTAAGTTTATTTTTTTTATTGAATTATCGGTTGATATAGATTAAATACGGATTATCTGTATTTTAATTTTGAATGAACCTAAAATTCCCGTTTTCAAAATTAAAAATGAATATATATTTCTTTTGATGATTTATAGAGTACATTAAATGAAAATGTTTGTTAGCTATTTTATTTATTTAATGTCAACCCCTATAAAAAACGATGTAAATAAGGAAGTAATTTTTTGACATTTAAAATCAATTAATTGATTATCAGTATTTTAATTTGGAATAAAGTTAAAACTTTGGTTTTCAAAATTCAAAATGAATGTACCTTTTTTTTTTGCTGATTTATAGATTACTTTAAATGAAAATATTAATTAGATAATTTATTTATTTAAAGTCAAAACGTATAAATAAGGAAGTAAATAATGTAGTAAAATATGATTATATCGACTATAAATATGTATGTTACAATTTTTTAAAAAATTAATTGGGATTGATTGTGAGGAATAACACTTCAAAGGTTTCTGGCTTATATTTGATTAAATAGATATAACATTATCTACAAAAATAATCAACAAAAGTCACAAAGTATCGTTCACCATGCCTTGTTGTGGATCTTAACGGTCTAAACATATATGTGTGTATAAGGTCCAACAAATCCTTGCCTCTTTCATAGTTACATATGAATGGTGCTTGTGTCATCTTGCAAAGTAAGCATGATTCACATACATGTCAAACGATTCCAAGATATCGTTCAATTGAAGCTTGGTGATATGTTTCTTTTTTATATGGCCAAGACGACGATGCCACATACATGATTTATCTTAAACATTTCCGGAAGAATCAATGTTTATGATTAGATTATTAGATTTACTAACACAAATAACATTTCCATATGTACCATTGCAAACGCTAGCTTTAAAGCAAAAATAACCATTCTTATAAACCAAAATATCACACTTTTCATCATCAAAAGAGAAATGAAAACCATCCTTGTACAATGCATAAAAAGAAATAATGTTTCGTGCCATATCAGGCGAGTAACAACAATTTAATAATAGAAAATTAACACCACTACTAATCACGAGATCGTAATCCCCAGTCCCATATAACAGGTGCAGTGTGTTTGTTTCTTATGAGTACCACATCATATATCAAGAACCCAAGAATTAGAAGTTGATGTACTATGAAATTCAATCATAAATATACCTGAGGCGCTACACTCCTTGACTTTGTTCTTCATTAGATCCTCCAAGTATTTAGGGCGACTACATTTCCAATGTCCATTTGACTGGCAGTAGAAACAAAAGCCTCCTTTGGGTAACTAGTAAGAGCTATCTCGAAATCGACCTTTCTCTTGAGACCTTGATTGGACTGTCCAACCAAGGTATTTCACTTGCCTTTAGGAGGAGAAACCTTTTTCCTTTTAGCAGTACCATGGCCAATGGTCAATCATTAATATACCCAAAACGTGCACTTTCAACTTTGGTTGAAATTAAAATGTCAGTAATATATGAACCATGAACCATGATTAAAAATTAAAGATTAGGCCCATTTGCAATGTATAGGTTCTACAAACAATAACAAGAAGAAACCCTAATCACTCTCATTTCATTGTACGCAACCGAGAGAATTAGAAGAAAAATCATTTAGATTGGGAAAGAGAATTCCAGGAAGGAGTAATGTAATTGATTTTCACAAATATCAATGTAAAATTTGGTAAGTTCTATTACATATCTAATTTGAAGTTCGTAACGATTCAAAAATGAAAGATATATATAAATGTGTGTATCTTCTAGTTTCTTAATCGCTAAAACATTGATTACCATAATGATTTTTAATTTGATTTTAAGTGTGAATGGAAACAATATCATGAAATTAATAAAACTTGTGATGAAATAATTTATGCCCTAACAAAAATATGAAAAACGAATTAAAAGGGGTTGTAGAAAATACAATTCCATTATAATAGAGAATTATGAATTCAAATTTATATGATATAGAAAGTTTTACAAACACTATTATTTTGTTAATACTATTGGAATATCATTTCGATGATACAAGCCATTATATTATGCACAACCTCCTTTTTACCATACAAATTGCTTTTTACCATACAAATAACTAATACTTAACATAATATTTTAAGACATTTTTTTTCAATATATAAGTGCATGTGGATTTTCATTAATACATTAATTGGTGTATAATGAGTTGAATAAGCTTACGAATAACTTTACAGTGAGGTATATTCATAACCATTTTAAACAAATCTTTTATCGTTCTTTATTATTATTATTATTATTATTATTATTATTATTATTATTATTATTATTTTAAGAACAAATAGAAGTATTTTGTTTTAGTGTTAGTCTATACTATGAATTTTGGGTTCATCCATGTTTGATTAGGAATCACCATGATCTTTAATTATGTTTTAAAATATATAAATTTATAAAATTAGTATAGAATTTTTTATTAATATGTCATGTGAGTTCATTTGTAACCCGGAACTACTTAATTACTAACCAAATATAACATTATATTTTACCACTTTTAGGGCACCAACTTTTATATGCCTGAAAATTATAAGGCTTAAATTTAAAATTTCTCATGAAGTAGTGCATGAGAACTAACAAATTTAGAGCAATGATTTTTCAAAATTATAACAAACAAGATCAGTAACAAAAACAATTTAATCTAGTGCCTCGAATAAATAAAATGAATAATCCCTAAATAATTAACTTATTAAAAAATAGAATACTTACTCTAGTTTATATCAATAGACATTTTCAGCGTGTTATATAGATGGAGAGAATATCTTCATGACTAAGTATAACCTCTAGATCAAACAATTCTTTGAAATGATACATAAATTGTTAAAAACCAAGTATGTTAAACCACTCGTTAATAGGTCACCTAGTAAGATATAGTATGGCATTTTAAGTTACATGTCATAGAGACCCAAGTAATTCGAATCTAAAGAGATGCTAAGGGATGTCGAGGTGTATGGTGTGTGATGCAATGCTGTCAATGGGCAAGTTTATTCAATTTGAGTCATAATTTAGGGATCCACAAAAATATAAAACTATTCACGTTGCTCATAACTAAAATATCTTATATGGTTACAATCATTGTAGTAGAAATGACGTATTGTACCTATTCATTTGATGATTACCTTGATACATTAAAGTTAGAAAGATTTATCTCATTGGAACATTCATTTATTATTTTCAAGGCATATAACATCTTTTCTTTTACTGTAGAATCATTTCACAACTCTAATAATACATGAATTCTATTTTCCTAGGAAGAATAAATATATGTCATACAACATTATGAAGAATTGAAACCTATTATGAGACTGTTACATAAACACACACTTGAATTCATCGATTAGTGCCACGATCAATGTTATAATTCCATCCCACTCATCGGTTTCCTACATCTTCCTTGATTAGCTTTACAATGAATATGGTAAATAATTTTCTTGTGTATGAGTCCATGACAATCCAAGGATTCTAGTTTCCAAATGGCGCCTTTTGTGTATCGTTGCTTTTTTAGAAAGTATAATTTCCACTCCATTTTTATGGTTATAATTCTTATTATATTTCAAATAAATTCTTGTCATAAGCTTTGGAAAATATATTGTGTTAGATCGCTTGGTACTAAAAGTTCACCGTTGCTCAAAGGTTGCAAACCATACATTAACTAAGTTTATATAGTCTTGCTAGAAGAAATTTAAATCTCTAAATTATGACTTATAGATGATCTAACCATTTGTGCTTTATCATCATGTTCTTCGTTATTCAAAGTTTGGTCTTAAAAATAGCGTATGTATTTTTAAGATGGAATTTTTTCATGAAATCATGACAAAACAATTTCAAGTATCTATCACAGACATAAATGCAGTGTAGGTTTCAGAATTTTGATACTTATTATGGTTATAGTAGCGGCTATTCATCTAGACATAATTTTTTATATACACTCATTAAATTATTGTTGCCCCATTTATGGTCAAATTTTAAGAAATTGAAAGACAACGGTTTCTTTCAATCATGAATCCTTGGGTGATACAATAATGTAACACCACAATATTAATACATAGAACACCCATAAAAGAAAATACTTTCTAGATCCACATATGTCATATAGTGTATAAGGAAAGTCCTTGCCTTTGCTACTAGTACACATATGTAATAGTGAAATATACAAGCAACCATAAGCTGCAATAAGTTTATTCGACAATCTAAAATTGTCTACATCATAAAGTCATCATATACGTAATAAAAATACGATCATCATATTGTTAAAGAAACATGTGTAGAATAACAATTTATAACTATACATTTGGGCTTGTCCCCACCATACTTTTGGGTGAACTTACCTTGGGTCACTAGATAATCACACGTTTTAGCTTGCATTTTTGGATCACTATGTAGTGTTGGTAACCCATCTACTTTATATCAGTACCACCAGATCATGAGCGGGCCTCTACCCAAACGAGATACCCATGGATAACTGGGTAGCCTTACTTGAACACCATTTTCAAGATAAAAATCATAATCACATGTAATACTTTCTTTTATTGTTTTTGATGTAGCTTTCACTGCCACCACTTACTTAAAGTCCATAAGTTCCAATCATCCATAATTTATAACACCTGGTCATGATAGGTGGTTTTATAAACGACCATACATCATTCGTTGTGTATGTTCATCCAGATTCTTCTGAAGGTATTTAAACTTAAGATGACACTCGAGATGGAAACAAGTTAAAATCCTTATGCTGTTTCTACTTTCCTGGATTATCCTTGGACCTGCATAGCCCCATGAAGATATCTTCGTCTGCATATTGGAGAAAGGAAAGGTTGGGCCTGGAGTTATGCATGTCAATCCGGTGAAAAAAAAAACATGTCCCTGGACGTGTGAAAGGCTGTAGGTTTATTGGGCTGCAAATTAATGTTTCTTTCCTGCGTTCTATTCCTAAGCAATGCCCACGACCCCAAGATTGGTATCGGTTTGGACAATATCAATAGAAAATGAATGCCCAAAAGATAACAGGCTGCTTCTCTCAAGAGTCAAGACTACAAGCGATATATATAAGATTTCTGGTCATTTACCCTAGGCGTGCCAAACATATCTTCTGCCGCCGTCAGATCACGCACCTGACTGTCTGCTGAAACGCTGCTATCCGATTTTTATTTCTATGTTCCATCTCTGCAGCTCTCCATCGTCTTGTCGATTATAGAACGTTTTACCTTCTGTCGTTGATGATTGCTATTTTTATCGCCGGCTCTCCGTATGTTTACACCCAAGCGCCAAAGAAGAGGAACAAATAAATAGCAATTATAAGTTGGAGATTCTTCTGGAAGATCAAATTAAACTCACCGGATAATCAAGGAAAGAAGGTAAATTGTCATTGATATATCTGATTATATAATCATAAGTCATTTTTGGCATTCAGATTGGTAAAGTCTAGACCTGTAGACCTAATCCAAAATTCTTTTTATGTTGGCTTAAATATGTATATGGCAGTTTCAGCCGTCCAAGCAGGCTGTAACCAGCAACAAGGGGAAGTAGAAAATGATTGATTTACCAGCTAAAGGGACCGATATGTGGGAGTTGCCATTGAGATACCATAGTAAGGGGGTTACTATCGCCTCCCCACCAAGACCCGCAGCTCAAGTCCATGAAAATGCCATGATTTCCAAATCTAAAGATCAATCATCTACGGATGTGAGGACAGAAATCAAAAAACGAAAGAGGAGAAATAAGCAGCAAAATATTGTTGTACTTGAACCTTCTTCTTGGAACAGGATCTGTCCACAAGATGTGGTTGACGCTGGAATGCATCTGAATCCAGCAAAAAAGAAGCATTCTGCTTGGTTCAGTTTAACTCCTTCCTTTGATCAGTGAGCTATAAAGATCCCTTTTAAATTTAATCATATAGCTAATAGTATCTTCACCATCTTATCTTTTTTATTTTCTTATCTTTGATTTTGTAGGAACAGAAAGAACACTCTGCAGCTTCTAGTGGAACCATACTTACAGATAATGTAAGTACATCGGCCTTTTCAGTATAATGTTGTTTAATGTTCATATAATTCACCAGTTCATTAGGAGATAAATTTTTGACATTGGTCATTGTAACTTGCATGTACTGAATAAAAACAAATTATTCTAGCATCGAGGGGAACTGTAATCCAGATGTGTCTATTCTCATGAAGTATATCGCATTGCAACTTAAGCATGTCCGCCAACAGGAGGTATCTTGTAATTTTTCTGATTCAATTAATTGCATATAACTTTGGTTCCATTCATCAAAGAAGTATCGTTCTTTTCTCATGATCTCCACCGAGTGGATTTTAGTTATAGGTTTTTAAACATATATAATTTAGTAAATGTAAACTCCTTTTGAAGTGCTGAGGGGACAAAGTGCATTTCAATGCATCATGCACAAATTGCTATAATGAACAATATTTCATAGGCAGACGGAAATTGTCCCCATGTAAATCTAATAACTAAAAAACATGAAACTGTTAGAGGGTATATTTTGCTTTTCTTATGTGTTTTTGCATAAACATTGAACCATGCAACTCTTAACTACATACAATAACTTGATTTTTGTATGCCTAAAAAACTTCAGTTTTCGTTAGAGTTCAGTTATCCGTTATTTGTTCTTTTTCCATGGAGATTCAACAAATATAGACTTTACTAATAGAACAAGGACGTCATAGTCTCATAGATATGTTTGTTCTTCTTTTTCATGTTTTTGTATCACAAAAATATTTTCTGTAATGACTTATATTTTAATAATCTGAACAGGTTGGTATCTTCTTGAATGGGAAACTTCTTGCCCCGGAAATGAAGCTACTTGATGTGGTGAAGCAGTTGATGGCTATTGTTGATTCAGAGAGGAAAATAACCACGATAGGAAGTTCTGCCGAGAACTTCTGTGTGAAGCTGACTTATGCTTCAAGAGAATAGACAAAACTATGCATTTATAATAAAATCCGACAACTCACAACTAGAAAACTAGGGCAATAGCTACGGCACAATCCGTAGCTATTCGGTAGGTATAAGGCGATACCTACGGATTTGCTACGGAAAATGCCATGTAGCATAAATGCCCGTGGGAAATTTTTACCTACGGAATTGCTACGGACTAGCTACTGAATAGCTACAGATATTTCCGTAGGTATAATACCTACGGAATAGCTACGGCCGGTAATTGCTACGGAATACCTACGGATTGCCAACGGGTGTATGTTCCTACTGAATAGCTACGGAATAGCATGGCTACGGATTTCCTACGGATTACCCACGCAATTATTTTTCTACGGAATAGCTACGGAACTGTTTAGCTACGGATTTCTTACGGATTAACGACAGAACTCAAGTTTGACTAAAATTGACTTTCTTCCTACGGAATACCTACGGACCTATTTAGCGACGGATTTCCGTAGCTAGTCCGTAGCTAATTTCATTTTATCAAAAAAAATAAATTTTAAAAATTTAAAAATTTCCATTTTTTGTCGAATACCATATCAATTCTATTTGTCCAAAATACACCAAAAAATGTCCCTAATACCAACTTTGACACATTCAATTCCATTGTCTTAAATACCATACAAATGTCTCAAGTACCATACAAATTAGGCATAACAAAACAAGCAAACAATACAAGTGTTTACAAATTCAATTGTTCCAAAATACTTATCAATTGTCCTCTGGTGGATTATCTGGGGGACCACGGGGTTGATTTCCAGACATATTTATCATCCTCATAACCATCTCCATTTGTTATTTCATTTGTTGTTGTTGTTGTTCCATGACAGAAACTTGCGCACGCAACCTATCAACCTAAAAAATGGTGACACAATTCAATACTTAAACAATAATAGCAATTTATTTTAGTTTATTGTAACAATGCATTTTAGTTTATAATTATAGCAATACACTTAACTTTTAAACCATAATAGCAACATATATTTATTTTTATCAATTTAATCAATATTATCAACAAACTACATAACCTTTAACCATAATAGCAACATACTTTTGTTTATTATCAATTTAATCAATATTCTCACCAAACTACCTAACTTTTAACCATAATAGCAACATATTTTTGTTTATTATCAATTTAATTAGTATTATCAACATACCTCTTGTTGCGTGCTATCCGACTGGGTGGACTGGGTGGATTGGGAAGATGGAGTCCCTAAAACCAAAAAATGTATATCCGATGCTCCTATCCCATAGATAGCACCCTTCTTCTTTCCTTTTCTTCTAAGTTGGCTTTCCTCCCATACATCTACATCATCCTTACGATTTGAAGAATCTTCACCAAATTTGTTGACCAAACCATGCAGATACCCCTCCTACAAATTACAAAAAACTTGATTGTCATATACAAAAATGAGACAATCAATATACATAAATGATAAAGATAAGTTACTAGTGCTTCTTTGGCCGTCTGCGAGCAATATTCAATATTTTCATGATTTCCCTCAAAATATTTTTTTCTTTGACTCGGCAGTGCCATGCGTCTTCACGAAAACATCATATTGTGTGGGTGGTTTACCCATCAATTTTTCCTACATAAAAGTCAACGTACAATTAATGTAGTTAGTGTTATAACAAAAACAAATTGACATAATGTGGCCATTGCGGATTAAACAAACGACGACTATCAAGTCTCTTCGTGTACATCCATTCTCTATTAGACAACATTTTGATCTAAAACTACATTTCCATTTAAAAATGTTAATTAGAATCATAACATTTCAATATAATAGTGTAACATCCCATTTAATCTAATATGTATGACTAACGATACATAACATTTCAACAAATAATCAATATCATAATATGCATTTTAAATTAACTAAAATTCCATATATAAACATTTAACTAACATTTTTAACAAATTTAACAAATTAACTTAACATTTTTTATATAACATATATATCATATTTAACAAATCTAAAACCTCAAATTCAACCTATATTTCATATTTAACAAATCTATAACCACACATTCAACAAAGTGCAGGAGGAAGTAATTTTAGCAAATCTTAAACACCAAAATCAACCTAAAACATCACATTCAACAAAAAAAATCTACCTAAAACCTCATATTCAACAAAAAAATCAACCTTACTAGCTCACATTCAACAAAATTACACCTAAAACAAAGTAATTTTTAAAAAGAAACAAAAAAGAAAAAAAAAACTAGTGTTTACCTTTGGCTCGGTGACGGGAAAATGCAGCAGGAAGAAGCACCGGCAGTGGCAGTGCCGTCGGTCGGAAAAGTGCAGGAGGAGGAAGGGGCGCCGCCACCAGGGGGAAGAGTGCGTCGACCAGAGAGAGAGAGAGAGCTGCGATGCTGTAGCGTGTTTTTTTTTTTTTTTTGTTCTTGTAAGCTGCGAGAAGGGGGAAGACAGAAAATGGGAGAAAAGGGGAATATAAATTAGAGAGACCGGCCAGCAAATAAAAAAAATTTGTTGCAGAGGAATCGAACTCCAGTCTCACAAGTATTAAGCCAATAGTCTTACCAACCGGCCGGGTACGCCACTTCCTTAACTGTTTAGACTCCAATTGATTTTATTTTGTTTCTGGAAAATAAAGAAAAAACGGGTGGGGTAAGAATCAAACTCAAGTCTCCTGCATAACTAACCAACACAGTTACCATCTGGTCGGGCATGCCACATCCTTGCTAAGCTTGTCTCCTATTAATTTTATACACTTTCTTTTTTCGATATTATTATTATTATTATTATTATTATTAATAAAGTCTTAAAATTTTTTTTTATGATCGTATCTAATTATTATTATTATTATTATTATTATTATTATTATTATTATTATTATTAATCAAGTCTTGAAACTTTTTTTTTATAATCGTATGTATGTGTTTGCTTATTATTATTATTATTATTATTATTATTATTATTATTATTATTATTTTCTTTTCAATATTCAAGTCTTAAAACTTTTTTTTCACTATTATTATTATTATTTTTTTTTCAATAATAATAATATTCAAAAAAAAAAAATTAAAAATGTGGTTAACACACAAATAAACAATTAAAATAATATACGTTTAATGTATAAATTAAATAATGAAAAAATATCATAATTATGGGAAATATGTATATTTGTATAAGTATGTATGTGTGTGCTTATGTATATGTATGTGTGTATATGTATATGTAAGCATTACAACGTTAAACAATGAGCAATGGATTATAGTGTTAAACCAAAAAACAAGTAATGGATCTCGTATGTGCACATGGCTTTATGAATGATATTAATAGCTATAAGTTAGTGAAAATATAGATAATCATATATAATAGAGGTGTGAAAAAAACGGAGCGAAAAAAACGACGTTTGGTGCCCGAAAAATCGAAAATAAGAAAAATCCGTAGCTAATTAGCTACGGAATTCTAACGGAATGCGTACTCCGTAGCTAATCCGTAGGTATTTACCTACGGAATATGCTTTCCGTTAGAATTCTGTAGCTAGTCCGTAGCTGATTAGCTACAGATTAGCTACGAATTTTTCTTATTTTCATTTTTTCGGGCACCAAACGTCGTTTTTTTCGCTCCATTTTTTTCACACCTCTATTATATACGATTATCTATATTTTCACCAACTTATAGCTATTAATATCATTGATAAAGTCGCGTGCACATACATGATCCATTGTTCGTTTAATGGTTTAACACTATAATGTTTATGAATACGTACACATACATCTCACAAACACGTATACATACACATATACATGTACACATATACCACAACTCATTCATGTATATAAATATACATATACAAACATAATCCATCACAAGTTGGTGAAAAGTATAAAGATTACAATGTTAAACAATGAAACGAGTACTTGATCCCGAAGGGGCACACGACTTTATGAACGATATTAATAGCTACAAGTTGGTGAAAATATAGATAGCCATGTATAGTAGAGGTGTGAAAAAAACGGAACGAAAAAAATGACGTTTGGTGCCCGAAAAATCGAAAATAAGAAAAATCCGTAGCTAATCCGTAGCTAATTAGCTACGGATTAGCTACGGAATTGTAACGGAAAGCATATTCCGTAGCTATTCCGTAGGTAATTACCTACGGATTAGCGACGGAGTATGCATTCCATTAGAATTCCGTAGCTAATCCGTAGCTAATTAGTTACGGATTAGCTACGAATTTTTCTTATTTTCGATTTTTCGGGCACCAAACGTCGTTTTTTTCGCTCCGTTTTTTTCACACCTCTATTATATACGATTATCTATATTTTCACCAACTTATAGCTATTAATATCATTGATAAAGTCGCGTGCACATACATGATCCATTGTTCGTTTAATGGTTTAACACTATAATGCGTATGAATATGTTCACATACATCTCACAAACACGTATACATACACATATACACGTACACATATACCATAACTCATTCATGTGTATAAATATACATATAAAAACATAATTCATCACAAGTTGATGAAAAGTATATGCATTACAATGTTAAACTGTGAAACGAGTACTTGATCCCGAAGGGCACACAACTTTGTGAACGATATTAATAGCTACATGTTGGTGAAAATAAAGATAATCATGTATAGTAGAGGTGTGAAAAAAACGAAGCGAAAAAAACAACGTTTGGTGCCCAAAAAAATGAAAATAAGAAAAATCCGTAGCTAATCTGTAGGTAATTAGTATTCGTAGGTATTCCGTAGCCATTTCGTAGCTAAATAGCTACGGAATAGCTACAAATTTGCATATGTAGCTATTCCGTAGCTAATTACCTACAGAATAGCTACGGATTCACATCTGTAGCTATTCCGTAGCTATTGCGTAGCTAATTAGCTATGGAATAGCTACGGAATAGCTACATATGTGAATCCGTAGCTATTCCGTAGCTAATTAGTACGGAATAGCTACGGACCCGCTTCCGTAGCTATTCCGAAGCTATTCCGTAGCTATTCCGTTACCAAACTAGGGCATCCCATTATGTAGCTGATCCGTAGCAATTCCGTAGCTAATTAGCTACAGAAATTTTCCGTAGCTATTTTTCGTAGGAAAACACCATGTTTTCTAGTAGTGAATGTTTGTTCATTAATTATGCCATTTAACCGATTGACTTTTACAATTTCTTGGTTAATGTTGATCGAAAGAATTAATTAGCTGGTTCCATAGTGATTATTAGACTTTTAAAACTAATAATGGTTACATTGTTTTTGAGTAACCAACTAGTAATGATCTTTGAAAATAACTTACATCGGAGTTAGGGCTCATTGACGAATTCTAAATTTTTTAGATATGAATTTATAAAAGGTCTGAATTTCTAAAAGTTTGAATTTTGAAGATCTCAATTTTAAAATGTTGTTTAGTTGAAACATCTGAATTGTTGTGTAGAATGATAAAAATGAAAATTCCCTTATTTTTTAAGTATTATTTTTTATAAAATAGCTGACTAAAGTTATTAAATAATTATAACAAAGATATAAACACAATACAAAATAAAAATTAAACATATAATAACTTATTCATAACATATCATAATCATAAACTTCTCTCCTAAGCATCTGCTCGTAAATTCCACAGCTAGAAAGGACAAAGTCAGATAAATACAAACTTACTTTCATTTCATTTTCAATTTGGTTGTAAGGAGCCAAAAATACCGCTAAAATTTCATTTTCAAAACACCCAAAAAGATACAACCAAATGTTCCAAAACCAACCACAATATAAATATTCTCAACATCAGAGTAAATCCAAATAACAATGAGGAATACAACTCAAGGGGATGTTGTGCGATCACGCGGACCCTTCCCTTTGGAACTAGAAGAACCTGAAATGTTTTAACCACACAACTGTAAGCATAAAGTCTAGTGAGTTCATCAAAATACCATATACCATACGTAACATCCGTCCTGCCCACATATTTGGCCCCACCTATCATAACGAGCTCCGCGTAGCATACAAACGGGTCCTACCCAACCTACAAAAGAGCCCGTCCAACATACATTCAAGAGTCACAAAGACAGCTAGCACCCTACACAGTATAGTGAGAAGACCCACCTCTGTCCCAAAGTCATACAAATCTCAGTTCAACCTCACGAAACAGGTGTTACAACCCACCTATCGAATCACACAAGGTCACACCTTAGTCTACACTTTAGAACTAGCAATTTGACGAAAAGTCAACAGGGTCAAAAAGTCAACGGTCTATGTTCTTAGACGATATATATACATTCTATATTTTTGTATTTGATTTTATCCTTATACTGTATATCCTTTCCTTATTTACAAGAACGGTTCTCTATTTATAATTGATTTTGTAAAATGAGAAGAATCAATTGAGAATACCATTCTTTATGGTATCAGAGCCTTGCCTAGCCCTAGACGTCGTTGCCCTCTTCTTCTCCAACATCCGTCTCCTAAAACATTGTAGCACTAGGCGAATCTTCTGATTCTTGCAAGACAACATTCCACCCTGCATTCATTGTCACTAACATTAAGAATGGCGTCCCTCTCATTCTGAATCAAACCGACGATCAATATGCTTCGTGGGTATTGTTTCACATCGACACATGCGCCCACATCCCATAAAAACTCCTCAAGCTGGTATCATGGGTCCTCAAACCAACTCTTGCCCGGCACCTTGTTCACAATCGACTCAATTTGGAGGAGATCGGGCACACCTCACTACTAATCAGGAATCAACTTACAGTAACCCCATGACACCTATAAAGCTTGATGTTGCCTTTCACACCATGCCGATGCAACCTCCAGATAATTCATGGTATATGAATACAGGCTCTACATCCCACTTGACTAGTGATGAAGGTATACTTTCTGGTTTCTCTCGTTTTAATAATGCAAATTATATTCTTGTCGGTAGTGGTACTCGACTTCTCATTCTTGATCAAGGAAATGTGGTCACCTCTTTCTCTAATGTTCCACTCCAACTTAACAAAGTTTTTCATGTACCAAATATCATCAAAAATCCTATTTCTATCAGAAAATTTACTCACGTCAATAATACTTCTTTTGAATTTGACCCCTTCGGTTTTACTGTGAAGGATCTCAACACGAAGAAGGTTATAACCAGATGTGACAACTCCGGCGAGCTTTATCCTGTCACTCCCACAAATCCCTTCAAGCATTACCCAACTGCATTTATCTCCTCAACCACCTGGACCAACCGTCTCGGTCACCCTACCGTTTTGCATTTTGATTATGTTACTAGTTCTTTTTTACCTTCTACCAATAATAATAATAGTTCATTGAATCTTGTTCTTTAGCAAAACATTGTCAATTACCTTTTTATGATTCATTTCCCATTACTTATTCTCCATTTGATTTATTCATAATGACATTTGGACATCACCTTTACGAAGCAAACTTGGCAATAAATACTACCTAGTCCTTCTTCATGATTTTTCACAGTACTTATGGACTTTACGAATCAATAAAGTGGAACATTCTCCCTACATTACTCACCCCCACCTCATTCCATCCAACCCTCCTCCCTCCAATTCCGATTCATCCCATACCCCATCCCCTTAGGTTCTAAACCAAAACTCTCCCATAACCTCCACCACCCTCTCACCCTCCTTCATCTCACCCCATGCAAACTCGCTTAAAAAGCGAGATCACCAAACCAAAGACCATCTTCTCTCTTCACACCCAAAACATTTCTCTTGTTCCACCAAATCCAAAAGATTCTCTCCTTCATAAAAATTGGCTCGATGCTATGACCACATAATATAATGCTTTATTGAAACAAGAAACATGGGATCTTGTCCTACGACCAAGGGATGAAAACATAATCTGTTGCCACCGGATTTTTGGCATAAATTTAAGGCTGACGGTACTCTAAAACGCTATAAAGCATGATTAATTGTAAATGGAAAAACACAAGAGATCGGTATTGACTGCAATGAAACATTCAGTGCTCTTGTCAAACCTGCCACCATACGTACTGTTTTCTCCTTTTCTTTGAGTTGAAATTGGGACGTCCATCAGTTGGATGTTAAAAGTTCCTTCCTACATGTCCACTTGAATGAAACAGTATACATGCACCAACGTCTAGGGTTCTCAGGCTCTAATTACCAACAGTATGTTTGCAAGCTAAAGAAGTCTCAGCACGAACTTAAGCAAGAACCTCGGGCTTGGTATCAACGGTTTGCTACATATCTTCTGACTATTGGGTTTCTTTACAGTAAAAGCGACACTTCCTTATTCATCTACAAAAGGGGCTGTAAGATAAAGATGTTGCGTCATGGGCTTATTTTGTATTAACCGGATTAGGCCTGTCCATCCGTGTTTTATTAGGGTTATGTATTACATATAGATTGCATGCATGAATGCATTAGATACGTCATCGATTCTATTTATTCTAAATATCTTTTGTAGCCCTAAAACACCACTACAGTCGAAGTTCTTCATCGATCTCTTATGGGGTGTTTGAGTTTAATCATTAAGCATCGTTTAAGCCATTCTTGTGTCTGTTCTTATTATTTTATTTACTGCTTAGAGTATATCGATCCTACTAAAATTTTACTCTATCAATTGGTATCAGAGGAGGAGACTGTGTAACAAATACGCATTCCTTCTGTTTGAAGAATACTATAGGGTTTCCGCTTTTATCGATTACATAGGAGCCGTCGTTTTCTTATCGACGGAAACTCGTGTTTCTGATAAAACCCTATTCTCAAGTTAACATGTCAGACTCTAAAAAGTTTTAAGGAAGGCTCAACATGTCTCAAGACGACGTACAATCTAATCCAATTAACATATCCAACAGCATTGGATCTACTACAAGAGTACCCATTCTTTACACGCAGGATTATGAAGTATGGGCGAATCACTTTGAAGATTATGTGATTGGATCTGAAGACAACGGATATTTGATTTGGGAAGAAATCATGTTGGGTCTGTTTGTTCACTCTGGAACGAATACAATGGATAAAACTCAAAAGGAGTATAAGAAACTGATAGCAGATGAGGATAAAATTCCTCAGGATGAGAAGGATAAACTATTGTGCAATGTCAAGGTGTTGAGAATGATCAGATTCGCTTTACAAGCTAACACATTGCGGTCGGTGAGTTCATGCACAACAACTACGGAGATATGGGACAGATTGAAAGAACTGTATTCAACCGAAGAAGATTTAGAGCATTCTATACAAACACTGCTTCTATCTGAGTTCGGTGCGTTTGCACAAAAACCTGAAGAAATTTTGATTCAGATGTTTGATCGCTATAATCATCTACTCAACAAGATGACAAAGCATGGTATCGAGAGGAAGGGTATTGAACAGAAGGTCACCTTCCTGAACGGTTTAAGACCCGAGTGGATGACGGTTGTTGCTACTGTGACAACACATGAATAGTTCAAAGCTTATTCCTAGCAAAACTTATGGGAATTCTAAAGTCTCATGAAAGCACAGTGTCAAAAGTTTCTCACATGTTCTCAACTGAAAGCGAAGCAAACTGCATTATTCTCTCAAGTTGAATTCTGCATTTTTAATTCGTTTGTCTCCAAAATCGAACCGAAAACGGTCAATAAAGCACTCGATCATGCCGATTGGGTATAGGCAATGCAAGACGAACTACATAAGTTCAAAAGAAATCGAGTTTGGAGATTGATTCCAACCCCTAAGGATGCTTTTGTGGTAGGATTAAAATGGGTATTCAAGAACAAGATGGATAAAGAAGGCAATGTCATCCGAAACAAAGCTCGGCTAGGAGTGAAAGGATACTGCCAAGAAGAGGGGATAGACTATGAAGAGACGTTCGCTCTAGTAGCTAGATTGGAGTCGGTAAGAATATTCCTTGCATATGCAACTCACAAAAACTTTGAAGTCTTTCAAATGGATGTGAAGTGCGCCTTCTTAAATGGAGAACTGGAAGAGACTGTGTACGTAGAACAACCACCTGGTCTCGTAAATGAAAAGTATCCTGATCATTTCTTTGTTCTAGACAAAGCGGTGCATGGTCTAAAGCAAGCACCAAGAGCATGGTATGAAACCTTAACTCGTTTCCTTAAGATGTCTAAGTATAAACAAGGTTCAGTTGACCCAACCTTCTTTCGTAAGAAAGAGGGCAAACACTTGATGATTGTTCAAATCTATGTCGATGACATCATCTTCGGCTCCACGAATTCTAGCCTAACAGCTGAATTTAGGAAGTTGATGGAGACTAAATTTGAAATGAGCGTTATGGGTCCGATTAAGTTTTTTCTTGGACTGAACATAAGACAGGGACCAGAAGTGATATTCATAAATCTGGAGGCTTACACCAAGAACTTGCTATCAAAATTTGGAATGAAGGGAGATTCAAAAGTGAGGGTTCCTATGGCGTTTGGCACGAAATTGACGCCATCTCTGGATAAACAGGCTGTGGACATGACTCTTTATCGTCAAATGATAGGATCACTCATGTATCTAACGGCTAGTATACCAGATATAATGTTCTCGGTCTGCTATTGTGCTAGATTTCACGCCAATCAGAGAGAACCTCATATGATATCCGTGAAAAACATCTTTCACTATCTAAAGCGAACCTCATCTCTCGGTCTCTGGTATCCAGCAAACTCAGGTCTCTTTATTCAAGCTTTTTCTGACGCCGATCTTTGTGGATGTGGACTGGACCGAAAGAGCACAACGGTAGGTGGCCAATTCCTTGATGGCAAGCTTGTCAGCTTGCAGTCAAAGAAGCAGACATGTGTGTCACTTTCAACAGCAGAGGCTAAATACATTGCAGCTGCATCCTGTACATTGCAAGTGGTATGGATACAAAGTCAGCTCAGGGATTATGGATTAAGTATGAAGAAGATTCCACTTTATTGTGACTCTGAAAGTGCTATAAGGATATGTCACAATACAGTGCAGCACTCCAAGACCAAACACATTGCACTGAGATAACACTTCATCAAAGACCATGTTGAAGATGGAAATGTGGAAGTTCACTTTGTTCGATCATCAGATCAGCTTGCCGATATTTTCACTAAGGCTCTGCCTGAAACGAGCTTCAATAGAATACTACATGGCTTAGGCATGATCGAAGCAGAATCGGTATCAAAACACCTTTCATCCACATAAAAGATTAGCTAAGTAAAATAGAACGTGATTCGGTCTATTTTGGTTCCATGAAAATTAAGGAACCGAAATGAACCCACCGCTCGGTCTATTTCGGCTCCATAATTTTAGGGAACTGATATAAGCCGACCGCTCGGTCTATTTCGGCTCCATAATTTTATGGAATCGACATTTGTTGATCTATCGGTCTATTTTGCTTTATTTCTTTGGAGGTTTGTTTCGTTTGTATAATTAGTTCAAATATATTTTTTTTTCATTTTTTTTATTATTTTACAAAAAAAAATTAATCAAGGGAAGGCTTGAAGTTTCTCATTTTGCGACTAGTTAGGCGTCCCTAGAAGCATGTTGTTGCATGTAGACCAAAGCCTCAAAGACTCTGATTGAAGCCTTAATGATTCGACCTATATCTATCGTTTCTACCCAATCAGGCCAAATTCTCTCACGCCACGAGCTATCTTACTCTTCTCAAAGTAGTTAAGAGTTTACTACTTTGTCAATCTTTAATAACAACGGTACTTTTTGTTCTTTAACCACCTCATTAATACTCTTCATCTCCTTTCGGTTCACAAAGGTAACCCTTGAGACTCTTGGTTTTTACCACTAAGGTTTATGGTTACACAAACTCTATGTTGACGATATAGCTGTGTTTACCACATACTGAGTGAAACCCACCATCCAATATCAATAAGGAATTAACGATGAATTTTAGTATTCAAGATCTAACTTGTTAACAGTTGAAATCTCTTTTTCATTTTTATGCGAGATCTTTATGAACTTGTCTAACACCAAGGCATTTCTTCCCAAAAGGTCTAGTTTTTGTTTTATTTTTGAGATTTCAATTCCCATCCACTTATCAACATATCACTCCTACTTGTTCAACAGACCACATCGATCTCACAAGTACTTCGCCTTACTTTCGGTCTTATATCAAGTATCGAGGTTCGGTTGGAGATCAACCATCTTTTAGAGCCGATAGTTGAAAAGAAGCCTTTTGATGTTTATTAACAGACATTCGATCGTAATCTCACGAGGAACCATGCAAGCACTTCGAGTCTCTCTTGACTTTGAAGGAAGAGATTCGTGCCCAGAATCAACTACTTTCTGTCGGTTTAAGACATCACTCACATCCTATATACATTTGATTTATTTCTTTATCTTTGTCACTCTTACACGAAAATTTGTTTTAATTTTCCAAAATTCTAATGATCGTTTTCAAGTGTACTTTGATTGACTTATGTGTTGAAGCAAGAAGAAAATTCAGTTGACGACACATTATGTGGATAAGAATTTGAACCGATTTAAGAGATACGGATGGAAATAGGCGCGTGAATTTGAAACGGCTCATAGCCACACGCGTGATGACGTCTATCTGGGGAAACCAAGCTGTCAAATCCCGCTTTTTTAGGCGACGGTTCAGAGATCGTGTAATCATAACAGAATATATTTTTTTCTCTCACCTGGCAATGTTATATAATGGGTTTCTCACACCCATTGTCCTCTCTCACCTTCTTCACAGTCGATTGAATAGAACAGACGATTCTGCACTGTTTATCTTCTTTCTTCAACAATGGCAGATTCCTCGTCTCACCATGATCAGTCTGCTTCGTCTTCCCTACTGGTGATCAAAACCAACCAGAACTTAATCATCGAACTCAATCCGTTTGTGTATGACCACTACATGCTCTAGGTGGTTGAGTGCCTTAAGTATTCTCCACTGGTTTTGGCGTTATCTCAGATGGAATCTGTTCCGATGTCTTTATTATTGGATGTTTACTCCAGTGCCTCTTATGAAAAGAACAAGGATAGGATCTACTTTCAGATCCTCAATCACAAGACTTCGCTTTCTAAAGTACGATTATGTTCGTTGATAGGGCTTGCAGTCGATGCCTCGGTGATCTATCCTGATTTTATTACAACCACTCAACTTTTTGCCATGTTCTATGAGATGGGTTATTCAGAAGTCCTTGTTTCTTTTACAAAGTTTAAAAAGTCTTGTCTTCCACCCCGATGGAATGGGTTATTGACTCTACTTCACAAAGGTTTAGGTGAAAGAGTAGCATGATCATATGGTTCAAATAAGTGCTTGATGACCATTCTGTATGGTCTTTACAATGGCATCAACTTAGATTACGGGTCATTAATTTGGTCTCAACTGGTGCAAAGTCTCACTTCCTCAACCAAGTACTCAGAAATTTCATGTGGCCGATTTTGGACGATCGTTACACAAAGAGCGATCACTTCTCTTAACATCCCAGTAACGAAGGATGTCTTGTTATCTTCTATAGCCACTTTTCACACCAAGAAGGTGCTTATTGCTGATGCATCCAAATTCACTTATGTTGGCTCCGTCCCTGAGACGATGTATCAATGTGTTGCACTCAACAGCACAGTCATGGAGCCTTATCGCAAGATTGCTCCTATTGGTCCACGCCAATTAACACCAGAGATGAAGGCAGCTTTGGAAGCCTTGGAAAAACCTTCAAAACATGGTAAAAAGAAGGAGGAAACTCCTACTGATACAGTGGAGGGTGTATCTTCCAAAGTTGAAAAATCAAAGAAAAGTGATAAAGTGGGATCTAAGAAACGAAAATCAGAAAAAGGAGGATCTTCGGCTCATCCGAAGAAAATTAAGAAGATGGCGAGACGGTCTAAGTTTACTGATGAAGATGAAGAAATTCCGGTTGAGGACTCACAGAGAGGAGACACACCTCCTAGATCTCCAACTCCAACTGAAGAGCTACATGCCAAGGTACCTACTCGATGTGCTTCACCACCGAAAGTCACTGTTCCACTTTTGGTTGCTCCTATTCCTCCATCTTTACCATTGTCTACTGTTGCACAATCGGTTGCTCCCATCACTACTGTTTCTACAACACCACCACTTTCCACACCAAGTTTACCTCCACCTATCAACTCTATTCCTATTATCACTTCAATACCCATCGTTACCTCAACCATCACCGATCCACTGGTGAATGTCAATGTATATGATACAGGGGCATTTACTGGTACTAAACCCCCAGTTACCACAAAACTTGTGTTCCCCTACTGCTTCAGATGACTCCAAACCAATTCTTGGAGGAGATGATTTTAAGTACGACTCCACCTACTACAGTCCCTATTGTCTGCTGACCGAAGATGATAATTCTGCTTCTGCCACTAAGGAACAACTTCATAGTGCTCATGAAAAGCTTGACAAGCTGCTTGAGTGTTATCAACAGTCTGTGGATGTCATCATGAAAGCCTTCATGGATACGACCTTGGAGCAATACACTCAGTCTATTGACAAATGCTCAGCTGCTGTGGATGATTCTACTTCCCAGTGCAAACTGGCTGCTAAGGGTGTTAAAGAGTTGATTGATGATTCTAAAGTCTTCTTAGAGTCTCTTCAGAATCATGCTACTTCCAATGCCACTAAAGTCAGTGCTTCGGTTGAAACTCTTACCCAATCGCTTCAAGGAGAACAAGCCAAATTTGCAGCCATTCGCACCGATATTCAAGCCTACAATAAATCCCACATTTCTTCTATTGACTCTCGGTTAGCTAAACTTATGGCTGACTTCGCTGTTGAAAGACAATTGAGAGTTGATCTTGCTCAATAGAATGCCATTGTGGAGGCTCAGAAAGTCCAACTTGAAAAGGCAGAAAGGGAGCTTGAACAGATGAAGGTTGAACGTGCTATTTTACAGAGTTGTTCTGCTGATGTTCTGGGTGTGCCCAACAATGTACTTAAAGCTCATGATGTAGTTTTGACGTTGACTATCAGGAATCATCTCACCACCAAACTCCTTCTGGCCATTGCTCTTCTCAATGAAATGAAGGGTGTTTCGAAGCCTGTGGTCGTTTCGCAACAAGGGGGAGAAGGGAGCGTTAAGGTACAAAAGCCCTTTGTTCAATCGATTGTTTTGGTCGAACCGGAACCGAAGGGTAATGAAGCTTCGGGTTCCAGCAGAAAAGAAAAGAAGGGTCTGTCTGTTGATGATGGTGATGAAGACTAGTAAACAATAACTCATATTCTCAAAAGAAATCATAGAGATAAGGAGTTAAATGAAACTCAAAGGATTGTGAGGGAAGAAGAGGAGAATGAGAAGAAGAGAAATGAAGAGAGTGACGCGCTTGAGTGTAAAAAGGCTCTTTTTCCTGTTTTGACTAAGGAAAAGATGATTAAAGAGGCGATAGAAATCTCGAGTGTTTTCTGGTTGGAACCAGTGGATTCTTTTGACATTGATAACACGAGGGATTCTCAGTTTGATATGCCTATGACGAGGAAGGCATTCATATTTCATTGTTTTGATTCTACCGCTGAGGTACCTTCGCCTCATCCTCAGACTGATCGGGAGCTTATTGAATTCTATTTGAGGTTCGGTCAACCTCAGTACTTGACGTGGAGTACACAAAAGATCACATCTGTCAAAGTGCTGAAGCCGGCACCTGCAGGGAAGTTTGTCAATCTTCAATTCAGAGTTACTCGAGGTTCAAACAACTCGGTCTCTATCATTTCCCTTGCAGATCTCCCAAACTTAAATCCTCATGATTGGATTTTGTTGTACATCATTTTGCTTACAAATGTGACGGAGGACGAACCGATCATGAAACATTTGAAGAGGATGTTGGGGTCATATATTTATGAAGTGGACAAGATGGATCAGGAGATTGCCACTGTCATGAACAAGAAACCGATTATGAAGCCAACTCCAAAACCGGGAGATGTGAATAAAATGACTATGGGTAAAATTGATCCTACACATCTAACGCTTATGTTTACAAGAGCCGAACATAGAAAATTTTTGTTTGTTCTTGCAGACAAGCATATGTTCTCGACCGACTGCTTGGAGCACATCATCAACATCATATATCGGTGCAAGAAGAACAGTGAGACCGATAAGAAGAACTTCACGGACATGCTTCGGTGGTATATTACGTTTCGTCATACTCTTCTGGCCATCATAACGAATCTGTTCAAGACTGTTAAGAGGTCTTCTGTTGCTCAACTGAACTGAGCTTTCGGTTCCAAGGACACAAAGAGTGAGATTGTAAGATAAAGATGTTGCGTCATGGGCTTATTTTGTATTAACCGGATTGGGCCTGTTGTAACGACCATAAAATTCCAACCAATTTAAACTTTTCAAAAACAACCTGATTTCATTAAATTATTACAACAAGGATTTCAATACAATTCATTTACAGTATTCCCAGAATCACATCACGACATAAACATGAGGACCGGTACGATCACGCCTTTGCCTTGCCATGGTCTCCTGAAGAACCTAAAAAACATTAAACCACAACTGTAAGCCCGAAATCTTAGTGATATATCCCCAAAATACCAACCACATATACCATACACGCATAACATGCCATATCATATCCAATCACAGAACAATCATGCACTTCGGGTATATTGTGTGACTGGTCCTCCGCACCGGCCAACAGTCCACCTGGTCCACCCTCCGAGTCTAGCCATATACATCGAGTCTGCAATGTGATTGGTCCGCCCGCACCGGGCCTTCAGTTGGCCTGGTCCACTCTCTGAGTCTACAGTATGACTGGTCCGCCCGCACCGGGCCTTCAGTCGGCCTGGTCCACTCTCCGAGCCTCAGCACGTCTGGTCCGCCCACTTGGGGCCTACAGCCTATCCAGACTGCTCGTTGGGCCTTCGGGACAACCGGTCCGCCCTGGGTAGCTTGGCCTACAGCACAAATTAGGACCCGCCTCAACCCAACTCCAGTCCAACAACCATGTGCACATAAACATACAATCATATAACAATTCACAGTCAACAAGCCGATCTAGCATATCACATAACATATCATCATCCTAACCAGGATACCGACCTAACCGGTCACTAGCATAGCATCATCCTACATAACAGGATTCCGACCTTAACCAGGTCTCTAACATATACCATCCTAGCTACCAGGATGCAAACATATCAAAGCAATAACATAACAACCAATACTCGGATCTCAATCCGACAAAGGGTCGGCCTTGGTGCCTTAGATCCTGTTGATATAGTGAGGATAACTCACCTCGCACTGCCGAAACTCTGAACTGAAGAAGCAAATTCCCGAATCACCGCCTCACCGAAAATCCCGAACTAGCCATCATGGCACAAATAATCATTAGGCTAAGCACAATACCTTTCCAAGGGTAAATTGACCAATTTACCCTTAACTCATTTCGGCCCAACACTGGATAAGCTCTCAAGCCCACTAATGGCCCAAAGTCCAAAAGTCCGAAGCAAAGCCCACTATTGGCCCAATTTACTAAATTGGGCCCACCACACCAAATGGGCCTAGACCCATGGTCCATAATAATTAATGGGTCCACGATACTCCATCCATAATGTCCAGTCAAGGCCCAAAATCCATCAGCCCAATAACAACCCAATCCCTAAGGCCCAAAATGAAAAACCCAACAGAGGGAGTACGCTGGGCGTACCCTCCTTGGTACGCTGGGTGTACACACTGATTTGCAACTGGGGATCGGGGCACTGACCCGCTACACCGGGCGCAACTTCGCTGCTCATTAAGTCCTCATAACTTCTTAATAGCTTAAGCTCTTAAGCCCAAACTTCAAATCCTTAGGCCAAATATGCCTAAGATTCATAAAGTATCAAACTTTATCACTTGGGACGTCCATAAAGCTCTTAATCCAAGGTCTTAATCCATTAATACCTACTTATCTCACACATGGAACAACCACTGCCCTTGGGACCTCATTTTTCTCACTCAAGACCTCTCCAAAGGTCTGAAAGGACAGATAATCTCGGCCAACTCAAAGCATGCATCAAGATGAGGACTTTTGGGACAAGAATGATGTCAAAACTTCACAACACTTAGATCTATGCAATATAAATGACAAGCAAGAAGCTTTATACCTCAGATAGGCTCCAAATGATGATATCTTTCAAGATCTACAAGCTCCAGCCACTCCACTCCTTGTTTGACAACTTCCACTTTCTTCTTCTAGCCTCCCCTTTGCCAAAATAAGCTTTTCAAGGCCAAACACACCCAACAATGGAGGTGGAACGACTATCTAGGGTTTCTGAGGTTAAGAGAGAGCTTATGGAGGCTAGGGTATGAACCAACATGTTCCTTATATAGTGGTTGACCCTAATTTTAGGGTTTTAGAACTCTGAGAGTACGCTGGGCGTACTCAACCTTGCACCTGCGTCCACTTACGCCCTTACGCTGGGCATAATCCCAGCTTATGCTGGGCGTACTCGGCGTGTCCCCAAATTTCATATTTGGCCCTCTTTTTCCACTTTTCCCACAAGATGACCAAAATACCCTTCCTCTTAAATCTCGGGGACTCACAATTAAGTACTCTTAGGAACGGGGCGTTACAATTCTCCCCCACTTAAATTAGGCTTTCCCTCGAAGCCTGCGGCAACTCTACTCCAGAACTTCTCCCGAAACGTACCACCTGACATTAACCAAACTAGGTTCCATAAGACACACCCTTCGAAGTCTGAAACTCAACTTTCCCTTTTCTTGCGGTGTTCTGACCACCGCCTCAAGCCGGCCACCGGCTTCACCCTTTGATAACCACACTTATCAGATTCTACACTTATCAACCGAGTACCACTCCATGGCACTTTTCTCGATCCTGATTACAAAAATCACTTGACTCTTACGAGCTAGATATAACCCTGAACCACCGGGTTCCCGATCCGAGTCCAACTCTATCCATTCCATGCTGACAGAATCACACATTCTTCAGCCTCAGAGCACTCCCACGAGTTCTCCTCTTACAATCGCATTCACATGCTGAACTAGCTCTAGCACCCTCGGGATGGGGAAAACCCGTCACACTGACGACACCTCCAAACATCCCCCAGGATGAATCACCACTACATACACAATTCCTTGATCAGAGTCAATTTGGGAATCCAAGACTCCATCCCTGCATCCTTTTCGAGCATCTTAGCTCTACCCCCGCGAAAATCCTTCCACAACCTCAGCAGACATCCCATCCGGATGTGATTCCATACCACTGCTGCAATCATGCTGCTCAAAGACCATAATTGGATCACTCCAATCATAACTATGCACTGCCGCTTTCGCTTCCATGAATTTACACTCCTTCTCGGAGCTACATTCCTCTCTCTTTCCTTACCAAGGAAATCCACTTGGCCGCCTTGTCACTGTGACAAGTGCCACGGTGTTCGCCCAACGCTACACCACTCGCCTATACATAACCACTATCCATGCAACACACATACTCTGAATCCGCTCGCAAGGACTCTCGAGTCCATGCACTATATCCTCTAATCGAGATCAATACCCGGGGCCAGACCTTCTAATGCTAACACATCGTGACATACTCAATCCATTTCCTCGAACCGATCTAACAATACCTGCAGAGTCTTCAGCATGACTGGACTGCCTTGCCAGGCCTTCAGCCAATCTGGATCACTCTCAGAACCTTCAGCCAATCTGGACCGCCCTCTAGGGCCTTCAGCTTGGCTGGACCGTTCTCCGAGCCTTCGGCCTGACTGGTACGCCTAACAACCTTCAGTCTACCTGGACCGCTCAACTAGTATTCATTCTTCCGAGTTATCTCTCCGGGAAATCCTCCCATGCATACTGTTCTAGCCCTCTAGGGGTTCCGAAGTCTATCTCCATCATACATACTCAATCCCGGCCTGATCCCAGGCCCTCTACAATCAAATACCCTTGGTCTGTATCCCGCCCCGCATGCCTGCCACTTATTCATACCGGCCTACGCTCTTGGCTGACAGAAACACTGCTGAATCCCAAGCAGCTAAACAATCTCCAATGCTCATCGATATTCCAGAGAATTTTCCAATTCTCCCCCACTTATAACACTGACTATCAACCACCGGTCGCCATCACCGACCTCCCTCAACAACCCTACACAACACAAACACGAACACGCGAACTGATTCCCACTAGCACTAGCAACCTTCACAAAATCACATATCAACACTGATCATCCCGAGCTCGAAAGAAACTCGATCTTTAGCTAACCCCTCCTCAGACTGCAGATGCTACCCGACATTCAGACCAAACACCAGATTTCCACTAATAACCCTCATGAATGATAACCAACGAAATCCCCAACACTAACCCATAACCATACCATAACCCTCAAAGAACAATGAATACCACACCGAAAACCACACAATGAGACTGGCAGATAAACAATACTCCACAATAATCACAAGATAACAAGACATCAAGAAAGAAACATACCAGCAGCTGCATCCGGCACTGCTCTGACCTCCTCTGCTGTAAGCTGAAAAGCGTGACCCTGAGCCCTTGAGGGCTCCGCTCCACCCTGACCTCCACTCGTGATCCTCAAAGTGGCCGGTGCTGGAGCCTGCACCGGTCCTGCAGCAAGCTGTGGACAGTTGACCCTCAAGTGCCCAACCTGATGACAATGATAACAAATCCTCAAATCCCGGCGCTGACCGCCGACAATCCCTCGCATAGTGCCCCTCCTTTCCACACTTACGGCATGCACCACCGGACCTACAAACTCTGGTGTGAACCTTCCCACACTTTCCACAAGTGTGGCTGCTCTGATCTCCTACCCTAAAATCAACGGTCTTGGACCGTTTCGGTGCCGGCTGCGACTGCACCGGAGCCTGCCTCAGCTCTCGCAACTGCAACTCAATCTCCAACTCACGCCGCCTGGCGGCCTCCTGCAACTCCAACAAAGTCTCGCACCTCTGCGTAGACACAAACTGTCTGATATCCCTCCTGAGCATACTCAGATATCGGGACATCTGAGCTTGCTCCGAAGCGAACTCAGGGCAAAACATCGCCCTCTCAGTGAACATCCTGGTGATCTCCGTCACTGACTCCGAATCCTGCTTCAGCTCAAGGAACTCCTGACCCAATCTCTCCCTCTCAACCCACGGAACATAACGAGTGCTGAACATCTCTCTGAACTGATCCCAAGAAACCTCAACCCTCTGTGCATCCGAATATGATCCCGTGGTCAATCTCCACCAATCCTTCGCCCCGAGCCTCAACAGGTTCAGAGCACACCTCACCTTCTGATCAGCAGGGCATGAACACGTGAAGAAACACCCCTCCACGCCCAACAACCATCTCATAGCAACAATCGGGTCCTGAACTCCCCCTGCCGCTGCTACAGCCGCTGTAGCCACCGCGGCAGCCGTCTCAGTGAGAGCCGCATAGCGCTCATCAAAATACTCAACCATGGCGGTCTTGATCGACCCAAATAGTTCCGGCAGCTCGGCCCAGAACAACGCGGCAACCTCATCATGCAGGATCTCACGAATCCTAGCATCCAACTCGCATGTGCTCATCTGAACCACAACCTCGGGCGGTACCGACCCACCCTGACCGCCCTCTTCGGCTCCTGATCCTGACCCAGATGCGCTCCCAGCATGCCTCGGAATCTCCATACTGAAAACCACCACAAAATCTCAGACACTTCCCACTATCCCGGGAACCAACTCTCAACCCAACCCTAGAGGTCATGGTTTCCCTGATACGCATATGGGTCCTGTGCTTTCAGTAGTACGGGCCCATACTACCTTCCACACCTACCCATATTTGTATGAAGTACTACCATAACACCCTAGTGAAAAAACATACATAACAAGTGCTCAATCCTCACTCCTAGAGAAACACCGAAAATCTCCCACAGAGGACCCTAGGTTAACAGGGATCATAAATCAGGCAACACTATCATGAAACCCTGAAGATCTCTAGCCTAGTACTAGCATGCTATTCTATCAAAGCTCAAAAACAAATATCATGTATGGTATTTTGCGGTTACTTACTGGCTCCGGTTGATCGTACCTCTGCGTCCTCCTTTTACTCATTTTGAAAGCGATTTTAAATTCTCTTTTGAAAACTCTCCCTGATTTGAGACTGGATTCACACGAGTGTTCCTCCAATTCACTCAAACCAAGGCTCTGATACCAACTTGTAATGACCATAAAATTCCAACCAATTTAAACTTTTCAAAAACAACCTGATTTCATTAAATTATTACAAAAAGGTTTTCAATACAATTAATTTAGAGTGTTCCCATAATCACATCACGACATAAACATGAGGAGCGGTACGATCATGCCTTTGCCTTGCCACGGTCTCCTGAAGAACCTGAAAAACATTAAACCACAACTGTAAGCCCGAAAGCTTAGTGAGATATCCCCAAAATACCAACCACATATACCATACACGCATAACATGCCATATCATATCCGATCACAGAACAGCCATGCACTTCGGGTCTACTGTGTGACTGGTCCGCCGCACCGGCCAACAGTCCACCTGGTCCACCCTCCGAGTCTAGCCATATACATCGAGTCTGCAGTGTGATTGGTCCGCCCGCACCGGGCCTTCAATCCACCTGGTCCACTCTCTGAGTCTACAGTATGACTGGTCTGCCTGCACCGGGCCTTCAGTCGGCCAGGTCCACTCTCCGAGCCTCGGAACGTCTGGTCCGCCCTCTTAGGGCCTACAGCCTATCCGGACCGCTCGTTGGGCTTTCGGGACAACCGGTCTGCCCTGGGTATCTTGGCCTACAGCACAAAGCAAAACCCGCCTCAACCCAACTCCAGTCCAACAACCATGTGCACATAAACATACAATCATATAACAATTCACAGTCAACAAGCCGATCTAGCAGATCACATAACATATCATCATCCTAACCAGGATACCGACCTAATCGGTCACTAGCATAGCATCATCCTACATAACAGGATTCCGACCTTAACCAGGTCTCTAACATATACCATCCTAGCTACCGGGATGCAAACATATCAAAGCAATAACATAACAACCAATACCCGGATCTCAATCCGATAAAGGGCCGGCCTTGGTGCCTTAGACCCTGTTGATATAGTGAGGATAACTCACCTCGCACTGCCGAAACTCAGAACTGAAGAAGCAGATTCCCGAATCACCGCCTCACCGAAAATCCCGAACTAGCCATCATGGCACAAATAATCATTAGGCTAAGCACAATACCTTTCCAAGGGTAAATTGACCAATTTACCCTTAACTCATTTCGGCCCAACACTGGATAACCAGTCAAGCCCACTAATGGCCCAAAGTCCAAAAGTCCGAAGCAAAGCCCATTATTGGCCCAATTTACTAAATTGGGCCCACCACACCAAATGGGCCTAGACCCATGGTCCATAATAATAAATGGGTCCACAATACTCCATCCATAATGTCCAGTCACGGCCCAAAATCCATCAGCCCAATAACAACCCAATCCCTAAGGCCCAAAATGAAAAACCCAACAGAGGGAGTACGCTGGGCGTACCCTCCTTGGTACGCTGGGCGTACACACTGATTCGCAACTGGGGATCGCGGCACTGACCCACTACGCGGGGCATACTCCTAAGTTACGCGGGGCGTAACTTTGCTGCTCATTTAGTCCTCATAACTTCTTAATGGCTTAAGCTCTTAAGCCCAAACTTCAGATCCTTAGGCCAAATATGCCTAAGATTCATAAAGTCTCAAACTTTATCACTTGGGACGTCCATAAAGCTCTTAATCCAAGGTCTTAATCTATTAAGACGTACTTATCTCACACATGGAACAACCACAACCCTTGGGACCTCATTTTTCTCACTCAAGACCTCTCCAAAGGTCTGAAAGGACAGATAATCTCGGCCAACTCAAAGCATGCATCAAGATGAGGACTTTTGGGACAAGAATGATGTCAAAACTTCACAACACTTAGATCTATGCAATATAAATGACAAGCAAGAAGCTTTATACCTCAGATAGGCTCCAAATGATGATATCTTTCCAGATCTACAAGCTGCAGCCACTCCACTCCTTCTTTGACAACTTCCACTTTCTTCTTCTAGTCTCCCCTTTGCAAAATTAAGCTTTTCAAGGCCAAACACACCCAACAATGGAGGTGGAACGGCTATCTAGGGTTTCTGAGGTTAAGAGAGAGCTTATGGAGGCTAGGGTATGAACCAACATGTTCCTGATATAGTGGTTGACCCTAATTTTAGGGTTTTAGAACACTGAGAGTACGCTGGGCATACTCAACCTTGCACCCGCGTCTACTTATGCCCTTACGTTGGGCGTACTCGGCGTGTCCCCAAATTTCATATTTGGCCTTCTTTTTCCACTTTTCCCACAAGAAGACCAAAATACCCTTCCTCTTAAATCCCGAGGACTCACAATTAAGTACTCTTAGGAACGGGGCGTTACACCTGTCCATCCGTGTTTTATTAGGGTTATGTAGTATATATAGATTGCGTTCATGACTGCATTAGATACGTCGTCGATTCTATTTATTCTAAATATCTTTTGTAGCCCTAAAACACCTCTACAGTCGAAGTTCTTCATTGAGCTCTTCTGGGGTGTTTTAAGTTTAATCATTAAGCATTGTTTGAGCCATTCTTGTGTCTGTTCTTATTATTTTATTTACGGCTTAGAGTATATCGATCCTACTAAAATTTTAATCCATCAGGGGCAATCACAATGCTCACTTTATCCTTTATGTGGATGACATTCTCTTAACAACCTCTCGTAAAACTTTTAAAATGAGTCTCATCCTTTCTCTAAAATAAGAATTTATATAATGCTCAAATTTTCAAGGTGTTTATTTATTTGATTTATGTTGTAAATATTTCTTTTTAGACCTTAGAGTTCATGGACTTTCTTCATTTTGGGCCTTAAGGGGGGTGTCGTACGTTGGGCGTACCGCCTTATGTACACTGAGCGTACTAGTTGTTTATGGGTGCGGATGCCATGAACGTACGCTTTGCATACTGAAGCGTACGCACAGCTAGCGTACGTGTCCAGACCCAAAACCCCAAATTTTAGGGTAGAGCACTATATAAAGAACGTTATGTCTTAAGGACCAACTTCCCCCTCATCTTTAAGCAGGTCCTACGAAACCCTAATTCGTATATTGTGTGTTCTTGTGCTTGGAAGGACCCGTGAGTGAATTCTTGGTGTTTTGATCCACTTTTCCAAGGAAGTAAAGGTTAAAGCAAGGTGGTGCTTCAAAGGAGAAGGTGTAGATCCAAGTTGGTTTCTTCATTTCAGGATTTTGTAATGTATAAACTCTTGAACTTGCCTTATGAATACTTAGATCTCTTGTGTTGAGTTTGTGGACCTTTTCGGTTCTAAGGATGACGCTTTATTATTCAAGGTCGTTTCCTAAGCTTAGGGATGCCACCCTTGGTGTTATAAAGTAATAAACCACTTAACTTGCAATATTACGGGCTCTAGAGGGTTTCATCATCCAAAGATCTGCATGTTTGTCTTCATGTCTTTTCATATGTGTGTGTATATATATATATATATATATATGTGTGTGTGTGTGTGTGTGTTTTATGTGTGTGTATGTTTATGTATCCATATGTATGTATGTATGTATGTATGTATGTATGTATGTATGTATGTATGTATGTATGTGTGTATGTATGTATGTATGTGTGTATGTATGTTTGTATGAACATACACATTCATATACATATATGTATATACAAACATGCATGTATATATAAAATCTTATTTTACAAATTTGTATAATATTAAGCTAGGTTAGAGACCTGTGTATTACACGGGTTTGTAAATTAAAAAAATCAAACTACATTGATATAATAAGAAAATTTTAAAATTAAATACTAAAGTATGGTGATATATAGAAAATATTAAAGTTTATAAAACTATAATGGTGAATAAGTATTAAGTATGGCTTTCAATGTAGAACGTTATTGTACTTTAATAAATTAGGCTTTAAAAGTACAATGCTAAAATCGTATAAAATGGAAGTATAATGTTGAAATTTTACTTATTTATTTCCATATAATGTATAATTAATTTTACAAATACATATTTATAAACTTAAGAATAAGAGTATAAAGATGGATTGTGGAAGAAAGATGGGAGGAGAAGCAACTTCAATGCTTGAAATCAAAATCGTGAGTATCTAAAATCATGTGAGTCAAAAGAATAAGAACAATGGTATTTACAGAATAAATTGAATATAGAAAAAAATTGATATCAAATTAATTGGTTCCTAATCATTAAATAGAATGATTATAGGCTATATTAATGGTAAGATATCAATTAAGTGATTTCAATTTCAAAATTAATAGCTAAGTTTCATTTTTTTTTATGAATTATCGGTTGATATGGATTAAACATGGATTATCTGTATTTTAATTTTGAATGAAGCTAAAATTCTCGTTTTCAAAATTAAAAATGAATATATATTTCTTTTGATGATTTATAGAGTACATTAAATGAAAATGTTTATTAGCTATTTTATTTATTTAATGTCAAACCCTATAAAAAAAGATGTAAATAAGGAAGTAATTTTTGAGATTTAAAATCGATTAACTGATTACCGGTATTTTAATTTGGAATAAAGTTAAAATTTCGGTTTTCAAAATTCAAAATGAATGTACCTTTTCTTGTTGATTTATAGATGATAGTAAATGAAAATGCTAATTAGATAAATTATTTATTTAAAGTCAAAACCTATAAATAAGGCAGTAAATAATGTAGTAAAATATGATTATATTGACTATAAATATGTATGTTACAATTTAAAAAAAAAAAAAACTAATTCGGATTGATTGCGAGGAAAAATACTTCAAAGGTTTCTTACTTATATTTGATTAAATAGATATAGCTTTATCTAAAAAAATAATCAATAAAAGTCACAAAGTATCGTTCACCATGCCTTGTTGTGGATCTTAACGGTCTACACATATATGTGTGTATCAGGTCCAAAAAATCATTGTCTTTTTCAGAGTTACATATGAATGGTGCTTTTGTCATCCTGCAAAATAAGCATGATTCGCATACATGTCAAATGATTCCAAGATATCATTCGATTGAAGCTTTGTGATATGTTTCTTTTTTATATGGCCAAGACGACGATGCAACATACATGATTTATCCAAAACATTTTCAGAAGAATCAATGTTTATGATTAGATTATTAGATTTACTAACAAAAATGACATTTTCATATGTACCATTGCAAAGGCTAGCTTTAAAGTAAAAATAACCTTTGTTATAAACCAAAATATCACAATTTTCATTATCAAAAGAAAAATGAAAACCATCGTTATACAATGCATAAAAAGAAATAATGTTGCGTGCCATATACGACGAGTAACAACAATTTAATAATCTAAAAGTAACACCACTAATAATCACGAGCTCGTAATCCCCGGTCCTGATAACGGGTGTGTGTTTGTTTCTTATGATTGGGTTGTGCTCCTTATGCTTCAGCTTCCTACTTTCCTTTACTCCTTGCATATTATAGCAAAATGAGTACCACATCATGTATCAAGAACCCAAGAATTAGAAGTTGATGTAGTATGAAATTCAATCATAAATACACCTGAGGCGCTACACTGCTTGACTTTGTTCTTGTTTAGATCCTCCATGTATTTAGGGTGACTACATTTCCAATGTCCATTTGACTGGCAGTAGAAACAAACGCCTCCTTGGTTAACTAGTAAGAGCTATTCCGAAATCGACCTTTCTTTTGAGACCTTGATTGGAGTGTCCAACCAAGGTCTTTCACTTACCTTTAGGATGAGAAGCCTTTTTTTTTCCTTTTAGCAGTACCATGTCCAATGGTCAATCATTAATATACCCAAAATGTGTACTTTCAACTTTGGATGAAATATAAAATGTCAATAATATATGAACCATGGACCATGATTAGAAATTAAAGAGTATTCCCATCAGCCTTTTCACAATGTACAGGTTCCACAAACAATAACAAGAAGAAACCCTAATCACTCTCATTTCATTGTACGCAACCGAGAGAATTAGAAGAAAAATCATTTAGATAGGAAAAGAGAATTCCAGGAAGGAGTAATGTAATCGATTTTCACAACTATGAATGTCAAATTTGGTAAGTTTTATTACATATCTAATTTGAAGTTTGTAATGATTAAAAATAAAAGATATATATAGATGTGCGTATCTTCTAATTTCTCGATCGCTACAACATTGATTACCATAATGATTTTGAATTTGATTTTAAGTGTGAATGGAAACAATATCATGAAATAAAACTTGTGATGAAATAAATTATGCCCTAACAAAAATACGAAAAATGGATTAAAAGGGGTTGTAGAAAATACAATTCCATTATAATGGAAAATTATAAATTCAAATTTAGATAATATAGAAAGTTTTACAAACAGTATTATTTTGTTAGTACTCTTGGAATATCATTTTGATGATGAATCGACCTTACAAACCATTATGCTATGCACAACCTGCTTTTTACCATACAAATAACTAATACTTAACATGATATTTTAATACCTTTTTTTCAATATATAAGAGTATGTGGGCTTTTCAATATTACATTATTTTTTGTATAATGAGTTGAATAAGCTTATAGATAACTTTATAGTGAGGTACATTCATAACCATTTTCAACAAAACCTTTACAATTTTTTTTTTTAAATTGCAAATATAAGTGTTTTGGTTTAGTGTTAGTCTATACTATGAATTTTAGGTCCGTCCACGTTTGATTAGGAATCACCATGATCTTTAATTACTTTTTAAAATATATAAATTTATAAAATTAGTATAGGATTTTTATTAATATGCCATGTGAGTTCATTTGTAACCAGGAACTACTTAATTACTAACCAAATATAACATTATATTTTACCACTTTTAGGGCAAAAAAATATAAAACTATTCACGTTGCTCATAACTAAAATATCTTATATGGTTACAATCATTGTAGTAGAAAGGATGTATTGTACCTATTCATTTGATGATTACCTTGATACATTGAAGTTAGAAAGATTTATCTTATTGGAACATTCATTTATTTTTTTCAAGCCATATAACATCTTTTCTTTTACTGTAGAATCATTTCACAACTCTAATAATACATGAATTTTATTTTCCTAGGAAGTATAAATATATGTCACAAAGCATTATGAAGAATTGTGTAACAACCCAAAATTTCATATCACTTCTTGTAACTCAAATTGTAATCCAATTCGATCAACCAAACGCTGTTTCCAAATCCATTTCCGATTTCGCCAATTAATTAAGTCATTAACTTGTATTGATCTAAAATGACTTAATGGGTGTCTTAATGCCATTTGAAATCATTCTAACACCCCATAATAGTCGTCGGAATAATTATAGAATCGACCATATCGGGTTACGGCAACTTGGTCGGGTGCGACCAAAAGCCCCGCCTAACGCCGGTATCGGGTAGAATTCCGTCGTGTCCAATTCCCAAGCACTATATAAAGGATTCAAAGCTTCCATTTGAAGCTTTTGGCCATATTTCCTTAATCACTCTCCAACCACTCTCATCATCCATAATCAAAGGTCCAAAAACAAAGATTTAAGGCTCCAAATCAAAGAGGTAACATCCTTAACTTGTTATCTAGCCTCTTTAGCCTTCAAATTGATGTTTAATTTGAGTTTTAGGACATGGAACATGTGTTTACGGCCAAGGATCAAGCTTGGGCCGTAAACACTTAAGAATGGGGTTTTTAAGCCAATTAACCCTTCCAAATCATTGTTGGGACTTAGATACGACTTTGAGGCTTTCAATCTTGGACTTGAAACACTTCAAACATGAATTTTATGGGACAAAAGAGAGTTTATGGCCAAGGCACATGCTTGGGCCATAAACTCCTCAAACATGGGGAGTAAACACATTTTTACATGTTAGTTTGCCTTGAAACTCAACCAAAAGCCTTGTGGTAAATCCTAGAACCATCTAAAATTAATTTGCGGCCCTTAAACATAACAAAATGCATCATACAAGAGTTTACGGCCATGGAACATATTCTTGGGCCGTAAACTCCTAAATTTGTGTCAAATGATGCCCTTAAATCACCCTAAAGCATGGAAAAATTACTAGAATCACATGTGATTGTTCTAAGTGCTTCAAAACAATTATTCTTGACCATGCGAGAGTTTACGGCCGTAAACTCCAAGTTTACAGCCGTGAACTCCCTTTTAATTAGTATAAGTCCCATTAAATCATTCCAAGGTATTTTAGAAATTCATTCCATAAATCCCCAAGTCCAAATAAGCCATTAAACCCTCAAAATCACACCCACATGAGTTCACGGCCGTGAACTCATGTATGTGGGTGTTATATGGCCGTAAACTCCCTAATATGTTTACTCTTGAGGAGTAAACTCAAATCCCAAGTCCCTAGTGTCATTACACGTCCGAAGATGTCACCCGGGTCACTCCAAACGCTCGTTTTGAGGTATTTAATCTCGTTGGAGTGTAATGTTTCATATAATTAGTGATTGTAAATCTAATTGGATATATATGGACATTATTACATTTTACATAGGGACATCGCGAGTAATCAAGCCCCGAACCAACGTCTAGTGTCCGAAACCGTCGCATTTTCGAGTCTGGTGAGTTCATACCCCTACCCTTTTTCACTGTTTTTTTTTAACTGTTTTCAGGGGGGGGACACAAGCAAAGTAAAAGGGTTTCTTGTACTCAAAACTTATTTTAGTGTGTGTGTTTCACATTTCATATGCTTTTAACACTGATATACACAACTAATAACCGTATGAACATGCAGATTACGTAATATATTATTTGTGAAATGGGTTTTATAAACTGTTATGTTTTATATATTTCACAAATGGTTTTCCACATTTTATCAGTTAAAAGCATGACTTTAGAACTTATGAACATGAAACTTGTACACTGTTTGTCCTCGGTAACACTCCACAGAGATACGCGAGTGGAGGACTATCATATTATTACTAGTAAATTTGTTATTCCTGTATGATTGGAGACACGTCCTCGGCGAACACTCCACAGAGATACGCGAGTGGAGGACTACACCCGTAACCAGAATCTCTGGGATTTAGAGAGTGTGACTTGAGTGTATAGATCTATACGGGGCTGACTACCCCACACCTGGCTGCTAGCTACAGCCGAACCGAAATGGTTCAAGGGTGACGAAAGTCATAAAGTTGTGGACTACTTATTGCCACAGGTTCAGACTATAGTATGGTTATGGAACTCGCAATTAGGATAACAGAGATTTACTTATAGTAATAATGAATAACTTTATACACTTCACAAGATATCCAGGTTTTTGGTATACATCTTTTACATTGATAACTCACATTCAGGAAAGTATGAGACTTTCCTGGGAAACCTTGTACATAACCAGGTCTAACCAGAATACATCTTTTACATCTTTTACAAATGGTAATCAACATTCAGGAAAGCATGGGGCTTTCCTGGGGAAAACATTTACATAACTAGAAAAGTGTAACAAACTAGATAACCTTACATCTTTTACAATTGGTAATATACAATCAGGAAAGTATGGGACTTTCCTGGGGATTCCATTGGTACATAACCGGAACAGAATAACAAAACAAATAACCTAAATGTACATTTTCACAAGGGTAAACATGATTTCAATGTACAACTTTACTTTACATAATGTGAAACAACCAACCAACCTTTTTAAGAAAATGTGGGATTTTCTTGGCGTGTGTTACATTTTCAGAAACAGAAAGGAAACATGAACATTTTCCCAAAACAAAAACCACTTATGAACTCACCAGCGTTATGCTGATTTTCAAACCGCATGTGTTCTCAGGTCAACGTTAGAACATGTACCGAAGATCCTTTTACTCGAAGTCGGAGTGCTCAGAAGACCCGTTTCATTTTGTTTCTATATATATACTATGTATCACAATTGTACAACTTTACTTTTGAAACAATTGTAAAACTTTTTATATGTAATGTAATGGTTGTTCTACTTACTTACTATGTACATTGGATTTGATACTCAACGTGGAGTCAACCCCGTAAATGTTTCCGCCTTCGGTTTTCGGGGTGTGACAAATTGAAACCTATTAAGAAACTTTTACATAAACACACACTTGAATTTATCGACTAGTATCAAGATCAAGGTTATAATTCCATCCCACTCACCAGTTTCCTCCATCTTCCATGACTAGCTTTACAATGAATATGGTAAATAATTTTCTTTTGTATGAGTCCATGACAATCCAAGGATTGTAGTTTCCAAATGGCGCCTTTCGTCTATCGTTTCTTTTTTAGAAAGTATAATTTCCACTCCATTTTTATGGTTATAATTCTTATTATATATCAAATAAATTCTTGTCATAAGCTTTGGAAAATATATTGTGTTAGATCGCTTGGTACTAAAAGTTCACCGTTGATCAAAGGTTGCAAACCATACATTAACTAAGTTGTGATAGTTCTGCTAGAAGAAATTTAAATCTCTAAATCATGACTTATGGATGATTTAACCATTTGTGCTTTATCATCATGTTCTTCATTATTTAAAGTTTGGTCTTAAAAATAGCGTATGTATTTCTAAGATGGAATTTTTTCATGAAATCATGACAAAACAATCTCAAGTATCTATCACATACATAAATGCAGTGTAGGTTTCAGAATTTTGATACGTATTATGGTTATAGTAGCGGCTATTCATCTAGACATAATTTTTTATATATACACATTAAATTATTGTTGCCCCATTTATGGTCAAATTTTAAGAAATTGAAAGATAGCGGTTTCTTTCAATCATGAATCCTTGGGTGATACAACAATGTAACACCACAATATTAATACATAGAACACCCATAAAAGAAAATACTTTCTAGATCCACATATGTCATATAGTGTATAAGGAAAGTCCTTGCCTTTGCTACTAGTACACACATATGTAATAGGGAAATATACAAGCAACCATAAGCTGCAATAAGCTTATTCGGCAATCTAAAATTTTCTACATCATAAAGTCATTATATACGTAACAGTAATACGATCATCATATTGTTAAAGAAACATGTGTAGAATAACAATTTATAACTATACATTTGGGCTTGTCCCCACCATACTTTTGGGTGAACTTACCTTGGGTCACTAGATAATCACACGTTTTAGCTTGCATTTTTGGATCACTATGTAGTGTTGGTAACCCATCTACTTTATATCAGTACCACCAGATCATGAGCGGGCCTCTACCCAAACGAGATACCCATGGATAACTGGGTAGCCTTACTTGAACACCATTTTCAAGATAAAAATCATAATCACATGTAATACTTTCTTTTATTGTTTTTGATGTAGCTTTCACTGCCACCACTTACTTAAAGTCGATAAGTTCCAATCATCCATAATTTATAACACCTGGTCATGATAGGTGGTTTTATAAACGACCATACATCATTCGTTGTGTATGTTCATCCAGATTCTTCTGAAGGTATTTAAACTTAAGATGACACTCGAGATGGAAACAAGTTAAAATCCTTATGCTGTTTCTACTTTCCTGGATTATCCTTGGACCTGCATAGCCCCATGAAGATATCTTCGTCTGCATATTGGAGAAAGGAAAGGTTGGGCCTGGAGTTATGCATGTCAATCCGGTGAAAAAAAAAACATGTCCCTGGACGTGTGAAAGGCTGTAGGTTTATTGGGCTGCAAATTAATGTTTCTTTCCTGCGTTCTATTCCTAAGCAATGCCCACGACCCCAAGATTGGTATCGGTTTGGACAATATCAATAGAAAATGAATGCCCAAAAGATAACAGGCTGCTTCTCTCAAGAGTCAAGACTACAAGCGATATATATAAGATTTCTGGTCATTTACCCTAGGCGTGCCAAACATATCTTCTGCCGCCGTCAGATCACGCACCTGACTGTCTGCTGAAACGCTGCTATCCGATTTTTATTTCTATGTTCCATCTCTGCAGCTCTCCATCGTCTTGTCGATTATAGAACGTTTTACCTTCTGTCGTTGATGATTGCTATTTTTATCGCCGGCTCTCCGTATGTTTACACCCAAGCGCCAAAGAAGAGGAACAAATAAATAGCAATTATAAGTTGGAGATTCTTCTGGAAGATCAAATTAAACTCACCGGATAATCAAGGAAAGAAGGTAAATTGTCATTGATATATCTGATTATATAATCATAAGTCATTTTTGGCATTCAGATTGGTAAAGTCTAGACCTGTAGACCTAATCCAAAATTCTTTTTATGTTGGCTTAAATATGTATATGGCAGTTTCAGCCGTCCAAGCAGGCTGTAACCAGCAACAAGGGGAAGTAGAAAATGATTGATTTACCAGCTAAAGGGACCGATATGTGGGAGTTGCCATTGAGATACCATAGTAAGGGGGTTACTATCGCCTCCCCACCAAGACCCGCAGCTCAAGTCCATGAAAATGCCATGATTTCCAAATCTAAAGATCAATCATCTACGGATGTGAGGACAGAAATCAAAAAACGAAAGAGGAGAAATAAGCAGCAAAATATTGTTGTACTTGAACCTTCTTCTTGGAACAGGATCTGTCCACAAGATGTGGTTGACGCTGGAATGCATCTGAATCCAGCAAAAAAGAAGCATTCTGCTTGGTTCAGTTTAACTCCTTCCTTTGATCAGTGAGCTATAAAGATCCCTTTTAAATTTAATCATATAGCTAATAGTATCTTCACCATCTTATCTTTTTTATTTTCTTATCTTTGATTTTGTAGGAACAGAAAGAACACTCTGCAGCTTCTAGTGGAACCATACTTACAGATAATGTAAGTACATCGGCCTTTTCAGTATAATGTTGTTTAATGTTCATATAATTCACCAGTTCATTAGGAGATAAATTTTTGACATTGGTCATTGTAACTTGCATGTACTGAATAAAAACAAATTATTCTAGCATCGAGGGGAACTGTAATCCAGATGTGTCTATTCTCATGAAGTATATCGCATTGCAACTTAAGCATGTCCGCCAACAGGAGGTATCTTGTGATTTTTCTGATTCAATTAATTGCATATAACTTTGGTTCCATTCATCAAAGAAGTATCGTTCTCTTCTCATGATCTCCACCGAGTGGATTTTAGTTATAGGTTTTTAAACATATATAATTTAGTAAATGTAAACTCCTTTTGAAGTGCTGAGGGGACAAAGTGCATTTCAATGCATCATGCACAAATTGCTATAATGAACAATATTTCATAGGCAGACGGAAATTGTCCCCATGTAAATCTAATAACTAAAAAACATGAAACTGTTAGAGGGTATATTTTGCGTTTCTTATGTGTTTTTGCATAAACATTGAACCATGCAACTCTTAACTACATACAATAACTTGATTTTTGTATGCCTAAAAAACTTCAGTTTTCGTTAGAGTTCAGTTATCCGTTATTTGTTCTTTTTCCATGGAGATTCAACAAATATAGACTTTACTAATAGAACAAGGACGTCATAGTCTCATAGATATTTATTTGTTCTTCTTTTTCATGTTTTTGTATCACAAAAATATTTTCTGTAATGACTTATATTTTAATAATCTGAACAGGTTGGTATCTTCTTGAATGGGAAACTTCTTGCCCCGGAAATGAAGCTACTTGATGTGGTGAAGCAGTGGATGGCTATTGTTGATTCAGAGAGGAAAATAACCAAGATAGGAAGTTCTGCCGAGAACTTTTGTGTGAAGCTGACTTATGCTTCAAGAGAATAGACAAAACTATGCATTTATAATAAAATCCGACAAATGTTTGTTCATTAATTATGCCATTTAACCGATTGACTTTTAAAATTTCTTGGTTAATGTTGATCGAATGAATTAATTAGCTGGTTCCGTAGTGATTATTAGACTTTTAAAACTAATAATGGTTACATTGTTTTTGAGTAACCAACTAGTAATGATCTTTGAAAATAACTTACATCGGAGTTAGGGCTCATTGACGAATTCTAAATTTTTTAGATATGAATTTATAAAAGGTCTGAATTTCTAAAAGTTTGAATTTTGAAGATCTGAATTTTAAAATGTTGTTTAGTTGAAACATCTGAATTGTTGTGTAGAATGATAAAAATGAAAATTCCCTTATTTTTTAAGTATTATTTTTTATAAAATAGCTGACTAAAGTTATTAAATAATTATAACAAAGATATAGACACAATACAAAATCAAAATTAAACATATAATATATTATTCATAACATATCATAATCATAAACTTCTCTCCTAAGCATCTGCTCGTAAATTCCACAGCTAGAAAGGACAAAGTCAGATAAATACAAACTTACTTTCATTTCATTTTCAATTTGGTTGTAACGAGCCAAAAATACCGCTAAAATTTCATTTTCAAAACACCCAAAAAGATACAACCAAATGTTCCAAAACCAACCACAATATAAATATTCTCAACATCAGAGTAAATCCAAATAACAATGAGGAATACAACTCAAGGGGATGTTGTGCGATCACGCGGACCCTTCCCTTTGGAACTAGAAGAACCTGAAATGTTTTAAACACACAACTGTAAGCACAAAGTGTAGTGAGTTCATCAAAATACCATATACCATACGTAACATCCGTCTTGCCCACAACTCGGCGAGTCTTGGGGCGACTCGGCTAGTTGAGTCGTGTTATGGGAGTTTTAGAGCATGGGGACTTGACGAGTCAGCGGGTTGACTCGGCGAGTAGAGTCAGTCAGGAGGGTTGACTTTGACTGAGGACTTTCACTTTGACCAAGAGTTGACCAGTTGACTTCCAAGGGTATTTTGGTAATTATTGGTATTTATTGAGTTCAGTCTTTTGGTATTGATCAGTGGAGGAGTTCGTGTCAGAGGTTGGAGCAGCGTGATCTTATCTTTTCAGTCAGCAGTTACGAGGTGAGTTATCCTCACTATATCGACAGGGTCTACGGCACCAAGGCCGACCCTTTATCGGATTGTAATCTGGGTATCGTTGTTATGTTATTGTTTGCATCCTGGTAGTTAGGATGGTATATGTTAGAGACCTGGTTAAGGTCGGTATCCTGGTATATAGGATGATGATATGTTAGTGACCGGTTAGGTCGGTATCCTGGTTAGAATGATATTATGTTATGCGATCTGCTAGATCGGTTTGATTGGATGTGAATTGTTATATGATTGAATGTTTATGTGCGCATGGTTGTTGGACTGGGGTTGGGTTGAGGCAGGTCCTGCTTTGTGTTGTAGGCCAACATACCCAGGGCGGACCGGTTATCCCGAAGGCCCAACGAGCGGTCCGGATAGGCTGTAGGCCCCAAGAGGGCGGACCAGACGTGCCGAGGCTCGGAGAGTGGACCAGGCCGACTGAAGGCACGATGTGAGCGGACCAGTCATACTGTAGACTCAGAGAGTGGACCAGGTGGATTGAAGGCCCGGTGCGGGCGGACCAATCACACTGTAGACTCGACGGATATGGCTAGACTCGGAGGGTGGACCAGGTGGACTGAAGGCCCGGTACTGCAGACCAGTCACACAGTAGACCCGAAGTGCATGGTTGTTCTGTGTTCTGTTATGATATGGCATGTTATGTGTATGGTTTGTGTGGTTGGTATTTTGGGGGTATTTCACTAAGCTTTCGGGCTTACAGTTATGGTTTAAATGTTTCATGTACTTCAGGAGACTGTGGCAAGGCAAAGGCGTGATCATACCGCTCCTCATGATTATGTTTTATTATATGGTTCTGGGAAGACTCTGATAAATAATTGTATTGAAAACCTTTTTGTAAATACTTAATGAAACTGGGTTGTTTTGAAAAGTTTAAATTGGTTGAAATTTTTAGAGTGTTACAATATCAACCTTAACCCTTTGAAATATTTTAACTCTTTCTATTTAATTGTTTATTCATTAGTAATGTTGGAGTTTATAATGATCTAAATCTAGGGTAATGTATTAACTTATAAATAGTTCCATAAATACATCGACCCAATGCATACTTTCAACTTTAATTAGGTTAACTATAAAATATAATAATAATATATGGAACATGGTCCATGATTAAAATTAAAGGCCGGCCCATTACCCTCTTTGTGATACACAAGTACCATAAACAACAACAAAAAGAAACCCTAGTCGTTCGAGTTTTTTATAAGAAGTTGAGAGAATCATAAGAAAAATCTTTTACATCGGGAAAGAGAAGTCAATGATGGAGTAGCAAAATCAATTTGTGCGACTACAGATGTCAATTTTGGTAAGATCTATTACATGTTTACTTTGATGTTTGTAACGACTCAATCATGTATATAGAGATAGATATATGTATTTTCTAATTTCTCAATCAATACGAATTTGATTACCACTAATTATTTTTAATTTGATATTAAGTGTGATCGGAAACAATATCAAGAAGTTAAACTTGTATTTAAAAAAATAATGCGCTCACAAAAACATGAATGATGGATCAATAGGGATTTGTATAAAATTTGATTACATTATAACTTAGGTTTAGATTATATATAAAGGTTTACTAATTCTATTGTTTTGTTAAATACCACTAGATTAGCAATTAGATGATTAGTTGAGATAAGGAATACTAATTATTATGTTGTGAACAAGATACCTTTACGATACACACAAATAACTGATACTTAGTATGATATTTTGAGATTTAAGTTTTCGTTAACATTTAAGAGTATGTAGGCATTTCATTGATGCATTGTTTGTTGTAACAAGTCAAGGCATATTATGTCCAATTTCATAGTGATGTTATATGTCTTTCACATTTACTTTGTTTGATATTAAAATAAGTAGTGTGGGTTTTATGTGTGGATTGGCTATGAATTTTAGGTCCATACACATTTAAGTAGGAATCACAATGAACATTACTTACTTTATTGAAATATATCAGCATAAAAATTTGCTAATGGGTTTGTAACTAATAACTTATTAGGATAACTTATTAGATACTAACTGGATATTACCTTCTAGTGTACCACTTTAGGATACTAGCTTTTATGTACTTGAAAATGATAAAGTTTCAATTTGGAATGTCTCATGAAATGGTACACAATAACAAAAAGCATAGATTGATAATTTCTCAAAATGATAACAAACAAGAAAATAATAAAATCATTTAATTTAATTCGTAGAACACATAAACATAAAAATCAGTAGATCATTACTTTATTAAAAGGTTAATACTTATTTTAGTTATGCTATGTAGTAATTTTTAGTATGATATATAGATGGAGTATAGAATACCTTCATGAATGAGTATAACCTCTATATCAAACAACACTTTGAGATGGTTGAAAAAAATTTAAATCAAGTTGTGTCATATGGTAGGGAGCAACAAAAGTTGCCTTGTCATAAAATTATTCCCCTGATCATTGCTAAAATGTCTATATAGTCATTACAAGAAAAATGGGCATCAGTATCGAATACCAATTAATCAACCCCAATACTACTTAGAACTGATTTCAATATGTGAAGAACCAAAGGGCTTGTAGTCTAACGGTATCCGGTGTTGTCTTCCCTCTTTGAGGTTGACAGTTCAAGTCCCGTCGTGGACATATGTGGATTTAAGAAGCAGTTTATGAGTAGCTTAGATTTCCCATCTCAAAAAATATGTGAAGTGATTGACCAAGCATATTCGACAATGAAATTCAATATGTTTAGGCCAAATTACATTTGTAGCTTAAAGTTATTTGTGGTTGAATTTATTTCTATGATAGGCTTGTACAATTTTGACAATTCTTATAAAAAAAAATGATCTCTTGCACCATTTTCTTTATTGATTACCTTGATAAGTCGAAGTGGGAAATACTTATCTTATACGAACTTTCATTCTGTTTCAAGGTCAATAACATCGTTGTGATGGATCGATACTTATCACATAACTCTTGCATAAATGCACTCTAGAATTCATCAATTAGCACCACCACTAAGTCATTAATTTCCTCCAACTCAAAACTTGTGTATGTATTCTTTATACAAGTTTACAATAAACTAGGTGGATATCTACATGTTGCATATAATAAAAGTATGTAGTTACACTTTTGGTAAATATATGCTACTAAAAATAATTATGTTATTGACACTCACAGTAAATTGATAATTCTTATACAAAATTGATACATTAAATTGTAACTAATTTGAACGATAAACATCTATTAGAATCATATTAGTTAGTCGCATGTGCCCGCAACTTGCCTATGAATAAATTACTTATATTTCTCAATTTACTGTTAGTTTTATCACTTAAGAAAAAAAGTTATTTGTCATTTTGTTTAATTCGACTATGATGACCACTTAGAATATTAATTATTATTTGTAAGATAATATAAATTTATCTATAACTTTTTGTTATCCTTACCTATTATTAATGGGACAAGAATGATGTCAAAACTTCACAACACTTAGATCTATGCAATATAAATGACAAGCAAGAAGCTTTATACCTCAGATAGGCTCCAAATGATGATATCTTTCCAGATCTACAAGCTGCAGCCACTCCACTCCTTCTTTGACAACTTCCACTTTCTTCTTCTAGTCTCCCCTTTGCAAAATTAAGCTTTTCAAGGCCAAACACACCCAACAATGGAGGTGGAACGGCTATCTAGGGTTTCTGAGGTTAAGAGAGAGCTTATGGAGGCTAGGGTATGAACCAACATGTTCCTGATATAGTGGTTGACCCTAATTTTAGGGTTTTAGAACACTGAGAGTACGCTGGGCATACTCAACCTTGCACCCGCGTCTACTTATGCCCTTACGTTGGGCGTACTCGGCGTGTCCCCAAATTTCATATTTGGCCTTCTTTTTCCACTTTTCCCACAAGAAGACCAAAATACCCTTCCTCTTAAATCCCGAGGACTCACAATTAAGTACTCTTAGGAACGGGGCGTTACACCTGTCCATCCGTGTTTTATTAGGGTTATGTAGTATATATAGATTGCGTTCATGACTGCATTAGATACGTCGTCGATTCTATTTATTCTAAATATCTTTTGTAGCCCTAAAACACCTCTACAGTCGAAGTTCTTCATCGAGCTCTTCTGGGGTTTAAGTTTAATCATTAAGCATCGTTTTGAGCCTATTCTTGTGTCTCGTTCTTATTATTTTATTTATGTTTAGAGTATACTCTATCCTACTAAAATTTTAATCCATCAGGCAATCACAATGCTCACTTTATCCTTTATGGATGACATTCTTCAACAACCTCTCGTAAAACTTTTAAAACGAGCCCCATCCTTTCTCTAAAATAAGAATTTATATAATGCCTACTAAGTGCTACTATTTGATTTATGTTGTAATATTTTTTTAGACCTTAGAGTTCATGGACTTCTTCATTTTGGGCCTATGGGGGTGTCGTACGTCACGTACCGCCTTATGTACACCGAGCGTACTAGTTGTTTGCATGGTGCAGATGCCATGAACGTACGCTTTGCATATCAAGCGTACGCATACGGCACAGACAAGTCCAAAATTTGAACCCCCAAATTTTAGGGTAGAGCACTATATAAAGAACGTTACGTTCAAGTGACCAACTTCCCCCTCATCTTTGCTGTGTCCTACGAAACCCTAATCGTATATTGGTGTTCTGTGCTCGGGAAGGACCCGTGAGTGAATTCTTGGTGTTTTGATCCACTTTTCCAAGGAAGTAAAGGTTAAAGCAAGGTGGTGCTTCATGAGAAGGTGGCATCCAAGTTGGTTTCTTCATTTGTGGATTTTGCATGTATAAACTCTAATCACGAATACTTAGATCTCTTTGCTGAGTTTTAGGACCTTTTCTTGCCTCTAAGGATGACGCTTATTATTCAAGGTCGTTTTCCTTAAGCTAGTGGATGCCACCCTTGGTGTTATAAAGTAATAAACTACTTAACTTGCAATATTACTAGTTTCTGTAGGTTTCACTGTCCAAAGATCCGTATGTTTGTCTTCATGTCTTTTCATATGTGTGTATATATATATATATATATATATATATATATATGTGTGTGTGTGTGTGTGTTTTATGTGTGTGTATGTTTATGTATCCATATGTATGTATGTATGTATGTATGTATGTATGTATGTATGTATGTATGTATGTATGTATGTATGTATGTATGTATGTATGTATGCGTGTACGTATGTTTGTATGAACATACACATTCATATACATATATATGTATATACAAACACGTATGTATATATAAAATCTTATTTACAAATTTACAATATTAAGCTAGGTTAGAGACCGTGTATTACACGGTTTGTAAATTAAAAAATCAAAAACTACACGATATAATAAGAAAATTTTAAAATTAAATACTAAAGTATGGTGATATATAGGTATTAAAGTTTATAAAACTATAATGGTGAATAAGTATTAAGTATGCATTAACAAAATAACTATTACCTTAATAAATTAGGCTTTAAAAGTACAATGCTAAAATCGTATAAAATGGAAGTATAATGTTGAAATTTTACTTATTTATTTCCATATAATGTATAATTAATTTACAACACATATTTATAAACTTAAGAATAAGAGTATAAAGATGATCAGAAGAAAGATGAGGAGAAGCAACTTCAATGCTTGAAATCAAAATCGTGAGTATCTAAAATCATGTGAGTCAAAAGAATAAGAACAATGGTATTTAAGGTAATAAAATTGAATATAGAAAAAAATTGATACTAAATTAATCGTTCCTAATCACAATAGAATGATTATAAAGCATATTAATGATATCACTAAGTGGGATTTCACTTCAAAATTAATAGCTAAGTTTCATTTTTTTTTTATGAATTATCTGCTGATATGGATTAAACATGGATTAATCAGACTTTAATTTCTTTGAAACAGCTAAAATTCTCGTTTTCAAAATTAAAAATGAATATATATTTTTTGATGATTTATATACATTAAATGAAAATGTTTATTAGCTATTTTATTTACGTAATGTCAAACCCTATAAAAAAAGATGTAAATAAGGGAAGTACTTGAGATTTAAAATCGATTAATCCGATTACCCAGATTTTTAATTTGGAATAAAGTTAAAATTTCTGCTTTCAAAATTCAAAATGAATGTACCTTTTCTTGTTGATTTATAGATGATAGTAAATGAAAATGCTAATTAGATAAATTATTTATTTAAAGTCAAAACCTATAAATAAGGCAAAGAAATAATGTAGTAAAATATGATTATATCAATTATAAATATGTATGTTACAATTTAAAAAACTAATTCGGATTGATTGCTAGAAAAATACTCAAAGGTTTCTTACTTATATTTGATTAAATAGATATAGCTTTATCTAAAAAATAATTAAATAAAAGTCACAAAGTATCGTTCACCATATGCCTTGTTGTGGATCTTAACCCTGCCCACACATATATGTATCGTCCAAAAATCACGTCTTTTTCGCAGTTACATATGAATGGTGCTTTTGTCATCCTCGCAAAATAAGCATGATTCGCATACATGTCAAATGATTCCAAGATATCATCTGACAGTTTTGCATATGTTTCTTTTATATGGCCAAGACGACGATGCAACATATGATTTATCCAAAACATTTTCAAAGAATCAATGTTTATGATTAGATTATTAGATTTACTAACAAAATGACATTTTCATATGTACCATTGTGCTGGCTACTTTAAAGTAAAAATAACCTTTGTTATAAACCAAAATATCACAATTTTCATTATCAAAAGAAAAATGAAACCATCGTTATACAACGCATGTTAAATAACGTCACAGGCCATATACGACTTAGCAACAACAATTTAATAATCTAAAAGTAACACCACTAATAACAATTTAATAATCTAAAAGTAACACCACTAATAATCACGAGCTCGTAATCCCCGGTCCTGATAACGGGTGTGTGTTTGTTTCTTATGATTGGGTTGTATGCTCTCTTTCCTTTATCATGTATCAAGAACCCAAGAATTAGAAGTTGATGTAGTATGAAATTCAATCATAAATACACCTGAGGCGCTACACTGCTTGACTTTGTTCTTCTTTAGATCCTCCATGTATTTAGGGTGACTACATTTCCAATGTCCATTTGACTGGCAGTAGAAACAAACGCCTCCTTGGTTAACTAGTAAGAGCTATTCCGAAATCGACCTTTCTTTTGAGACCTTGATTGGAGTGTCCAACCAAGGTCTTTCACTTACCTTTAGGATGAGAAGCCTTTTTTTTTCCTTTTAGCAGTACCATGTCCAATGGTCAATCATTAATATACCCAAAATGTGTACTTTCAACTTTGGATGAAATATAAAATGTCAATAATATATGAACCATGGACCATGATTAGAAATTAAAGAGTATTCCCATCAGCCTTTTCACAATGTACAGGTTCCACAAACAATAACAAGAAGAAACCCTAATCACTCTCATTTCATTGTACGCAACCGAGAGAATTAGAAGAAAAATCATTTAGATAGGAAAAGAGAATTCCAGGAAGGAGTAATGTAATCGATTTTCACAACTATGAATGTCAAATTTGGTAAGTTTTATTACATATCTAATTTGAAGTTTGTAATGATTAAAAATAAAAGATATATATAGATGTGCGTATCTTCTAATTTCTCGATCGCTACAACATTGATTACCATAATGATTTTGAATTTGATTTTAAGTGTGAATGGAAACAATATCATGAAATAAAACTTGTGATGAAATAAATTATGCCCTAACAAAAATACGAAAAATGGATTAAAAGGGGTTGTAGAAAATACAATTCCATTATAATGGAAAATTATAAATTCAAATTTAGATAATATAGAAAGTTTTACAAACAGTATTATTTTGTTAGTACTCTTGGAATATCATTTTGATGATGAATCGACCTTACAAACCATTATGCTATGCACAACCTGCTTTTTACCATACAAATAACTAATACTTAACATGATATTTTAATACCTTTTTTTCAATATATAAGAGTATGTGGGCTTTTCAATATTACATTATTTTTTGTATAATGAGTTGAATAAGCTTATAGATAACTTTATAGTGAGGTACATTCATAACCATTTTCAACAAAACCTTTACAATTTTTTTTTTTAAATTGCAAATATAAGTGTTTTGGTTTAGTGTTAGTCTATACTATGAATTTTAGGTCCGTCCACGTTTGATTAGGAATCACCATGATCTTTAATTACTTTTTAAAATATATAAATTTATAAAATTAGTATAGGATTTTTATTAATATGCCATGTGAGTTCATTTGTAACCAGGAACTACTTAATTACTAACCAAATATAACATTATATTTTACCACTTTTAGGGCAAAAAAATATAAAACTATTCACGTTGCTCATAACTAAAATATCTTATATGGTTACAATCATTGTAGTAGAAAGGATGTGTTGTACCTATTCATTTGATGATTACCTTGATACATTGAAGTTAGAAAGATTTATCTTATTGGAACATTCATTTATTTTTTTCAAGCCATATAACATCTTTTCTTTTACTGTAGAATCATTTCACAACTCTAATAATACATGAATTTTATTTTCCTAGGAAGTATAAATATATGTCACAAAGCATTATGAAGAATTGTGTAACAACCCAAAATTTCATATCACTTCTTGTAACTCAAATTGTAATCCAATTCGATCAACCAAACGCTGTTTCCAAATCCATTTCCGATTTCGCCAATTAATTAAGTCATTAACTTGTATTGATCTAAAATGACTTAATGGGTGTCTTAATGCCATTTGAAATCATTCTAACACCCCATAATAGTCGTCGGAATAATTATAGAATCGACCATATCGGGTTACGGCAACTTGGTCGGGTGCGACCAAAAGCCCCGCCTAACGCCGGTATCGGGTAGAATTCCGTCGTGTCCAATTCCCAAGCACTATATAAAGGATTCAAAGCTTCCATTTGAAGCTTTTGGCCATATTTCCTTAATCACTCTCCAACCACTCTCATCATCCATAATCAAAGGTCCAAAAACAAAGATTTAAGGCTCCAAATCAAAGAGGTAACATCCTTAACTTGTTATCTAGCCTCTTTAGCCTTCAAATTGATGTTTAATTTGAGTTTTAGGACATAGAACATGTGTTTACGGCCAAGGATCAAGCTTGGGCCGTAAACACTTAAGAATGGGGTTTTTAAGCCAATTAACCCTTCCAAATCATTGTTGGGACTTAGATACGACTTTGAGGCTTTCAATCTTGGACTTGAAACACTTCAAACATGAATTTTATGGGACAAAAGAGAGTTTATGGCCAAGGCACGTGCTTGGGCCATAAACTCCTCAAACATGGGGAGTAAACACATTTTTACATGTTAGTTTGCCTTGAAACTCAACCAAAAGCCTTGTGGTAAATCCTAGAACCATCTAAAATTAATTTGCGGCCCTTAAACATAACAAAATGCATCATACAAGAGTTTACGGCCATGGAACATATTCTTGGGCCGTAAACTCCTAAATTTGTGTCAAATGATGCCCTTAAATCACCCTAAAGCATGGAAAAATTACTAGAATCACATGTGATTGTTCTAAGTGCTTCAAAACAATTATTCTTGACCATGCGAGAGTTTACGGCCGTAAACTCCAAGTTTACAGCCGTGAACTCCCTTTTAATTAGTATAAGTCCCATTAAATCATTCCAAGGTATTTTAGAAATTCATTCCATAAATCCCCAAGTCCAAATAAGCCATTAAACCCTCAAAATCACACCCACATGAGTTCACGGCCGTGAACTCATGTATGTGGGTGTTATATGGCCGTAAACTCCCTAATATGTTTACTCTTGAGGAGTAAACTCAAATCCCAAGTCCCTAGTGTCATTACACGTCCGAAGATGTCACCCGGGTCACTCCAAACGCTCGTTTTGAGGTATTTAATCTCGTTGGAGTGTAATGTTTCATATAATTAGTGATTGTAAATCTAATTGGATATATATGGACATTATTACATTTTACATAGGGACATCGCGAGTAATCAAGCCCCGAACCAACGTCTAGTGTCCGAAACCGTCGCATTTTCGAGTCTGGTGAGTTCATACCCCTACCCTTTTTCACTGTTTTTTTTTTAACTGTTTTCAGGGGGGGACACAAGCAAAGTAAAAGGGTTTCTTGTACTCAAAACTTATTTTAGTGTGTGTGTTTCACATTTCATATGCTTTTAACACTGATATACACAACTAATAACCGTATGAACATGCAGATTACGTAATATATTATTTGTGAAATGGGTTTTATAAACTGTTATGTTTTATATATTTCACAAATGGTTTTCCACATTTTATCAGTTAAAAGCATGACTTTAGAACTTATGAACATGAAACTTGTACACTGTTTGTCCTCGGTAACACTCCACAGAGATACGCGAGTGGAGGACTATCATATTATTACTAGTAAATTTGTTATTCCTGTATGATTGGAGACACGTCCTCGGCGAACACTCCACAGAGATACGCGAGTGGAGGACTACACCCGTAACCAGAATCTCTGGGATTTAGAGAGTGTGACTTGAGTGTATAGATCTATACGGGGCTGACTACCCCACACCTGGCTGCTAGCTACAGCCGAACCGAAATGGTTCAAGGGTGACGAAAGTCATAAAGTTGTGGACTACTTATTGCCACAGGTTCAGACTATAGTATGGTTATGGAACTCGCAATTAGGATAACAGAGATTTACTTATAGTAATAATGAATAACTTTATACACTTCACAAGATATCCAGGTTTTTGGTATACATCTTTTACATTGATAACTCACATTCAGGAAAGTATGAGACTTTCCTGGGAAACCTTGTACATAACCAGGTCTAACCAGAATACATCTTTTACATCTTTTACAAATGGTAATCAACATTCAGGAAAGCATGGGGCTTTCCTGGGGAAAACATTTACATAACTAGAAAAGTGTAACAAACTAGATAACCTTACATCTTTTACAATTGGTAATATACAATCAGGAAAGTATGGGACTTTCCTGGGGATTCCATTGGTACATAACCGGAACAGAATAACAAAACAAATAACCTAAATGTACATTTTCACAAGGGTAAACATGATTTCAATGTACAACTTTACTTTACATAATGTGAAACAACCAACCAACCTTTTTAAGAAAATGTGGGATTTTCTTGGCGTGTGTTACATTTTCAGAAACAGAAAGGAAACATGAACATTTTCCCAAAACAAAAACCACTTATGAACTCACCAGCGTTATGCTGATTTTCAAACCGCATGTGTTCTCAGGTCAACGTTAGAACATGTACCGAAGATCCTTTTACTCGAAGTCGGAGTGCTCAGAAGACCCGTTTCATTTTGTTTCTATATATATACTATGTATCACAATTGTACAACTTTACTTTTGAAACAATTGTAAAACTTTTTATATGTAATGTAATGGTTGTTCTACTTACTTACTATGTACATTGGATTTGATACTCAACGTGGAGTCAACCCCGTAAATGTTTCCGCCTTCGGTTTTCGGGGTGTGACAAATTGAAACCTATTAAGAAACTTTTACATAAACACACACTTGAATTTATCGACTAGTATCAAGATCAAGGTTATAATTCCATCCCACTCACCAGTTTCCTCCATCTTCCATGACTAGCTTTACAATGAATATGGTAAATAATTTTCTTTTGTATGAGTCCATGACAATCCAAGGATTGTAGTTTCCAAATGGCGCCTTTCGTCTATCGTTTCTTTTTTAGAAAGTATAATTTCCACTCCATTTTTATGGTTATAATTCTTATTATATATCAAATAAATTCTTGTCATAAGCTTTGGAAAATATATTGTGTTAGATCGCTTGGTACTAAAAGTTCACCGTTGATCAAAGGTTGCAAACCATACATTAACTAAGTTGTGATAGTTCTGCTAGAAGAAATTTAAATCTCTAAATCATGACTTATGGATGATTTAACCATTTGTGCTTTATCATCATGTTCTTCATTATTTAAAGTTTGGTCTTAAAAATAGCGTATGTATTTCTAAGATGGAATTTTTTCATGAAATCATGACAAAACAATCTCAAGTATCTATCACATACATAAATGCAGTGTAGGTTTCAGAATTTTGATACGTATTATGGTTATAGTAGCGGCTATTCATCTAGACATAATTTTTTATATATACACATTAAATTATTGTTGCCCCATTTATGGTCAAATTTTAAGAAATTGAAAGATAGCGGTTTCTTTCAATCATGAATCCTTGGGTGATACAACAATGTAACACCACAATATTAATACATAGAACACCCATAAAAGAAAATACTTTCTAGATCCACATATGTCATATAGTGTATAAGGAAAGTCCTTGCCTTTGCTACTAGTACACACATATGTAATAGGGAAATATACAAGCAACCATAAGCTGCAATAAGCTTATTCGGCAATCTAAAATTTTCTACATCATAAAGTCATTATATACGTAACAGTAATACGATCATCATATTGTTAAAGAAACATGTGTAGAATAACAATTTATAACTATACATTTGGGCTTGTCCCCACCATACTTTTGGGTGAACTTACCTTGGGTCACTAGATAATCACACGTTTTAGCTTGCATTTTTGGATCACTATGTAGTGTTGGTAACCCATCTACTTTATATCAGTACCACCAGATCATGAGCGGGCCTCTACCCAAACGAGATACCCATGGATAACTGGGTAGCCTTACTTGAACACCATTTTCAAGATAAAAATCATAATCACATGTAATACTTTCTTTTATTGTTTTTGATGTAGCTTTCACTGCCACCACTTACTTAAAGTCGATAAGTTCCAATCATCCATAATTTATAACACCTGGTCATGATAGGTGGTTTTATAAACGACCATACATCATTCGTTGTGTATGTTCATCCAGATTCTTCTGAAGGTATTTAAACTTAAGATGACACTCGAGATGGAAACAAGTTAAAATCCTTATGCTGTTTCTACTTTCCTGGATTATCCTTGGACCTGCATAGCCCCATGAAGATATCTTCGTCTGCATATTGGAGAAAGGAAAGGTTGGGCCTGGAGTTATGCATGTCAATCCGGTGAAAAAAAAAACATGTCCCTGGACGTGTGAAAGGCTGTAGGTTTATTGGGCTGCAAATTAATGTTTCTTTCCTGCGTTCTATTCCTAAGCAATGCCCACGACCCCAAGATTGGTATCGGTTTGGACAATATCAATAGAAAATGAATGCCCAAAAGATAACAGGCTGCTTCTCTCAAGAGTCAAGACTACAAGCGATATATATAAGATTTCTGGTCATTTACCCTAGGCGTGCCAAACATATCTTCTGCCGCCGTCAGATCACGCACCTGACTGTCTGCTGAAACGCTGCTATCCGATTTTTATTTCTATGTTCCATCTCTGCAGCTCTCCATCGTCTTGTCGATTATAGAACGTTTTACCTTCTGTCGTTGATGATTGCTATTTTTATCGCCGGCTCTCCGTATGTTTACACCCAAGCGCCAAAGAAGAGGAACAAATAAATAGCAATTATAAGTTGGAGATTCTTCTGGAAGATCAAATTAAACTCACCGGATAATCAAGGAAAGAAGGTAAATTGTCATTGATATATCTGATTATATAATCATAAGTCATTTTTGGCATTCAGATTGGTAAAGTCTAGACCTGTAGACCTAATCCAAAATTCTTTTTATGTTGGCTTAAATATGTATATGGCAGTTTCAGCCGTCCAAGCAGGCTGTAACCAGCAACAAGGGGAAGTAGAAAATGATTGATTTACCAGCTAAAGGGACCGATATGTGGGAGTTGCCATTGAGATACCATAGTAAGGGGGTTACTATCGCCTCCCCACCAAGACCCGCAGCTCAAGTCCATGAAAATGCCATGATTTCCAAATCTAAAGATCAATCATCTACGGATGTGAGGACAGAAATCAAAAAACGAAAGAGGAGAAATAAGCAGCAAAATATTGTTGTACTTGAACCTTCTTCTTGGAACAGGATCTGTCCACAAGATGTGGTTGACGCTGGAATGCATCTGAATCCAGCAAAAAAGAAGCATTCTGCTTGGTTCAGTTTAACTCCTTCCTTTGATCAGTGAGCTATAAAGATCCCTTTTAAATTTAATCATATAGCTAATAGTATCTTCACCATCTTATCTTTTTTATTTTCTTATCTTTGATTTTGTAGGAACAGAAAGAACACTCTGCAGCTTCTAGTGGAACCATACTTACAGATAATGTAAGTACATCGGCCTTTTCAGTATAATGTTGTTTAATGTTCATATAATTCACCAGTTCATTAGGAGATAAATTTTTGACATTGGTCATTGTAACTTGCATGTACTGAATAAAAACAAATTATTCTAGCATCGAGGGGAACTGTAATCCAGATGTGTCTATTCTCATGAAGTATATCGCATTGCAACTTAAGCATGTCCGCCAACAGGAGGTATCTTGTGATTTTTCTGATTCAATTAATTGCATATAACTTTGGTTCCATTCATCAAAGAAGTATCGTTCTCTTCTCATGATCTCCACCGAGTGGATTTTAGTTATAGGTTTTTAAACATATATAATTTAGTAAATGTAAACTCCTTTTGAAGTGCTGAGGGGACAAAGTGCATTTCAATGCATCATGCACAAATTGCTATAATGAACAATATTTCATAGGCAGACGGAAATTGTCCCCATGTAAATCTAATAACTAAAAAACATGAAACTGTTAGAGGGTATATTTTGCGTTTCTTATGTGTTTTTGCATAAACATTGAACCATGCAACTCTTAACTACATACAATAACTTGATTTTTGTATGCCTAAAAAACTTCAGTTTTCGTTAGAGTTCAGTTATCCGTTATTTGTTCTTTTTCCATGGAGATTCAACAAATATAGACTTTACTAATAGAACAAGGACGTCATAGTCTCATAGATATTTATTTGTTCTTCTTTTTCATGTTTTTGTATCACAAAAATATTTTCTGTAATGACTTATATTTTAATAATCTGAACAGGTTGGTATCTTCTTGAATGGGAAACTTCTTGCCCCGGAAATGAAGCTACTTGATGTGGTGAAGCAGTGGATGGCTATTGTTGATTCAGAGAGGAAAATAACCAAGATAGGAAGTTCTGCCGAGAACTTTTGTGTGAAGCTGACTTATGCTTCAAGAGAATAGACAAAACTATGCATTTATAATAAAATCCGACAAATGTTTGTTCATTAATTATGCCATTTAACCGATTGACTTTTAAAATTTCTTGGTTAATGTTGATCGAATGAATTAATTAGCTGGTTCCGTAGTGATTATTAGACTTTTAAAACTAATAATGGTTACATTGTTTTTGAGTAACCAACTAGTAATGATCTTTGAAAATAACTTACATCGGAGTTAGGGCTCATTGACGAATTCTAAATTTTTTAGATATGAATTTATAAAAGGTCTGAATTTCTAAAAGTTTGAATTTTGAAGATCTGAATTTTAAAATGTTGTTTAGTTGAAACATCTGAATTGTTGTGTAGAATGATAAAAATGAAAATTCCCTTATTTTTTAAGTATTATTTTTTATAAAATAGCTGACTAAAGTTATTAAATAATTATAACAAAGATATAGACACAATACAAAATCAAAATTAAACATATAATATATTATTCATAACATATCATAATCATAAACTTCTCTCCTAAGCATCTGCTCGTAAATTCCACAGCTAGAAAGGACAAAGTCAGATAAATACAAACTTACTTTCATTTCATTTTCAATTTGGTTGTAACGAGCCAAAAATACCGCTAAAATTTCATTTTCAAAACACCCAAAAAGATACAACCAAATGTTCCAAAACCAACCACAATATAAATATTCTCAACATCAGAGTAAATCCAAATAACAATGAGGAATACAACTCAAGGGGATGTTGTGCGATCACGCGGACCCTTCCCTTTGGAACTAGAAGAACCTGAAATGTTTTAAACACACAACTGTAAGCACAAAGTGTAGTGAGTTCATCAAAATACCATATACCATACGTAACATCCGTCTTGCCCACAACTCGGCGAGTCTTGGGGCGACTCGGCTAGTTGAGTCGTGTTATGGGAGTTTTAGAGCATGGGGACTTGACGAGTCAGCGGGTTGACTCGGCGAGTAGAGTCAGTCAGGAGGGTTGACTTTGACTGAGGACTTTCACTTTGACCAAGAGTTGACCAGTTGACTTCCAAGGGTATTTTGGTAATTATTGGTATTTATTGAGTTCAGTCTTTTGGTATTGATCAGTGGAGGAGTTCGTGTCAGAGGTTGGAGCAGCGTGATCTTATCTTTTCAGTCAGCAGTTACGAGGTGAGTTATCCTCACTATATCGACAGGGTCTACGGCACCAAGGCCGACCCTTTATCGGATTGTAATCTGGGTATCGTTGTTATGTTATTGTTTGCATCCTGGTAGTTAGGATGGTATATGTTAGAGACCTGGTTAAGGTCGGTATCCTGGTATATAGGATGATGATATGTTAGTGACCGGTTAGGTCGGTATCCTGGTTAGAATGATATTATGTTATGCGATCTGCTAGATCGGTTTGATTGGATGTGAATTGTTATATGATTGAATGTTTATGTGCGCATGGTTGTTGGACTGGGGTTGGGTTGAGGCAGGTCCTGCTTTGTGTTGTAGGCCAACATACCCAGGGCGGACCGGTTATCCCGAAGGCCCAACGAGCGGTCCGGATAGGCTGTAGGCCCCAAGAGGGCGGACCAGACGTGCCGAGGCTCGGAGAGTGGACCAGGCCGACTGAAGGCACGATGTGAGCGGACCAGTCATACTGTAGACTCAGAGAGTGGACCAGGTGGATTGAAGGCCCGGTGCGGGCGGACCAATCACACTGTAGACTCGACGGATATGGCTAGACTCGGAGGGTGGACCAGGTGGACTGAAGGCCCGGTACTGCAGACCAGTCACACAGTAGACCCGAAGTGCATGGTTGTTCTGTGTTCTGTTATGATATGGCATGTTATGTGTATGGTTTGTGTGGTTGGTATTTTGGGGGTATTTCACTAAGCTTTCGGGCTTACAGTTATGGTTTAAATGTTTCATGTACTTCAGGAGACTGTGGCAAGGCAAAGGCGTGATCATACCGCTCCTCATGATTATGTTTTATTATATGGTTCTGGGAAGACTCTGATAAATAATTGTATTGAAAACCTTTTTGTAAATACTTAATGAAACTGGGTTGTTTTGAAAAGTTTAAATTGGTTGAAATTTTTAGAGTGTTACAATATCAACCTTAACCCTTTGAAATATTTTAACTCTTTCTATTTAATTGTTTATTCATTAGTAATGTTGGAGTTTATAATGATCTAAATCTAGGGTAATGTATTAACTTATAAATAGTTCCATAAATACATCGACCCAATGCATACTTTCAACTTTAATTAGGTTAACTATAAAATATAATAATAATATATGGAACATGGTCCATGATTAAAATTAAAGGCCGGCCCATTACCCTCTTTGTGATACACAAGTACCATAAACAACAACAAAAAGAAACCCTAGTCGTTCGAGTTTTTTATAAGAAGTTGAGAGAATCATAAGAAAAATCTTTTACATCGGGAAAGAGAAGTCAATGATGGAGTAGCAAAATCAATTTGTGCGACTACAGATGTCAATTTTGGTAAGATCTATTACATGTTTACTTTGATGTTTGTAACGACTCAATCATGTATATAGAGATAGATATATGTATTTTCTAATTTCTCAATCAATACGAATTTGATTACCACTAATTATTTTTAATTTGATATTAAGTGTGATCGGAAACAATATCAAGAAGTTAAACTTGTATTTAAAAAAATAATGCGCTCACAAAAACATGAATGATGGATCAATAGGGATTTGTATAAAATTTGATTACATTATAACTTAGGTTTAGATTATATATAAAGGTTTACTAATTCTATTGTTTTGTTAAATACCACTAGATTAGCAATTAGATGATTAGTTGAGATAAGGAATACTAATTATTATGTTGTGAACAAGATACCTTTACGATACACACAAATAACTGATACTTAGTATGATATTTTGAGATTTAAGTTTTCGTTAACATTTAAGAGTATGTAGGCATTTCATTGATGCCTTGTTTGTTGTAACAAATCAAGGCATATTATGTCCAATTTCATAGTGATGTTATATGTCTTTCACATTTACTTTGTTTGATATTAAAATAAGTAGTGTGGGTTTTATGTGTGGATTGGCTATGAATTTTAGGTCCATACACATTTAAGTAGGAATCACAATGAACATTACTTACTTTATTGAAATATATCAGCATAAAAATTTGCTAATGGGTTTGTAACTAATAACTTATTAGGATAACTTATTAGATACTAACTGGATATTACCTTCTAGTGTACCACTTTAGGATACTAGCTTTTATGTACTTGAAAATGATAAAGTTTCAATTTGGAATGTCTCATGAAATGGTACACAATAACAAAAAGCATAGATTGATAATTTCTCAAAATGATAACAAACAAGAAAATAATAAAATCATTTAATTTAATTCGTAGAACACATAAACATAAAAATCAGTAGATCATTACTTTATTAAAAGGTTAATACTTATTTTAGTTATGCTATGTAGTAATTTTTAGTATGATATATAGATGGAGTATAGAATACCTTCATGAATGAGTATAACCTCTATATCAAACAACACTTTGAGATGGTTGAAAAAAATTTAAATCAAGTTGTGTCATATGGTAGGGAGCAACAAAAGTTGCCTTGTCATAAAATTATTCCCCTGATCATTGCTAAAATGTCTATATAGTCATTACAAGAAAAATGGGCATCAGTATCGAATACCAATTAATCAACCCCAATACTACTTAGAACTGATTTCAATATGTGAAGAACCAAAGGGCTTGTAGTCTAACGGTATCCGGTGTTGTCTTCCCTCTTTGAGGTTGACAGTTCAAGTCCCGTCGTGGACATATGTGGATTTAAGAAGCAGTTTATGAGTAGCTTAGATTTCCCATCTCAAAAAATATGTGAAGTGATTGACCAAGCATATTCGACAATGAAATTCAATATGTTTAGGCCAAATTACATTTGTAGCTTAAAGTTATTTGTGGTTGAATTTATTTCTATGATAGGCTTGTACAATTTTGACAATTCTTATAAAAAAAAATGATCTCTTGCACCATTTTCTTTATTGATTACCTTGATAAGTCGAAGTGGGAAATACTTATCTTATACGAACTTTCATTCTGTTTCAAGGACAATAACATCGTTGTGATGGATCGATACTTATCACATAACTCTTGCATAAATGCACTCTAGAATTCATCAATTAGCACCACCACTAAGTCATTAATTTCCTCCAACTCAAAACTTGTGTGTGTATTCTTTATACAAGTTTACAATAAACTAGGTGGATATCTACATGTTGCATATAATAAAAGTATGTAGTTACACTTTTGGTAAATATATGCTACTAAAAATAATTATGTTATTGACACTCACAGTAAATTGATAATTCTTATACAAAATTGATACATTAAATTGTAACTAATTTGAACGATAAACATCTATTAGAATCATATTAGTTAGTCGCATGTGCCCGCAACTTGCCTATGAATAAATTACTTATATTTCTCAATTTACTGTTAGTTTTATCACTTAAGAAAAAAAGTTATTTGTCATTTTGTTTAATTCGACTATGATGACCACTTAGAATATTAATTATTATTTGTAAGATAATATAAATTTATCTATAACTTTTTGTTATCCTTACCTATTATTAATGGGACAAGAATGATGTCAAAACTTCACAACACTTAGATCTATGCAATATAAATGACAAGCAAGAAGCTTTATACCTCAGATAGGCTCCAAATGATGATATCTTTCCAGATCTACAAGCTGCAGCCACTCCACTCCTTCTTTGACAACTTCCACTTTCTTCTTCTAGTCTCCCCTTTGCAAAATTAAGCTTTTCAAGGCCAAACACACCCAACAATGGAGGTGGAACGGCTATCTAGGGTTTCTGAGGTTAAGAGAGAGCTTATGGAGGCTAGGGTATGAACCAACATGTTCCTGATATAGTGGTTGACCCTAATTTTAGGGTTTTAGAACACTGAGAGTACGCTGGGCATACTCAACCTTGCACCCACGTCTACTTATGCCCTTACGTTGGGCGTACTCGGCGTGTCCCCAAATTTCATATTTGGCCTTCTTTTTCCACTTTTCCCACAAGAAGACCAAAATACCCTTCCTCTTAAATCCCGAGGACTCACAATTAAGTACTCTTAGGAACGGGGCGTTACACCTGTCCATCCGTGTTTTATTAGGGTTATGTAGTATATATAGATTGCGTTCATGACTGCATTAGATACGTCGTCGATTCTATTTATTCTAAATATCTTTTGTAGCCCTAAAACACCTCTATAGTCGAAGTTCTTCATCGAGCTCTTCTGGGGTGTTTTAAGTTTAATCATTAAGCATTGTTTGAGCCATTCTTGTGTCTGTTCTTATTATTTTATTTACGGCTTAGAGTATATCGATCCTACTAAAATTTTAATCCATCAGGGGCAATCACAATGCTCACTTTATCCTTTATGTGGATGACATTCTCTTAACAACCTCTCGTAAAACTTTTAAAATGAGTCTCATCCTTTCTCTAAAATAAGAATTTATATAATGCTCAAATTTTCAAGGTGTTTATTTATTTGATTTATGTTGTAAATATTTCTTTTTAGACCTTAGAGTTCATGGACTTTCTTCATTTTGGGCCTTAAGGGGGGTGTCGTACGTTGGGCGTACCGCCTTATGTACACTGAGCGTACTAGTTGTTTATGGGTGCGGATGCCATGAACGTACGCTTTGCATACTGAAGCGTACGCACAGCTAGCGTACGTGTCCAGACCCAAAACCCCAAATTTTAGGGTAGAGCACTATATAAAGAACGTTATGTCTTAAGGACCAACTTCCCCCTCATCTTTAAGCAGGTCCTACGAAACCCTAATTCGTATATTGTGTGTTCTTGTGCTTGGAAGGACCCGTGAGTGAATTCTTGGTGTTTTGATCCACTTTTCCAAGGAAGTAAAGGTTAAAGCAAGGTGGTGCTTCAAAGGAGAAGGTGTAGATCCAAGTTGGTTTCTTCATTTCAGGATTTTGTAATGTATAAACTCTTGAACTTGCCTTATGAATACTTAGATCTCTTGTGTTGAGTTTGTGGACCTTTTCGGTTCTAAGGATGACGCTTTATTATTCAAGGTCGTTTCCTAAGCTTAGGGATGCCACCCTTGGTGTTATAAAGTAATAAACCACTTAACTTGCAATATTACGGGCTCTAGAGGGTTTCATCATCCAAAGATCTGCATGTTTGTCTTCATGTCTTTTCATATGTGTGTGTATATATATATATATATATGTGTGTGTGTGTGTGTGTGTTTTATGTGTGTGTATGTTTATGTATCCATATGTATGTATGTATGTATGTATGTATGTATGTATGTATGTATGTATGTATGTATGTGTGTATGTATGTATGTATGTGTGTATGTATGTTTGTATGAACATACACATTCATATACATATATGTATATACAAACATGCATGTATATATAAAATCTTATTTTACAAATTTGTATAATATTAAGCTAGGTTAGAGACCTGTGTATTACACGGGTTTGTAAATTAAAAAAATCAAACTACATTGATATAATAAGAAAATTTTAAAATTAAATACTAAAGTATGGTGATATATAGAAAATATTAAAGTTTATAAAACTATAATGGTGAATAAGTATTAAGTATGGCTTTCAATGTAGAACGTTATTGTACTTTAATAAATTAGGCTTTAAAAGTACAATGCTAAAATCGTATAAAATGGAAGTATAATGTTGAAATTTTACTTATTTATTTCCATATAATGTATAATTAATTTTACAAATACATATTTATAAACTTAAGAATAAGAGTATAAAGATGGATTGTGGAAGAAAGATGGGAGGAGAAGCAACTTCAATGCTTGAAATCAAAATCGTGAGTATCTAAAATCATGTGAGTCAAAAGAATAAGAACAATGGTATTTACAGAATAAATTGAATATAGAAAAAAATTGATATCAAATTAATTGGTTCCTAATCATTAAATAGAATGATTATAGGCTATATTAATGGTAAGATATCAATTAAGTGATTTCAATTTCAAAATTAATAGCTAAGTTTCATTTTTTTTTTATGAATTATCAGTTGATATGGATTAAACATGGATTATCTGTATTTTAATTTTGAATGAAGCTAAAATTCTCGTTTTCAAAATTAAAAATGAATATATATTTCTTTTGATGATTTATAGAGTACATTAAATGAAAATGTTTATTAGCTATTTTATTTATTTAATGTCAAACCCTATAAAAAAAGATGTAAATAAGGAAGTAATTTTTGAGATTTAAAATCGATTAACTGATTACCGGTATTTTAATTTGGAATAAAGTTAAAATTTCGGTTTTCAAAATTCAAAATGAATGTACCTTTTCTTGTTGATTTATAGATGATAGTAAATGAAAATGCTAATTAGATAAATTATTTATTTAAAGTCAAAACCTATAAATAAGGCAGTAAATAATGTAGTAAAATATGATTATATTGACTATAAATATGTATGTTACAATTTAAAAAAAAAAAAAAACTAATTCGGATTGATTGCGAGGAAAAATACTTCAAAGGTTTCTTACTTATATTTGATTAAATAGATATAGCTTTATCTAAAAAAATAATCAATAAAAGTCACAAAGTATCGTTCACCATGCCTTGTTGTGGATCTTAACGGTCTACACATATATGTGTGTATCAGGTCCAAAAAATCATTGTCTTTTTCAGAGTTACATATGAATGGTGCTTTTGTCATCCTGCAAAATAAGCATGATTCGCATACATGTCAAATGATTCCAAGATATCATTCGATTGAAGCTTTGTGATATGTTTCTTTTTTATATGGCCAAGACGACGATGCAACATACATGATTTATCCAAAACATTTTCAGAAGAATCAATGTTTATGATTAGATTATTAGATTTACTAACAAAAATGACATTTTCATATGTACCATTGCAAAGGCTAGCTTTAAAGTAAAAATAACCTTTGTTATAAACCAAAATATCACAATTTTCATTATCAAAAGAAAAATGAAAACCATCGTTATACAATGCATAAAAAGAAATAATGTTGCGTGCCATATACGACGAGTAACAACAATTTAATAATCTAAAAGTAACACCACTAATAATCACGAGCTCGTAATCCCCGGTCCTGATAACGGGTGTGTGTTTGTTTCTTATGATTGGGTTGTGCTCCTTATGCTTCAGCTTCCTACTTTCCTTTACTCCTTGCATATTATAGCAAAATGAGTACCACATCATGTATCAAGAACCCAAGAATTAGAAGTTGATGTAGTATGAAATTCAATCATAAATACACCTGAGGCGCTACACTGCTTGACTTTGTTCTTCTTTAGATCCTCCATGTATTTAGGGTGACTACATTTCCAATGTCCATTTGACTGGCAGTAGAAACAAACGCCTCCTTGGTTAACTAGTAAGAGCTATTCCGAAATCGACCTTTCTTTTGAGACCTTGATTGGAGTGTCCAACCAAGGTCTTTCACTTACCTTTAGGATGAGAAGCCTTTTTTTTTCCTTTTAGCAGTACCATGTCCAATGGTCAATCATTAATATACCCAAAATGTGTACTTTCAACTTTGGATGAAATATAAAATGTCAATAATATATGAACCATGGACCATGATTAGAAATTAAAGAGTATTCCCATCAGCCTTTTCACAATGTACAGGTTCCACAAACAATAACAAGAAGAAACCCTAATCACTCTCATTTCATTGTACGCAACCGAGAGAATTAGAAGAAAAATCATTTAGATAGGAAAAGAGAATTCCAGGAAGGAGTAATGTAATCGATTTTCACAACTATGAATGTCAAATTTGGTAAGTTTTATTACATATCTAATTTGAAGTTTGTAATGATTAAAAATAAAAGATATATATAGATGTGCGTATCTTCTAATTTCTCGATCGCTACAACATTGATTACCATAATGATTTTGAATTTGATTTTAAGTGTGAATGGAAACAATATCATGAAATAAAACTTGTGATGAAATAAATTATGCCCTAACAAAAATACGAAAAATGGATTAAAAGGGGTTGTAGAAAATACAATTCCATTATAATGGAAAATTATAAATTCAAATTTAGATAATATAGAAAGTTTTACAAACAGTATTATTTTGTTAGTACTCTTGGAATATCATTTTGATGATGAATCGACCTTACAAACCATTATGCTATGCACAACCTGCTTTTTACCATACAAATAACTAATACTTAACATGATATTTTAATACCTTTTTTTCAATATATAAGAGTATGTGGGCTTTTCAATATTACATTATTTTTTGTATAATGAGTTGAATAAGCTTATAGATAACTTTATAGTGAGGTACATTCATAACCATTTTCAACAAAACCTTTACAATTTTTTTTTTTAAATTGCAAATATAAGTGTTTTGGTTTAGTGTTAGTCTATACTATGAATTTTAGGTCCGTCCACGTTTGATTAGGAATCACCATGATCTTTAATTACTTTTTAAAATATATAAATTTATAAAATTAGTATAGGATTTTTATTAATATGCCATGTGAGTTCATTTGTAACCAGGAACTACTTAATTACTAACCAAATATAACATTATATTTTACCACTTTTAGGGCAAAAAAATATAAAACTATTCACGTTGCTCATAACTAAAATATCTTATATGGTTACAATCATTGTAGTAGAAAGGATGTGTTGTACCTATTCATTTGATGATTACCTTGATACATTGAAGTTAGAAAGATTTATCTTATTGGAACATTCATTTATTTTTTTCAAGCCATATAACATCTTTTCTTTTACTGTAGAATCATTTCACAACTCTAATAATACATGAATTTTATTTTCCTAGGAAGTATAAATATATGTCACAAAGCATTATGAAGAATTGTGTAACAACCCAAAATTTCATATCACTTCTTGTAACTCAAATTGTAATCCAATTCGATCAACCAAACGCTGTTTCCAAATCCATTTCCGATTTCGCCAATTAATTAAGTCATTAACTTGTATTGATCTAAAATGACTTAATGGGTGTCTTAATGCCATTTGAAATCATTCTAACACCCCATAATAGTCGTCGGAATAATTATAGAATCGACCATATCGGGTTACGGCAACTTGGTCGGGTGCGACCAAAAGCCCCGCCTAACGCCGGTATCGGGTAGAATTCCGTCGTGTCCAATTCCCAAGCACTATATAAAGGATTCAAAGCTTCCATTTGAAGCTTTTGGCCATATTTCCTTAATCACTCTCCAACCACTCTCATCATCCATAATCAAAGGTCCAAAAACAAAGATTTAAGGCTCCAAATCAAAGAGGTAACATCCTTAACTTGTTATCTAGCCTCTTTAGCCTTCAAATTGATGTTTAATTTGAGTTTTAGGACATAGAACATGTGTTTACGGCCAAGGATCAAGCTTGGGCCGTAAACACTTAAGAATGGGGTTTTTAAGCCAATTAACCCTTCCAAATCATTGTTGGGACTTAGATACGACTTTGAGGCTTTCAATCTTGGACTTGAAACACTTCAAACATGAATTTTATGGGACAAAAGAGAGTTTATGGCCAAGGCACGTGCTTGGGCCATAAACTCCTCAAACATGGGGAGTAAACACATTTTTACATGTTAGTTTGCCTTGAAACTCAACCAAAAGCCTTGTGGTAAATCCTAGAACCATCTAAAATTAATTTGCGGCCCTTAAACATAACAAAATGCATCATACAAGAGTTTACGGCCATGGAACATATTCTTGGGCCGTAAACTCCTAAATTTGTGTCAAATGATGCCCTTAAATCACCCTAAAGCATGGAAAAATTACTAGAATCACATGTGATTGTTCTAAGTGCTTCAAAACAATTATTCTTGACCATGCGAGAGTTTACGGCCGTAAACTCCAAGTTTACAGCCGTGAACTCCCTTTTAATTAGTATAAGTCCCATTAAATCATTCCAAGGTATTTTAGAAATTCATTCCATAAATCCCCAAGTCCAAATAAGCCATTAAACCCTCAAAATCACACCCACATGAGTTCACGGCCGTGAACTCATGTATGTGGGTGTTATATGGCCGTAAACTCCCTAATATGTTTACTCTTGAGGAGTAAACTCAAATCCCAAGTCCCTAGTGTCATTACACGTCCGAAGATGTCACCCGGGTCACTCCAAACGCTCGTTTTGAGGTATTTAATCTCGTTGGAGTGTAATGTTTCATATAATTAGTGATTGTAAATCTAATTGGATATATATGGACATTATTACATTTTACATAGGGACATCGCGAGTAATCAAGCCCCGAACCAACGTCTAGTGTCCGAAACCGTCGCATTTTCGAGTCTGGTGAGTTCATACCCCTACCCTTTTTCACTGTTTTTTTTTTAACTGTTTTCAGGGGGGGACACAAGCAAAGTAAAAGGGTTTCTTGTACTCAAAACTTATTTTAGTGTGTGTGTTTCACATTTCATATGCTTTTAACACTGATATACACAACTAATAACCGTATGAACATGCAGATTACGTAATATATTATTTGTGAAATGGGTTTTATAAACTGTTATGTTTTATATATTTCACAAATGGTTTTCCACATTTTATCAGTTAAAAGCATGACTTTAGAACTTATGAACATGAAACTTGTACACTGTTTGTCCTCGGTAACACTCCACAGAGATACGCGAGTGGAGGACTATCATATTATTACTAGTAAATTTGTTATTCCTGTATGATTGGAGACACGTCCTCGGCGAACACTCCACAGAGATACGCGAGTGGAGGACTACACCCGTAACCAGAATCTCTGGGATTTAGAGAGTGTGACTTGAGTGTATAGATCTATACGGGGCTGACTACCCCACACCTGGCTGCTAGCTACAGCCGAACCGAAATGGTTCAAGGGTGACGAAAGTCATAAAGTTGTGGACTACTTATTGCCACAGGTTCAGACTATAGTATGGTTATGGAACTCGCAATTAGGATAACAGAGATTTACTTATAGTAATAATGAATAACTTTATACACTTCACAAGATATCCAGGTTTTTGGTATACATCTTTTACATTGATAACTCACATTCAGGAAAGTATGAGACTTTCCTGGGAAACCTTGTACATAACCAGGTCTAACCAGAATACATCTTTTACATCTTTTACAAATGGTAATCAACATTCAGGAAAGCATGGGGCTTTCCTGGGGAAAACATTTACATAACTAGAAAAGTGTAACAAACTAGATAACCTTACATCTTTTACAATTGGTAATATACAATCAGGAAAGTATGGGACTTTCCTGGGGATTCCATTGGTACATAACCGGAACAGAATAACAAAACAAATAACCTAAATGTACATTTTCACAAGGGTAAACATGATTTCAATGTACAACTTTACTTTACATAATGTGAAACAACCAACCAACCTTTTTAAGAAAATGTGGGATTTTCTTGGCGTGTGTTACATTTTCAGAAACAGAAAGGAAACATGAACATTTTCCCAAAACAAAAACCACTTATGAACTCACCAGCGTTATGCTGATTTTCAAACCGCATGTGTTCTCAGGTCAACGTTAGAACATGTACCGAAGATCCTTTTACTCGAAGTCGGAGTGCTCAGAAGACCCGTTTCATTTTGTTTCTATATATATACTATGTATCACAATTGTACAACTTTACTTTTGAAACAATTGTAAAACTTTTTATATGTAATGTAATGGTTGTTCTACTTACTTACTATGTACATTGGATTTGATACTCAACGTGGAGTCAACCCCGTAAATGTTTCCGCCTTCGGTTTTCGGGGTGTGACAAATTGAAACCTATTAAGAAACTTTTACATAAACACACACTTGAATTTATCGACTAGTATCAAGATCAAGGTTATAATTCCATCCCACTCACCAGTTTCCTCCATCTTCCATGACTAGCTTTACAATGAATATGGTAAATAATTTTCTTTTGTATGAGTCCATGACAATCCAAGGATTGTAGTTTCCAAATGGCGCCTTTCGTCTATCGTTTCTTTTTTAGAAAGTATAATTTCCACTCCATTTTTATGGTTATAATTCTTATTATATATCAAATAAATTCTTGTCATAAGCTTTGGAAAATATATTGTGTTAGATCGCTTGGTACTAAAAGTTCACCGTTGATCAAAGGTTGCAAACCATACATTAACTAAGTTGTGATAGTTCTGCTAGAAGAAATTTAAATCTCTAAATCATGACTTATGGATGATTTAACCATTTGTGCTTTATCATCATGTTCTTCATTATTTAAAGTTTGGTCTTAAAAATAGCGTATGTATTTCTAAGATGGAATTTTTTCATGAAATCATGACAAAACAATCTCAAGTATCTATCACATACATAAATGCAGTGTAGGTTTCAGAATTTTGATACGTATTATGGTTATAGTAGCGGCTATTCATCTAGACATAATTTTTTATATATACACATTAAATTATTGTTGCCCCATTTATGGTCAAATTTTAAGAAATTGAAAGATAGCGGTTTCTTTCAATCATGAATCCTTGGGTGATACAACAATGTAACACCACAATATTAATACATAGAACACCCATAAAAGAAAATACTTTCTAGATCCACATATGTCATATAGTGTATAAGGAAAGTCCTTGCCTTTGCTACTAGTACACACATATGTAATAGGGAAATATACAAGCAACCATAAGCTGCAATAAGCTTATTCGGCAATCTAAAATTTTCTACATCATAAAGTCATTATATACGTAACAGTAATACGATCATCATATTGTTAAAGAAACATGTGTAGAATAACAATTTATAACTATACATTTGGGCTTGTCCCCACCATACTTTTGGGTGAACTTACCTTGGGTCACTAGATAATCACACGTTTTAGCTTGCATTTTTGGATCACTATGTAGTGTTGGTAACCCATCTACTTTATATCAGTACCACCAGATCATGAGCGGGCCTCTACCCAAACGAGATACCCATGGATAACTGGGTAGCCTTACTTGAACACCATTTTCAAGATAAAAATCATAATCACATGTAATACTTTCTTTTATTGTTTTTGATGTAGCTTTCACTGCCACCACTTACTTAAAGTCGATAAGTTCCAATCATCCATAATTTATAACACCTGGTCATGATAGGTGGTTTTATAAACGACCATACATCATTCGTTGTGTATGTTCATCCAGATTCTTCTGAAGGTATTTAAACTTAAGATGACACTCGAGATGGAAACAAGTTAAAATCCTTATGCTGTTTCTACTTTCCTGGATTATCCTTGGACCTGCATAGCCCCATGAAGATATCTTCGTCTGCATATTGGAGAAAGGAAAGGTTGGGCCTGGAGTTATGCATGTCAATCCGGTGAAAAAAAAAACATGTCCCTGGACGTGTGAAAGGCTGTAGGTTTATTGGGCTGCAAATTAATGTTTCTTTCCTGCGTTCTATTCCTAAGCAATGCCCACGACCCCAAGATTGGTATCGGTTTGGACAATATCAATAGAAAATGAATGCCCAAAAGATAACAGGCTGCTTCTCTCAAGAGTCAAGACTACAAGCGATATATATAAGATTTCTGGTCATTTACCCTAGGCGTGCCAAACATATCTTCTGCCGCCGTCAGATCACGCACCTGACTGTCTGCTGAAACGCTGCTATCCGATTTTTATTTCTATGTTCCATCTCTGCAGCTCTCCATCGTCTTGTCGATTATAGAACGTTTTACCTTCTGTCGTTGATGATTGCTATTTTTATCGCCGGCTCTCCGTATGTTTACACCCAAGCGCCAAAGAAGAGGAACAAATAAATAGCAATTATAAGTTGGAGATTCTTCTGGAAGATCAAATTAAACTCACCGGATAATCAAGGAAAGAAGGTAAATTGTCATTGATATATCTGATTATATAATCATAAGTCATTTTTGGCATTCAGATTGGTAAAGTCTAGACCTGTAGACCTAATCCAAAATTCTTTTTATGTTGGCTTAAATATGTATATGGCAGTTTCAGCCGTCCAAGCAGGCTGTAACCAGCAACAAGGGGAAGTAGAAAATGATTGATTTACCAGCTAAAGGGACCGATATGTGGGAGTTGCCATTGAGATACCATAGTAAGGGGGTTACTATCGCCTCCCCACCAAGACCCGCAGCTCAAGTCCATGAAAATGCCATGATTTCCAAATCTAAAGATCAATCATCTACGGATGTGAGGACAGAAATCAAAAAACGAAAGAGGAGAAATAAGCAGCAAAATATTGTTGTACTTGAACCTTCTTCTTGGAACAGGATCTGTCCACAAGATGTGGTTGACGCTGGAATGCATCTGAATCCAGCAAAAAAGAAGCATTCTGCTTGGTTCAGTTTAACTCCTTCCTTTGATCAGTGAGCTATAAAGATCCCTTTTAAATTTAATCATATAGCTAATAGTATCTTCACCATCTTATCTTTTTTATTTTCTTATCTTTGATTTTGTAGGAACAGAAAGAACACTCTGCAGCTTCTAGTGGAACCATACTTACAGATAATGTAAGTACATCGGCCTTTTCAGTATAATGTTGTTTAATGTTCATATAATTCACCAGTTCATTAGGAGATAAATTTTTGACATTGGTCATTGTAACTTGCATGTACTGAATAAAAACAAATTATTCTAGCATCGAGGGGAACTGTAATCCAGATGTGTCTATTCTCATGAAGTATATCGCATTGCAACTTAAGCATGTCCGCCAACAGGAGGTATCTTGTGATTTTTCTGATTCAATTAATTGCATATAACTTTGGTTCCATTCATCAAAGAAGTATCGTTCTCTTCTCATGATCTCCACCGAGTGGATTTTAGTTATAGGTTTTTAAACATATATAATTTAGTAAATGTAAACTCCTTTTGAAGTGCTGAGGGGACAAAGTGCATTTCAATGCATCATGCACAAATTGCTATAATGAACAATATTTCATAGGCAGACGGAAATTGTCCCCATGTAAATCTAATAACTAAAAAACATGAAACTGTTAGAGGGTATATTTTGCGTTTCTTATGTGTTTTTGCATAAACATTGAACCATGCAACTCTTAACTACATACAATAACTTGATTTTTGTATGCCTAAAAAACTTCAGTTTTCGTTAGAGTTCAGTTATCCGTTATTTGTTCTTTTTCCATGGAGATTCAACAAATATAGACTTTACTAATAGAACAAGGACGTCATAGTCTCATAGATATTTATTTGTTCTTCTTTTTCATGTTTTTGTATCACAAAAATATTTTCTGTAATGACTTATATTTTAATAATCTGAACAGGTTGGTATCTTCTTGAATGGGAAACTTCTTGCCCCGGAAATGAAGCTACTTGATGTGGTGAAGCAGTGGATGGCTATTGTTGATTCAGAGAGGAAAATAACCAAGATAGGAAGTTCTGCCGAGAACTTTTGTGTGAAGCTGACTTATGCTTCAAGAGAATAGACAAAACTATGCATTTATAATAAAATCCGACAAATGTTTGTTCATTAATTATGCCATTTAACCGATTGACTTTTAAAATTTCTTGGTTAATGTTGATCGAATGAATTAATTAGCTGGTTCCGTAGTGATTATTAGACTTTTAAAACTAATAATGGTTACATTGTTTTTGAGTAACCAACTAGTAATGATCTTTGAAAATAACTTACATCGGAGTTAGGGCTCATTGACGAATTCTAAATTTTTTAGATATGAATTTATAAAAGGTCTGAATTTCTAAAAGTTTGAATTTTGAAGATCTGAATTTTAAAATGTTGTTTAGTTGAAACATCTGAATTGTTGTGTAGAATGATAAAAATGAAAATTCCCTTATTTTTTAAGTATTATTTTTTATAAAATAGCTGACTAAAGTTATTAAATAATTATAACAAAGATATAGACACAATACAAAATCAAAATTAAACATATAATATATTATTCATAACATATCATAATCATAAACTTCTCTCCTAAGCATCTGCTCGTAAATTCCACAGCTAGAAAGGACAAAGTCAGATAAATACAAACTTACTTTCATTTCATTTTCAATTTGGTTGTAACGAGCCAAAAATACCGCTAAAATTTCATTTTCAAAACACCCAAAAAGATACAACCAAATGTTCCAAAACCAACCACAATATAAATATTCTCAACATCAGAGTAAATCCAAATAACAATGAGGAATACAACTCAAGGGGATGTTGTGCGATCACGCGGACCCTTCCCTTTGGAACTAGAAGAACCTGAAATGTTTTAAACACACAACTGTAAGCACAAAGTGTAGTGAGTTCATCAAAATACCATATACCATACGTAACATCCGTCTTGCCCACAACTCGGCGAGTCTTGGGGCGACTCGGCTAGTTGAGTCGTGTTATGGGAGTTTTAGAGCATGGGGACTTGACGAGTCAGCGGGTTGACTCGGCGAGTAGAGTCAGTCAGGAGGGTTGACTTTGACTGAGGACTTTCACTTTGACCAAGAGTTGACCAGTTGACTTCCAAGGGTATTTTGGTAATTATTGGTATTTATTGAGTTCAGTCTTTTGGTATTGATCAGTGGAGGAGTTCGTGTCAGAGGTTGGAGCAGCGTGATCTTATCTTTTCAGTCAGCAGTTACGAGGTGAGTTATCCTCACTATATCGACAGGGTCTACGGCACCAAGGCCGACCCTTTATCGGATTGTAATCTGGGTATCGTTGTTATGTTATTGTTTGCATCCTGGTAGTTAGGATGGTATATGTTAGAGACCTGGTTAAGGTCGGTATCCTGGTATATAGGATGATGATATGTTAGTGACCGGTTAGGTCGGTATCCTGGTTAGAATGATATTATGTTATGCGATCTGCTAGATCGGTTTGATTGGATGTGAATTGTTATATGATTGAATGTTTATGTGCGCATGGTTGTTGGACTGGGGTTGGGTTGAGGCAGGTCCTGCTTTGTGTTGTAGGCCAACATACCCAGGGCGGACCGGTTATCCCGAAGGCCCAACGAGCGGTCCGGATAGGCTGTAGGCCCCAAGAGGGCGGACCAGACGTGCCGAGGCTCGGAGAGTGGACCAGGCCGACTGAAGGCACGATGTGAGCGGACCAGTCATACTGTAGACTCAGAGAGTGGACCAGGTGGATTGAAGGCCCGGTGCGGGCGGACCAATCACACTGTAGACTCGACGGATATGGCTAGACTCGGAGGGTGGACCAGGTGGACTGAAGGCCCGGTACTGCAGACCAGTCACACAGTAGACCCGAAGTGCATGGTTGTTCTGTGTTCTGTTATGATATGGCATGTTATGTGTATGGTTTGTGTGGTTGGTATTTTGGGGGTATTTCACTAAGCTTTCGGGCTTACAGTTATGGTTTAAATGTTTCATGTACTTCAGGAGACTGTGGCAAGGCAAAGGCGTGATCATACCGCTCCTCATGATTATGTTTTATTATATGGTTCTGGGAAGACTCTGATAAATAATTGTATTGAAAACCTTTTTGTAAATACTTAATGAAACTGGGTTGTTTTGAAAAGTTTAAATTGGTTGAAATTTTTAGAGTGTTACAATATCAACCTTAACCCTTTGAAATATTTTAACTCTTTCTATTTAATTGTTTATTCATTAGTAATGTTGGAGTTTATAATGATCTAAATCTAGGGTAATGTATTAACTTATAAATAGTTCCATAAATACATCGACCCAATGCATACTTTCAACTTTAATTAGGTTAACTATAAAATATAATAATAATATATGGAACATGGTCCATGATTAAAATTAAAGGCCGGCCCATTACCCTCTTTGTGATACACAAGTACCATAAACAACAACAAAAAGAAACCCTAGTCGTTCGAGTTTTTTATAAGAAGTTGAGAGAATCATAAGAAAAATCTTTTACATCGGGAAAGAGAAGTCAATGATGGAGTAGCAAAATCAATTTGTGCGACTACAGATGTCAATTTTGGTAAGATCTATTACATGTTTACTTTGATGTTTGTAACGACTCAATCATGTATATAGAGATAGATATATGTATTTTCTAATTTCTCAATCAATACGAATTTGATTACCACTAATTATTTTTAATTTGATATTAAGTGTGATCGGAAACAATATCAAGAAGTTAAACTTGTATTTAAAAAAATAATGCGCTCACAAAAACATGAATGATGGATCAATAGGGATTTGTATAAAATTTGATTACATTATAACTTAGGTTTAGATTATATATAAAGGTTTACTAATTCTATTGTTTTGTTAAATACCACTAGATTAGCAATTAGATGATTAGTTGAGATAAGGAATACTAATTATTATGTTGTGAACAAGATACCTTTACGATACACACAAATAACTGATACTTAGTATGATATTTTGAGATTTAAGTTTTCGTTAACATTTAAGAGTATGTAGGCATTTCATTGATGCATTGTTTGTTGTAACAAATCAAGGCATATTATGTCCAATTTCATAGTGATGTTATATGTCTTTCACATTTACTTTGTTTGATATTAAAATAAGTAGTGTGGGTTTTATGTGTGGATTGGCTATGAATTTTAGGTCCATACACATTTAAGTAGGAATCACAATGAACATTACTTACTTTATTGAAATATATCAGCATAAAAATTTGCTAATGGGTTTGTAACTAATAACTTATTAGGATAACTTATTAGATACTAACTGGATATTACCTTCTAGTGTACCACTTTAGGATACTAGCTTTTATGTACTTGAAAATGATAAAGTTTCAATTTGGAATGTCTCATGAAATGGTACACAATAACAAAAAGCATAGATTGATAATTTCTCAAAATGATAACAAACAAGAAAATAATAAAATCATTTAATTTAATTCGTAGAACACATAAACATAAAAATCAGTAGATCATTACTTTATTAAAAGGTTAATACTTATTTTAGTTATGCTATGTAGTAATTTTTAGTATGATATATAGATGGAGTATAGAATACCTTCATGAATGAGTATAACCTCTATATCAAACAACACTTTGAGATGGTTGAAAAAAATTTAAATCAAGTTGTGTCATATGGTAGGGAGCAACAAAAGTTGCCTTGTCATAAAATTATTCCCCTGATCATTGCTAAAATGTCTATATAGTCATTACAAGAAAAATGGGCATCAGTATCGAATACCAATTAATCAACCCCAATACTACTTAGAACTGATTTCAATATGTGAAGAACCAAAGGGCTTGTAGTCTAACGGTATCCGGTGTTGTCTTCCCTCTTTGAGGTTGACAGTTCAAGTCCCGTCGTGGACATATGTGGATTTAAGAAGCAGTTTATGAGTAGCTTAGATTTCCCATCTCAAAAAATATGTGAAGTGATTGACCAAGCATATTCGACAATGAAATTCAATATGTTTAGGCCAAATTACATTTGTAGCTTAAAGTTATTTGTGGTTGAATTTATTTCTATGATAGGCTTGTACAATTTTGACAATTCTTATAAAAAAAATGATCTCTTGCACCATTTTCTTTATTGATTACCTTGATAAGTCGAAGTGGGAAATACTTATCTTATACGAACTTTCATTCTGTTTCAAGGACAATAACATCGTTGTGATGGATCGATACTTATCACATAACTCTTGCATAAATGCACTCTAGAATTCATCAATTAGCACCACCACTAAGTCATTAATTTCCTCCAACTCAAAACTTGTGTGTGTATTCTTTATACAAGTTTACAATAAACTAGGTGGATATCTACATGTTGCATATAATAAAAGTATGTAGTTACACTTTTGGTAAATATATGCTACTAAAAATAATTATGTTATTGACACTCACAGTAAATTGATAATTCTTATACAAAATTGATACATTAAATTGTAACTAATTTGAACGATAAACATCTATTAGAATCATATTAGTTAGTCGCATGTGCCCGCAACTTGCCTATGAATAAATTACTTATATTTCTCAATTTACTGTTAGTTTTATCACTTAAGAAAAAAAGTTATTTGTCATTTTGTTTAATTCGACTATGATGACCACTTAGAATATTAATTATTATTTGTAAGATAATATAAATTTATCTATAACTTTTTGTTATCCTTACCTATTATTAATGGGACAAGAATGATGTCAAAACTTCACAACACTTAGATCTATGCAATATAAATGACAAGCAAGAAGCTTTATACCTCAGATAGGCTCCAAATGATGATATCTTTCCAGATCTACAAGCTGCGGCCACTCCACTCCTTCTTTGACAACTTCCACTTTCTTCTTCTAGTCTCCCCTTTGCAAAATTAAGCTTTTCAAGGCCAAACACACCCAACAATGGAGGTGGAACGGCTATCTAGGGTTTCTGAGGTTAAGAGAGAGCTTATGGAGGCTAGGGTATGAACCAACATGTTCCTGATATAGTGGTTGACCCTAATTTTAGGGTTTTAGAACACTGAGAGTACGCTGGGCATACTCAACCTTGCACCCGCGTCTACTTATGCCCTTACGTTGGGCGTACTCGGCGTGTCCCCAAATTTCATATTTGGCCTTCTTTTTCCACTTTTCCCACAAGAAGACCAAAATACCCTTCCTCTTAAATCCCGAGGACTCACAATTAAGTACTCTTAGGAACGGGGCGTTACACCTGTCCATCCGTGTTTTATTAGGGTTATGTAGTATATATAGATTGCGTTCATGACTGCATTAGATACGTCGTCGATTCTATTTATTCTAAATATCTTTTGTAGCCCTAAAACACCTCTATAGTCGAAGTTCTTCATCGAGCTCTTCTGGGGTGTTTTAAGTTTAATCATTAAGCATTGTTTGAGCCATTCTTGTGTCTGTTCTTATTATTTTATTTACGGCTTAGAGTATATCGATCCTACTAAAATTTTAATCCATCAGGGGCAATCACAATGCTCACTTTATCCTTTATGTGGATGACATTCTCTTAACAACCTCTCGTAAAACTTTTAAAATGAGTCTCATCCTTTCTCTAAAATAAGAATTTATATAATGCTCAAATTTTCAAGGTGTTTATTTATTTGATTTATGTTGTAAATATTTCTTTTTAGACCTTAGAGTTCATGGACTTTCTTCATTTTGGGCCTTAAGGGGGGTGTCGTACGTTGGGCGTACCGCCTTATGTACACTGAGCGTACTAGTTGTTTATGGGTGCGGATGCCATGAACGTACGCTTTGCATACTGAAGCGTACGCACAGCTAGCGTACGTGTCCAGACCCAAAACCCCAAATTTTAGGGTAGAGCACTATATAAAGAACGTTATGTCTTAAGGACCAACTTCCCCCTCATCTTTAAGCAGGTCCTACGAAACCCTAATTCGTATATTGTGTGTTCTTGTGCTTGGAAGGACCCGTGAGTGAATTCTTGGTGTTTTGATCCACTTTTCCAAGGAAGTAAAGGTTAAAGCAAGGTGGTGCTTCAAAGGAGAAGGTGTAGATCCAAGTTGGTTTCTTCATTTCAGGATTTTGTAATGTATAAACTCTTGAACTTGCCTTATGAATACTTAGATCTCTTGTGTTGAGTTTGTGGACCTTTTCGGTTCTAAGGATGACGCTTTATTATTCAAGGTCGTTTCCTAAGCTTAGGGATGCCACCCTTGGTGTTATAAAGTAATAAACCACTTAACTTGCAATATTACGGGCTCTAGAGGGTTTCATCATCCAAAGATCTGCATGTTTGTCTTCATGTCTTTTCATATGTGTGTGTATATATATATATATATATATATGTGTGTGTGTGTGTGTGTTTTATGTGTGTGTATGTTTATGTATCCATATGTATGTATGTATGTATGTATGTATGTATGTATGTATGTATGTATGTATGTGTGTATGTATGTATGTATGTGTGTATGTATGTTTGTATGAACATACACATTCATATACATATATGTATATACAAACATGCATGTATATATAAAATCTTATTTTACAAATTTGTATAATATTAAGCTAGGTTAGAGACCTGTGTATTACACGGGTTTGTAAATTAAAAAAATCAAACTACATTGATATAATAAGAAAATTTTAAAATTAAATACTAAAGTATGGTGATATATAGAAAATATTAAAGTTTATAAAACTATAATGGTGAATAAGTATTAAGTATGGCTTTCAATGTAGAACGTTATTGTACTTTAATAAATTAGGCTTTAAAAGTACAATGCTAAAATCGTATAAAATGGAAGTATAATGTTGAAATTTTACTTATTTATTTCCATATAATGTATAATTAATTTTACAAATACATATTTATAAACTTAAGAATAAGAGTATAAAGATGGATTGTGGAAGAAAGATGGGAGGAGAAGCAACTTCAATGCTTGAAATCAAAATCGTGAGTATCTAAAATCATGTGAGTCAAAAGAATAAGAACAATGGTATTTACAGAATAAATTGAATATAGAAAAAAATTGATATCAAATTAATTGGTTCCTAATCATTAAATAGAATGATTATAGGCTATATTAATGGTAAGATATCAATTAAGTGATTTCAATTTCAAAATTAATAGCTAAGTTTCATTTTTTTTTTATGAATTATCGGTTGATATGGATTAAACATGGATTATCTGTATTTTAATTTTGAATGAAGCTAAAATTCTCGTTTTCAAAATTAAAAATGAATATATATTTCTTTTGATGATTTATAGAGTACATTAAATGAAAATGTTTATTAGCTATTTTATTTATTTAATGTCAAACCCTATAAAAAAAGATGTAAATAAGGAAGTAATTTTTGAGATTTAAAATCGATTAACTGATTACCGGTATTTTAATTTGGAATAAAGTTAAAATTTCGGTTTTCAAAATTCAAAATGAATGTACCTTTTCTTGTTGATTTATAGATGATAGTAAATGAAAATGCTAATTAGATAAATTATTTATTTAAAGTCAAAACCTATAAATAAGGCAGTAAATAATGTAGTAAAATATGATTATATTGACTATAAATATGTATGTTACAATTTAAAAAAAAAAAAAAACTAATTCGGATTGATTGCGAGGAAAAATACTTCAAAGGTTTCTTACTTATATTTGATTAAATAGATATAGCTTTATCTAAAAAAATAATCAATAAAAGTCACAAAGTATCGTTCACCATGCCTTGTTGTGGATCTTAACGGTCTACACATATATGTGTGTATCAGGTCCAAAAAATCATTGTCTTTTTCAGAGTTACATATGAATGGTGCTTTTGTCATCCTGCAAAATAAGCATGATTCGCATACATGTCAAATGATTCCAAGATATCATTCGATTGAAGCTTTGTGATATGTTTCTTTTTTATATGGCCAAGACGACGATGCAACATACATGATTTATCCAAAACATTTTCAGAAGAATCAATGTTTATGATTAGATTATTAGATTTACTAACAAAAATGACATTTTCATATGTACCATTGCAAAGGCTAGCTTTAAAGTAAAAATAACCTTTGTTATAAACCAAAATATCACAATTTTCATTATCAAAAGAAAAATGAAAACCATCGTTATACAATGCATAAAAAGAAATAATGTTGCGTGCCATATACGACGAGTAACAACAATTTAATAATCTAAAAGTAACACCACTAATAATCACGAGCTCGTAATCCCCGGTCCTGATAACGGGTGTGTGTTTGTTTCTTATGATTGGGTTGTGCTCCTTATGCTTCAGCTTCCTACTTTCCTTTACTCCTTGCATATTATAGCAAAATGAGTACCACATCATGTATCAAGAACCCAAGAATTAGAAGTTGATGTAGTATGAAATTCAATCATAAATACACCTGAGGCGCTACACTGCTTGACTTTGTTCTTCTTTAGATCCTCCATGTATTTAGGGTGACTACATTTCCAATGTCCATTTGACTGGCAGTAGAAACAAACGCCTCCTTGGTTAACTAGTAAGAGCTATTCCGAAATCGACCTTTCTTTTGAGACCTTGATTGGAGTGTCCAACCAAGGTCTTTCACTTACCTTTAGGATGAGAAGCCTTTTTTTTTCCTTTTAGCAGTACCATGTCCAATGGTCAATCATTAATATACCCAAAATGTGTACTTTCAACTTTGGATGAAATATAAAATGTCAATAATATATGAACCATGGACCATGATTAGAAATTAAAGAGTATTCCCATCAGCCTTTTCACAATGTACAGGTTCCACAAACAATAACAAGAAGAAACCCTAATCACTCTCATTTCATTGTACGCAACCGAGAGAATTAGAAGAAAAATCATTTAGATAGGAAAAGAGAATTCCAGGAAGGAGTAATGTAATCGATTTTCACAACTATGAATGTCAAATTTGGTAAGTTTTATTACATATCTAATTTGAAGTTTGTAATGATTAAAAATAAAAGATATATATAGATGTGCGTATCTTCTAATTTCTCGATCGCTACAACATTGATTACCATAATGATTTTGAATTTGATTTTAAGTGTGAATGGAAACAATATCATGAAATAAAACTTGTGATGAAATAAATTATGCCCTAACAAAAATACGAAAAATGGATTAAAAGGGGTTGTAGAAAATACAATTCCATTATAATGGAAAATTATAAATTCAAATTTAGATAATATAGAAAGTTTTACAAACAGTATTATTTTGTTAGTACTCTTGGAATATCATTTTGATGATGAATCGACCTTACAAACCATTATGCTATGCACAACCTGCTTTTTACCATACAAATAACTAATACTTAACATGATATTTTAATACCTTTTTTTCAATATATAAGAGTATGTGGGCTTTTCAATATTACATTATTTTTTGTATAATGAGTTGAATAAGCTTATAGATAACTTTATAGTGAGGTACATTCATAACCATTTTCAACAAAACCTTTACAATTTTTTTTTTAAATTGCAAATATAAGTGTTTTGGTTTAGTGTTAGTCTATACTATGAATTTTAGGTCCGTCCACGTTTGATTAGGAATCACCATGATCTTTAATTACTTTTTAAAATATATAAATTTATAAAATTAGTATAGGATTTTTATTAATATGCCATGTGAGTTCATTTGTAACCAGGAACTACTTAATTACTAACCAAATATAACATTATATTTTACCACTTTTAGGGCAAAAAAATATAAAACTATTCACGTTGCTCATAACTAAAATATCTTATATGGTTACAATCATTGTAGTAGAAAGGATGTATTGTACCTATTCATTTGATGATTACCTTGATACATTGAAGTTAGAAAGATTTATCTTATTGGAACATTCATTTATTTTTTTCAAGCCATATAACATCTTTTCTTTTACTGTAGAATCATTTCACAACTCTAATAATACATGAATTTTATTTTCCTAGGAAGTATAAATATATGTCACAAAGCATTATGAAGAATTGTGTAACAACCCAAAATTTCATATCACTTCTTGTAACTCAAATTGTAATCCAATTCGATCAACCAAACGCTGTTTCCAAATCCATTTCCGATTTCGCCAATTAATTAAGTCATTAACTTGTATTGATCTAAAATGACTTAATGGGTGTCTTAATGCCATTTGAAATCATTCTAACACCCCATAATAGTCGTCGGAATAATTATAGAATCGACCATATCGGGTTACGGCAACTTGGTCGGGTGCGACCAAAAGCCCCGCCTAACGCCGGTATCGGGTAGAATTCCGTCGTGTCCAATTCCCAAGCACTATATAAAGGATTCAAAGCTTCCATTTGAAGCTTTTGGCCATATTTCCTTAATCACTCTCCAACCACTCTCATCATCCATAATCAAAGGTCCAAAAACAAAGATTTAAGGCTCCAAATCAAAGAGGTAACATCCTTAACTTGTTATCTAGCCTCTTTAGCCTTCAAATTGATGTTTAATTTGAGTTTTAGGACATGGAACATGTGTTTACGGCCAAGGATCAAGCTTGGGCCGTAAACACTTAAGAATGGGGTTTTTAAGCCAATTAACCCTTCCAAATCATTGTTGGGACTTAGATACGACTTTGAGGCTTTCAATCTTGGACTTGAAACACTTCAAACATGAATTTTATGGGACAAAAGAGAGTTTATGGCCAAGGCACGTGCTTGGGCCATAAACTCCTCAAACATGGGGAGTAAACACATTTTTACATGTTAGTTTGCCTTGAAACTCAACCAAAAGCCTTGTGGTAAATCCTAGAACCATCTAAAATTAATTTGCGGCCCTTAAACATAACAAAATGCATCATACAAGAGTTTACGGCCATGGAACATATTCTTGGGCCGTAAACTCCTAAATTTGTGTCAAATGATGCCCTTAAATCACCCTAAAGCATGGAAAAATTACTAGAATCACATGTGATTGTTCTAAGTGCTTCAAAACAATTATTCTTGACCATGCGAGAGTTTACGGCCGTAAACTCCAAGTTTACAGCCGTGAACTCCCTTTTAATTAGTATAAGTCCCATTAAATCATTCCAAGGTATTTTAGAAATTCATTCCATAAATCCCCAAGTCCAAATAAGCCATTAAACCCTCAAAATCACACCCACATGAGTTCACGGCCGTGAACTCATGTATGTGGGTGTTATATGGCCGTAAACTCCCTAATATGTTTACTCTTGAGGAGTAAACTCAAATCCCAAGTCCCTAGTGTCATTACACGTCCGAAGATGTCACCCGGGTCACTCCAAACGCTCGTTTTGAGGTATTTAATCTCGTTGGAGTGTAATGTTTCATATAATTAGTGATTGTAAATCTAATTGGATATATATGGACATTATTACATTTTACATAGGGACATCGCGAGTAATCAAGCCCCGAACCAACGTCTAGTGTCCGAAACCGTCGCATTTTCGAGTCTGGTGAGTTCATACCCCTACCCTTTTTCACTGTTTTTTTTTAACTGTTTTCAGGGGGGACACAAGCAAAGTAAAAGGGTTTCTTGTACTCAAAACTTATTTTAGTGTGTGTGTTTCACATTTCATATGCTTTTAACACTGATATACACAACTAATAACCGTATGAACATGCAGATTACGTAATATATTATTTGTGAAATGGGTTTTATAAGCTGTTATGTTTTATATATTTCACAAATGGTTTTCCACATTTTATCAGTTAAAAGCATGACTTTAGAACTTATGAACATGAAACTTGTACACTGTTTGTCCTCGGTAACACTCCACAGAGATACGCGAGTGGAGGACTATCATATTATTACTAGTAAATTTGTTATTCCTGTATGATTGGAGACACGTCCTCGGCGAACACTCCACAGAGATACGCGAGTGGAGGACTACACCCGTAACCAGAATCTCTGGGATTTAGAGAGTGTGACTTGAGTGTATAGATCTATACGGGGCTGACTACCCCACACCTGGCTGCTAGCTACAGCCGAACCGAAATGGTTCAAGGGTGACGAAAGTCATAAAGTTGTGGACTACTTATTGCCACAGGTTCAGACTATAGTATGGTTATGGAACTCGCAATTAGGATAACAGAGATTTACTTATAGTAATAATGAATAACTTTATACACTTCACAAGATATCCAGGTTTTTGGTATACATCTTTTACATTGATAACTCACATTCAGGAAAGTATGAGACTTTCCTGGGAAACCTTGTACATAACCAGGTCTAACCAGAATACATCTTTTACATCTTTTACAAATGGTAATCAACATTCAGGAAAGCATGGGGCTTTCCTGGGGAAAACATTTACATAACTAGAAAAGTGTAACAAACTAGATAACCTTACATCTTTTACAATTGGTAATATACAATCAGGAAAGTATGGGACTTTCCTGGGGATTCCATTGGTACATAACCGGAACAGAATAACAAAACAAATAACCTAAATGTACATTTTCACAAGGGTAAACATGATTTCAATGTACAACTTTACTTTACATAATGTGAAACAACCAACCAACCTTTTTAAGAAAATGTGGGATTTTCTTGGCGTGTGTTACATTTTCAGAAACAGAAAGGAAACATGAACATTTTCCCAAAACAAAAACCACTTATGAACTCACCAGCGTTATGCTGATTTTCAAACCGCATGTGTTCTCAGGTCAACGTTAGAACATGTACCGAAGATCCTTTTACTCGAAGTCGGAGTGCTCAGAAGACCCGTTTCATTTTGTTTCTATATATATACTATGTATCACAATTGTACAACTTTACTTTTGAAACAATTGTAAAACTTTTTATATGTAATGTAATGGTTGTTCTACTTACTTACTATGTACATTGGATTTGATACTCAACGTGGAGTCAACCCCGTAAATGTTTCCGCCTTCGGTTTTCGGGGTGTGACAAATTGAAACCTATTAAGAAACTTTTACATAAACACACACTTGAATTTATCGACTAGTATCAAGATCAAGGTTATAATTCCATCCCACTCACCAGTTTCCTCCATCTTCCATGACTAGCTTTACAATGAATATGGTAAATAATTTTCTTTTGTATGAGTCCATGACAATCCAAGGATTGTAGTTTCCAAATGGCGCCTTTCGTCTATCGTTTCTTTTTTAGAAAGTATAATTTCCACTCCATTTTTATGGTTATAATTCTTATTATATATCAAATAAATTCTTGTCATAAGCTTTGGAAAATATATTGTGTTAGATCGCTTGGTACTAAAAGTTCACCGTTGATCAAAGGTTGCAAACCATACATTAACTAAGTTGTGATAGTTCTGCTAGAAGAAATTTAAATCTCTAAATCATGACTTATGGATGATTTAACCATTTGTGCTTTATCATCATGTTCTTCATTATTTAAAGTTTGGTCTTAAAAATAGCGTATGTATTTCTAAGATGGAATTTTTTCATGAAATCATGACAAAACAATCTCAAGTATCTATCACATACATAAATGCAGTGTAGGTTTCAGAATTTTGATACGTATTATGGTTATAGTAGCGGCTATTCATCTAGACATAATTTTTTATATATACACATTAAATTATTGTTGCCCCATTTATGGTCAAATTTTAAGAAATTGAAAGATAGCGGTTTCTTTCAATCATGAATCCTTGGGTGATACAACAATGTAACACCACAATATTAATACATAGAACACCCATAAAAGAAAATACTTTCTAGATCCACATATGTCATATAGTGTATAAGGAAAGTCCTTGCCTTTGCTACTAGTACACACATATGTAATAGGGAAATATACAAGCAACCATAAGCTGCAATAAGCTTATTCGGCAATCTAAAATTTTCTACATCATAAAGTCATTATATACGTAACAGTAATACGATCATCATATTGTTAAAGAAACATGTGTAGAATAACAATTTATAACTATACATTTGGGCTTGTCCCCACCATACTTTTGGGTGAACTTACCTTGGGTCACTAGATAATCACACGTTTTAGCTTGCATTTTTGGATCACTATGTAGTGTTGGTAACCCATCTACTTTATATCAGTACCACCAGATCATGAGCGGGCCTCTACCCAAACGAGATACCCATGGATAACTGGGTAGCCTTACTTGAACACCATTTTCAAGATAAAAATCATAATCACATGTAATACTTTCTTTTATTGTTTTTGATGTAGCTTTCACTGCCACCACTTACTTAAAGTCGATAAGTTCCAATCATCCATAATTTATAACACCTGGTCATGATAGGTGGTTTTATAAACGACCATACATCATTCGTTGTGTATGTTCATCCAGATTCTTCTGAAGGTATTTAAACTTAAGATGACACTCGAGATGGAAACAAGTTAAAATCCTTATGCTGTTTCTACTTTCCTGGATTATCCTTGGACCTGCATAGCCCCATGAAGATATCTTCGTCTGCATATTGGAGAAAGGAAAGGTTGGGCCTGGAGTTATGCATGTCAATCCGGTGAAAAAAAAAACATGTCCCTGGACGTGTGAAAGGCTGTAGGTTTATTGGGCTGCAAATTAATGTTTCTTTCCTGCGTTCTATTCCTAAGCAATGCCCACGACCCCAAGATTGGTATCGGTTTGGACAATATCAATAGAAAATGAATGCCCAAAAGATAACAGGCTGCTTCTCTCAAGAGTCAAGACTACAAGCGATATATATAAGATTTCTGGTCATTTACCCTAGGCGTGCCAAACATATCTTCTGCCGCCGTCAGATCACGCACCTGACTGTCTGCTGAAACGCTGCTATCCGATTTTTATTTCTATGTTCCATCTCTGCAGCTCTCCATCGTCTTGTCGATTATAGAACGTTTTACCTTCTGTCGTTGATGATTGCTATTTTTATCGCCGGCTCTCCGTATGTTTACACCCAAGCGCCAAAGAAGAGGAACAAATAAATAGCAATTATAAGTTGGAGATTCTTCTGGAAGATCAAATTAAACTCACCGGATAATCAAGGAAAGAAGGTAAATTGTCATTGATATATCTGATTATATAATCATAAGTCATTTTTGGCATTCAGATTGGTAAAGTCTAGACCTGTAGACCTAATCCAAAATTCTTTTTATGTTGGCTTAAATATGTATATGGCAGTTTCAGCCGTCCAAGCAGGCTGTAACCAGCAACAAGGGGAAGTAGAAAATGATTGATTTACCAGCTAAAGGGACCGATATGTGGGAGTTGCCATTGAGATACCATAGTAAGGGGGTTACTATCGCCTCCCCACCAAGACCCGCAGCTCAAGTCCATGAAAATGCCATGATTTCCAAATCTAAAGATCAATCATCTACGGATGTGAGGACAGAAATCAAAAAACGAAAGAGGAGAAATAAGCAGCAAAATATTGTTGTACTTGAACCTTCTTCTTGGAACAGGATCTGTCCACAAGATGTGGTTGACGCTGGAATGCATCTGAATCCAGCAAAAAAGAAGCATTCTGCTTGGTTCAGTTTAACTCCTTCCTTTGATCAGTGAGCTATAAAGATCCCTTTTAAATTTAATCATATAGCTAATAGTATCTTCACCATCTTATCTTTTTTATTTTCTTATCTTTGATTTTGTAGGAACAGAAAGAACACTCTGCAGCTTCTAGTGGAACCATACTTACAGATAATGTAAGTACATCGGCCTTTTCAGTATAATGTTGTTTAATGTTCATATAATTCACCAGTTCATTAGGAGATAAATTTTTGACATTGGTCATTGTAACTTGCATGTACTGAATAAAAACAAATTATTCTAGCATCGAGGGGAACTGTAATCCAGATGTGTCTATTCTCATGAAGTATATCGCATTGCAACTTAAGCATGTCCGCCAACAGGAGGTATCTTGTAATTTTTCTGATTCAATTAATTGCATATAACTTTGGTTCCATTCATCAAAGAAGTATCGTTCTCTTCTCATGATCTCCACCGAGTGGATTTTAGTTATAGGTTTTTAAACATATATAATTTAGTAAATGTAAACTCCTTTTGAAGTGCTGAGGGGACAAAGTGCATTTCAATGCATCATGCACAAATTGCTATAATGAACAATATTTCATAGGCAGACGGAAATTGTCCCCATGTAAATCTAATAACTAAAAAACATGAAACTGTTAGAGGGTATATTTTGCGTTTCTTATGTGTTTTTGCATAAACATTGAACCATGCAACTCTTAACTACATACAATAACTTGATTTTTGTATGCCTAAAAAACTTCAGTTTTCGTTAGAGTTCAGTTATCCGTTATTTGTTCTTTTTCCATGGAGATTCAACAAATATAGACTTTACTAATAGAACAAGGAGGTCATAGTCTCATAGATATTTATTTGTTCTTCTTTTTCATGTTTTTGTATCACAAAAATATTTTCTGTAATGACTTATATTTTAATAATCTGAACAGGTTGGTATCTTCTTGAATGGGAAACTTCTTGCCCCGGAAATGAAGCTACTTGATGTGGTGAAGCAGTGGATGGCTATTGTTGATTCAGAGAGGAAAATAACCAAGATAGGAAGTTCTGCCGAGAACTTTTGTGTGAAGCTGACTTATGCTTCAAGAGAATAGACAAAACTATGCATTTATAATAAAATCCGACAAATGTTTGTTCATTAATTATGCCATTTAACCGATTGACTTTTAAAATTTCTTGGTTAATGTTGATCGAATGAATTAATTAGCTGGTTCCGTAGTGATTATTAGACTTTTAAAACTAATAATGGTTACATTGTTTTTGAGTAACCAACTAGTAATGATCTTTGAAAATAACTTACATCGGAGTTAGGGCTCATTGACGAATTCTAAATTTTTTAGATATGAATTTATAAAAGGTCTGAATTTCTAAAAGTTTGAATTTTGAAGATCTGAATTTTAAAATGTTGTTTAGTTGAAACATCTGAATTGTTGTGTAGAATGATAAAAATGAAAATTCCCTTATTTTTTAAGTATTATTTTTTATAAAATAGCTGACTAAAGTTATTAAATAATTATAACAAAGATATAGACACAATACAAAATCAAAATTAAACATATAATATATTATTCATAACATATCATAATCATAAACTTCTCTCCTAAGCATCTGCTCGTAAATTCCACAGCTAGAAAGGACAAAGTCAGATAAATACAAACTTACTTTCATTTCATTTTCAATTTGGTTGTAACGAGCCAAAAATACCGCTAAAATTTCATTTTCAAAACACCCAAAAAGATACAACCAAATGTTCCAAAACCAACCACAATATAAATATTCTCAACATCAGAGTAAATCCAAATAACAATGAGGAATACAACTCAAGGGGATGTTGTGCGATCACGCGGACCCTTCCCTTTGGAACTAGAAGAACCTGAAATGTTTTAAACACACAACTGTAAGCACAAAGTGTAGTGAGTTCATCAAAATACCATATACCATACGTAACATCCGTCTTGCCCACAACTCGGCGAGTCTTGGGGCGACTCGGCTAGTTGAGTCGTGTTATGGGAGTTTTAGAGCATGGGGACTTGACGAGTCAGCGGGTTGACTCGGCGAGTAGAGTCAGTCAGGAGGGTTGACTTTGACTGAGGACTTTCACTTTGACCAAGAGTTGACCAGTTGACTTCCAAGGGTATTTTGGTAATTATTGGTATTTATTGAGTTCAGTCTTTTGGTATTGATCAGTGGAGGAGTTCGTGTCAGAGGTTGGAGCAGCGTGATCTTATCTTTTCAGTCAGCAGTTACGAGGTGAGTTATCCTCACTATATCGACAGGGTCTACGGCACCAAGGCCGACCCTTTATCGGATTGTAATCTGGGTATCGTTGTTATGTTATTGTTTGCATCCTGGTAGTTAGGATGGTATATGTTAGAGACCTGGTTAAGGTCGGTATCCTAGTATATAGGATGATGATATGTTAGTGACCGGTTAGGTCGGTATCCTGGTTAGAATGATATTATGTTATGCGATCTGCTAGATCGGTTTGATTGGATGTGAATTGTTATATGATTGAATGTTTATGTGCGCATGGTTGTTGGACTGGGGTTGGGTTGAGGCAGGTCCTGCTTTGTGTTGTAGGCCAACATACCCAGGGCGGACCGGTTATCCCGAAGGCCCAACGAGCGGTCCGGATAGGCTGTAGGCCCCAAGAGGGCGGACCAGACGTGCCGAGGCTCGTAGAGTGGACCAGGCCGACTGAAGGCACGATGTGAGCGGACCAGTCATACTGTAGACTCAGAGAGTGGACCAGGTGGATTGAAGGCCCGGTGCGGGCGGACCAATCACACTGTAGACTCGACGGATATGGCTAGACTCGGAGGGTGGACCAGGTGGACTGAAGGCCCGGTACTGCAGACCAGTCACACAGTAGACCCGAAGTGCATGGTTGTTCTGTGTTCTGTTATGATATGGCATGTTATGTGTATGGTTTGTGTGGTTGGTATTTTGGGGGTATTTCACTAAGCTTTCGGGCTTACAGTTATGGTTTAAATGTTTCATGTACTTCAGGAGACTGTGGCAAGGCAAAGGCGTGATCATACCGCTCCTCATGATTATGTTTTATTATATGGTTCTGGGAAGACTCTGATAAATAATTGTATTGAAAACCTTTTTGTAAATACTTAATGAAACTGGGTTGTTTTGAAAAGTTTAAATTGGTTGAAATTTTTAGAGTGTTACAATATCAACCTTAACCCTTTGAAATATTTTAACTCTTTCTATTTAATTGTTTATTCATTAGTAATGTTGGAGTTTATAATGATCTAAATCTAGGGTAATGTATTAACTTATAAATAGTTCCATAAATACATCGACCCAATGCATACTTTCAACTTTAATTAGGTTAACTATAAAATATAATAATAATATATGGAACATGGTCCATGATTAAAATTAAAGGCCGGCCCATTACCCTCTTTGTGATACACAAGTACCATAAACAACAACAAAAAGAAACCCTAGTCGTTCGAGTTTTTTATAAGAAGTTGAGAGAATCATAAGAAAAATCTTTTACATCGGGAAAGAGAAGTCAATGATGGAGTAGCAAAATCAATTTGTGCGACTACAGATGTCAATTTTGGTAAGATCTATTACATGTTTACTTTGATGTTTGTAACGACTCAATCATGTATATAGAGATAGATATATGTATTTTCTAATTTCTCAATCAATACGAATTTGATTACCACTAATTATTTTTAATTTGATATTAAGTGTGATCGGAAACAATATCAAGAAGTTAAACTTGTATTTAAAAAAATAATGCGCTCACAAAAACATGAATGATGGATCAATAGGGATTTGTATAAAATTTGATTACATTATAACTTAGGTTTAGATTATATATAAAGGTTTACTAATTCTATTGTTTTGTTAAATACCACTAGATTAGCAATTAGATGATTAGTTGAGATAAGGAATACTAATTATTATGTTGTGAACAAGATACCTTTACGATACACACAAATAACTGATACTTAGTATGATATTTTGAGATTTAAGTTTTCGTTAACATTTAAGAGTATGTAGGCATTTCATTGATGCATTGTTTGTTGTAACAAATCAAGGCATATTATGTCCAATTTCATAGTGATGTTATATGTCTTTCACATTTACTTTGTTTGATATTAAAATAAGTAGTGTGGGTTTTATGTGTGGATTGGCTATGAATTTTAGGTCCATACACATTTAAGTAGGAATCACAATGAACATTACTTACTTTATTGAAATATATCAGCATAAAAATTTGCTAATGGGTTTGTAACTAATAACTTATTAGGATAACTTATTAGATACTAACTGGATATTACCTTCTAGTGTACCACTTTAGGATACTAGCTTTTATGTACTTGAAAATGATAAAGTTTCAATTTGGAATGTCTCATGAAATGGTACACAATAACAAAAAGCATAGATTGATAATTTCTCAAAATGATAACAAACAAGAAAATAATAAAATCATTTAATTTAATTCGTAGAACACATAAACATAAAAATCAGTAGATCATTACTTTATTAAAAGGTTAATACTTATTTTAGTTATGCTATGTAGTAATTTTTAGTATGATATATAGATGGAGTATAGAATACCTTCATGAATGAGTATAACCTCTATATCAAACAACACTTTGAGATGGTTGAAAAAAATTTAAATCAAGTTGTGTCATATGGTAGGGAGCAACAAAAGTTGCCTTGTCATAAAATTATTCCCCTGATCATTGCTAAAATGTCTATATAGTCATTACAAGAAAAATGGGCATCAGTATCGAATACCAATTAATCAACCCAATACTACTTAGAACTGATTTCAATATGTGAAGAACCAAAGGGCTTGTAGTCTAACGGTATCCGGTGTTGTCTTCCCTCTTTGAGGTTGACAGTTCAAGTCCCGTCGTGGACATATGTGGATTTAAGAAGCAGTTTATGAGTAGCTTAGATTTCCCATCTCAAAAAATATGTGAAGTGATTGACCAAGCATATTCGACAATGAAATTCAATATGTTTAGGCCAAATTACATTTGTAGCTTAAAGTTATTTGTGGTTGAATTTATTTCTATGATAGGCTTGTACAATTTTGACAATTCTTATAAAAAAAAATGATCTCTTGCACCATTTTCTTTATTGATTACCTTGATAAGTCGAAGTGGGAAATACTTATCTTATACGAACTTTCATTCTGTTTCAAGGACAATAACATCGTTGTGATGGATCGATACTTATCACATAACTCTTGCATAAATGCACTCTAGAATTCATCAATTAGCACCACCACTAAGTCATTAATTTCCTCCAACTCAAAACTTGTGTGTGTATTCTTTATACAAGTTTACAATAAACTAGGTGGATATCTACATGTTGCATATAATAAAAGTATGTAGTTACACTTTTGGTAAATATATGCTACTAAAAATAATTATGTTATTGACACTCACAGTAAATTGATAATTCTTATACAAAATTGATACATTAAATTGTAACTAATTTGAACGATAAACATCTATTAGAATCATATTAGTTAGTCGCATGTGCCCGCAACTTGCCTATGAATAAATTACTTATATTTCTCAATTTACTGTTAGTTTTATCACTTAAGAAAAAAATTTATTTGTCATTTTGTTTAATTCGACTATGATGACCACTTAGAATATTAATTATTATTTGTAAGATAATATAAATTTATCTATAACTTTTTGTTATCCTTACCTATTATTAATGGTTATTTATCTACAATACTTATCTGGAGAATTTTTAATTAAAATAATAATACTTTTATTTGATATTTTTAGTTAATTTGACATTTCGATTTAGGTTTTTTGTATGGGTTAATGACCTAGAAAGGTAACGAACTTTGGTCTTTGTCCACATTTAGGTAATTGTGTTCTTTTTTGTTCACATTTGACTATTGAACTTGTTTGACCTGTTCAAAATAGGGTAATATGACCAATAATTACAGTAATATTACACAATCTGAACAGGTCAAACAAGTTTATTGGTCAAATGTGTACGAAAAATCATGGTTACCTAAACATTGACAAAAACCAAAGTTTCTTACCGTTTTGGTAATATTGGACAAGAACCATCTCAATGACTGTGCCCTAGGATTAGGCTCCTACAGTCAATGAACAATTAGATTAGGCTTGGTCTAACCCAGTATAGTCCTAACTAGTCATGGGTTAGGATGTCTTGCTATGTCTTTAAAGCACATACAACCTATCCCCTTAAGCGTATACAACCTAACCCTAACTACCTGAGCTTAAACTGGGTTGGCCCAAGACTTGACCATCTCCTAATACACAAAGATCGGACAACCCAATTTCATGTAACATCAATGGATATTATGATTACTTGCACTTAACATAAAGAACCCAATATTATCAACATGGGTAAGGAACTTTGGTTTTTGTCCATATTTAGGTAACTATGTTTTTTTCGTACAGATTTGACCAGTAAACTTGTTTAACTTGTTCATAATAGGGTAATATTACTGCTAATTACCAGTCATATTACCATATTTTGAACAGGTCAAACAAGTTTAATGGTCAAATGTGTACGGAAGAAACATAGTTACCTTAATCTAAACAAAGACCAAAGTTCGTTACCTTTCTAGTTCATTAATCCTTTTTATATTTAAAGAATTTATTTTTTGTAACTATGTAAAAAGAAAAAGAATTTCAATACACTTAAGTTTATTTGATATTTTAATTTAGCTTTTTCACTTGACATATCTAAATTGTTTTTAATTCTTTTTTAAAAACAATAATTCATTTTTTAAGTATATTCGATCTTTTTATTTAAGTATTTTGTTTAATATGTATATTTATATCCATATGTTAATTATATTATGCTAATAGTTCAAAAAACCAACCAATTTTTGTTTAGATTTTATATTTAACTTTATATTTAACAAAAGTAATAATTTAAAATATATCTTTTAATAATTTTCTCTAATTTATTAAAGTTCCCATTTGTATTTTGAAATTGAAATTATATTTAAATTAAGAAGTTAATTATATTTGATTAATAACTTTAAAATGTTATCGTTAAAAGATAAGCTTACATCCAATTGAAATTATTAAATTAAACATATTAGCTTTGAAATTGGAAAATTAATATTATAGTTAGAATAATAATTGATTTTAATGTATTATCTACTATTTTTATTTTTTATTTCAATCATGATCATGGTTAATTGATATCTAACCATTGTCTGTAAGTTAATACAATATAAGTTTTTCATCGTTTGTAAGTTACCACAACGTAACTTTTTGTATTAGTTATTTAAAAACCACTTATTTTGAAAAAAAATAAATTATAATAAAAAGTAATTTTTTTATTTTTTTTATTTAATTTGTATTTTCGTTTTACATTTAATACGTAAACATTCTTAAATATTTTGAAAATAATATTTGAAATACTTCCTAAGTTTATTTAAAATTTTGATTTACTTATTGGATTTAAACTAACATGTAAATTAACAAACAAGTGCATTATAATTGTCATTTAAAAGTCTACCAATAATAAAATAATATTTTGCATTGAAAAACATATTTTAAATTAATAGATTAATTATATTAAGTTTAAAATTGAAAGGTCATTGATTGATGCTTCCAATGCATGATACATTACTATGGTACGTATGATTTTTAACTATTTTGCACATCATTGCTTTTGTTTAGTAGGTTGCCTTTTTTTCCCTTTGCATTTTATTTAGTTAGAATTCTTTTTATATGTAAGCGAAAATCTTGTTAGAGGCTGTGGCATATATATGTTGTTGGATCTGTTTGTGCTTGGAACACCTTTGCTCATCTAATGCATGATACATTACTATGGTACGTATGATTTTTAACTATTTTGCACATCATTGCTTTTGTTTAGTAGGTTGCCTTTTTTTTCCCTTTGCATTTTATTTAGTTAGAATTCTTTTTATATGTAAGCGAAAATCTTGTTAGAGGCTGTGGCATATATATGTTGTTGGATCTGTTTGTGCTTGGAACACCTTTGCTCATCTAAAAGGAATTCTAGATCTCGAACATATGAGTTATGAGCGTTTTGTATTGATTCCTAGGTTTGGGTTCTTGAGTTTGAAAATCGAACACACATATGGGTTAATGTTTGAAATTTGTTCAGATCTAACACACACACACACTCTCACGCACAAATCTGAAATCATTTATGACGAACTCGTTTGATCGTGTTCTTGAAGTTGTTTACTCTGGGTTTAAGACTTTCTAGAGGAAAAACACATAAATCTAAGTTTTTTGGTGTTTTTGGCCGGAGACTCGCCGGAGCCTTTGGAAACCAGCTAAACCTCTGATAGCAGGTCATAAAGATGTTTTTTGAATAGTTCAACAAATTCAATGGAAAAATATAGACAAAAAAGAAATCCAATGACTGAACATGTACAAATCTAAAAATATATTAGCCTTTTAAATCATTATCCATTTATAAAATTATAACAAAAAATAACTTACTAGGCGTACATGACAGCCCTATGTTAGCTTCTATCAAGAGTCAAAGACTAGAAGTCATATGGGCTTTCTGGTCAATTACATTGGGCTCCTTAAGAGAGTATTGGTCTAGGGATCGGTTAGTATTTAACCCTAGTCGTTTACATGAAAACCCTATCCTATCTTTTCCGTCGGATCACACATCTGACTGTCTGCTGAAATCTCGCCATCGCTTTTTTATTTCTATATATATTCCATCTCTGCCCCCATAGTCTTGTCGATTACCGAAGATTTTGCCTTCTTTTCTGATTATCTGGATCTTCCAGATGGTTGAAGAATCTCAAATTTCGGTTTTTCCATTATGATTGCAAATTGTTGGTCTGATTCAGAGGGTCAACCACTTCATGTAGACAAATCGTTTTCCCACAAGAATGTTAAGTCCCTTTTTTCTGTTTATTTCTCCTTTTTGATTTCTTGATTTCTGTCCTCACTTCCATAGGTGTTTTATTTTTGGATTTGGTGAATATCATGGCATTTTCATGGACATGAAGTATGACTTTGATGGTGAACTGATATTAATCTTTAATGGCATAGACTCCCACAATTCGTTTAACCGGTAACTCATTAATTTTCTCATTCCTCCTTTCTCTTGTTGTTGGTTACTGGAATATTTAAGGAAATTGTCATTGGTATAATTTTGAGATAGTATATATTATTCAGAATACAATGACTAGATCCCTGAATCTAATTATATAATAGCTTCATTCGTCCAAACAATCTATAAACACCAACAAGGGGAAGAAGAAAGTTAATGCGTTACCAACGAAACTCAACGATTTGTGTGAGTCTATGTCATTGAGATACCATACGAAAGGGATTACTATTTGTTCACCACCAAAGTCCCATTTCCTGTTCATTAAAATGCCATGGTATATATGAAATCCAAAAATAAAACAACTATGAAATATAGGATAGAAAACAAGAAACCAAACATGAGAAATAAACAGAAAATGTTGTTGAACTTTATTTTCTTGTGGGAAAATGATTTGTCCACAAGATGTGGTTGACTCTGGAATACATTTGAATCCAGCAAAAAAGGAGCATTCTCCTTGGTTCAGTTTAACTCCTTCATGTGATCATTGTGCTATAAAGCTTCCTTTTAAATTTAATCATATAGCTAATAGTATCTTCACTATCTTATCTTTTCTATTTTCTTATGTTTGAACCTTTCTGTTTGGTTCAGTTTAACTCCTTCCGTGATTATTGATTATTGAGCTATAAAGCTTCCTTTTAAATTTAAATGTATAGCTAGTACTATCTTTACTATCTTATCTTTATATTTTATTGTCTTTGACTCTCTAGGAACAGAAAGAACATTCTGCAACTACTAGTGCAACCATACGTAAGTACATCTGCATTTTCAGTATAACGATTGTTTATACAATGTCTGTTCAGTAGGATATAAATTATTGACAATCTTTTTTCTGGTATTTGTAATTGCATATACTGATTAACAAGTTATTCTTGCGTGGATAGGAATTTTCATCCATATGTGTCTGTTCTCATGAAGTATATCATGTTGCAAGTTAAGCATGTTTGCCAACAGGATGTATGTTCTTTTTTCTATGATTCAGTTAACTGGATATAACTATTCATTTTGTTCATGAAAGAAGTGTCGTTCTTTTCTCGTGATCTCCACTGAGTTGATTTTAGTTAGAGAGGTTTAAACATATATAATGTAGTAAATGTAAACCCCTTTTGAAGTGCTGTGAGGAAAAAATCCATTGAAACATGGAGCTTTCAGTGCATGATGCAGAAATTGGGATACTAAACACTATTGCATAGGCAGATGGATATTGTCCCAATGTAAATTTAATAACTAAAAAGCATTACACTGTTAAGAGATTATGTCTTGCTTTTCTTAATTGTTCTTGCATAAACATTAAACCATGCAACCTTTAACTACATACCGCAACTATGAGTTTTGGTTCACTAAAAAAACTACAGTTTTGGTTAGACTTTGCCAATAGAACAAGTACATCTAGTGGCCATGCGTATGTATTTGTTCTTTGTTTTTTTTATTTTGTTTTAAAAAAATATTTCCTTTAATGACTTATATTTTTAATAATCTGAACAGGTTGGTATATTCATGAATGGTAAACTTCTTGCCCCGGAAATGAAGCTCCTTGATGTGGTGAAGCAATGGATGGCTATTGTTTGTTCAGAGAGAAAAATAACCGAAGGATGTTCTTCCGAGAACTTCTGTGTGAAGCTCACTTTCGCTCGAAGAGAGTAGACAAGCAGTGGACAACTATTTTTGGAATCACCAGGAAAACATCCCAATTGACATTTGATTCTAATGCTTCCTATCAGTCCAATAAACTTCATAAGGGTTTTGAAAAATGCTACATATTTATCTTTATATGATTGATCTTGATCTTTTTTTCATGAGACTATTGATTTTTCTGGCAATTTCACATTCATACGCTATTAGGAAATCAGTTTTCATCCTGGTTGCCGCCCACGGTAAAAAAAATAACCATTATTGATGAATGGTCACAATATGTTTTACAAATTTAGTGATGAATTCGCAAAAACTATATAACGTGCTATAATTACTTTGTTTGAAATCAGCGACAAATTTGATAGAGAATAGCTATGAATTTACCCATGTTGCTCATCATTTGAAATAGTTTTCCATACTCTATCACTAACTGTCACTATATGTCTATTGTTGATCCATCATGAAGTTTCCGTTAATAGTTCATCGTAAAGTTTCCATTACAAACCCTATCCTGATCTCATATATTTTTATAATTGTGAAGCATAGTAGCATGGGATAGGCCTAGGCATATCTCAAGATTTTTGGCTTGTTCAGGCAGCTATTATTGTGTTGCTAAGCAACACAAACAATAATATATATGTAGTTCCACTTCTCAAGCTTGCTCCACTAAATAAAAAGTCACTAATAATTTAGGAACTAAATAAAAGGTCACTAATAATTTAGGAACTACAACAAGGATACTATAATATATTAAATTCTACATTATATAATAACATAAACTTTTTGTCAACATTATAACCTAGTTCTCATAAAGTAGTAGAACATGAGACATTTTTTGAGCTTAAACCATGGAAGTGAATATATGCTTTACGATGCCAACTATTTACGAAATTTATAATGGTAAATGCACCATGTCTTTGCTTTCTTGGGTAGGCTAAAAAAAAATCTATCTTAGAGGGGAAGCTTTACTCTGAATGCTAGGCCTTTTGGCTCTAAATAAAGTTTTTGTAACATAATCAAAGTGAAGGTATGGTGTTTAACAAAGTACATGACATATATCTAACTCTGGGTTTCTAAGTGCACAACTCTTGAGCACACGAGAACATATGATCTCTTCATGACTTTTGTGTAAGAATCATGAGAAATTGCTAATCGAGAACCTAAGACAATACTTGATTCTACTCAGGGAGATACTTTAATAGCTTTAAAAGATGTGTCATGACCTTCGATGCTTGATGTACGTTCTTTAAAAGTTGTGTTGTCCAAAGGTAACTCTTCCAGAAATACGTGCATCCAAATGTTTAATTACTTTATCTACGATGTCAGTAGTGTCTGCCAGAACTTGGAGTAAGCTGCAGAACTTGGAGTAAGCTGCAGAAGAAGAATACGACAAGCTCAATGGAAGGAAAACAAATTCAAAAGAAAATTGGCTGAAAGCCTTCGGTTGTTGTTGCACCAATAAAATATTCTTTTTCGCAACTAAGAAATTGTAAATAGGACTAATCACTCCATTAATTTTGTGCTCCTAGCAGATTTTATCAATAGTACTAGTCCATCCAGGATGTCCTGTTGATTGTATCAGAAAAAATAAACTATATAAAGTAATAAACCACTTAACTTGCAATATTTACGGGCTATAGAGGGTTTCATCATCCAAAGATCCGCATGTCTGTCTTCGTGTCTTTTCATATATATATATATATATATATATATATATATATATGTGTGTGTGTGTGTGTGTGTGTGTATGTGTATGTATCCATATATACGTATGTATGTATGTATATATGTATGTATGTATGTATGTATGTATGTATGGACACACACATTCATATACAAATATGTATATATAAACACACACATGTATATATAAAATCTTATTTTACAAATTTATATAACATTAAACTAGGTTAGAGACTTGTGTATTACATGGGCTTGTAAATTAAAAAATCAAACTACATTGATATAATAAGAAAATTTTAAAATTTAATACTAAAATATGGTGAAATATAGAAAATATTAAAGTTTATAAAACTATAATGGTGAATAGGTATGAAGTATGACTTTCAATGTAGAATGTTATTGTACTTTAATAAATGAGACTTTAAAAGTACAATGCTAAAATACTATAAATTGGAAGTATAATGTTGAAATTTTATTTATTTATTTCCATATAATACATAATTGATATTGCAAATACATATTTATAAACTTAAAAATAAGAGAATAAATATGGAATGTGGAAGAAAGATTGGAGGAGAAGCAACTTCGATGCTTGAAATCAAAATCGTGAGTATCAAAAATCATGTGAGTCAAAAGAATAAGAACAATGGTATTTATAGAATAAATAGAATATAGTAAAAAATTGATATCAAATTAATTTGGATCCTAATCAATAAATAGAATAATTATAGGCTATATTAAAGGTAATATATCAATTAAGTTATTTCAAATTTCAAAATTAATAGCTAAGTTTAATTTTTTTTATTGAATTATCGGTTGATATAGATTAAATACGGATTATCTGTATTTTAATTTTGAATGAACCTAAAATTCCCGTTTTCAAAACTAAAAATGAATATATATTTCTTTTGATGATTTATAGAGTACATTAAATGAAAATGTCTGTTAGCTATTTTATATTTAATGTCAACCCCTATAAAAAACGATGTAAATAAGGAAGTAATTTTTTGACATTTAAAATCAATTAATTGATTATCAGTATTTTAATTTGGAATAAAGTTAAAACTTTGGTTTTCAAAATTCAAAATGAATGTACCTTTTTTTTGCTGATTTATAGATTACTTTAAATGAAAATATTAATTAGATAATTTATTTATTTAAAGTCAAAACGTATAAATAAGGAAGTAAATAATATAGTAAAATATGATTATATCGACTATAAATATGTATGTTACAATATTTTAAAAAATTAATTGGGATTGATTGTGAGGAATAACACTTCAAAGGTTTCTGGCTTATATTTGATTAAATAGATATAACATTATCTACAAAAATAATCAACAAAAGTCACAAAGTATCGTTCACCATGCCTTGTTGTGGATCTTAACGGTCTAAACATATATGTGTGTATAAGGTCCAACAAATCCTTGCCTCTTTCATAGTTACATATGAATGGTGCCTTTGTCATCTTACAAAGTAAGCATGATTCACATACATGTCAAATGATTCCAAGATATCGTTCGATTGAAGCTTGGTGATATGTTTCTTTTTTATATGGCCAAGACGACGATGCCACATACATGATTTATCTTAAACATTTTCGGAAGAATCAATGTTTATGATTAGATTATTAGATTTACTAACACAAATAACATTTCCATATGTACCATTGCAAAGGCTAGCTTTAAAGCAAAAATAACCATTCTTATAAACCAAAATATCACACTTTTCATTATCAAAAGAGAAATGAAAACCATCCTTGTACAATGCATAAAAAAAAATAATGTTTCGTGCCATATCAGGCGAGTAACAATAATTTAATAATAGAAAATTAACACAACTACTAATTACGAGATCGTAATCCCCAGTCCATATAACAGGTGCAGTGTGTTTGTTTCTTATGAGTACCACATCATATATCAAGAACCCAAGAATTAGAAGTTGACGTACTATGAAATTCAATCATAAATATACCTGAGGCGCTACACTCCTTGACTTTGTTCTTCATTAGATCCTCCAAGTATTTAGGGCGACTACATTTCCAATTTCCATTTGACTGGCAGTAGAAACAAAAGCCTCCTTTGGGTAACTAGTAAGAGCTATCTCGAAATCAACCTTTCTCTTGAGACCTTGATTGGACTGTCCAACCAAGGTATTTCACTTGCCTTTAGGAGGAGAAACCTTTTTCCTTTTAGCAGTACCATGGCCAATGGTCAATCATTAATATACCCAAAACGTGCACTTTCAACTTTGGTTGAAATTAAAATGTCAGTAATATATGAACCATGAACCATGATTAAAAATTAAAGAGTAGGCCCATTAGCCCTTTTGCAATGTATAGGTTCTACAAACAATAACAAGAAGAAACCCTAATCACTCTCATTTCATTGTACGCAACCGAGAGAATTAGAAGAAAAATCATTTAGATTGGGAAAGAGAATTCCAGGAAGGAGTAACATAATTGATTTGCACAAATATCAATGTAAAATTTGGTAAGTTCTATTAAATATCTAATTTGAAGTTCGTAACGATTCAAAAATGAAAGATATATATAAATGTGTGTATCTTCTAGTTTCTTAATCGCTAAAACATTGATTACCATAATGATTTTTAATTTGATTTTAAGTGTGAATGGAAACAATATCATGAAATTAATAAAACTCGTGATGAAATAATTTATGCCCTAACAAAAATATGAAAAACGAATTAAAAGGGGTTGTAGAAAATACAATTCCATTATAATAGAGAATTATGAATTCAAATTTATATGATATAGAAAGTTTTACAAACACTATTATTTTGTTAATACTGTTGGAATATCATTTCGATGATGAATCGACCATACAAGCCATTATATTATGCACAACCTGCTTTTTACCATACAAATTGCTTTTTACCATACAAATAACTAATACTTAAAATAATATTTTAAGACATTTTTTTTCAATATATAAGAGCATGTGGATTTTCATTAATACATTAATTGTTGTATAATGAGTTGAATAAGCTTACGAATAACTTTATAGTGAGGTATATTCATAACCAATTTAAACAAATCTTTTATGGTTCTTTATTATTATTATTATTATTATTATTATTATTATTATTATTATTATTATTATTATTATTTTAAGAACAAATAGAAGTATTTTGTTTTAGTGTTAGTCTATACTATGAATTTTAGGTTCACCCATGTTTGATTAGGAATCATCATGATCTTTAATTACCTTTTAAAATATATAAATTTATAAAATTAGTATAGAATTTTTATTAATATGTCATGTGAGTTCATTTGTAACCCGGAACTACTTAATTTCTAACCAAATATAACATTATATTTTACCACTTTTAGGGCACCAACTTTTATATGCCTGAAAATTATAAGGCTTAAATTTAAAATTTCTCATGAAATAGTGCATGAGAACTAACAAATTTAGAGCAATGATTTTTCAAAATTATAACAAACAAGATCAGTAACAAAAACAATTTAATCTAGTGCCTCGAATAAATAAAATGAATAATCCCTAAATAATTAACTTATTAAAAAATAGAATACTTACTCTAGTTTATATCAATAGACATTTTCAGCGTGTTATATAGATGGAGAGAATATCTTCATGACTAAGTATAACCTCTAGATCAAACAATTCTTTGAAATGATACATAAATTGTTAAAAACCAAGTATGTTAAACCACTCGTTAATAGGTCACCTAGTAAGATATAGTATGGCATTTTAAGTTACATGTCATAGAGACCCAAGTAATTCGAATCTAAAGAGATGCTAAGGGATGTCGAGGTGTATGGTGTGTGATGCAATGCTGTCAATGGGCAAGTTTATTCAATTTGAGTCATAATTTAGGGATCCACAAAAATATAAAACTATTCACGTTGCTCATAACTAAAATATCTTATATGGTTACAATCATTGTAGTAGAAATGACGTATTGTACCTATTCATTTGATGATTACCTTGATATATTAAAGTTAGAAAGATTTATCTCATTGGAACATTCATTTATTATTTTCAAGGCATATAACATCTTTTCTTTTACTGTAGAATCATTTCACAACTCTAATAATACATGAATTCTATTTTCCTAGGAAGAATAAATATATGTCATAAAGCATTATGAAGAATTGAAACCTATTATGGGACTGTTACATAAACAAACACTTGAATTCATCGATTAGTGCCACGATCAAGGTTATAATTCCATCCCACTCATCGGTTTCCTACATCTTCCTTGATTAGCTTTACAATGAATATGGTAAATAATTTTCTTTTGTATGAGTGCATGACAATCCAAGGATTCTAGTTTCCAAATGGCGCCTTTTGTGTATCGTTGCTTTTTTAGAAAGTATAATTTCCACTCCATTTTTATGGTTATAATTCTTATTATATTTCAAATAAATTCTTGTCATAAGCTTTGGAAAATATATTGTGTTAGATTGCTTGGTACTAAAGGTCCACCGTTGCTCAAAGGTTGCAAACCATACATTAACTAAGTTTATATAGTCTTGCTAGAAGAAATTTAAATCTCTAAATTATGACTTATAGATGATTTAACCATTTGTGCTTTATCATCATGTTCTTCGTTATTCAAAGTTTGGTCTTAAAAATAGCGTATGTATTTCTAAGATGGAATTTTTTCATCAAATCATGACAAAACAATTTCAAGTATCTATCACAGACATAAATGCAGTGTAGGTTTCAGAATTTTGATACTTATTATGGTTATAGTAGTGTTATTATGGTTATAGTAGCGGCTATTCATCTAGACATAATTTTTTATATATACACATTAAATTATTGTTGCCCCATTTATGGTCAAATTTTAAGAAATTGAAAGATAGCGGTTTCTTTCAATCATGAATCCTTGGGTGATACAATAATGTAACACCACAATATTAATACATAGAACACCCATAAAAGAAAACACTTTCTAGATCCACATATGTCGTATAGTGTATAAGGAAAGTCCTTGCCTTTGCTACTAGTACATATATGTAATAGTGAAATATACAAGCAACCATAAGCTGCAATACGCTTATTCGGCAATCTAAAATTTTCTACATCATAAAGTCATCATATACGTAATAAAAATACGATCATCATATTGTTAAAGAAACATGTGTAGAATAACAATTTATAACTATACATTTGAGCTTGTCCCCACCATACTTTTGGGTGAACTTACCTTGGGTCACTAGATAATCACACGTTTTAGCTTGCATTTTTGGATCACTATGTAGTGTTGGTAACCCATCTACTTTATATCAGTACCACCAGATCATGAGCGGACCTCTACCCCTACTAGATACCCATGGATAACTAGGTAGTCTTACTTGACCACCATTTTCAAGATAAAAATCATAATCACATGTAATACTTTCTTTTTTCGTTTTTGATGTAGCTTTCACTGCCACCACTTCATTAAAGTCGATAAGTTCCAATCATCCATAATTTATTACACATGGTCATGATAGGTGGTTTTATAAACGACCATACATCATTCGTTGTTTATGTTCATCCAGATTCTTCTGAAGGTATTTAAATTTAAGATGACACTCGAGATGGAAACAAGTTAAAATCCTTATGCTGATTCTACTTTCCTGGATTATCCTTGGACCTGCATAGCCCCATGAAGATATCTTCGTCTGCATATTGGAGAAAGGAAAGGTTGGGCCTGGAGTTATGCATGTCAATCCGGTGAAAAAAAAAAACATGTCCCTGGACGTGTGAAAGGCTGTAGGTTTATTGGGCTGCAAATTAATGTTTCTTTCCTGCGTTCTATTCCTAAGCAATGCCCACGACCCCAAGATTGGTATCGGTTTGGACAATATCAATAGAAAATGAATGCCCAAAAGATAACAGGCTGCTTCTCTCAAGAGTCAAGACTACAAGCGATATATATAAGATTTCTGGTCATTTACCCTAGGCGTGCCAAACATATCTTCTGCCGCCGTCAGATCACGCACCTGACTGTCTGCTGAAACGCTGCTATCCGATTTTTATTTCTATGTTCCATCTCTGCAGCTCTCCATCGTCTTGTCGATTAGAGAACGTTTTACCTTCTGTCGTTGATGATTGCTATTTTTATCGCCGGCTCTCCGTATGTTTACACCCAAGCGCCAAAGAAGAGGAACAAATAAATAGCATTTCTTCTGGAAGATCAAATTAAACTCACCGGATAATCAAGGAAAGAAGGTAAATTGTCATTGATATATCTGATTATATAATCATAAGTCATTTTTGGCATTCAGATTGGTAAAGTCTAGACCTGTAGACCTAATCCAAAATTGTTTTTATGTTGGCTTAAATATGTATATGACAGTTTCAGCCGTCCAAGCAGGCTGTAACCAGCAACAAGGGGAAGTAGAAAATGATTGATTTACCAGCTAAAGGGACCGATATGTGGGAGTTGCCATTGAGATACCATAGTAAGGGGGTTACTATCGCCTCCCCACCAAGACCCGCACCTCAAGTCCATGAAAATGCCATGATTTTCAAATCTAAAGATCAATCATCTATGGATGTGAGGAGAAATAAGCAGCAAAATATTGTTGTACTTGAACCTTCTTCTTGGAACAGGATCTGTCCACAAGATGTGGTTGACGCTGGAATGCATCTGAATCCAGCAAAAAAGAAGCATTCTGCTTGGTTCAGTTTAACTCCTTCCTGTGATCAGTGAGCTATAAAGATCCCTTTTAAATTTAATCATATAGCTAATAGTATCTTCACCATCTTATCTTTTTTATTTTCTTATCTTTGATTCCGTAGGAACAGAAAGAACACTCTGCAACTTCTAGTGGAACCATACTTACAGATAATGTAAGTACATCGGCCTTTTCAGTATAATGTTGTTTAATGTTCATATAATTCACCAGTTCATTAGGAAATAAATTTTTGACATTGGTCATTGTAACTTGCATGTACTGATTAAAAACAAATTATTCTAGCATCGTTGGGAACTGTAATCCAGATGTGTCTATTCTCATGAAGTATATCGCGTTGCAACTTAAGCATGTTCGCCAACAGGAGGTATCTTGTAATTTTTCTGATTCAATTAATTGTATATAACTTTGGTTCCGTTCATCAAAGAAGTATCGTTCTTTTCTCATGATCTCCACCGAGTGGATTTTAGTTATAGGTTTTTAAACATATATAATTTAGTAAATGTAAACTCCTTTTGAAGTGCTGAGGGGACAAAGTGCATTGAAATATGCAGCTTTCAATGCATCATGCACAAATTGCTATAATGAACAATATTTCATAGGCAGAAGGAAATTGTCCCCATGTAAATCTAATAACTAAAAACATGAAACTGTTAGAGGGTATATTTTGCGTTTCGTATGTATTTTAGCATATACATTGAACCATGCAACTCTTAACTACATACAATAACTTGATTTTTGTATGCCTAAAAAACTTCAGTTTTCGTTAGAGTTCAGTCATCCGTTATTTGTTCTTTTCCCATGGAGATTCAACAAATATAGACTTGACTAATAGAACAAGGACGTCATAGTCTCATAGATATTTATTTGTTCTTCTTTTTCATGTTTTTGTATCACAAAAATATTTTCTTTAATGACTTATATTTTAATAATCTGAACAGGTTGGTATCTTCTTGAATGGGAAACTTCTTGCCCTGGAAATGAAGCTACTTGACGTAGTGAAGCAGTGGATGGCTGTTGTTGATTCAGAGGGGAAAGTAACCAAGATAGGAAGTTCTGCGGAGAACTTCTGTGTGAAGCTGACTTATGCTTCAAGAGAATAGACAAAACTATGCATTTATAATAAAATCCGACAAATGTTTGTTCCTTAATTATGCCATTTAACCGATTGACTTTTACAATTTCTTGGTTAATGTTGATCGAATGAATTAATTAGCTGGTTCCATAGTGATTATTAGACTTTTAAAACTAATAATGGTTACATTGTTTTTGAGTAACCAACTAGTAATGTTCTTTGAAAATAACTTACATCGGAGTTAGAGCTCATCCGTCCTGCCCACATATTTGGCCCCACCTATCATAACAAGCTCCGCGTAGCATACAAACGGGTCCTACCCAACCTACAAAAATAGCCCGTCTAACATACATTCAAGAGTCACAAAGACAGCTAGCACCTTACACGGTATAGTGAGAAGACCCACCTCTGTCCCAAAGTCATACAAATCTCAGTTCAACCTCACGAAACAGGTGTTACAACCCACCTATCGAATCACACAAGGTCACACCTTAGTCTACACTTTAGAACTAGCAATTTGACCAAAAGTCAACAGGGTCAAAATGTCAACGGTCTATGTTCTTAGACGATATATATACATTCTATATTTTTGTATTTGATTTTATCCTTACACTGTATATCCTTTCCTTATTTACAGGAACGGTTCTCTATTTATAATTGACTTTGTAAAATGAGAAGAATCAACTGAGAATACCATTCTTTATGGTATCAGAGCCTTGCCTAGCCCTAGCCGTCGCTGCCCTCTTCTTCTCCAACATCCGTCTCCTAAAACATTGTAGCACCAGGCGAATCTTCTGATTCTTGCAAGACACCATTCCACCGAGCATTCATTGTCACTAACATTAAGAATGGTGTCCCTCTCATTCTGAATCAAACCGACGATCAATATGCTTCGTGGGTATTGTTTCACATCCACACATGTGCTTACAATCTTCTTGATCACATTGATCTGAACCCTCCGCGGCCAGCAGGCATCAACGAAGAAACATGGAATCGTTTTGATGCTATTGTTAAATCATGGATTTACAACACCATATCCATTAATTTACTCCAATCGATCATGAAACCCAACGCAACCGCTCGTTATCTTTGGAACCGTCTTTAGGAAATTTTCCACGACAACAAAACTACCAGGGCTGTTTATCTCGAAGAACAGTTCAATAACACTCGCCTCTCCTCAACCATGTCGGATTACAGTGCTAGTCTCAACAATCTTTCAGATCAGCTCCCCAATGTTGGAAACCCTATTTCGAAACGAAGATGGTGCTCCAGCTAGTTTCTGGCCTTACAAATGTAGATTTCGACAACGTTGCTAGTCTCAACAATCTTTCAGATCAGCTCCCCAATGTTGGAAACCCTATTTCGACACAAAGATGGTGCTCCAGCTAGTTTCTGGTCTTACAAATGTAGATTTCGACAACGTTGCTAGTGTCATTCAACAATTGGACCCGCTGCCCAGCTTTAATAAAGCTCACTCTCAATTTTTGCTTGAAGAAACAAGAAGGAACAAGCAAGACTCCCATCTACAACATGCAATGATAACTCAACGACCGGATCAGCCCATCTCCAACATACCGCTGACAACACAACGTAGCACTGGATACATTGGGCATGGTCAGAGCGACGGTCAACGCGGTGGACGATCGTCTCGTGGAAATCAGCATGGCGACAGAGGACATGGACGGGGCAGATCCATGGCACCCTAATTTCTGTTTTTTCCCGGTTGGTACCCTCAATATCCATGGAATACCCCGCCTTGCCTATATCCCATAGCAACTCCTCAAGTTGGTATCATGGGTCCTCAAACCAACTCTCGCCCGACACCTTCTTCACAATCGACTCAATTTGGAGGAAATCAGGCACACCTCACTACTAATCAGGAATCAACTTACAGTAACCCCATGACACCTATAAAACTTGATGTTGCCTTTCACACCATGCAGATGTAACCTTCAGATAATTCATGGTTTATGAATACGGGCTCTACATCCCACTTGACTAGTGACGAAGGTATACTTTCTGGTTTCTCTCATTTTAATAATGCAAATTATATTCTTGTCGGTAATGGTACTCGACTTCTAATTATTGATCAAGGAAATGTGGTCACCTCTTTCTCTAATGTTCCACTCCAACTTAACAAAGTTTTTCATGTACCAAATATCATCAAAAATCCTATTTCTATCAGAATATTTACTCACGGCAATAATACTTCTTTTGAATTTGACCGCTTCACTTTTACTGTGAAAGATCTCAACACGAAGAAGGTTATAACCATATGTGACAACTCCGGCGAGCTTTATCCTGTCACTCCCACAAATCCCTTAAAGAATTACCCAACTGCGATTATCTCCTCAACCACCTGGCCCAACCGTCTCGGTCACCCTGCCGTTTTGCATTTTGATTATGTTACTAGTTCTTTTTTACCTTCTACCAATAATAATAATAGTTCATTGAATGCTTGTTCTTTAGCAAAACATTGCCAATTACCTTTTTATGATTCATTTTCCATTACTTATTCTCCATTTGATTTATTCACACTGACATTTGGACATCACCTTTAAGAAGCAAACTTGGCGATAAATACTACCTAGTCCTTCTTCATGATTTTTCACAGTACTTATGGGCTTTACGAATCAATAAAGTGGAACATTCTCCCTACATTACTCACCCCCACTTCATTCCATCCAACACTCCTCCCTCCAATTCCGATTCCTCCCACACCCCATCCCCTTAGGTTCCAAACCAAAACTCTCCCATAACCTCCACCGCCCTCTCACCCCTCCTTCATCTCACCCCATGCAAACTCGCTTAAAAAGCGAGATCACCAGAACAAAGACCATCTTCTCTCTTCACACCCAAAACATCTCTCTTGTTCCACCAAATCCAAAAGATTCTCTCCTTGATAAAAATTGTCTCGATGCTATGACCGCATAATATAATGCTTTATTGAAACAAGAAAAACGGAATCTTGTCCTACGACCAACGGATGAAAACATAATCTGTTGTCACCGGATTTTTGGCATAAATTTAAGGTTGACGGTACTCTAAAAAGCTATAAAGCACAATTAATTGTAAATGGAAAAACACAAGAGATCGGTATTGACTGCAATGAAACATTTAGTGCTCTTGTCAAACCTGCCACCATACGTACTGTTTTCTCCCTTTCTTTGAGTGGAATTTGGGACGTCCATCAGTTGGATGTTAAAAATGCCTTCCTACATGTCCACTTGAATGAAACAATATACACGCACCAACGTCTAGGGTTCTCTGGCTCTAATTACCCACACTATGTTTGCAAGCTAAAGAAGTATCAGCATGGACTTATGCAAGAGCCTCGGGATTGCTATCAATGGTTTGATACATATCTTCTGATTATTGGGTTTGTTTGCAGTAAAAGCGACACTTCCTTATTCATCTACAAATGTGGCTGTAAGATAAAGATGTTGCATCATGGGCTTATTTTGTATTAACCGGATTGGGCCTGTCCATCCATGTTTTATTAGGTTACGTAGTATATATAGATTGCATGCATGAATGCATTAGATACATCATCGATTCTATTTATTCTAAATATCTTTTGTAGCCCTAAAACACCTCTATAGTGGAAGTTCTTCATCGAGCTCTTCTGGGGTGTTTGAGTTTAATCATTAAGCATCGTTTAAGCCATTCTTGTGTCTATTCTTATTATTTTATTTACTTCTTAGAGTATATCGATCCTACTAAAATTTTAATCTATCAATTGGTATCAGAGCAGGAGAATGTGTAACAACTACGCATTCCTTCTGTTTGAGGAATACTATAGGGTTTCCGCTTTTATCGATTACATAGGAGCCGTCGTTTTCTTATCGACGGAAACTGGTGTTTTTGATAAAACCTTATTTTCAAGTTAACATGTCAGACTCTAAAAAGTTTTAAGGAAGGCTCAACATGTCTCAAGACGACGTACAATCTAATCCAATTAACATCTCCAACAAAATTGGATCTACTACAAGAGTACCCATTCTTTACACGCAGGATTTTGAAGTATGGGCGAATCACTTTGAAGATTATGTGATTGGATCTGAAGAGAACAGGTATTTGATTTGGGAAGCAATCACGTTGGATCTGTTTGTTCACTCTGGAACGAATACAACGGTGAAAACTCAAAAGGAGTATAACAAACTGATAGCAGATGAGGATAAAATTCCTCAGGATGAGAACGATAAACTGTTGTGGAATGTCAAGGCATTGAGAATGATCAGATTCGCTTTACAAGCTAACACCTTTCGGTTGGTGAGTTCATGCACAACAGCTAAGGAGATATGGGACAGGTTGAAAGAACTGTATTCAACCGAAGAAGATTTAGAGCATTCTATACAAACACTGCTTCTATCTGAGTTCGGTGCGCTTGCAAAAGAAGCTGAAGAAATTTTCATTCAGATGTTTGATCGCTATAATCATCTGCTCAGCAAGATGACAAAGCATGGTATCGAGAGGAAGGGTATTGAACAGAAGGTCACCTTCCTGAACGGTTTAAGACCCGAGTGGATGGTGGTTGTTGCTACTGTGACAACACATGAATAGTTCAAAGCTTATTCCCTAGCAAAACTTATGGGAATTCTAAAGTCTCATGAAAGCACAGTGTCAAAAGTTTCTCACATGTTCTCAACTGAAAGCGAAGCAAACTGCATTATTCTCTCAAGTCGAATTCTGCATGTTTAATTTGTTTGTCTCCAAAATCGAACCGAAAACGGTCAATACTGCACTCGATCATGCCGATTGGGTATAGGCAATGCAAGACGAACTACATGAGTTCGAAAGAAATCGAGTTTGGAGATTGATTCCAACCCCTAAGGATGCTTTTGTGGTAGGATTAAAATGGGTATTCAAGAACAAGATGGATAAAGAAGGAAATGTCATCCGAAACAAGGCTCGGCTAGGAGTGAAAGGATACTGCCAAGAATAGGGGATATACTATGAAGAGACGTTCGCTCTAGTAGCTAGATTGGAGTCAGTAAGAATATTCCTTGCATATGCAACTCACAAAAACTTCGAAGTCTTTCAAATGGATGTGAAGTGAGCCTTCTTAAATGGAGAACTGGAAGAGACTGTGTACGTAGAACAACCACCTGGTCTCGTAAATGAAAAGTATCCTGATCATTTCTTTGTTCTAGACAAAGCGGTGTATGGTCTAAAGCAAGCACCAAGAGCATGGTATGAAACCTTAACTCGTTTCCTTAAGATGTCTAAGTTTAAACAAGGTTTGGTTGACCCAACCTTCTTTCGTAAGAAAGAGGGCGAACACTTGATGATTGTTCAAATCTATGTCGATGACATCATCTTTGGCTCCACAAATTCTAGCCTAACAGCTGAATTCCGGAAGTTGATGGAGACTAAATTTGAAATGAGCGCTATGGGTCCGATTAAGTTTTTTCTTGGACTGAACATAAGACAGGGACCAGAAGTGATATTCATAAATCTGGAGGCTTACACCAAGAACTTGCTATCAAAATTTGGAATGAAGGGAGATTCAAAAGTGAGGGTTCCTATGGCGTTTGGCACGAAATTGATGCCATCTCTGGATAAACAGGCTGTGGACATGACTCTTTATCGTCAAATGATAGGATCACTCATGTATCTAACGGCTAGTATACCAGATATAACGTTCTCGGTCTGCTATTGTGCTAGATTTTACACCAATCCGATAGAACCTCATATGATATCCGTGAAAAACATCTTTCACTATCTAAAGCGAACCTCATCTCTCGGTCTCTGGTATCCAGCAAACTCAGGTCTCTTTATTCAAGCTTTTTCTGATGCCGATTTTTGTGGATGTGGACTGGACCGAAAGAGCACAACGGGAGGTTGCCAATTCCTTGATGGAAAGCTTGTCAGCTTGCAGTCAAAGAAGCAGACATGTGTGTCACTTTCAACAGCCGAGGTTGAATACATTGCAGTTGCATCCTGTACATTGCAAGTGGTATGGATACAAAGTCAGCTAAGGGATTATGGATTAAGTATGAAGAAGATTCCACTTTATTGTGACTCTGAAAGTGCAATAAGGATATGTCACAATACAGTGTAGCACTCCAAGACCAAACACATTGCACTGAGATAACACTTCATCAAAGACCATGTTGAAGATGGAAATGTGGAAGTTCACTTTGTTCGATCATCAGATCAGCTTGCCGATATTTTCACTAAGGCTCTGCCTAAAACGAGCTTCAATAGAATACTAGATGGCTTAGGCATGATCGAAGCAGAATCGGTATCAAAACACCTTTCATCCACATAAAAGATTAGCTAAGTAAAATAGAACGTGATTTTGTCTATTTTGGTTCCATGAAAATTAAGGAACCGAAATGAACCCACCGTTCGGTCTATTTCGGCTCCATAATTTTAGGGAACCGATATAAGCCGACCGCTCGGTCTATTTCGGCTCCATAATTTTATGGAATCGGCATTTTCTGATCTATCGGTCTATTTTGATTTATTTCTTTGGAGGTTTGTTTCGTTTGTATAATTAGTTCAAATATATATTTTTTTTATCTTTTTAAAGTTTTTTTTTATTATTTTACAAAAAAAAATTAATCAAGGGAAGGTTTGAAGTTTCACATTATGCGACTAGTTAGGCGTCCCTAGAAGCATGTAGACCAAAGCCTCAAAGACTCTGAGTGAAGCCTTAATGATTCGACCTATGCCTATCGTTTCTACCCAATCAGGCCAAATTCTCTCACGCCACGAGCTATCTTACTCTTCTCAAAGTAGTTAAGAGTTTACTGCTTTGTCAATCTTTAATAACAGCGGTACTTTTGGTTCTTTAACCACCTCATTAATATTCTTCATCTCCTTTCGGTTCACAAACGTAGCTCTTGAGACTATCGGTTTTTACCACTAAGGTTTATGGTTAAACTGTAACAACGTAAATTTTCAAACAAATTTTTCATTTCAAAATAAAGTGTTTTCATCCAAAACAAGGCATAAACATTCCACGTGTCATATCATAATATAAATCATATGAATCCCAAGATCATAAATCATCTATCAGTGTGTACAAATCACGCCGGCGCCTTCCCACGGTCCTCGCTAGTACCTGAAACACATACACAACAACTGTAAGCATAATTGCTTAGTGAGTTCCCCAAAATACAACTTACGCACATACGCCTTTCCAGGCCCTGACCTTCCGGTCCATGTGTCTCAGGGGACTTCTGTCCCTGCTGGGTAAACCTTCCGGTTCTACCCACGCCGACCCTTCGGTCCATATTGTAACGCCTTCCGGCCCATAACATAATGCCTTCCGGCCCACATAAATCATACATAGCACAATATAACAATTAACTTATCACATATAGCACATATGTCTCATATCATATCCGACCTTCCGGTCACACAAGCAAACCCTTCCGGGTACAGTATAGTGAGAAGACTCACCTCGTGAATATCGATAGCTAGCAAATCCCGAAGTCACCCGTGCTCGATCCGCCGAGCTACAATCTCCCTATAACATCATACATCTCTTGTTAGCACTTTTATCTTCTAAGTTTGACTATCCCTAAGAAGTCAAACATAGGTCAACTCTGGTCAACGGTCAACGGTCAACTTGACCGGACTCGGCGAGTGCACAAGGGCAACTCGGCGAGTCTAGACGTTTTTGCCAACTCCCTAGGATTCCCTTCTTACACGTCGAGTGCTTCCCCTGACTCGACGAGTTCCACCTGGGAGAGTCGCGGGGCCACCCCGACTCAACTCGCCGAGTCTCAAGAACAACTCGGCGAGCCTCAGCTCGACTCAGTCCACTTGTCGACCCTCTCTAACTCGTCCTGACTCACTGAGTCAACCCATGACTCGACTGGATCACTCACTGACCGATCCAAGGCAATTTTCAAGCTACTCGCCGAGTCTGCTCATCGGAATCGGCGAGTCCATGCCATGCAATCACTCAAACTTGCTTCTAAGGTCAGATCTGTTCCAACAATTCATAGATCTTGCCTTCCTAGACTGATTCACCACGTAAAGCCCCAAACTTGGTGCCCAAACAACATCTATATGACTATATATGAAGGATTATCAACAAATATCACAACTCAAGGTCATAACCTCCATTGCTCTACATAAAGCTTGGTGAATAAGGCTCTCTGGACCTCTATGGATCCAGATCCATGGCCTCATCACTAGCAAGGGACTATTTGGCCAACCAATCAACCCAACAAGGTCACAAGAAACCCTAAAACCAAATATACTTCACAAAACAGAAGATGAGCCGAAATCATACCTCGATATCGAAGATCTAAGCTTCAAATCCACAGAATAGCAGCCTCCTTTGCCTCCTCTTGGCTAGAACCTTCCTCTTCCTTGCTAAACAACACACAAAGGTCAAGAAATGCTTCCTTTCTCTCTCAAATCGCTAAAGCACTCTAGGGTTTCTCTCTATGGACTGTTGGGTACAAATGACGGCCATAAGGCCCTTTAAATAGGTCCCAAACCCGAGAAATTAGGGTTTCATTAAACAGCGTGGACTCACCGAGTCCAAACGAATCCCGCGTCCAGAATCGCGACCCTACTCGGCGAGTCTGAGCTCCAACTCGCCGAGTCCCCTCTCAAAACACCAAAAATCAAAACAATAAAGATATCTGGAAATCCGGGCTGTTATAATTCTCCCCCACTAGAACTAGACTTCGCCCTCGAAGTCTCGCTCTGAAAATAGCTCCGGATGCTGCTCCCGCATCTCACGCTCCGGCTCCCAGGTCATCTCCGATCCCTTCCGGTGTTGCCACTGAACCAACACCAGAGGTACCTCCTTGTTCCTCAGAACCTTGATCTTCCGATCCCTGATGGCCACAGGCCTCTCGGCATAATTCAGGCTCGCATCCACCTGAATATCCTCTAATGGAACCACTGCCGACTCATCGGCTATACACTTCCTCAATTGCGACACGTGAAAAGTGTCGTGGATCTGCCCCAACTCTGCTGGCAACTCCAAACGATAGGCTACCCGGCCTACCCTTGCAATCACACGAAATGGCCCAATATACCGGGGTCCCAACTTGCCCCTCTTCCTGAATCGAATCACTCCTTTCCAAGGAGAGACCTTCAGAAGAACGAAGTCCATAGTGATATGTTCCTACTTCCATTTGGGAACCTCCAATGGCTGCAACTTGCCATGCGGTCTCTGGTGCTCGGCCTTAACCCTGCGGCAGGTCAAGCACCTCTCAACGAACCATGCGACGTCCCTCTTCATACAGGGCCACCAATACTCTTTCCTCAAATCCAAATACATCTTCGTAGCCCCCAGATGGATCGAAAATTTCGACCGATGAGCCTCTTCCATCAAAGTAATACGCGTACCGCCCACAAACAGTACCCAAATCCGACCCTGAAATGTCATAAGCCCTCGTCCGTCCGTAACGAACTCTGAAACCAAACCAACGACCCGCTCTCTCTTCTGCATCTCCGGTCGCATAGCCTCGGCCTGTGCCCCATGAATGGCATCCAATACCGGAGCTATCACGGTCAATCTCAAACATACATCTCGCAGTGGAGTGCTCTCCGCCCTGCAGCTCAACGCATCGGCTACCACATTAGCCTTGCCTGGGTGGTACAGGATCTCACAATCATAATCCTTGACCACATCCAACCATCTCCTCTGACGCATATTTAGGTTGGGCTGATCCATCAAGTACTTCAAACTCTTATGGTCCGTGTATATCGTACATCGAACCCCATACAAGTAGTGACGCCAAATCTTGAGAGCGAACACTACTGCCCCCAACTCTAGATCATGCGTGGGATATCTCGTCTCATGAGGCTTCAGCTGCCTCGATGCATATGCTATCACATGACACCTCTGCATCAACACCGCACCCAGCCCCAAAATCGATGCATCACAATACACCACAAAATCCTCCATCCCTTCCGGGAGAGCTAATACCGGGGCTTCGCACAACCTTTGGCGAAGTGTCTCAAAGGAGGTCTGCTGCTCGGGACCCCATGAGAATGCGACACCCTTCCGGGTCAATCTGGTGAGCGGCACTGCGATCTTGGAGAAATCCTTGATAAATCTCCGATAATACCCTGCCAACCCAAGGAAGCTCCTGATCTCAGATGGTGACTTCGGCACTTCCCAACTCATCACCGCCTTAACCTTGGCCGGATCGACCAGAATCCCTTCCTGGTTAACGAGGTGTCCTAGGAACTGGACCTCCCGTAACCAGAAATCACACTTGGAGAACTTTGCATAAAGCTTCTCCGATCTCAACACCCCAAGGACCTCCCTCAAATGCTCCTCATGCTGCTCTCTAGATCTCGAATACACCAGAATATCATCGATAAATACAATCACCGAACGATCCAGCATCAGCCTGCATACCCTGTTCATGAGATCCATGAACACAGCCGGGGCATTGGTGAGCCCAAAAGGCATCACCACAAACTCATAATGCCCATATCGCGTCCTAAACGCTGTCTTTTGGACATCCTCATCCCGCACTCTCACCTGATGATATCCCGACCTCAAATCGATCTTGGAAAACCAAGATGCTCCCTACAACTGATCGAATAAATCGTCGATCCTCGGTAACGGGTAACGGTTCTTGACCGTCAGCTTATTCAACTCCCGGTAATCAATGCACATCCGGTGTGAACCATCCTTCTTCTTGACGAACAGAATAGGTGCTCCCCATGGCGAGCTGCTCGGCCGAATGAATCCCTTCCCCAACAACTCCTGAAGCTGCGAGGACAACTCTTGCATCTCTGGAGGTGCAAGACGATAAGGCACCTTAGCGATAAGCGCGGCCCCCGGAACCAGATCGATACCAAACTCCACTTGCCTCACAGGAGGTACTCCCGGCAGCTCCTCGGGAAAGACATCTGGAAACTCACGTACCACCGGTACCTCCTCAACTGAACTCGGTCTCTCGGAAGTCGCTCGCGTATCCATCACATACGCCACAAAACCCTTACAGCCCTGCTGTAGACACTGCCTCGCCCTAGCGGCCGAACAAAAGGCTGATCTCGAACGTGTACCCTCGCCGTACACCGAAAGAACTCCCCCACTAGGGTCTCGTATAGTCACCAGCTGACGCTCGCAGTCGATGACTGCGCCGAATCTGCTTAACCAGTCCATGCCCACAATGACACTGACATCACCCATCGCAATAGGAATCAGATCAATCGGAAACTCGACCCCGAAAATCTCTAACACACATCCCCGGAGAACCTCCGTGGCACAAATCACCCTCTCGTCAGCTATAGAAACTCTCAGAGGCCGACTCAACGGCTCACGACTAACGCTGATATGCTGACTAAAGGCCAAAGATACAAAAGACTGACTCGCACCCGAGTCAAATAGCACTAAAGCAGGCACAAAGTTTACAAGGAAAGTACCTACGCATAACATAACATAAGCATAACATCTCAACATCAAAATAAATACATGAATAAAGCATACCTGCCACAACATCGGGCGCAGCGCGGACCTCCTCCGCAGTCAGCTAAAAGGCTCTCCCACGAGCCCTCGGGGCCTCGGCCTTCACCGGTCGAGTCTCAGTAGCCCTGGCAGCAGGTGCAGATCCCTGAAGAAGCTGAGGGCACTCGGCCTTCCGATGGTCGGTCTGGTTGCAATGAAAGCAAACCATAAACCCCTTGGGGCAATCCCTAGCGATGTGCCCCTCCTTGCCACACTTGTAGCAAGCACCAGATCGACATGTCCCCTCGTGACCCTTGCCGCACTTTCTGCAAGTGCGGCCCTTCGGACCTCCTGTCCTCGAATCGGCGGACTTAGTCCGCTTGGCTGCCGGCTGAGATTGAGTCGGCCGCCGGTCCACCCGTTGAGACTCGGCCTCCTCCCTGGCCTGGGTCTCCAATTCGATCTCGCGCTTCCTGGCATTCGCCTGAAGCTCAGCAAAGGTATGATATGTGGAGTTTGACACAAACTCCCGGATATCCCTCCTCAACACACCCAAGTACCGGCTCATCCGAGCCTGCTCTGTGGACACCTGCTCGGGGCAGAACATCGCCCTCTCATGAAACTTTCGCGTGATCACCGTAACCGAATCAGTACCCTGCTTGAGGGTCAAGAACTTCTGAACCAACCGTTCCCTCTCCACCGGGGGAACGTACTCGTCTCTGAACATAAAGGTAAACCTCTCCCACGTCACAGCTGAAATCTCCGCCAAAGTGAAGTTCGCCGTCACGAACTTCCACCAATCCTTCGCTCCCAGACGGAGTTGGTTCAAAGCGAACCGTACCCTCAGATGCTCCGGACATGAACAAGTGTAGAAGCACCCCTTGATATCAGCGATCCACCTCATCGCATCGATCGGATCCTGCGTCCCGTCAAACTCAGGTGGCTTCGTGTTGCTGAACTCCCGAAACAGCAACGAGTCACCTCCCTGTGGCCTGGCAGCGGCCACAGATGCGGTAGCTGCAGCGGCTGCAGCCTCAGTCAATGCGGCGTACCGCTCATCAAAAGTCTCCATCAAGGTGGTCTTAATAGACCCAAACATCTCTGGAATCTCAGCCCGGATCGCTGCAGCCACCTCCTCATGAATCATCTGACGAATCTCCTCGTCACTCACACCGCTCGTACTCGGTCTGTGGCGTGGTCCAACCATGATGTCTCTGAAATACAACATAAAACTATCAGAGACTCTATCGAGTATAATCGTACTCGATAATGCAACCCTACTCAGTCTCCGATATCTAGGGATTCTTACTTGGGTTGCCCACTGACCCGGTGCCTTCGGTAGTATGGGCCCAATACTACCGACCACACCGCATCAGCATTCATCCCAAGTCTTCCTCCCCAAACCCCCGGATCATGAGTACTCTACTTTTGTTATGCACTAACTACCCGCACGCTATCAAAGCATCTCATATCGACAGACTTTCCTAGACTAAGGCATCACAAATCAGGCCACTCTAGTCCTATCATGAATACCTAGTCTTCTAGCATGCATAACAATTCATATCATAACATTTTAAGGTATTTTGGGGATCTTTACCGTTCGGGCGCTGACTGATCGTACACACTACTTCATTCTTTTTTACCACAAAATCATTTATAAAAGTTTATGCCTTTATTTAAAAAGTTTTCCTCAAATCCTCGGTTTGAGTTCAGTTACGCCCGAAGGTGCACCCGAATCCCTCAAACCAAGGCTCTGATACCAATTTGTAACAAACGTAAATTTTCAAACAAAATTTTCATTTCAAAATAAAGTGTTTTCGTCCAAAACAAGGCATAAACATTCCACGTGTCATATCATAATATAAATCATATGAATCCCAAGATCATAAATCATCTATCAGTGTGTACAGATCACGCCGGCGCCTTCCCACGGTCCTCGCTAGTACCTGAAACACATACACAACAACTGTAAGCATAATTGCTTAGTGAGTTCCCCAAAATACAACTTACGCACATATGCCTTTCCAGGCCCTGACCTTCCGGTCCATGTGTCTCAGGGGACTTCCGTCCTTGCTGGGTAAACCTTCCGGTCCTACCCACGCCGACCCTTCGGTCCATATTGTAACGCCTTCCAGCCCATAACATAATGCCTTCCGGCCCACATAAATCATACATAGCACAATATAACAATTAACTTATCACATATAGCACATATGTCTCATATCATATCCGACCTTCCGGTCACACAAGCAAACCCTTCCGGGTACAGTATAGTGAGAAGACTCACCTCGTGAATATTGATACCTAGCAAATCCCGAAGTCACCCGTGCTCGATCCGCCGAGCTACAATCTCCCTATAACATCATACATCTCTTGTTAGCACTTTTATCTTCTAAGTTTGACTATCCCTAAGAAGTCAAACATAGGTCAACTCTGGTCAACGGTCAACGGTCAACTTGACCGGACTCGGCGAGTGCACAAGGGCAACTCGGCGAGTCTAGACGTTTTTGCCAACTCCCTAGGATTCCCTTCTTACACGTCGAGTGCTTCCCCTGACTCGACGAGTTCCACCTGGGAGAGTCGCGGGGCCACCCCGACTCAACTCGCCGAGTCTCAAGAACAACTCGGCGAGCCTCAGCTCGACTCAGTCCACTTGTCGACCCTCTCTAACTCGTCCTGACTCACTGAGTCAACCCATGACTCGACTGGATCACTCACTGACCGATCCAAGGCAATTTTCAAGCTACTCGCCGAGTCTGCTCATCGGAATCGGCGAGTCCATGCCATGCAATCACTCAAACTTGCTTCTAAGGTCAGATCTGTTCCAACAATTCATAGATCTTGCCTTCCTAGACTGATTCACCACGTAAAGCCCCAAACTTGGTGCCCAAACAACATCTATATGACTATATATGAAGGATTATCAACAAATATCACAACTCAAGGTCATAACCTCCATTGCTCTACATAAAGCTTGGTGAATAAGGCTCTTTGGACCTCTATGGATCCAGATCCATGGCCTCATCACTAGCAAGGGACTATTTGGCCAACCAATCAACCCAACAAGGTCACAAGAAACCCTAAAACCAAATATACTTCACAAAACAGAAGATGAGCCGAAATCATACCTCTAGATCGAAGATCTAAGCTTCAAATCCACAGAATAACAGCCTCCTTTGCCTCCTCTTGGCTAGAACCTTCCTCTTCCTTGCTAAACAACACACAAAGGTCAAGAAATGCTTCCTTTCTCTCTCAAATCGCTAAAGCACTCTAGGGTTTCTCTCTATGGACTGTTGGGTACAAATGACGGCCATAAGGCCCTTTAAATAGGTCCCAAACCCGAGAAATTAGGGTTTCATTAAACAGCGCGGACTCGCCGAGTCCAAACGAATCCCACGTCCAGAATTGCGACCCTACTCGGCGAGTCTGAGCTCCAACTCGCCGAGTCCCCTCTCAAAACACCAAAAATCAAAACAATAAAGATACCTGGAAATCCGGGCTGTTACATACACAAACTCTGTATTGATGATATAGCTGCGTTTACCACATACCGAGTGAAACCCACAATCCAATACCAATAACGAATTAACGACGAATTTTAGTATTCAAGATCTAACTTGTTAACAGTTGAAATCTCTTTTTCATTTTTATGCGAGATCTTTATGAACTTGTCTAACACCAAGGCATTTCTTCCCAAAAGGTCCAGTTTTTGTTTTATTTTTAAGATTTCATTTCCCATCCACTTATCAACATATCACTCCTACTTGTTCAACAGACCACATCGATCTCACAAGTATTTCGCCTTACTATCGGTCTTATATCAAGTATCGAGGTTCGGTTGGAGATCAGCCACCTTTTAGAGCCGATAGTTGAAAAGATGCCTTTCGATGTTTATTAACAGACATTCGATCGTAATCTTACGGGGAACCATGCAAGCACTTCGAGTCTCTCTTGACTTTGAAGGAAGAGATTCGTGCCCGGAATCAACTGCTTTCTGTCGGTTTAAGACATCACTCACATCCCATATACATTTGATTTATTTCTTTATCTTTGTCACTCGTGCACGAAAATTTGTTTTAATTTTCCAAAATTCTAATGATTATTTTCAAGAGTACTTTGATTGACTTATGTGTTGAAGCAAGCATAAAATTCAGTTGACGATGCATTATGTGGATAAGAATTTGAACCGATTTAAGAGATACGGATGGAAATAGGCACGTGAATTTGAAACGGCTCCTAGCCACACGCGTGATGACGTCTATCTGGGGAAACCAAGCTGTCAAATCCCGCTTTTTCAGGCGACGGTTTAGAGATCGTGTAATCATAACAGAAGATTTTTTCTCTCACTTGGCAATGTTATATAATGGGTTTCTCACACCCATTGTCCTCTCTCACCTTCTTCACCGTCGCTTGAATAGAACAGACGATTTTGCACTGTTTATCTTCTTTCTTCAACAATGGTGGATTCGTCTTCTCACCATGATCAGTCTTCTTCGTCTTCCCTACTGGTGATCAAAACCAACCAGAACTTAATCATCGAACTCAATCCGTTTGTGTATGACCACTACATGCTCCAGGTGGTTGAGTGCCTTAAGTATTCTTAGGGGTGTTCGTTTGGATGGATCGGTTTGATCCGATCCAATCAAGTGAATCCAAATTGATTTCGGTTTTCAAAATATGGATCCGAATAGTCCAAACCAAAATTCAAAACCGATCCAATTACAATTCGGTTGGATCGGTTTTTATAATTCGGTTTTCAAAAACCGAAACATTTTAAAACGACATATAATTATAATATTTCACAAGCAGCAAAAATAAATTATTTAGTTGTCATTTGAAATTTATAAACAACTAATTAGAAGATATATTATAGTTAAATATTTTATAGGTAGAAAACTTTTGAGAGAAAATGCATATAATGTTTTTTTTATCGGGTGAAATGTTTTGAACTTATTTGAAAAAATAAATTACAAAATTAATAAATAACTATAGATATATATTATAAATAGATAAATAATAAATATTTATTCGGTTTTTTTGGACTATTTGGTTCTTATTTTATAAACCAAAACCAATCCGAAATCCAAAATAATAATTCGGTTTTATTGAAAACCAATCCAAAAATCCGAATATCCGAACCAAATAGTCCAATCCAAAATGTCCAATTGGATAATTCAGTTTTATCCGAATAATGAACAGCCCTAAGTATTCTCCACTGGTTTTGGCGTTATCTCAGATGGAATCTGTTCCGATGTCTTTATTATCGGGGGTTTACTCTAGTGCCTCTTATGACAAGAACAAGGATAGGATCTACTTTCAGATCCTCAATCGCAAGACTTCGCTTTCTAAAGTACGATTATGTTCGTTGCTAGGGCTTGCAGTCGATGCCTTAGTGATCTATCCTGATTTTATTACAACCACTCAACTTTTTGCCATGTTCTATGAGATGGGTTATTCAGAAGTCCTTGTTTCTTTTACAAAGTTTAAAAATTCTTGTCTACCACCCCGATGGAATGGGTTATTGACTCTACTTCACAAAGGTTTAGGTGAAAGAGTAGCATGATCATATGGTTCAAATAAGTGCTTGATGACCATCCTGTATGGTCTTTACAATGGCATCAACTTAGATTACGGGTCATTAATTTGGTCTCAACTGGTGCAAAGTCTCACTTCCTCAACCAAGTACTCAGAAATTTCGTGTGGCCGATTTTGGACGATCGTTACACAAAGAGCCATCACTTCTCTTAACATCCCAGTAATGAAGGATGTCTTGTTATCTTCTATAGCCACTTTTCACACCAAGAAGGTGATTATTGCAGATGCATCCAAATTCACTTATGTTGGCTCCATCCCTGAGACGATGTATCGATGTGTTTCACTCAACAACACAATCATGGAACCTTATCGCGAGATTGCTCCTACTGGCCCACACTAATTAACACCAGAGATGAAGGCAGCTTTGGAAGCCTTGGAAAAACCTTCAAAATGGGGTAAGAAGAAGGAGGAAAAGCCTACTGATACAGTGGAGGGTGTATCTTCCAAACTTGAAAAATCAAAGAAAAGTGATAAAGTGGGATCTAAGAAACGAAAATTAGAGAAAGGAGGATCTTCGGCTCATCCGAAGAAAATTAAGAAGATGGCGAGACGGTGTAAGTTGACTGATGAAGATGAAGAAATTCTGGTTGAGGACTCACAGAGAGGAGACACACCTCCTAGATCTCCAACTCCAACCGAAGAGCTACATGCCAAGGTACCTACTCCACCTGCTTCACCACCGAAAGTCACTGTTCCACTTTTGGTTGCTCCTATTCCTCCATCTCTACCACTGTCTACTGTTCCACAATCGGTTGCTCCCATCACTACCGTTTCTACAACACCTCCACTTTTCACACCAATCTTACCTCCACCTATCAACACTATTCATAATATCACTTCAATACCCATCATTACCTCAACCATCACCGATCCACTGGTGAATGTCAATGTATATGATACAGGGGCATTTACTGGTACTAAACCCCCAGTTACCACAAAACTTGTTTCCCCTACTGCTTCAGATGAATCTAAACCAATTCTTGGAGGAGATGATTTTGAGTACAACTCCACCTATTACAGTCCCTATCGTCTGCCGACTAAAGATGATAATTCTGCTTCTGCCACTAAGGAACAACTTCATAGTGCTCATGAAAAGCTTGACAAGCTGCTTGAGTGTTATCAGCAACCTGTGGATGTCATCATGAAAGCCTGCATGGATACGACCTTGGAGCAATACACTCAGTCTATTGACAAATGATCAGCTGTTGTGGATGATTCTACTTCCCAATGCAAACAGGCTGCTAAGGGTGTTAAAGAGCTGATTGATGATTCTAAAGTCTTCTTAGAGTCTCTTCAGAATCATGCTACTTCCAATGCCACCAAATTCAGTGCTTCGGTTGAAACTCTTACCCAATCGCTTCAAGGAGAACAAGCCAAATTTGCAGCCATTCGCACCGATATTCAAGCTGACAATAAATCCCACATTTCTTCTATTGACTCACGGTTAGCTAAACTTATGGTTGACTTCGCTGTTCAAAGACAATTGAGAGCTGATATTGCTCAACTGAATGCCATTGTGGAGGCTCAGAAAGTCCAACTTGAAAAGGCAGAAAGGGAGCTTGAACAGATGAAGGTTGAACGTGCTATTTTTTAGAGCTGTTCTGCTGATGTTCTGGGTGTGCCCAACAATGTACTTAAAGCTCATGATGTAGTTTTGATGTTGACTATCAGGAATCATCTCACCAACAAACTCCTTCCGACCATTGCTCTTCTCAATGAAATGAAGGGTGTTTTGAAGCCTGTGGTCATTTCGCAACAAGGGGGAGAAAGGAGTGTTAGGTACAAAAGCCCTTTGTTCAACTGATTGTTTTCGTCAAATCGGAACCGAAGGATAATGAAGCTTCAGGTTCCAGTAGAAAAGAAAAGAAGGGTCTGTCTGTTGATGATGGTGATGAAGACCAGGAAACAATAACTGATATTCTCAAAAGAAAGCATAGAGATAAAGAGTTAAATGAAACTCAAAGGATTGTGAGGGAAGAAGAGGAGAAAGAGAAGAAGAGAAACGAAGAGAGTGACGCGCTTGAGTGTAAAAAGGCTCTTTTTCCTGTTTTGACTAAGGAAAAGATGATTAAAGAGGCAATAGAATTCTCGAGTTTTTTCTGGTTGGAACCAGTGGATTCTTTTGACATTGATAACACGAGGGATTCTCAGTTTGATATGCCTATGATGAGGAAGGCGTTTATATTTCATTGTTTTGATTCTACCGCTGAGGTACCTTCGCCTCATCCTCGGACTGATCGGGAGCTTATTGACTTCTATTTGAGGTTCGGTCAACCTCAATACTTGACGTGGAGTACAAAAAAGATCATCATCTGTCAAAGTGTTGAAGCCGACACCTGCAGGGAAGTTTGTCAATCTTCAATTCAGAGTTACTTGAGGTTCAAAGAACTCGGTCTCTATCATTTCCCTTGCAGATCTCCCAAACTTAAATCCTCATGATTGGATTTTGTTGTACAACATTTTGATTACAAATGCGATGGAGGACGAACCGATCATGAATCATTTGAAGAGGATGTTGGGGTCATATATTTATGAAGTGGACAAGATGGATCAGGAGATTGTCACTGTCATGAACAAGAAACCGATTATGAAGCCAACTCCGAAACCGGGAGATGTGAATAAAATGACAATGGGTGAAATTGATCCTACACATCTAATGGTTATGTTTACAAGAGCCGAACATAGCAAATTTTTGTTTGTTCCTGCAGACAAGCATATGTTCTCGACCGACTGCTTGTAGCACATCATCAACATCATACATCAGTGCAAGAAGAACAGTGAGACTGATAAGAAGAACTTCACGAACATGCTTCGGTAGTATATTACGTTTTGTCATACTCTTCTGGCCATCATAACGAATTTGTTCAAGACTGTTAAGAAGTCTTTTGTTTCTCAACCGAACTGAGCTTTTGGTTCCATGGACACAAAGAGGGAGACTGTAAGGTAAAGATGTTGCGTCATGGGCTTATTTTGTATTAACCGGATTGGGCCTGTCCATCCTTGTTTTATTAGGGTTATGTAGTATATATAGATTACATGCATGAATGCATTAGATATGTCGTCGATTCTATTTATTCTAAATATCTTTTGTAGGCCTAAAACACCTCTACAATCGAAGTTCATCATCGAGCTCTTCTGGGGTGTTTTAAGTTTAATCATTAAGCATCGTTTGAGCCATTCTTGTTTCTGTTCTTATTATTTTATTTACTGCTTAGAGTATATCGATCCTACTAAAATTTTAATCCATCAGGGGCAATCACATTGCTCACCTTATCCTTTACGTGGATGACATTGTCTTAACAACCTCCCGTAAAACTTTAAAAATGAGTCTCATCCTTTCTCTAAAATAAGAATTTATACCATGCTCAATTTTTCAAGGTGTTTATTTATTTGATTTATGTTTTAAATATTTATTTTTAGACATTAGAGTTCATGGACTTTCTTCATTTTGGGCCTTAAGGGGGTGTCGTACGCTGGGCGTACCGCCTTATGTACATTGAGCGTACTAGTTGTTTATTGGCGTGGATGCCATGAACGTATGCGTTGCATACTGAAGCGTACGCGCAGCTAGCGTACGTGTCCAAACCCAAAACCCCAAATTTTAGGGTTGAGCACTATATAAAGAACATTATGTCTTAAGGACCAACTTCCCCCTCATCTTTAAGCAGCTCCTACGAAACCCTAATTTGTATATTGTGTGTTCTTGTGCTTGGAAGGCCCCTTGAGTGAATTCTTGGTGTTTTGATCCACTTTTCAAAGGAAGTAAAGGTTAAAGCAAGCTGGTGCTTCAAAGGAGAAGGTATAGATCCAAGTTGGTTGCTTCATTTCAGGCTTTTGTAAGGTATAAACTCTTGAACTTGCCTTATGAATACTTAGATCTCTTGTGTTGAGTTTGTGGACCTTTTTGGTCCCAAGGATGATGCTTTATTATTCAAGGTCGTTTCTTAAGCTTAGGGATGCCACCCATGGTGTTATAAAGTAATAAACCACTTAACTTGCAATATTTACGGGCTCTAGAGGGTTTCATCATCCAAAGATCCGCATGTTTGTCTTCCTGTCTTTTCATATGTGTGTGTGTATATATATGTGTGTGTGTGTGTTTTATGTGTGTGTATGTATGTATGTATGTATGTATGTATGTATATGTGTATGTATGTTTGTACGCACATACACATTCATATACAGATATGTATATACAAACACACATGTATATATAAAATCTTATTTTACAAATTTGTATAACATTAAGCTAGGTTAGAGACCTGTGTATTACACAGGTTTGTAAATTAAAAAATCAAACTATATTGATATAATAAGAAAATTTTAAAATTCAATACTAAAGTATGGTGATATATAGAAAATATTAAAGTTTATAAAACTATAATGGTGAATAGGTATGAAGTATGGCTTTCAATGTAGAACGTTATTGTACTTTAATAAATGAGGCTTTAAAAGTACAATGCTAAAATAGTATAAAATGGAAGTGTAATGTTGAAATTTTATTTATTTATTTCCATATAATGTATAATTGATATTACAAATACATATTTATAAACTTAAGAATAAGAGTATAAAGATAGATTGTGGAAAAAAGATGGGAGGAGAAGCAACTTCGATGCTTGAAATCAAAATTGTGAGTATCTAAAATCATGTGAGTCAAAAGAATAAGAACAATGGTATTTACATAATAAATTGAATATAGAAAAAAATTGATATCAAATTAATTAGGTTCCTAAACATTAAATAGAATGATTATAGGCTATATTAATGGTAAGATATCAATTAAGTGATTTCAATTTCAAAATTAATAGCTAAGTTTCATTTTTTTATGAAGTGTCGGTTGATATGGATTAAACATGGATTATCTGTATTTTAATTTTGAATGAAGCTAAAATTCTCGTTTTCAAAATTAAAAATGAATATATATTTCTTTAGATGATTTATAGAGTACATTAAATGAAAATGTTCATTAGCTATTTTATTTATTTAATGTTAAACCCTGTAAAAAAAGATGTAATAATGAAGTAATTTTTTGAGATTTAAAATCAATTAACTGATTACCGGTATTTTAATTTGGAATAAAGTTAAAATTTCGGTTTTCAAAATTCACAATGAATGTACCTTTTTTTGTTGATTTATCGATGACAGTAAATGAAAATGCTAATTAGATAAATTATTTATTTAAAGTCAAAACCTATAAATAAGGCAGTAAATAATGTAGTAAAATATGATTATATTGACTATAAATATGTATGTTACAATTTAAAAAAAAAAAAACTAATTGGGATTGATTGCGAGGAAAAATACTTCAAAGGTTTCTTACTTATATTTGATTAAATAGATATAGCTTTATCTAAAAAAATAATCAATAAAAGTGTAACACCCCGAGATTCAGGTGCATTTCTTTCATCCTTGTTCTTTATTGAATTGTCATGTTTAGTCCTTGAGTGGAGGATTTGTAGCAAGTGAGTACGCTGGGCGTACCAGAGTGGTACGCTGCGCGTACTCATGCGCTTAATTTGGACGCGGAGTAGCCAAGGTACGCTGGGCGTACCTAGAGTTACGCCGGGCGTACCCGGCCCAGGTGCAAAAACCCTAATCCACATTGTGCACTATTTAAAGGCTGTTATGGCTCATTTCTCAGCCTCCATATCAGTGAGTGAAACCCTAAAAGAGAGCCTCATCGTTGTTAGTGTGTGAGAGTGTTGATTTGAGCTTATTGGTGCTTTAGTGGCTTAGTGAAGAAGAAGGAAGGGAGTTCTTGGAGGCTAAAGCTTGAGGTGCCATTTTGGATCTGAGATCTACAGAGGAAAGGGCTACACTTGGAGGTATAAAGTTCAAAAGTTTCCTCTTCTTTTGGTTGTTGTTGTATGTGTCCTTTTAGGGCTAAAAACCCCAAAGGTGGAGACTTTATGAGTGTAAAGTGCTCCATGGTCCGAGATCTGTCCCTTTTCAGTGTTACTAGTGATTTAGAGCCATAAAGTTCCCATCTTGGATGTTACTTTGGAGTCATGCATGTGTTTTAAGCCTTCTAGAGTTGAAGGTTGGATCATTTTGGGAGTTAGTGACTTGTTCAGCCATGCAAAGGCTTAAAGTCATCAACTTTATGGATTAAGGGGCTTAGATGGGGTCAGATCTAAAATATGGACGTAGGTCTTAACTGTTTAAGACCTCAAGAGCAAAAGGGCTGAAGCAGGGGAGTACGCCGGGCGTAATCCCTAGTACGCGCCGCGTACTGGGTGGCGCTCCCCGATTCTGAGATGCAGCCGGGTAAGCTCAGCGTACACATCTGGTACGCGCAGCGTAACCTGGAAAGTTGACTTTTGGTTGACTTTTAGGGTATGGTCTATTGTGGGGCCTTTGAGCTATGAGAGGGGTAAAATGGTCTTTTACCCTTCTGAGAATGTCATAAGAGAGAATAGTCTAGCCTTTGAGAGTTATATTAAATAGAGTGTTTATTTCATATGATTAGGCGGAGGCTAGGCCAGCGTTTACCGAATCAGAGATTTACCGAGATACCCGAGGTGAGTCTTCTCACTATACTTTACCTAGTGTGGTAATAGAGTTAAGAGAAAGAGTATTATAGAGTTATATGCCAATTTGATTGCATGTTATTATGTGTTGTGATTATTGTGATATGTGATATGCATGATTCAGAGTTATAGAGTTGGGACTTTCGGGTCCCTAGAGTTAGGGCCAGAGGGCCCACAGAGAGTTAGGGCTGGAGGGCCCTACTGAGACACATTGACCAAAGGGTCAACAGAGTTACAGCCTTGAGTGGCTATTATGTGATTAGTGTGGTATTTTGGGGAACTCACTAAGCTTATTCTTACAGTGTTCAATGTTATGTGTTTCAGGTACCAGTGATGACCACGGGAAGGTGCCGGCTTGATTCGTACACAAACACGGGATTGGATGTATTTTGATCTTGGGGGACACTTTGTGAAGCAAAAACATGATGTTATGACATTTTATGAATGAATGGTTTTGTTAAAATGTGTTTTTCAAATGTGAAAAATTGTTTTAAATTTTACGGTGTTACAAAAAGTCACAAAGTATCGTTCACCATGCCTTGTTGTGGATCTTAACGGTCTACTCATATATGTGTGTATCAGGTCCAAAAAATCCTTGCCTTTTTCATAGTTACATATGAATGGTGCTTTTGTCATCCTGAAAAAAAAAGCATGATTCGCATACATGTCAAATGATTCCAAGATATCGTTCGATTGAAGCTTGGTGATATGTTTCTTTTTTATATGGCCAAGACGAAGATGCTACATACATGATTTATCCAAAACATTTTTGGAAGAATCAATGTTTATGATTAGATTATTAGATTTACTAACACAAATAACATTTTCATATGTACCATTGCAAAGGCTAGCTTTAAAGTAAAAATAACCTTTCTTATAAACCAAAATATCACAAATTTCATTATCAAAAGAAAAATGAAAACCATCATTGTACAATGCATAAAAAGAAATAATGTTGCGTGCCATATACGACGAGTAACAACAATTTAATAATCTCAAAGTAACACCACTAATAATCACGAGCTCGTAATCGCGATCCTTATAACAGGTGTGTGTTTGTTTCTTACGATTGGGTTGTGCTCCTTATGCTTCAGCTTCCTACTTTCCTTTACTCCTTGCATATTATAGCAAAAATGAGTACCACATCATGTATCAAGAACCCAAGAATTAGAATTTGATGTAGTATGAAATTCAATCATAAATACACCTGAGGCGTTACACTCCTTGACTTTATTCTTCTTTAGATCCTCCATGTATTTAGGGTGACTACATTTCCAATGTCCATTTGACTGGCAGTAGAAACAAACGCCTCCTTGGTTAACTAGTAAGTGCTATCTCGAAATCGACATTTCTCTTGAGACCTTGATTAGAGTGTCCAACCAAGGTTTTTCACTTACCTTTAGGATGAGAAGCCTTTTTTTCCTTTTAGCCGTACCCTGGCCAATGGTCAATCATTAATATACCCAAAATGTGTACTTTCAACTTTGGTTGACATATAAAATGTCAATAATATATGAACCATGGACCATGATTAGAAATTAAAGATTATGCCCATCAGCCTTTTTACAATGTACAGGTTCCACAAACAATAACAAGAAGAAACCCTAATCACTCTCATTTCATTGTATGCAGCCGAGAGAATTAGAAGAAAAATCATTTAGATTGGGAAAGAGAATTCCAGGAAGGAGTAATGTAATCGATTTTCACAACTATGAATGTCAAATTTGGTAAGTTTTATTACATGTCTAATTTGAAGTTTGTAATAATTAAAAAATAAAAGATATATATAGATGTGCGTATCTTCTAATTTCTCGATCGCTACAACATTGATTACCATAATGATTTTTAATTTGATTTTAAGTGTGAATGGAAACAATATCGTGAAATAAAACTTGTGATGAAATAAATTATGCCCTAACAAAAATACGAAAAATGGATTAAAAGGGGTTGTAGAAAATACAATTCCATTATAATGGAAAATTATGAATTCAAATTTAGATAATATAGAAAGTTTTACAAACACTATTATTTTGTTATTACTGTTGGAATATCATTTTGATGATGAATCGACCTTACAAACCATTATGTTATGCACAACCTGCTTTTTACCATACAAATAACTAATACTTAACATGATATTTTATTACCTTTTTTTCAATATATAAGATGTGACAACCTGTAAATTGTTCTGTCGCTGTAACCCATTCCCGTCGGTAAAACCCGTTTGTCTTTCAATTTTCCCATTAACAATTTGGATTAGGTCATTTAATTTAAGACTTCTATTATGACCTTATAAGTATCCAAACACGTCAGAAACACGTGAAAACACTTTTGATAATTAATTGGATAATTTGTAACGACCCGTCTCCGGTATGATAATTCCTTGGTTTTTATTTTGAAGTTTTATAGGAGGGACTCGGCGAGTTCATAGCCTGACTCGCCGAGTAGGGTCGGGATGTCGAGCACGTGTTAGCTAGCGACTCGGCGAGTCCATATTCTGGACTCGGCGAGTCTGTCCGTCTGGGAGAAACCCTAAATCTCCGGGTTGCCCACTATTTAAGCCACCTTATAGCCCCCAATCTCGCCTCCTTCACCTTCTAAAGTTATGAGAAAACCCTAGTTCGTTCTTGAGTGATCATAGTGATTTTTGTGTGCTATTGTGAAGGATTAAAGAAGGAGAAGAAGAAAGAAGCAAGGAGAAGGGCTGTAGAGCAAAGATTCAAGGGAAAGCAAGAGTTATTTGAGGTATTCTTCAGTTTTCCTTCTCTTTTATGCCTTAAAACCCTCTTCTAGATCTTATTAATGCCTTCTTAAAGCCTTATGTTGATATGGAAGCTCTCTTATGCCGAGATAACCTTAGATCTGTTCATTTAGGAGTTGTAGAGCCCAGATCTATTGCCTTTATGGAGTTATTTTGCATATTAACCCTAGATCTACCCCTTTTAAGCATCTTTTAGCCTTTATTCCCTTGTTCATGAGTTGGTACACGTAAAGTTGGAAACTTTACGTGGTAAATCAGCTTATTGGACTCAGATCTATCATTTGTATGTATTGGATTCGAGCAGAATCGAGTGTAGATTAGTTGCATGGCGGTGACTCGGCGAGTCGGGAAGAACGACTCGGCGAGTCGAGTCGCGAATCCCCGATTTCTTCCTTTTGAGCGATGTCGAGTGGGCCCAGTGAGTTGTGGAGTGGACTCAGCGAGTTTGAGGGTAGACTCAGTAATGGAGGGACTCGGCGAGTTGTTCATACAACTCGGCGAGTCCAAGGCAATCTTCTTAAGCTCAAGAACAACTCGACGAGTTGTTCATATGACTCGGCGAGTCGGATGAAGATTGTCTGAGTTCTTGGATCGAATGAGTACTCGTCGAGTCGATGCCCTACTCGACGAGTAGCAGCGAGTAGGGTCAAGGAGTGAGAATAGGGACTCGGCGAGTTGGCGGCCCAACTCGGCGAGTCAGGTCAACTGTGGGTTGACTTTGACCAAGAATTGGCTTTGACCGAGAGTTGACTTTGACCAAGGGTAAAAGAGTCATTTTACCCAGTGCAGTGTTTAGTATTTGATTGAGTGTGTTTATGGACTTGTAGCCGGGGAGATGCTGGAGCAGCAGCAGTTAGCCCTCAGAGCTATTCACTCAGCATCCAGTTCACGAGGTGAGTTTCCCTTCAGTAGGAACGGGTCTACGGCCACAATGCCGGCCCGTTTAATTATCAGTAGTTCCGGACTTTAGTCTGATGCAGTAGCTAGAGTGCTTGATGTCTTTGTGATTCAAGCATATTTGTGTTATGTGTTCCGGACTTCGGTTCGATGCAGTATGCAGTATATGTGATTATAATAGTTGTTATGTGCTATGCTATGTCATGATCAGTCAGTTCCGGACTTCGGTCCGATGCAGTTAGTTCCGGACTTCGGTTCGATGCAGTCAGTTCCGGATTTCAGTCCGATGCAGTTTGTTCCGGACTTCGGTCCGATGCAGTTAGTTCCGGACTCTGGTCCGATGCAGGGGACAAGGTCCCGGTCAGTTCCGAACTTCGGTCTGATGCAGCTAGTTCCAGACTTCGGTCTGATGCAGTGGGCAAGGCCCAGTATGTGCTTTATATGTATTGTATGGTATGTGGTGATTTGGAGGAGCTCACTAAGCTTCGTGCTTACAGTTTCAGTTTTGGTTTCAGGTACTTCCGCTAGCAGAGGGAAGAGCTCGGGATGATGGCATCGCACACACCACAACTTCAGCTTTTATCCTGGGAGTTGATTTATTTCTTGATTTTTATATGACATGGATATGATACAGTTTTCCGCACAGTGTTTATTATTATTTTGAGATACATCATGTATGGTTTTATGATATGACACTCAGATTATGGTTTTTGGTTATGGTGAAAAACGAAATTTTTGGGTCGTATTTTAGGGTCGTTTCAAGTTTGTATCAGAGCCCTTGTTTGTGGGATTTGGATACACTTCCGGGTGTATCTGAACTCAAACTAAGGGGAAATAAAAAGATTTTTTTTTAAGGGAAAATGTTTTCTAAAAGAATTTTGAAAGCACTTAGGAAGAAAGAAATTTTTAAACAAGATAAGGGTGTGGTGCATGCGATCAGCCGAGCTCAAGTAAGTACTCCCAAATTACCCATACAAGTTATTTGTTCAGTTTCAGTTTCAGTAGAACAGCATGCTAGTATAGAACTAAGGATCTAGGAGGATGCCTTATGTGCCTGCTTTATGTGTTACAGCTTTATGAGTATTGCATGCTAGTATTGAGTAAACAGCAGTAGGATAGCCTGTTTAGGTTATGCCTGATAGTATGAGCTTAGCATTGTATGCTAGTATAGTTTCTCGTTATGAGAATAGTTTTGCCTGAGTATGTTTCCTTTATCTGAATGCTGCTTGCTTCGTGCTTTGTGAGAGTTCTGAGTGATGGGAGTTAGCCATTAGGTGAACACGTGTAACAACCCGTTATTTCCAGGCATTATAAACCGAGTCTTGTAAACCCTTTTGAATGTAATGGGCATTTTATCGATAAATGAATTATTCAAAAGCTCTGATTTGGTATACGCTATGTGGTAGATATCATCTTAAAGGTTCCAAATATATAAAGAACACTAAAATCTGAGTTATGGCGAAGAAGCTATGACCATTCTAAGAATTCTGTCAAAACCGACAACATCGATCAAACGAAAAATGCAAAGTTTCAATACGATAACATTTAGCCTTAGGTATCTAAATGAAAGTCATAGATAACATTAAACCGTGAGCGTACACAAAAAGAATGTCCAAATCTGACTTCGCATGAGGAAGTTATGATTTTTCAAAGAAATTCCTTAAAAACGATTAGTTATAAAATAAATAATAAAAAAATAATTTTGGAATTTGCCAACGGAGTCTAAACGAAAGTTGTAGATCGTAGTCTCACCTACGCGTGGATATAAAGACCATCGAAAACGGAGTTCGTATGAAGAAGATATGGATTTTTGAAGTTTATTAAATAAATTAATTATTTATTTAATTCAAAATTCGGATATTATCCGAAGAGGAGCCAGCGTCCTTCTCCGAAGTACGCGCTGCGTACTCCTGTACGCCCCGCGTAACCGAGAGGATTGGCCTCGGATCGTCCACGTCGCCATATCCGAGGAAGCCGACCCGTCCGACCCGTCCGACCCGTCCGATCCGACGTCCCATCCGACCCGACGTCCCATCCGACCCACCTCCCCAGCAACCCGTCCCATCCGACCCGATAACCCAAGAACCCGTCCCATCCGAACCGAGGCAGTCGAGGCTTCGGTCATGCATGACGTACGCGTACGCAGCGCGTACGAGCGTACGCCCCGCGTACCGAGGCAGACTTGCCTTCCTATAAATAGAATGCGAGGGTTTCCAAAGAAAGTGTTCATTTCTCCTCTCTCTCTCTCAGCATTTCCTCGTTTTCCGTGTCCGTTCAAACCCGAAGCTCTGGTCTTTTTGGCTCAAGTCCCGAAGGCCGATTCCACTCCCGAGATTCCCGAGAATCCCAAGGAAAATCAGTTTCCCGAGACGAAACTCTGCTCGGTTTTCCACCTCACAATCTTCAAACTATCAAGTGAGTTCATATCCCCTTCGAACACTCTTTAAATACATTTTAAATGTTTTATACTCTTTTTGGGGAGGAATACAAGTAAACACATGACAAAATCGTGTGAAACATTAACCTTTTGATATACTTTTCATACTGTTGTTTTAACTATCTTGTGAAGTTGTTATTATACAAAACCCCTCACAACACAGCTTTACCCTCTTTGGGATATAATATGTTTATAAATAGAAATATGTTTTATTTATACGTTTACATACAACCACATCATATCAAGGGTAACATTCTTTACTAAGTCATTTCATGCATTCAAAGAACTTATGATTATGCTTGTCAAACATTGTGAAAGAGGTTAAACTTTGCATACAAACTACTACCTTATTACGGACTTAGTTGAGAATCCATGAGTCGTGTATATCTTCAAACGTTACTTTCTTTATTAGAAAATAATGCTACAAGTCCTGTCTATAACCAGAGTCTCCCGTTCGGAGAACGTGTCAAATGTGTATAGATCTATACGGGAAGTCATGATCCCGCGCCCTGACTGTTAGCTACAGTCCGTCTTTTGGGGTGACAGTTGTCATAACGCTACGACGCCTGAAGAACGTCGCTACAGGCATATTATGTTTAGTATGGTTATAAAACTCATCGGATATACAATTATTATGGTATTATGCTTTTATGAACAAGTAGTCATTAAAACTATTCTTCATTTAATAAAGGCGATTTTCGCATAGCTTTACTATGTAAAACTATGACACGACTTACAAGCACGTCGCTTGCTTGCGATTTTCGGTCTTAAAGGCTGCCAGTTATGTCAGGGAAATAAGGGTTTTTCCTGTATACAAACCAAACAACTAATAGGAAAATAAGGGATTTTCTCGGTACAATTAGTTGCAATTTACATCACGAACATTCATATGCATTGCATACTTTTATAAGAAAATAAGGGTTTTTCTGGAAAACATGCAACCACTTTCGAATGGCATACATCTTCTCAAAACACAACTTATGAACTCACCAACTTAAATGTTGACACTTTTTCTTTGAAATAACTTGTATTCACAGGAAACCGCTAGCCAGGTAGCAACTACTTCTGAAGGCTAACGCACTGACGTTAGTAACATATTTTGGATCACCATTTTATATTTGATTTCTTTTGCAAACATGTAATACCTACAATCATGTAAACTTTTCAAACATATTTATATTATGGTGGTGTGTACTTTCCTTTCTATGAACTGTTATGATACTGAATATGACGTCCTCCGCCCCCGAACGATTCCGCCGTTCTGGTTTGGGGGTGTGACAGATTGGTATCAGAGCTTCGTTTATAGTGAATTAAGTATATCAAAACCATTTTTATACAACTATAAACTCAACTGGGCAAAAACACTCTGAGAAGAGTCATACTTTTGAAATTAAATCTATTTAGTTTTTGTAAGTAAGCATGCATTCATTTAGTAATAAATAACAGTTCCACATCGTACCATATTAGAAGTATTATTAATGAGTTGTGCAGTACAGGTACGCCTTGGGACACGTAATCGGAACTGGGAAGGATATAGCCTGATCAACTATATTTGTCCGAGAGCCGACTAACGTGTGCCGAGGGGTGTCTGCAGTGGACAACAAATTTTAAAAACTTACCAAACCGTTATTAGAATCAAACACAATAATTTAAATACTATAGGAGTAATTGCTATTTAAACTAACTTACATGTTTTGCATGTTCCGACTTTATTCAATTCTTATGACCCTATTTCTCGTACAGTCAAATGGCTGGATTTCACCACCCCAATGACCCCTACTTTCCCAACCAAGGCAACGGAGGATGGATCGAAGATGATCCAGAAGAGGATGAGGAACCCATAGAATTGGGTGATGACTCCGGTACTGACTCAGAACCTGAAGTGATCGATCCACCACCCATTCAACCTCCTGTCCATGTGAGGAACTTCCAAGGACCCACTCCCGTCTGGGGAAGTCACCTACATCATTGGAGCCAACAACAAGGCATACGCCCTCCCTACGGCATGTGTCGGGACTTCTACGATGTCCGCGGTGGCAGTTCGGCTGATCGAGCACTCCCGGTAATGGTTGGTAAGTTAGCCAATCAGTCCTATCAGTCCGGAGTACAAGCAAGCCGACTCCGTGATATCAACGTGGAAGTGCAGGTTCACACTTCCGATATCCGTAGGCTGGACAAGATACAAGATAATGTCCAACTCCAGTCTGAGGCATTTCAGGCACAGATAATTGCAGCCCTAGCCGAGTTAAGGGAGCAACAAGCCGCTTTTGATCGACGCCTAATGGAATCGAAGCAATCAGATGCGGAGTCAAGCTCCAAGCGCAACCTACGTCGCAAGTAGTGCCTGCCAGGATTTCAAATTTTGTTATAAATTAGGACTTCGGATAAGAATTTTCTTTTCGTTAAAACTTTCTGTAATCGGAGACCTTTAGAAAGGTCACAAAGTTTTGTCTAAACTCGGATGTAACACAACTATATGTTATATATATATAGGGCATACCCCCCCCCTTTTCTGGTTTTAAATATGTGTTTCCGTTCAACTCATAAGTGCATCCATTCAAACGTTATTAATAAATCAAGCTCAAAACCCATTGTTGATCAAACCAAATTCTTAATCTATTTAAGGTAGTTAACTCAATACCATTCAACTCACAACCACCAAAACTCATAATATCTCATTTTTCCTTTTGACAGAGCAATGCCTCCTCGTAGATCAGCACGTACCAACGCAACCCCACCACCACCTCCACCACTAACTTATGATCCGGCAATGGTCCAGGCTGCTATCACAGCAGCAGTAGCAGCAGCCCTCTCCCAAATAAACTCCAATGCCAATGGAGGTACAGGAAGCAGCACGAATAATCCCAATAGTGGCACCGGCCAGGGCCATGTTAGAGAGTGTACTTACAAGGAGTTCTCCAACTCGAAGCCAAAGACTTTTAATGGCAGTGGCGGAGTCATTGCACTAATGCAATGGTTCGAAAAGACCGAAACTGTCTTCGAGATCTGCTCGTGCCAAGAAACAAGCAAGGTTAAGTTCGCTGCTTGCACCTTCATAGATCGAGCCCTCACTTGGTGGAAAAGCCATGTGAACTCAGTGACGCTCACTGTCGCTAACGCCATGAGTTGGGAAGAACTGAAGGTACTACTACTGGAAGAATACTGCCCAAGGGGTGAAGTGCAAAAGCTTGAGCAGGAACTCTGGAATTTGAAAATGGTCGGATCTGACCTAGTCGCTTACACAGCTAGGTTCAACGATCTCGCTGCTTTGTGCCCTACCATGGTCAACCCAGAATCAAAGAAGGTCGAAAGGTACACTTGGGGGTTGTCACCCCAGATTCAAGGGCATGTTCTAGCCTCCAACCCTATCACCTACAACAGCGCTAAACGCCTGGCGCAACGACTCATCGATCACGGAGCGAAACAGAGTACCATCACAACAGCCGCAAATCCACCTAGGGAGACTCAGGGACAGAGTAGGCCTTGGAACAAGAGGAGGGGACAAATCCTCCAGGAGAACCCCAAGAAACAACAAGTGATAGCGACCCACGCTATTACCGTACCTACCAACTCTGCCCCCACAAGTTCATACAATGGAAAGCTACCGAAATGTAACCAGTGCAACTTCCACCATCACGGTCTCTGTCATGGCCTTCAATGCACCAGGTGCAATAAGAAGGGTCATACAGCCCGCTATTGCAAGGAGCCAACCCAACAATCCGCCCCCACTGCTAATACCGGAGTAAGCCGCGCTTGCTTTGAGTGCGGGAACACAGGGCACTACCGCAAGGACTGCCCGAAGGCAAACAACAGGAATACCGGCGGAAGAGGCCGAGTTTTCGCAATGGGACAAGATGAAGCCATTGCGGACCCTACTGTTGTTACGGGTACGTTTCTCCTCGATAACTCGTATGCATGCATTTTGTTTGATAGTGGAGCGGAAAGGAGTTTTGTGAGTCACGACTTTAAAAGCATGCTAAAACCAATACCACAATCATTAAGTGAACCGTTCATAGTAGAAATGGCCAACGGGAAAACTGAAGGCACTAAAGAGATATACTTAAACTGCACCCTAACTCTAAACGATAATCCCTTTCAAATCAACCTCATGCCAGTCTCGATTAAGAGTTTCGATGTCATCATTGGCATGGATTGGCTGAGTTCACATCGTGCGGACATTCTATGTTACGATAAGGCCGTTCGCCTTAATCTGCCAACCGGCGAAACCTTCCTTGTCTTGGGCGACAAACCTAGTACCACTCTTAGAATCATCTCAAGTATCCAAGCTCAGAAGCACTTACGAAAGGAGTGTCACGCATTTCTTGCACATGTTGTAGACGTGAAACGCGAAGTCCGGGACATCAAGGATGTGCCCGACGTATGCAATTTTCCCGATGTATTTCCCGAGGACCTTCCAGGGATACCACCCGTAAGGCAAGTCGAATTCAGAATCGACCTGATTCCCGGAGCTACCCCAGTAGCCAAAGCACCCTATCGATTAGCCCCGGCAGAGATGCAGGAGCTATCCAGTCAACTGAATGAACTACTGGGAAAAGGATTCATCAGACCGAGCTTCTCACCATGGGGAGCACCCGTGTTGTTTGTGAAAAAGAAGGATGGATCGTTCAGAATGTGCATCGACTACAGAGAACTCAACAAACTGACGGTCAAGAATCGTTATCCTCTACCGCGCATAGATGATCTATTCGACCAACTGCAAGGGGCGAACTATTTTTCTAAGATTGATCTGAGATCCGGGTATCACCAGTTACGAGTGCTAGAGGAGGATGTGCCGAAGACCGCCTTCCGAACTCGTTACGGACATTACGAGTTCGTGGTGATGCCATTCGGATTGACCAATGCGCCCGCAGTCTTCATGGATCTGATGAATAGAGTATGTCGACCTTACTTGGATCAGTTCGTCATCGTTTTCATTGACGACATCCTGATCTACTCCCGAAGTAAGAAAGAGCATGGCGATCATCTGCGACAAGTTCTAGGGATATTACGAAAAGAGAAACTTTATGCGAAGTTCTCGAAATGTGAATTTTGGATCCGAAGAGTCGAATTCTTAGGACACGTGGTAAGCGAAGAGGGAATCCACGTGGACCCATCCAAAATTAAGGCCATTGAGAACTGGTCAGCACCAAAGACTCCTACAGAAATTCGCCAATTTCTAGGTCTCGCTGGCTACTACCGCAGGTTCATTCAGAACTTCTCACGAATAGCGAAGCCTCTTACAACCCTAACCCAGAAAGGTGTGGCCTTTGACTGGGAAGAGAAACAAGAAAGAGCGTTCCAAACGCTCAAACGAGCCTTGTGCACCGCACCAGTACTATCCCTTCCCGAAGGAATAGAAGACTTCGTAGTTTATTGCGATGCATCAAACCAAGGACTCGGATGTGTTCTGATGCAGCGAGGTAAGGTCATCGCCTACGCCTCGAGACAGTTGAAAACACATGAGGTTAACTACACGACCCACGATCTTGAGCTAGGAGCAGTAGTGTTTGCTCTGAAGATCTGGAGACATTACTTGTATGGAACGAAGAGCACTATCTTTACCGACCACAAGAGCTTACAACACATTTTCGATCAGAAGGAGCTCAACATGAGACAACGGCGATGGGTCGAGCTACTCAGTGATTACGAATGCGATATTCGCTATCATCCGGGAAAAGCAAACGTCGTAGCCGATGCCCTTAGTCGAAAGGAGTACTCAGGCCGGAGAGTGAAGTCATTAGCTATGTCGATCCATTCGCACCTATCAACGCAAGTCAAGGAAGCTCAATTAGAGGCCTTGAAACCCGAAAACGTGGCAGGTGAGGCCCTTAGGGGAATGGACAAGAACTTAGAAATCAAGAGTGACGGAGCACGCTACCTCATGAACCGGATCTGGACACCAAAGTTTGGGGGATTCAGAGAGGTAGTTATGAGCGAGGCACACAGGACCCCATACTCCGTACACCCAGGGTCAGACAAGATGTATCTAGATCTCAAGCAACTCTACTGGTGGCCAAACATGAAAGCGGAGATCGCTACGTATGTGGGCAAGTGTTTAACTTGCGCCAAAATAAAAATAGAACACCAAAAACCCTCAGGCCTACTCCAACAACCTGAAATACCTGAGTGGAAATGGGAGCAGATTTCCATGGACTTCATAACCAAACTGCCCAAAACTCAGAGTGGCCAAGATACTATTTGGGTAATCGTCGACAGATTAACCAAGTCAGCCCATTTCTTACCTATCAAGGAAACCGATAGGATGGAAAAACTATCAAGAACCTACATCCGGGAGATCGTACGACTTCATGGAGTACCAATGTCCATCATCTCAGATAGAGACAGCAGGTTCACTTCCAGATTTTGGCAATCACTGCAAAAATCCATGGGAACAAGGTTGGACATGAGTACGGCATACCACCCTCAGACTGACGGACAGAGTGAGAGGACGATCCAAACCTTGGAAGACATGTTGCGAGCATGTGTAATCGACTTTGGCAAGGCATGGGATATTCACTTGCCTTTGGTCGAGTTCTCTTATAACAATAGTTATCATACTAGTATCAAGACCGCTCCGTTCGAAGCCCTTTACGGCCGTAAGTGCAGATCACCCCTGTGCTGGACGGAAGTGGGCGACACCCAATTGGCAAAAGGTCTAGTCACTAAAAGCACCCTTACTGGTCCAGAGATCATCAGAGAAACTACCGAAAAGATCGTGCAAATACGAGAACGACTGAAGTCCTCAAGGGATAGGCAAAAGAGCTATGCCGACAGGAGACGTAAACCCTTGGAATTCCAGATTGGCGACCGTGTGCTACTGAAGGTCTCACCCTGGAAAGGCGTGATACGCTTTGGGAAGCGCGGAAAGCTAAATCCCAGGTACATTGGACCCTTCGAAATCATTTCGAGAGTTGGTCCAGTGGCCTACAAACTCCAACTTCCAATCGAGCTTAACAAAGTGCATCCAGTATTCCACGTGTCGAACCTGAAAAAGTGTTTATCCGACGAAACACTTGTGATTCCACTCGATGAAATCGCGTTAAACGAAAATCTTAACTTTGTGGAAGAACCTGTCGAGATCATGGATAGGGAAGTCAAAAGGACCAAGCAGAGTCGCATTCCAATAGTAAAAGTCCGATGGAATGCTAAGAGAGGACCCGAATTCACATGGGAACGGGAAGACCAAATGCTACAGAAGTATCCGCATCTCTTCCTCAGCCCCTAAAACTCTTACCTTGTATTAAATTTCGGGACGAAATTCCGTTTAACGGGGGGATGATGTAACAACCCGTTATTTCCAGGCATTATAAACCGAGTCTTGTAAACCCTTTTGAATGTAATGGGCATTTTATCGATAAATGAATTATTCAAAAGCTCTGATTTGGTATACGCTATGTGGTAGATATCATCTTAAAGGTTCCAAATATATAAAGAACACTAAAATCTGAGTTATGGCGAAGAAGCTATGACCATTCTAAGAATTCTGTCAAAACCGACAACATCGATCAAACGAAAATTGCAAAGTTTCAATACGATAACATTTAGCCTTAGGTATCTAAATGAAAGTCATAGATAACATTAAACCGTGAGCGTACACAAAAAGAATGTCCAAATCTGACTTCGCATGAGGAAGTTATGATTTTTCAAAGAAATTCCTTAAAAACGATTAGTTATAAAATAAATAATAAAAAAATAATTTTGGAATTTGCCAACGGAGTCTAAACGAAAGTTGTAGATCGTAGTCTCACCTACGCGTGGATATAAAGACCATCGAAAACGGAGTTCGTATGAAGAAGATATGGATTTTTGAAGTTTATTAAATAAATTAATTATTTATTTAATTCAAAATTCGGATATTATCCGAAGAGGAGCCAGCGTCCTTCTCCGAAGTACGCGCTGCGTACTCCTGTACGCCCCGCGTAACCGAGAGGATTGGCCTCGGATCGTCCACGTCGCCATATCCGAGGAAGCCGACCCGTCCGACCCGTCCGACCCGTCCGACCCGTCCGATCCGACGTCCCATCCGACCCGACGTCCCATCCGACCCACCTCCCCAGCAACCCGTCCCATCCGACCCGATAACCCAAGAACCCGTCCCATCCGAACCGAGGCAGTCGAGGCTTCGGTCATGCATGACGTACGCGTACGCAGCGCGTACGAGCGTACGCCCCGCGTACCGAGGCAGACTTGCCTTCCTATAAATAGAATGCGAGGGTTTCCAAAGAAAGTGTTCATTTCTCCTCTCTCTCTCTCAGCATTTCCTCGTTTTCCGTGTCCGTTCAAACCCGAAGCTCTGGTCTTTTTGGCTCAAGTCCCGAAGGCCGATTCCACTCCCGAGATTCCCGAGAATCCCAAGGAAAATCAGTTTCCCGAGACGAAACTCTGCTCGGTTTTCCACCTCACAATCTTCAAACTATCAAGTGAGTTCATATCCCCTTCGAACACTCTTTAAATACATTTTAAATGTTTTATACTCTTTTTGGGGAGGAATACAAGTAAACACATGACAAAATCGTGTGAAACATTAACCTTTTGATATACTTTTCATACTGTTGTTTTAACTATCTTGTGAAGTTGTTATTATACAAAACCCCTCACAACACAGCTTTACCCTCTTTGGGATATAATATGTTTATAAATAGAAATATGTTTTATTTATACGTTTACATACAACCACATCATATCAAGGGTAACATTCTTTACTAAGTCATTTCATGCATTCAAAGAACTTATGATTATGCTTGTCAAACATTGTGAAAGAGGTTAAACTTTGCATACAAACTACTACCTTATTACGGACTTAGTTGAGAATCCATGAGTCGTGTATATCTTCAAACGTTACTTTCTTTATTAGAAAATAATGCTACAAGTCCTGTCTATAACCAGAGTCTCCCGTTCGGAGAACGTGTCAAATGTGTATAGATCTATACGGGAAGTCATGATCCCGCGCCCTGACTGTTAGCTACAGTCCGTCTTTTGGGGTGACAGTTGTCATAACGCTACGACGCCTGAAGAACGTCGCTACAGGCATATTATGTTTAGTATGGTTATAAAACTCATCGGATATACAATTATTATGGTATTATGCTTTTATGAACAAGTAGTCATTAAAACTATTCTTCATTTAATAAAGGCGATTTTCGCATAGCTTTACTATGTAAAACTATGACACGACTTACAAGCACGTCGCTTGCTTGCGATTTTCGGTCTTAAAGGCTGCCAGTTATGTCAGGGAAATAAGGGTTTTTCCTGTATACAAACCAAACAACTAATAGGAAAATAAGGGATTTTCTCGGTACAATTAGTTGCAATTTACATCACGAACATTCATATGCATTGCATACTTTTATAAGAAAATAAGGGTTTTTCTGGAAAACATGCAACCACTTTCGAATGGCATACATCTTCTCAAAACACAACTTATGAACTCACCAACTTAAATGTTGACACTTTTTCTTTGAAATAACTTGTATTCACAGGAAACCGCTAGCCAGGTAGCAACTACTTCTGAAGGCTAACGCACTGACGTTAGTAACATATTTTGGATCACCATTTTATATTTGATTTCTTTTGCAAACATGTAATACCTACAATCATGTAAACTTTTCAAACATATTTATATTATGGTGGTGTGTACTTTCCTTTCTATGAACTGTTATGATACTGAATATGACGTCCTCCGCCCCCGAACGATTCCGCCGTTCTGGTTTGGGGGTGTGACAACACGTCACACCACATGTGATCAAGGTTGAATAATCCCAGAGTGCTGGAACTAGCCCTATTGCGCAGCTCTTGTTTGAGTCCAACCGTTATAGGGACGGGTCTTTTACTTGAAGGATTATCTGATCCTCGTCACATGTGATGGTGTTCAGGTGGTGGCTAACTAGCATTATAAGGAGATCTTCAGCAGCTGAGGACTAGTTGAGTTGAGTCTGAGGTTTCCCTAGGGCAAGCCTAGGATGAGAGTAGCAGAGATCAGTAGTAGTAGAAGTGACTTGGTGGAGTCAAGGCAGTTCTTGAAGAAAGTACGGATAGATGTGGAAGGTAGTATGGGCCCGTACTACTGAAAGCAGAGGATCCGTACTCGAATCAAGAAAGGCTGAGACAAGACCAGGAAGCTAGTTGTAGTATCAATGATTCCTGGAGATATTTTGGTTTTCTGATGTAGTTGTGATATGTTTCAGAATGGTGGTTTTACTTTCGAGACCAGCAGCCGGCAGTGGAGGTGCCGGGGAGGGATCAGGTTCAGGCTCGGGGGGTGAGCGCATCGATGAGCAGACCCAAGAGTTTCTTTCTTCGGAGATTACGCGCATCATTATAGAGCAGACTCCTGTGATCTTCGGTTCGATCAAGGAGGGGATTCTTGAGCTGATGGATGAGAGACTAGGCACCTTCCGTGCCGAGGTGGCGGCCATGATGGGGTCGCGCACCCTTACTTTCAGGGAGTTCAGGGCATGTGGAGCTCCGGACTATCATGGGGCGCGAGACCCCATAGCGAGCACCAGATGGTTGGCAGATGTGGCCAACGCTTTCCGTACTAGCAGATGTCTCGAGGGGGACAAGGTCAGATTGGCGTCCTGTCTTCTGAAGGACAGGGCACGGGATTGGTGGGAGGAGGTCGGACATGCCATTGGGGATGATGCAGCATTGGACGCCATGACCTGGGCTGATTTCTCTACCAGGTTCAGGGAGGAGTTTGAACCGGTCATTGAGGTGCAACAGCTAGCTAGGGAGTTTCAGGACCTCACCCAGACTACAGAGACAGTGGCGGAGATCATCGCCAAGTTCAGGGAGAGGGCTCTTCTCGTTCCTCAGTACGTAGCTGATGAGGAAATGAAGAAGGCCCGTTATCATGAGATGTTGCGGAGCGATATTCGCCAGTTTGTGAGCCGGTCCAGCTGTAAAACGCTGGAAGATATGATTGCTAGGGCTCGGGAGAGGGAGATTGATCTCGAGATGGAGAAGAAGAGGAAACCGGAGGCGGTTTCGGGTTTAGGCGGTTTGGGCAAAAAGCCCATGGTTTCGGATCACAGATCTAGGAGTCAGCAGAGCCACGGTCGATGTGGAAAGTGTGGGAGATTGCACGAGGGAGCGTGCAAGGCAGGGAGTTCCGGCTGCTACAAGTGCGGTCAGATTGGGCATTTGAGTAGGGATTGCACGGCCCCTGCTACTGTCGTCGCAACATCAGATCTGATTTGCTTTCAGTGCAATCAGAGGGGACATAAAAAGTCCCAGTGTCCGAGTTTAGCTGCAGCAGGGAAGGTGGCTGCACCTGCCCCTGCTACCTTGAGGATTACAAATGGCCGTCAGGGTCGAGCCGAGACGCCAGTGGCGAAGAGCAGGGCGTTTCAGATGATAGCAGAGGAGGCGCGGGCGACTCCTGATGTGGTGACGGGTATGTATCTTCCCTTCATCTCTTATTTATTATTATTGATTGAATATTGCTTATGATTGTATGTTTTATTTAGGGTCGTTCTCTGTGAACGACATTTCGGCTTTGGTATTGTTCGATTCGGGGGCTACCCGATCATTTGTATCGCTTGCGCTTAGCAAGAGATTTAGTAGTGCTCCTGGGGAGCTGGATTGTCCATTAGAGGTTGAGATAGCAGATGATAGGACCGTGAGGGTCGGCAGAGTGCATAGAGGGTGTTCTCTTCAGATATTTGATGAGCAGTTTTCAGTGGATCTGGTGCCTATTCCCCTGCGAGGGAATAAGGTTATTGTGGGCATGGATTGGCTAAGCCCCAATGGGGCGGTGATTGATTGTGAGCTTCAGCTAGTGAGGGTTCGCACTCCCAGTGGGGGAGAGTTGGTGATTCAGGGCGAGAGGCCACAGCGAGGACCGACCTTTTGTTCCGCCGCAAGGGCGAGGCGCTATGTTCAGCAGGGTTGCGCCGGTTTTGTAGCTTACGTTTTGGATGCCCGGGAGAAGGGAAAGACGACAGTTGATGATGTTCCTATTGTTCGAGACTACCCGGACGTGTTTCCCGAGGATTTGCCGGGGATACCTCCTGAGAGACAGGTCGAGTTCAGGATCGATCTAATTCCTGGTGCGGCTCCGATAGCCAAAGCACCGTATCGACTAGCTCCCCCTGAGATGCAGGAGTTGTCTACACAGCTGCAGGAGCTGTTAGACAAGGGTTTCATTCGGCCGAGCAGTTCGCCTTGGGGAGCGCCGATCTTGTTTGTGAGGAAGAAGAATGGGCCGCATCGTATGTGTATAGATTATCGGGAGTTGAATAAGGTAACGGTGAAGAACCGTTACCCACTTCCAAGGATAGATGATTTGTTTGATCAGCTTCAGGGAGCGTCTTGGTTCTCCAAGATCGATCTACGCTCCGGTTATCATCAGATGCGGGTTAGAGATGAGGATGTACAGAAGACTGCTTTCAGGACCAGGTATGGTCATTATGAGTTTGTGGTTATGCCATTTGGGCTCACCAATGCTCCAGCCGCGTTCATGGATCTCATGAACCGTGTGTGTAGGCCGATGCTAGATCAGTCAGTGATAGTGTTCATTGATGATATCTTGGTATATTCCAAGACGCGGGAGCAGCACGAGGAGTACCTGCGGGAGGTGCTGGAGGCTTTGAGGAGGGAGAGACTTTTCGCAAAGTTCTCCAAATGTGAGTTCTGGTTGCGCGAGGTGCAGTTCCTTGGTCACCTCGTCAACCAGAAGGGTATTTTGGTAGATCCGGCCAAGATAGAGGCCGTGATGCGATGGGAGGTCCCGAAGTCTCCATCTGAGATTCGGAGCTTCCTAGGGTTGGCAGGGTATTATCGGAGATTCATTCAGGACTTCTCCAAGATAGCAGTGCCGCTCAACCGACTGACCAAGAAGTCAGTGGTATTTCGTTGGGGTCCGGAGCAGCAGACAGCGTTTAAGACCCTCAGGCAGAGGTTGTGCGAGGCTCCGATCCTTACCTTGCCAGAGGGAGTAGAGGACTTTGTAGTCTATTGTGATGCCTCGATCACAGGTATGGGAGCAGTTTTGATGCAGCGAGGCCATGTGATAGCTTATGCCTCGAGATAGTTGAAGCCTCACGAGGCTAATTATCCTACCCATGATTTGGAGCTGGGGGCAGTTGTGTTTGCCCTCAAGATTTGGAGGCATTACCTTTATGGGGTCCGTTGTACTATTTACACGGATCACAAGAGTTTGAGGTACCTTATGGATCAGTCGAGTCTGAACATGAGGCAGAGGAGGTGGTTGGATGTGCTAAAGGATTACGACTGTGAGATCCTTTACCATCCAGGGAAGGCCAACGTGGTGACCGATGCCCTGAGCCGCAAAGTGTCGACGGCCCCTATCAGAGATCTATGCTTGAGGATGACAGTGATCACTCCGTTGTTGGAGCGGATCAAGGAGGCTCAGGTGGAGGGCCTCAAGGAGGAGAGACAGAAGTGTGAGAGGATCGTGGGCCGAGTAGCCTCGTTTGATTATGATAGTCACGATTTGCTGACGCTTCACGGGAGAGTGTGGGTACCGTATTGGGGTGGAGTACGGCAAGTGTTGATGGATGAGGCTCATAAGTCTCGGTTTTCTATCCATCCAGGGGCGACGAAGATGTATCGAGATCTTCGACCTGATTATTGGTGGCCCTGCATGAAGCGGGACGTCGCCTGGTACGTCGAGAGATGCCTGACCTGTCGGAAGGTCAAGGCGGAGCACCAGAGACCTCACGGCAGGATGCAGCCGTTAGACATTCCCGTGTGGAAATGGGAGGACATCACCATGGATTTTGTCACCAAGCTTCCCAGGACCGCACGAGGAGTGGATTCGATATGGGTAGTAGTGGATCGGTTGACGAAGAGTGCCCATTTTATCCCGATCCAGGAGAGTATATCGGCGGAGAAGTTAGCCGATATCTATGTGCGAGAGATTGTGGCACGTCATGGAGTGCCGGTATCGGTGGTGTCAGACCGAGATGTCCGTTTCACATCCAGATTCTGGAAGCGGTTCCACGACGAGATGGGTACTCGTCTCCATTTCAGCACCGCTTTCCACCCTCAGACAGACGGGCAGAGCGAGAGGACGATTCAGACTCTCGAGGACATGCTTAGGGCATGTGTCCTAGATTTCGGTGGCAGTTGGGATACGTATCTTCCGTTAGCGGAATTCTCGTATAACAACAGTTATCATGTGATCATTGACCGACCTCCCTTTGAGATGCTGTATGGGAGGAAGTGTAGGACCCCGATTTGTTGGGGCGAGGTCGGTCAGCGGGTCATTGGGAGCACGGAGGTGGTGCTCAAGACGACTGAGTTGATCCAGCAGGTCCGTAGTAGACTGCAGACTGCTCAAAGTCGGAAGAAGAGCTACGCCGATAGGAGGCGTTCGGACTTGGAGTTCTAGGTGGGGGATATGGTCCTTCTTAAGGTCTCACCTTGGAAGGGTGTCATCAGGTTCCGGAAGAGGGGCAAGCTGGGCCCCAGATTTATTGGTCCTTTCAGGGTTTTGGCCCGGGTGGGTCGGGTTGCTTATCGGTTAGATCTTCCTGAGGAGCTTAGTCAGATCCACAACACTTTCCATGTGTCTCAGTTGAGGAAGTGTTTGGTGGATGAGTCAGCAGTCGTTCCCCTAGAGGATATTCAGGTTGATAGTAGCCTGAATTATATCGAGAGGCCGGTCGCGATTCTGGACCGGAAGACCAAGACCTTGAGGAACAAGGTAATTCAGTTAGTGAAGGTGCAGTGGCAGCACCGGAAGGGATCGGAATGGACGTGGGAGGCTGAGGAGGAGATGAGGGAGCACTACCCAGAGATATTTGCAGATTCAGCCGTAGCAGACTTCGAGGACGAAGTCTGAGATAAGTGGGGGAGAATTGTAACGACCCGTCTCCAGTATGATAATTCCTTGGTTTTTATTTTGAAGTTTTATAGGAGGGACTCGGCGAGTTCATAGCCTGACTCGCCGAGTAGGGTCGGGATGTCGAGCACGTGTTAGCTAGCGACTCGGCGAGTCCATATTCTGGACTCGGCGAGTCTGTCCGTCTGGGAGAAACCCTAAATCCCCGGGTTGCCCACTATTTAAGCCACCTTATAACCCCCAATCTCGCCTCCTTCACCCTCTAAAGCTGTGAGAAAACCCTAGTTCGTTCTTGAGTGATCATAGTGATTTTTGTGTGCTATTGTGAAGGATTAAAGAAGGAGAAGAAGAAAGAAGCAAGGAGAAGGGCTGTAGAGCAGAGATTCAAGGGAAAGCAAGAGTTATTTGAGGTATTCTTCAGTTTTCCTTCTCTTTTATGCCTTAAAACCCTCTTCTAGATCTTATTAATGCCTTCTTAAAGCCTTATGTTGATATGGAAGCTCTCTTATGCCGAGATAACCTTAGATCTGTTCATTTAGGAGTTGTAGAGCCCAGATCTATTGCCTTTATGGAGTTATTTTGCATATTAACCCTAGATCTACCCCTTTTAAGCATCTTTTAGCCTTTATTCCCTTGTTCATGAGTTGGTACACGTAAAGTTGGAAACTTTACGTGGTAAATCAGCTTATTGGACTCAGATCTATCATTTGTATGTATTGGATTCGAGCAGAATCGAGTGTAGATTAGTTGCATGGCGGTGACTCGGCAAGTCGGGAAGAACGACTCGGCGAGTCGAGTCGCGAGTCCCCGATTTCTTCCTTTTGAGCGATGTCGAGTGGGCCCAGTGAGTTGTGGAGTGGACTCAGCGAGTTTGAGGGTAGACTCAGTAATGGAGGGACTCGGCGAGTTGTTCATACAACTCGGCGAGTCCAAGGCAATCTTCTTAAGCTCAAGAACAACTCGACGAGTTGTTCATATGACTCGGCGAGTCGGATGAAGATTGTCTGAGTTCTTGGATCGAATGAGTACTCGTCGAGTCGATGCCCTACTCGACGAGTAGCAGCGAGTAGGGTCAAGGAGTGAGAATAGGGACTCGGCGAGTTGGCGGCCCAACTCGGCGAGTCAGGTCAACTGTGGGTTGACTTTGACCGAGAATTGGCTTTGACCGAGAGTTGACTTTGACCAAGGGTAAAAGAGTCATTTTACCCAGTGCAGTGTTTAGTATTTGATTGAGTGTGTTTATGGACTTGTAGCCAGGGAGATGCCAGAGCAGCAGCAGTTAGCCCTCAGAGCTATTCACTCAGCATCCAGTTCACGAGGTGAGTTTCCCTTCAGTAGGAACGGGTCTACGGCCACAATGCCGGCCCGTTTAATTATCAGTAGTTCCGGACTTTAGTCTGATGCAGTAGCTAGAGTGCTTGATGTCTTTGTGATTCAAGCATATTTGTGTTATGTGTTCCGGACTTCGGTTCGATGCAGTATGCAGTATATGTGATTATAATAGTTGTTATGTGCTATGCTATGTCATGATCAGTCAGTTCCGGACTTCGGTCCGATGCAGTTAGTTCCGGACTTCGGTTCGATGCAGTCAGTTCCGGATTTCGGTCCGATGTAGTTTGTTCTGGACTTCGGTCCGATGCAGTTAGTTCCGGACTCTGGTCCGATGCAGGGGACAAGGTCCGGGTCAGTTCCGAACTTCGGTCCGATGCAGCTAGTTCCAGACTTCGGTCTGATGCAGTGGGCAAGGCCCAGTATGTGCTTTATATGTATTGTATAGTATGTGGTGATTTGGAGGAGCTCACTAAGCTTCGTGCTTACAATTTCAGTTTTGGTTTCAGGTACTTCCGCTAGCAGAGGGAAGAGCTTGGGATGATGGCATCGCACACACCACAGCTTCAGCTTTTATCCTGGGAGTTGATTTATTTCTTGATTTTTATATGACATGGATATGATACAGTTTTCCGCACAGTGTTTATTATTATTTTGAGATACATCATGTATCGTTTTATGATATGACACTCAGATTATGGTTTTTGGTTATGGTGAAAAATGAAATTTTTGGGTCGTATTTTAGGGTCGTTTCATAATTTTTAGTTACGACCACGTCGGGTTACAAACACTTAATCGGGTATGACCAAAAGCCTCGGTAAACGTCAGTATCGGGTAGAATTCCACCGTGTCTCAAAATCGACCCATATATAAAGTTCAAAGAACTTCATTTGAAGCTTTTGCAACCTCTCTCTACTCTCTCTCTACATATCTAAGCTTTTGATCCAAAAATCACCCCTTTCAAGCTCCAATTAGGTATGTATTCCATTCTAGCTCATAGTATAACACCTTTAGCCTTCAAATTCGTGTTTAAATTATGAAAAAGGTCCATAAACATGTGTTTACGGCCCTGGTACACCGTGAATAATTTTAATACTAGCTTGTGAGATTTGTCTTCATTAAACCCTTTAGGTTATCAGTAAATCCTCCCCGGAAGTATAACCAGAGTCTCCTGAAGGGAGAGCGTGGAATTTGTGAATAAATCTATTCGGGACTGACAATCCCACACCTTAACTTCTAGCTACAGTTAGGCGGGCACGCCCGAGGTGACAAAATCTGGATATCGTCAGACGCCTGAAGAACGTCAAGGAGGTCTCGTGTCATATTAGCATGGTTATCCGACTCACAATACGTATTAATATAAGATTTGTTCACGGATTTTATATCTTCCTTTAATCTATAGTTTTATATAATAAAACTACCTACTGTGGTACTGGAGGGTGTTCCCAGGGGTTTTCAATCTAGGGTTTTTCAATATATAGTTTTACGTATTAAACTATCTACTGTTGTACCGAACGGAATTCAGAAGTTTAACTAAACTGTCTTTATAAGAAAATATGGGATTTTCTTGGATAACAAATTTTCAGAAACCAAAGGAAATATGATCTTTTTAGCTAAAACAAACAGCTTATGAACTCACCAGCTTTATGCTGATTTTTAAACTGCTTGTATTCTCAGGTTCTCCTTAGACAGGTATCTCGCGTTCTTTTGCAGAAGACGGAGCGTATGGAAGTGTCGTCTTATTTTTTATTAAACTTATGTAACTACAAAACTTGTGTCACACCCCCAATATAGTAATCCAAGTGCAAACAACCATTGCATTAATAAGAATAAATTTTACATAAGTGTTTAAACATTACATATTCAAACACCAAAGTAGGTACAGTAGAAGAGAAGAGTCGCGGTATGGTACTAGGTAGTCTTCTCAAGAGCTTCGGGAGTGTACCTGTCTACTGGATTCCTGAGAATACAAGTTATTTGAAAAGAGTAGATCAGCATTTAAGTTGGTGAGTTCATAAGTATTTTAGTTTTGTTATGTATACTCTAGGTTCTTTGGAAAAGTTCACTGGTTCCTCCAAAAAATCCTATATTTCCTGAGGCGATAAAATGATAACCTCAATAGTTTCCCTCTATAATTACTTAGTTTATACTAATTATATGTATAACCTAATATCGAACTGACAGTCAAATGGGTGTATCTGCCCTAAGCCCACAACCAAATAAGGAACAGGAAGTAAGGCGGAAGTCACACATTTCATTGTCAATCGGATATTACTTATGTATAACTCTGATGTAATAACTAAGGACTTATAGAATTAACCACTAAAGGTCTTTTATGTTATACTAGTTTACAGAGATTGAATGACTAAGTTCCATTTGATGAGTGGTTTAATTCCATAACCTGTTTCATTTGTAAAAGTGGTTTAATCCCATAACCGTTCCATTTGTAAAAGTGGTTTAGTCCTATAAACCGTTTCCTTTGTATAAGTGGTTAAATCCCATAACCCGTTTCTTTTGAAAGAGTGGTTTAATAACATAAACCATTTCATTTGTAAAAGTATTCTTAGTTATATGCGCTCTATGGTAAAAACCTTAGTATTAATCCTGGAAAATATTATATTATCCATAATACTGCCTTGTGGTTTTAAATGTTCAAAAACAGAAGTACAAGTATATTTAACATACTTGATTTCATGATACGTAGCTTTTACTATAAGTAAACACTACAGAAGGTATATTTGGTCGGGATGTAATTATCTTTTCTTACTATTTTAAGAGAAGTATATTAGTAATTCACTCGTTGTTTTATCCATGTGAGTTCTATTAACCATACAAATATGACTGATATGCCTGCAGCGACGTTCTTCAGGCGTCGGAATGGAATGATATTTGACACCCTAGGCTTGCCGGCCAAACTGTGGCGAACACTAGAGGTGCGAGATTGTCAGTCCCATATAGATCTATACACAAATTCACGCTCTCCCTACAAGAGATTCTGGTTAATAGGTCAGGACTTAAAGTTGTACTTAAATAAGTACACCGTGAAGGGTCTCACAAATTTATTGTTTCAACAAGATTTACGATGTATTATTACCCCGTGATTGTTAACCCTGGTACTCTGTATCGTACCTTTGTTAATGCAAACCCGGTATGATGTATTATTACCCCGTGATTGCTAACTATGGTACTCTGTATTGTACCTTTGTTAATGCAAACCCAGTATGATGTATTATTACCCCATGATTGCTAACCCTGGTACTCTGTATCGTACCTTTGTTAATGCAAACCCGGTATGATGTATCTTTTACTTCTTTAATATGTTATTCGTATATTAAAGGCATTATACATATCCTGGTATAGTTAAATAAGTTTTGGTACTTACCTTGGAATGTGAATCATACTCGTATATTTAGTTTTGAATCATCAATTATACCTATTATAATTTATATGCTCTATCTGGTTAACATGATTTCTCATGGATGAACACCTTTTCTCAGCCTGATACATAGGTAATGATACCAAAACGAGTGACATTTTTATACTAATATATATATATATATATATATATATATATATATATATATATATATATATATAATTAAGAAGGAAACGACCTTCGGACAAATAACACAACCTCAACTCCACATCCAAACAAGGAAAAAGAAATAAGATAATTCATTAGTCCTAAGTCTTTCAAATCTTATTTATATATTTTTACATATATAAACATGATTTTTGGAATTTATAATTTGCAATAGTTTATAACACATTTTTCAAAGAATTTAACGGAGTTTACATGACTTTAAAGATTTAACATGGCTTTAAGTCATTTTGGATGTATTTGGTAATTCTTGAAAGCATACGGAAACTCTTTGTGTGATTATTATCACAAACAGTTATTAACACAATTTAATATTGTGTTAAACTTGTATTCCCCCCTAAAAAGCATTTAGAAACCATTAAAAATGTAAATTATAGGGGTATGAACTCACCTTGATAGGTGGTAATTTGGGCAGCTAGCGTTTCGTTTCCCGGAAAATAGTTTGTTTGACGAAAAACAGGCTTAAATCGGGTAGAGTTTCGACAGGAGAGAGGATGAATTCTCGAGAATTCCAGGGCTTCGGGGCTTGCTTCGGGCTTTAGATGTGATATCGGGGCCTTCGGGGGTCGTGAGAAAGTCGAGGGGGGTGAAAAGGTGAAAAATGGTAAAATTTGGGGTGAAAACCCTCCCAAATCCGAGAAGTCTCGCACCCTTTATATAGGGGTGCGAGGGTGCGGTCCGAAGGGAGACAGCTGGCGAGGGTGAGGAGTCAGCAACCACGCGTCGAATAGGAGGGTGGTACACGAGGCGAGGCTTCGGACATGTCAACTTCTGAGTGGACCGGACTTCGGTCAAATAGGAGAAGGCCACGCATGCGAACGGGGTGTCCGATGCGAAGGTGTAGGCTTCTTATTGGACCGCAGCTGCGGTCCAATCCGATGGTGACACGGCGATTTGCGGTCCAACCCGAAGATGACACGTGGCAGTCTCGCATGCGAGGGTGACGTGGCAGAATAGTGACTATGCGATTTTTCTCGGTTTTTGAGCCAAAAACTTCTAAAATTCATAAGTTTTGCATACAAACTCTGTTTTTGACGTTCTTTATATGCACGCATAGGTAAAATTATAATCTACGACTTTCGTTTAGACTTCGTCGGCTAATTTTGATTTATTTTTAATATTATTATTTTTAACAGACCGGGACAGGAAAATCCGTTAAAAATTCATAACTTCTTCATCCGACGTCCGTTTTCGTCTGTCTTTTTACCGTTGTGCTACGTTTGATGAGACCTTCGATTCTTGTTTAATTTGTGTCGGCTAAATATCGATCGATTTATATTTCGAATTTTTAGCTGTCTACTGCTAAACCGAAACTTCGAATAATCATAACTTCCTCATACGAAGTCAGATTTTGGCGTTGTTTTTATGAACGTTCTTGGTTTAACATATTCTACAACTTTTATTTAGATTGTTAAGGCTAAAAAGCCTTTTATCGAAAATTCGCTTTTTACACTCAACAGTGTTTTGCCGGTTTTAACGTGAATTTTCGATTGGTCATAACTTTTTCATTATAACTCGAATTTCAGCGTTCTTTATATTTTTGAAAACCTTGTTACAATCTATACCACTTGGTTCATCCCAATTATGATTATTAATCAATTTATTTTTGACCAAAATTTGACTGGTGTCACAACTTGTATTACTTTACATTCAAACAAATGTAATGAATCTATGTAATGTAATGTTTGTGTTTACTATGCTTACTATGTACATTGATTGCGATACTTCATGACGTCCTCCGCCTCGGAACGTTTCCGCCATCGGTTTCGGGGTGTGACACAAGAGTATGTGGGCTTTTCAATATTACATTATTTGTTGTATAATGAGTTGAATAAGCTTATAGATAACTTTATAGTGAGGTACATTCATAACCATTTTCAACAAAACCTTTACAATTTTTTTTTAATTGCAAATATAAGTATTTTGGTTTAGTGTTAGTCTATACTATGAATTTTAGGTCCGTCCACGTTTGATTAGGAGTCACCATGATCTTTATTTACTTTTTAAAATATATAAATTTATAAAATTAGTATAGGATTTTTATTAATATGCCATGTGAGTTCATTTGTAACCAGGAACTACTTAATTACTAACCAAATATAACATTATATTTTACCACTTTTAGGGAAAAAAAATATAAAACTATTCACGTTGCTCATAACTAAAATATCTTATATGGTTACAATCATTGTAGTAGAAATGATGTATTGTACCTATTCATTTGATGATTACCTTGATACATTGAAGTTAGAAAGGTTTATCTCATTGGAACATTCATTTATTTTTTTCAAGGCATATAACATCTTTTCTTTTACCGTAGAATCATTTCACAACTCTAATAATACATGAATTTTATTTTCCGAGGAAGTATAAATATATGTCACAAAGCATTATGAAGAATTGAAACCTATTAAGAAACTTTTACATAAACACACACTTGAATTTATCGACTAGTGCCAAGATCAAGGTTATAATTCCATCCCACTCACCGGTTTCCTCCATCTTCCATGATTAGCTTTACAATGAATATGGTAAATAATTTTCTTTTGTATGAGTCCATGACAATCCAAGGATTGTAGTTTCCAAATGACGCCTTTTGTGTATCATTGCTTTTTTAGAAAGTATAATTTCCACTCCATTTTTATGGTTATAATTCTTATTATATATCAAATAAATTCTTGTCATAAGCTTTGGAAAATATATTGTGTTAGATTGCTTGGTACTAAAAGTTCACCGTTGCTCAAAGGTTGAAAACCATACATTAACTAAGTTGTGATAGTTCTGCTAGAAGAAATTTAAATCCCTAAATCATGACTTATGGATGATTTAACCATTTGTGCTTTATCATCATGTTCTTCGTTATTCAAAGTTTGGTCTTAAAAATAGCGTATGTATTTCTAAGATGAAATTTTTTCATGAAATCATGACAAAACAATTTCAAGTATCTATCACAGACATAAATGCGGTGTAGGTTTCAGAATTTTGATACGTATTATGGTTATAATAGCAGCTATTCATCTAGACATAATTTTTTATATATACACATTAAATTATTGTTGCCCCATTTATGGTCAAATTTTAAGAAATTGAAAGATAGCGGTTTCTTTCAATCATGAATACTTGGGTGATACAACAATATAACACCACAATATTAATACATAGAACACCCATAAAAGAAAATACTTTCTAGATCCACATATGTCATATAGTGTATAAGGAAAGTCCTTACCTTTGCTACTAGTACACACATATGTAATAGGGAAATATACAAGCAACCATAAGCTGCAATAAGCTTATTCGGCAATCTAAAATTTTCTACATCATAAAGTCATCATATACGTAACAATAATACGATCATCATATTGTTAAAGAAACATGTGTAGAATAACAATTTATAACTATACATTTGGGTGAACTTACCTTGGGTCACTAGATAATCACACGTTTTAGCTTGCATTTTTGGATCACTATGTAGTGTTGGTAACCCATCTACTTTATATCAGTACCACCAGATCATGAGCGGACCTCTACCCATACGAGATACCCATGGATAACTAGGTAGTCTTACTTGAACACCATTTTCAAGATAAAAATCATAATCACATGTAATACTTTCTTTTATCGTTTTTGATGTAGCTTTCACTGCCACCACTTACTTAAAGTCGATAAGTTCCAATCATCCATAATTTATTACACATGGTCATGATAGGTGGTTTTATAAACGACCATACATCATTCGTTGTGTATGTTCATCCAGATTCTTCTGAAGGTATTTAAACTTAAGATGACACTCGAGATGGAAACAAGTTAAAATCCTTATGCTGTTTCTACTTTCCTGGATTATCCTTGGACCTGCATAGCCCCATGAAGATATCTTCGTCTGCATATTGGAGAAAGGAAAGGTTGGGCCTGGAGTTATGAATGTCAATCCGGTGAAAAAAAAAACATGTCCCTGGACGTGTGAAAGGTTGTCGGTTTATTGGGCTGCAAATTAATGTTTCTTTCCTGCGTTCTATTCCTAAGCAATGCCCACGACCCCAAGATTGGTATCGGTTTGGACAATATCAATAGAAAATGAATGCCCAAAAGATAACAGGCTGCTTCTCTCAAGAGTCAAGACTACAAGCGCTATATATAAGATTTCTGGTCTTTTACCCTAAGCGTGCCAAACATATCTTCTGCCGCCGTCAGATCACGCACCTGACTGTCTGCTGAAACGCTGCTATCCGATTTTTATTTCTATGTTCCATCTCTGCAGCTCTCCATCGTCTTGTCGATTATAGAACGTTTTACCTTCTGTCGTTGATGATTGCTATTTTTATCGCCGGCTCTCCGTATGTTTACACCCAAGCGCCAAAGAAGAGGAACAAATAAATAGCAATTATAAGTTGGAGATTCTTCTGGAAGATCAAATTAAACTCACCGGATAATCAAGGAAAGAAGGTAAATTGTCATTGATATATCTGATTATATAATCATAAGTCATTTTTGGCATTCAGATTGGTAAAGTCTAGACCTGTAGACCTACTCCAAAATTCTTTTTATGTTGGCTTAAATATGTATATGGCAGTTTCAGCCGTCCAAGCAGGCTGTAACCCGCAACAAGGGGAAGGAGAAAATGATTGATTTACCAGCTAAAGGGACCGATATGTGGGAGTCGCCATTGAGATACCATAGTAAGGGGGTTACTATTGCCTCCCCACCAAGACCCGCACCTCAAGTCCATGAAAATGCCATGATTTTCAAATCTAAAGATCAATCATCTACGGATGTGAGGACAGGAATCAAAAAACGAAAGAGGAGAAATAACAGCAAAATATTGTTGTACTTGAACCTTCTTCTTGGAACAGGATCTGTCCACAAGATGTTGACGCTGGAATGCATCTGAATCCAGCAAAAAAGAAGCATTCTGCTTGGTTCAGTTTAACTCCTTCCTGTGATCAGTGAGCTATAAAGATCCCTTTTAAATTTAATCATATAGCTAATAGTATCTTCACTATCTTATCTTTTTTATTTTCTTATCTTTGATTCCGTAGGAACAGAAAGAACACTCTGCAACTTCTAGTGGAACCATACTTACAGATAATGTAAGTACATCGGCCTTTTCAGTATAATGTTGTTTAATGTTCATATAATTCACCAGTTCATTAGGAAATAAATTTTTGACATTGGTCATTGTAACTTGCATGTAGTGATTAAAAACAAATTATTCTAGCATCGAGGGGACTGTAATCCAGATGTGTCTATTCTCATGAAGTATATCGCGTTGCAACTTAAGCATGTTCGCCAACAGGAGGTATCTTGTAATTTTTCTGATTCAATTAATTGCATATAACTTTGGTTCCGTTCATCAAAGAAGCATCGTTCTTTTCTCATGATCTCCACCGAGTGGATTTTAGTTATAGGTTTTTAAACATATATAATTTAGTAAATGTAAACTCCTTTTGAAGTGCTGAGGGGACAAAGTGCATTGAAATATGCAGCTTTCAATGCATCATGCACAAATTGCTATAATGAACAATATTTCATAGGCAGAAGGAAATTGTCCCCATGTAAATTTAAGAACTAAAAAACATGAAACTGTTAGAGTTCTTGTGTGTTGTTCATATAATTCTTGTGTGTTTAAGAACAGTATAATGTTGTTTAATGTTCATATAATTCTTGTGTGTTGTTGCATAAACATTGAACCATGCAACTCTTAACTACATACAATAACTTGATTTTTGTATGCCTAAAAAACTTCAGTTTTCGTTAGAGTTCAGTTGTCCATTAATTGTTCTTTTTCCATGGAGATTCAGCAAATATAGACTTTACTAATAGAACAAGGACGTCACAGTCTCATAGACATGTATTTGTTCTTCTTTTTCATGTTTTTGTATCACAAAAATACTTTCTGTAATGACTTGTATTTTAATAATCTGAACAGGTTGGTATCTTCTTGAATGGAAAACTTCTTGCCCCGGAAATGAAGCTACTTGATGTGGTGAAACAGTGGATGGCTATTATTGATTCAGAGAGGAAAATAACCAAGATTGGAAGTTCTGCGGAGAACTTCTATGTGAAGCTGACTTATGCTTGAAGAGAATAGACAAAAGTATGCATTTATAATAAAATCCGAGAAATCTTTGTTCCATAATTATGCCATTTAACCGATTGACTTTTACAATTTCTTTGTTAATGCTGATCGAATGAATTAATTAGTTGGTTCCATAGTGATTATTAGACTTTTAAAACTAATAATGGTTACATTGTTTTTGAGTAACCAACTAGCAATGATTTTTGAAAATAACTTACACCGGAGTTAAGGCTCATTGACAAGTTCTAAATTTTTAAGATTTGAATTTATAAAAGGTCTGAATTTCTAAGAGTCTAAATTTTGAAGATCTGAATTTTAAAATGTTGTTTAGTTGAAACATCTTAATTGTTGTGCAGAATGATAAAAATGATCATTTCCTTATTTTTTATGTAATATTTTTTATAAAATAACTGACTAAACTTATTAAATAATTATATCAAAGATATAAACACAATAAAAAATCAAAATTAAACATACAATAACTTATTCATAACGTATCATAATCATAAACTTCTCTCCTAAGCATTTGCTAGTAAATTCCACAGCTAGAAAGGACAAAGTCAGATAAATACAAACATACTTTCATTTCAATTGCAATTTGGTTGTAACGAGCCAAAAATATCGCTAAAATTTCATTTTTAAAACACCCAAAAAGATACAACCAAATGTTCCATAACCAACCACAATATAAATATCCTCAACATCAGAGTAAATTCAAATAACAATGAGGATTAAAAATCAAGGGGATGCTGTGCGATCACGACAGACCTTTCCTTTTGGAACCAGAGGAACCTGAAATGTTTTGAACACACAGTTGTAAGCACAAAGTTTAGTGAGTCTATCAAAATACCACATACCATACGTAACCTCGGGTCCTGCCCACATATTTGGCCCCACCAATCATAACAAGCCCCACATAGTATACAAATGGGTCGTACCCAACATACAAATGAACCCATCCAACATACATGCAAGAGTGACAAAGATAGCTAGCATCCTACACAGTATAGTGAGAAGACTCACCTTTCTCACAAAGTCATACAAATCCAGCTCAACCTCACAAAATAGGGGTTACAACCCACCTATCGAATCACACAAGGTCACACCTTAGTCTACACTTTAGAACTAGCAATTTGACCATAAGTCAACGGGGTCAAAAAGTCAACGATCAATGTTCTTAGACGATATATATACATTCTTATTTTTGTATTTGATTTTATCCTTTCAATGTATATCCTTTCCTTATTTACAGGAGTGGTTCTCTATTCATAGTTGATTTTGTATAATGAGAAGAATCAATAGAGAATACCGTTTTTTATGGTATCAGAGCCTTGCCCTAGCCCTAGCCGTCGCTGCCCTCTTCTTCTCCAACATTCGTCTCATAAAACATTGTAGCACCAAGCGAATCTTCTGATTGTTGCATGAAATTATTCCACCCGGCATTCGCTGTCACTAACATTAAGAATGGCGTCCCTCTCATTCTGAATCAAACCGACGATCAATATGCTTCGTGGGTACTATTTCACATCCACACATGTGCTTACAATCTTCTTGATCACATTAATCCGAACACTCTGCGGCCAACATGCATAAACGAAGAAACATGGAATCGTCTTGATGCTATTGTAAAATCATGGATTTACAACACCATATCCATTAAGTTACTCAAATCGATCATGAAACTCAACGCAGCTGCTCGTCAGCTTTAGACCCGTCTTTAGGAAATTTACCAAGACAACAAAACTACCAGGGTTGTTTATCTCAAAGAACAGTTCAATAAAACTCGCCTCTCTGAGTTCTCCAACATGTCGGATTATTGTGCTCGTCTCAACAATCCTTCAGATCAGCTTCCCAATCGTTGTATGAGTAGCTTAGATTTCCCATCTCAAAAAAATATGTGAAGTGATTGACCAAGCGTATTCGACAATGAAATTCAATATCTTTACGCCAAATTACATTTGTAGCTTAAAGTTATTTGTGGTTGAATTTATTTCTATGATAGGCTTGTACAATTTTGACAATCCTTATAAAAAAAATGATCTCTTGCACCATTTGCTTTATTGATTACCTTGATAATTCGAAGTGGGAAATACATATCTTATATGAACCTTCATTCTGTTTCAAGGCCTATAACATCGTTGTGATGGATCGATACTTATCACATAACTCTTGAATAAATGCACTCTAGAATTCATCAATTAGCACCACCACTAAGTCATTAATTTCCTCCAACTCAAAACTTGTGTGTGTATTGGTTAGACAAGTTTAGAATAAACTAGGTGGATATCTACATGTTGCATATAATAAAAGTATGTAGTTACACTTTTGGTAAATATATGCTACTGAAAATAATTATGTTAATGACACTAACAGTAAATTGATAATTCTTATACAAAATTGATACATTAAATTATAACTAATTTGAACGATAAACATGTATTAGAATCATATTAGTTAGTCGCCTGAGGCCGCAACTTGCCTATGAATAAATTACTTATATGTGACAACCCAATATTTCGAGACAATATGATGGATCACAAGTCAAATTTACGTCAAAATTTAACTTTCCTAAAATCTTATTTGGGTTAAATAAAGTAGTAGGAATCGTATCAAGGTTTTTGTACATACAAAGAACCCTAGAATCCGAGTTATAACGAAGAAGTTATGACCAACCGAAGATTCTCGGCAAAATCTGCAACATTGATAGACGTAAAACGCGAAGTTTCAATACAATAATTTTTAGCTTTAGGTATCTAAATGAAAGTTTTAAATATCATTAAACCGTAAACGTACATGAAAAGGATGCCCAAATCTGACCTCATATGAGAAAGTTATGATTTTTCGAAGTTTCAGACATAACAGCAGACAGCTAAAAACTTGAAATCCAGATTCGAACGGCTTTTTGCCAACATGACCTAAACAAGAATCGAAGATCTCATCAATGGTATTACAGCGATAAAAAGTCTGGCGAAAACAGACATCAGATAAAGGAGTTATGGAATTTTAACGGACTTTTCCTGTCCCGACCTATTAAAAATAAATCAAAATTTGCCGACAGAGTCTAAACGAAAGTTGTAGATCGTAGTCTCACCTTCGCGTGGATATAAAGAACGTCGAAAACGAAGTTCGTATGAGGAAGATATGAATTTTTGAAGTTTACTAAATAATTAAAATATAAATTAAATTCAAAATCCGGTATTATCCGAAGGAGGAGTCATCGGACCAATCCAGGTTACGCCCAGCGTACCCTCGTACGCCTAGCGTACTTGGATGCTCGGCCTCAATCCGTCCACGTCACTTCAAAGCTTCATCCGAGGATGTGGTAAGCCATGACGTTGCGTACGCCCAGCGTACCCTCGCTAGTACGCGCCGCGTATGCGAGGCTTTTAGCCCCTATAAATAGAATGCGAGGGTGCCGGCAATTTTTGCTCAATTCTTCTCTTTCTCGCGCCAAAGCTCTGCTTTTAAACCCTTGGAGCCATCCCAAAGTCCCATTTTTCATATCCAAGTTGGGAAGGAAGTTTTACGCTCCCGAGATTCCCGAGAATCCCGAGAAATCCGCTTGCTTGAGTAGAAGTTCTACTCGGTTTTCGTTTCGTTTTCTTCAATCTATCAAGTGAGTTCATACCCCTATAATCCACACTTTTAAATGTTTTATAAATGCTTTTATATGCTTTTAGGGGGGGGGGGGGGGAATACAAGTAAAACACACGATTATTATCGTGTGTTATATAAAGTTTCATTATACGCTTTTTATCAACGGAACCATATGTGATTTATAACTATTATAGGGAAACTTTCGTATGCAAAATATATCACGATAACATCATGTCTTTTGAAATGAGAAATGTTGTTATATATGTATAAATCAAACACTCTGCTTATACTGTATGTATATGTGTCCATCTTAGGCACTACAAAAATTATACTTTTCATAACAAGTGAGCATTTCACTAGGGATTACTATACAAACGAGACACACTTTTAGAAAACTATAATAGGTATAGTTTTACGAGAACATCATGAACTTTTACATACTAGAAATACTATTTCAAGGAGATACATTCATGTACAAGAACAAACGATCATTTTCATAGGTACTTCAAATAGTTTTCACAAACGTTTTTACATGTTAAAACACTTTTAGAAACTGTCTTACAAACTGTAGGTTTCCTTTTTGAATATGTTATAGTTGTGCTTCAAACAAAGGCTTTCTCACACTTAAACTGTCTTGTCAAACGGTTTTCGAATCGATTTATAAACTGACATCAAGTCATAAATTCTTATTTATTAAACTTTTCAAAGGTTTTACAAAACTTCTTTTATGCTTTTCTATTATAAATTGCATGCATCTATATGTATATTTATATAAGAAATGTTTAAAAGACTTAGGAAGGCTATCCACCCTGTTTCCTTTTCCTCGATTTGGATGTGGTCTGGTGGGATATCGGGTACCCGTCTGAAGGTCGTTTAAATATTAGTTATATATCATGTGTACATATATAGTCATAAGTTTCCTCAGTCAGTTCAGTACCTTTGGGTAGCAAAGGCATACTTCAGGTTATACATGTACATGGTTAGTAACTATTATAGGTATAGTTAGGAGATACCACTTACCATTCCAAGTACAGGGAATCACATAAGAGTCAGTTCATTCATGAGTCTATACTAGTACATTACATGTTACATGAATACGTTTACATAGATACGCTTAGATGAGTACGTTTACGTAGATAATATATGATGAGTTACTATTACATATTATATGTGTAGCTACTGTTATATAGTTCTCCTTCTTATCTTTACCTTGTCATACAATCACATCATCGACGAAATAGATTGGACTTTATATCCTAGTACCAAAGGATACTTTGTGGGACTAACCATTCCTATCACCACTGTTAGCTATAGAGGTAAATGAACATCTACGGATGTCTTCGGTTGATACCATTACAGGTATACTTAAGGGATTAACTATTCCTACACCCGGCTGTTAGCAATAGAGGTAAATGCACATCTACGGATGTCTACGGTTGATCCATTTACGGAGAGTTTCCACGCCGTGTGTATCTTAGTACCAAAGGATACAACATAAGTTATTATATTATTACTTTTATAGTTTTATAATAATAGTTAAACAGGGAAAAACCGTCACATTTTCAAGTGATGCGTACTTTCAAAATAGTCAGGTCTTGGTAAAAGACTACTTTCAAAACATTCGGGTCTTGGTAGAAGATTGCTTTTATTACTAGTAGGAAATATGGGATTTTCTAGGGTTTTCATACTTATACTAAATGTTTCATCAAACATTCACCAGTCTTTCATAACAACTTTTCAAAGCAATAACATTAAAATACTTATGAATTCACCAGCTTTATTGCTGATACTCGCTTTCAAAATAACTTTTATTCTCAAGTTACAAATAGACAAGTACCGATGCAAAGTTTAGAGAAGACGGAGCAGTCAAGACTCGTCTTTTATTTTGAGTATTCATTATGTTGTTTTATACTATGAAAGAACACACTTGTAAGTAGAATTATTCTATTAATGCAATGGAGGATGTTGTTGCTTGTTTACTACTTTACATTGTTGTGATACATACATGACGTCCTCCGCCCCAGAACGTTTCCGCCGTTCTCGGTTTTGGGGCGTGACATTGTATTTCTCAATTTACTGTTAGTTTTATCACTTAAGACAAAAAGTTGTTTGTCATTTTGTTTAATTCGATTATGATGACCACTTAGAAAATTAATTATTATTTGTAAGATAATATAATTTTATTTATAACTTTTTGTTATCCTTACCTATTATTAATGGTCATTTATCTACAATACTTATCTGGAGAATTTTTAATTAAAATAATAATACTTTTTTTATATTTTTAGTTAATTTGACATTTCGATTTAGGTTTTTTATATGGGTTAATGACCTAGAAAGGTAACGAATTTTGGTCTTTTTCCACATTTAGGTAATTGTGTTTTTTTTTCGTTCACATTTGACTATTGAACTTGTTTGGCTTGTTCAAAATAGGGTAATATGACCAGTAATTACGGTAATATTACACTATTATGAACATGTCCAACAAGTTTATTGGTCAAATGTGTATGAAAAAACATGGTTACCTAAATATGGACAAAAACCAAAGTTTCTTACCGTTTTGGTAATATTGGACAGGAACCGTCTCAGTGACTGTGCCCTGCGAAATGGGATCAGGCTCCTACAGTCAGTGAACAATTAGGTTAGGCTTGGTCTAACCCAGTACAGTCCTGACTAGTCATGGGCTAGGATATCTTGCAAGGTCTTTAAAGCACATACAACCTAGCCCCTTAAGCGTATACAACTTAACCCTGACTAGCTGAGCCTAAATTGGGTTGGCCTAAGACTTTACCATCTCCTAATACACAAATGTCGGACAACCCAATTTCATGTAACATAAATGGATATTATGATTACTTGCACTTAACATAAAGAACCCAATATTACCAAAATGGGTAAGGAACATTGGTTTTTGTCCATATTTAGGTAACAATGTTTTTTTCGTACAGATTTGACCAGTAAACTTGTTTAACCTGTTCATAATAGGGTAATATTACTGTTAATTACCAATCATATTACCTTATTTTGAACAAGTCAAACAAGTTTAATGGTCAAATGTATACGGAAAAAACATAGTTACCTTAATGTGAGCAAAGACCAAAGTTCGTTACCTTTCTAGTTCATTAACCCTTTTTATATTTAAAAATTTATTTTTAGTAACTATGTAAAAAGAAAAAGAATTTCAATACACTTAAGTTTATTTGATATTTTAATTTAGCTTTTACACTTGAAATATTTAAATTGTTTTTAATTCTTTTTTAAAACCAATAATTCATTTTTTAAGTATATTCGATCTTTTTATTTAAGTATTTTGTTTAATATGTATATTTATATCCATATGTTAATTATATTATGCTAATAGTTCAAAAAACCAACCAATTTTTGTTTAGATTTTATATTTAACTTTATATTTAACAAAAGTAATAATTTAAAAAATATCTTTTAATAATTTTCTCTAATTTATTAAAGTTCACATTTGTATTTTGAAATTGAAATTATATTTAAATTAAGAAATCAATTATATTTGATTAATAACTTTAAAATGTTATCATTAAAAATTACATCCAACTAAAATTATTAAATTAAACATATTAGCTTTGAAATTGGAAAAGTAATATTATAGTTAGAATAATAATTGAGTTTGATGTATTATCTACTATTTTTGTTTTTAACTTCAATCATGATCATGGTTAATTGATATCTAACCATTGTTTGTAAGTTTATACAATATAAGTTTTTCATCGTAAGTTACCACAACGTAATTTTTTGTATTAGTTATTTAAAAACCACTTATTTTGAAAAAATTAAATTATAATAAAAAGTAATTTTTTTATATTTTTTTATTTAATTTGTATTTTCGTTTTACATTTAATATGTAAACATTCTTAAATATTTTGAAAATAATATTTGAAATACTTTCTAAGTTTATTTTAAATTTTGATTTACTTATTGGATTTAAACTGACATGTAAATTAACAAACCAGTGCATGCATTATAATTGTCATTTTAAAATTCTACCAATAATAAAATAATATTTTGCATTGAAAAACATATTTTGAGTTAATAGATTAATTATATTAAGTTTAAAATTGAAAGGTCATTGATGCTTCTAATGCATGATACATTAGTATAGTGCGTATGATTTTTAACTATTTTGCACATCATTGCTTTTGTTTAGTAGGTTGCCTTTTTTTCCCTTTGCATTTTATTTAGTTATAATTCTTTTTATATGTAAGCGAAAATCTTGTCAGAGGCTTTGACATGTATATGTTGTTGGATCTGTTTGTGCTTGGAACACCTTTGCTCATCTAAAAGGAATTCTAGATCTCCAGCATGTGAGTTATGAGCGTTTTGTATTGATTTCTAGGTTTGGGTTCTTGAGTTTGAAAGTCGAACACACATATGGGTTTATGTTTGAAATTTGTTCAGATCTAACACACACACACACACACACACACACACACACTCACGCACAAATCTGAAATCATTTATGATGAACTCGTTTGATCGTGTTCTTGAAGATGTTTAATTTGGGTTTAAGACTTTCTACAGGAAAAACACATAAATCTAAGTTTTTTGGTGTTTTTGGCCGGAGACTCGCCGGAGCCTTCGGAAACCAGCTAAATCTCTGATAGCAGGCCATAAGGATGTTTTTTTTTAACAGTTTAACAAATTTAATGAAAAAATATAGACAAAAAAGAAATCCAATGACTAAACATGTACAAATCTAAAAATATATTAGCCTTTTAAATCATTATACATTTATAAAATTATAACAAAAAATAACTTACTAGCGTACATGACAGCCCTATCTTAGCTTCTATGAAGAGTCAAAGACTAGAAGTCATATGGGCTTTCTGGTCAATTACATTGGGCTCCTTAAGAGAGTATTGGTCTAGGGATCGGTTAGTATTTAACCCTAGTCGTTGACATGAAAACCCTATCCTATCTTTTCCGTCGGATCACACATCTGACTGTCTGCTGAAATCTTGCCATCGCTTTTTTATTTCTGTATATATTCCATCTCTGCCCCCATAGTCTTGTCGATTACCGAAGATTTTGCCTTCTTTTCTGATTATCTGGATCTTCCAGATGGTTGAAGAATCTCAAATTTCGGTTTTTCCTTGCAAATTGTTGGTCTGATTCAGAGGGCCAACCACTTCATGTAGACAAATCGTTTTCCCACAAGAATGTTAAGTCCCTTTTTTCTGTTTATTTCTCCTCTTTGATTTCTTGATTTCTGTCCTCGGTGTTTTATTTTTGGATTTGGTGAATATCATGGCATTTTCATGGACATGAAGTATGACTTTGATGGTGAACTGATATTAATCTTTAATGGCATAGACTCCCACAAATCTTTTCGTTTAACTGGTAACTCATTAATTTTCTCATTCCTCCTTTCTCTTCTTGTTGGTTATTGGACTATTTAAGGAAATTGTCATTGGTATAATTTTGAGATAGTATATATTATTCAGAATACAATGACTAGATCCCTGAATCTAATTATATAATAGCTTCATTCGTCCACACAATCTATAAACACCAACAAGGGGAAGAAGAAAGTTAATGCGTTACCAGCGAAACTCAACGATTTGTGTGAGTCTGTGTCATTGAGATACCATACTAAAGGGATAACTATTCGTTCACCACCAAAGTCCCACAGAAACCAAACATGAGAAATAAACAGAAAAATGTTGTTGAACTTTATTTTCTTGTGGGAAAATGATTTGTCCACAAGATGTGGTTGACTCTGGAATACATTTGAATCCAGCAAAAAAGGAGCATTTTCCTTGGTTCAGTTTAACTCCTTCCTGTGATCATTGTGCTATAAAGCTTCCTTTTAAATTTAATCATATAGCTAATAGTATCTTCACTATCTTATCTTTTCTATTTTCTTATCTTTGAACCTTTCTGTTTGGTTCAGTTTAACTCCTTCCGTGATTATTGATTATTGAGCTATAAAGCTTCCCTTTAAATTTAAATGTATAGCTAGTACTATCTTTACTATCTTATCTTTATATTTTATTGTCTTTGACTCTCTATAGGAACAGAAAGAACACTCTGCAACTACTATAGTGCAACCATACGTAAGTACATCTGCATTTTCGGTATAACGTTGTTTATATAATGTCTGTTCAGTAGGATATAAATTATTGACAATCTTTTTTCTGGTATTTGTAATTGCATATACTGATTAACAAGTTATTCTTACGTGGATAGGAATTTTCATCCATATGTGTCTGTTCTCATGAAGTATATCGTGTTGCAAGTTAAGCATGTTTGCCAACAGGAGGTATGTTCTTTTTTCTAAGATTCAGTTAACTAGATATAACTATTGATTTTGTTCATCAAAGAAGTGTCGTTCTTTTCTCGTGATCTCCACTGAGTTGATTTTAGTTAGAGATTTTTAAACATATATAATGTAGTAAATGTAAACCCCTTTTGAAGTGCTGAGAGGAAAAAATCCATTGAAACATGGAGCTTTCAGTGCATGATGCAGAAATTGGTATACTAAACACTATTGCATAGGCAGACGGATATTGTCCCCATGTAAATTTAATAACTAAAAAGCATTAAACTGTTAAGAGAGTATGTCTTGCTTTTCTTAATTGTTCTTGCATAAACATTAAACCATGCAACACTTAACTACATACAGCAACTTGAGTTTTGGTTGACTAAAAAACTACAGTTTTGGTTAGACTTTGCCAATAGAACAAGTACATCTAGTGGCCATGCGTATGTATTAGTTCTTTGTTTTTTTGATTTTGTTTTACAAAAATATTTCCTTTAATGACTTATATTTTTAATAATCTGAACAGGTTGGTATATTCATGAATGGTAAACTTCTTGCCCCGGAAATGAAGCACCTTGATGTGGTGAAGCAATGGATGGCTATTGTTGGTTCAGAGAGAAAAATAACCAAAGGATGTTCTTCCGAGAACTTCTGTGTGATGCTCACTTTTGCTCGAAGAGAGTAGACAAGCAGTGGACAACTATTTTTGGAATCACCAGGAAAACATCCCAATTGACATTTGATTCTAATGCTTCCTATCAGTCCAATAAACTTCATAAGGGTTTTGAAAAATGCTACATATTTATCTTTATATGATTGATCTTGATCTTTTTTCATGAGATTATTGATTTATCTGGCAATTTCACATTCATCACGGTAAAAAAATAACCATTATTGATGAATGGTCACAATATGTTTTTACAAATTTAGTGATGAATTCGCAAAAACTATATAACGTGCTATAATTACTTTGTTTGAAATCAGCGACAAACTTGATAGAGAATAGCTATGAATTTACCCATGTTGCTCATCATTTGAAATAGTTTTCCATACTCTATAACTAACTGTCACTATATGTCTGTTGTTGATCCATCACGAAGTTTCAGTTAATAGTTCATCGTAAAGTTTCTATTACAAACTCTATCCTGATCTCATATATTTTTATAATTGTGAAGCATAATTGCATGGGATAGGCCTAGGCATATCTCAAGATTTTTGGCTTGTTCAGTCCGCTATTATTGTGTTGCTAAGTGTACTGCAATTGCATAAATGATGAATATGCTATAAATATTATATTTACCGATAAATACGGGGAATAAAGGGGAAGATAATTTTATTGTACAAAACATAACATAAAAATGTCTGGATGTGTATGTATCCATATATACGTATGTATGTATTTATGCATGTATGTATGTATGTATGTAAACTATGTATGGACACACACATTCATATACAAATATGTATATACAAACACACACATGTATATATAAAATCTTATTTTACAAATTTGTACAACATTAAACTAGGTTAGAGACCTGTGTATTACACGGGTTTGTAAATTAAAAAATCAAACTACATTGATATAATAAGAAAATTTTAAAATTTAATACTAAAATATGGTGAAATATAGAAAATATTAAAGTTTATAAAACTATAATGGTGAATAGGTATGAAGTATGGCTTTCAATGTAGAATGTTATTGTACTTTAATAAATGAGACTTTAAAAGTACAATGCTAAAATACTATAAATTGGAAGTATAATGTTGGAATTTTATTTATTTATTTCCATATAATACATAATTGATATTTCAAATACATATTTATAAACATAAGAATAAGAGAATAAAGATGGAATGTTGAAGAAAGATTAGAGGAGAAGCAACTTCGATGCTTGAAATCAAAATCGTGAGTATCAAAAATCATGTGAGTCAAAAGAATAAGAACAATGGTATTTATAGAATAAATTGAATATAAAAAAAAAATTGATATCAAACTAATTTGGATCCTAATCAATAAATAGAATAATTATAGGCTATATTAAAGGTAATATATCAATTAAGTGATTTCAAATTTCAAAATTAATAGCTAAGTTTAATTTTTTTATTGAATTATCGGCTGATATGGATTAAATACGGATTATCTGTATTTTAATTTTGAATGAACCTAAAATTCCCGTTTTCAAAATTAAAAATTAATATATATTTCTTTTGATGATTTATAGAGTACATTAAATGAAAATGTTTGTTAGCTATTTTATTTATTTAATGTCAAACCCTATAAAAAAACGATGTAAATAAGGAAGTAATTTTTTGACATTTAAAATCAATTAATTGATTATCAGTATTTTAATTTGGAATAAAGTTAAAATTTCGGTTTTCAAAATTCAAAATGAATGTACCTTTTTTGCTGACTTATAGATTACATTAAATGGAAATATTAATTATGTAATTTATTTATTTAAAGTCAAAACCTATAAATAAAGAAGTAAATAATGTAGTAAAATATGATTATATCAACTATAAATATGTATGTTACAATTTTTTAAAAAATTAATTTGGATTGATTGTGAGGAATAACACTTCAAAGGTTTCTAGCTTATATTTGATTAAATAGATATAGCTTTATCTACAAAAATAATCAATAAAAATCACAAAGTATCGTTCACCATGCCTTGTTGTGCATCTTAACGGTCTAAGCATATATGTGTGTATAAGATCCAACAAATCTTTGCCTATTTCACAGTTACATATGAATGGTGCTTATGTCATCTTGCAAACAAAGCATGATTCGCATACATGTCAAATGATTCCAAGATATCGTTCGATTGAAGCTTGGTGATATGTTTCTTTTTTATATGGCCAAGACGACGATGCCACATACATGATTTATCTGAAACATTTTCGGAAGAATCAATGTTTATGATTAGATTATTAGATTTACTAACACAAATAACATTTTCATATGTACCATTGCAAAGGCTAGCTTTAAAGTAAAAATAATGATTCTTATAAACCAAAATATCACAATTTTCATTATCAAAAGAGAAACGAAAACCATCCTTGTACAATGCATAAAAAGAAATAATGTTTCGTGCCAAATCAGGCGAGTGACAACAATTTAATAATCTAAAATTAATACCAGTACTAATCACGAGCTCGTAATCCCCAGTCCTTATAACAGGTGCAGTGTGTTTGTTTCTTATGAGTACCACATCATATATCAAGAACCCAAGAATTAGAAGTTGATGTACTATGGAATTCAATCATAAATATACCTGAGGGGCTACACTCCTTGACTTTGTTCTTCATTAGATCCTCCATGTATTTAGGGCGACTACATTTCCAATGTCCATTTGACTGGCAGTAGAAACAAATGCCTACTTTGGGTAACTAGTAAGAGCTATCTCGAAATAGACCTTTCTCTTGAGACCTTGATTGGACTGTCCAACAAAGGTATTTCACTTGCCTTTAGGAGGAGAAACCTTTTTCCTTTTAACAGCACCATGGCCAATGGTCAATCATCAATATACCCAAAATGTGCACTTTCAACTTTGGTTGAAATTAAAATGTCAGGAATATATGAACCATGGACCATAATTAAAAATTAAAGATTAGGTCCGTTAGCCTTTTTGCAATGTACAGGTTCCACAAACAATAACAAGAAGAAACCCTAATCACTCTCATTTCATTGTACGCAACCGAGAGAATTAGAAGAAAAATAATTTAGATTGGGAAAGAGAATTCCAGGAAGGAGTAACGTAATTGATTTTCAGAACTATCAATGTAAAATTTGGTAAGTTCTATTACATGTCTAATTTGAAGTTCGTAACTATTCAAAAATGAAAGATATATATATATATATATATATATATATATATATATATATATATATATATATAAATGTGCGTATCTTCTAGTTTCTTAATCGCTACAACATTGATTACCATAATGATTTTTAATTTGATTTTATGTGTGAATGGAAACAATATCATGAAATAAAACTTGTGATGAAATAATTTATGCCCTAACAAAAATATGAAAAATGAATTAAAAGGGGTTGTAGAAAATACAATTCCATTATAATGGAAAATTAAGAATTCAAATTTACATGATATAGAAAGTTTTACAAACACTATTATTTTGTTAATACTGTTGGAATATCATTTCGATGATGAATCGACCATACAAACCATTATGTTACGCACAACCTGCTTTTTACCATACAAATAACTAATACTTAACATGATATTTTAAGACATTTTTATTTTCAATATATAAGAGCATGTGGGCTTTTCATTAATACATTAATTGTTGTATAATGAGTTGAATAAGCTTATGGATAACTTAATAATGATGTATATACATAACCATTTTAAACAAATCTTTTATGGTTCTTTATTATTATTATTATTATTATTATTATTATTATTATTATTTAAGAACAAATATAAGTATTTTGTTTTAGTGTTAGTCTGTAATATGAATTTTAGGTCCATCCATGTTTGATTAGGAATCACCATGATGTTTAATTACTTTTTAAAATATATAAATTTATAAAATTAGTATAGAATTTTTCTTAATATGCCATGTGAGTTCATTTGTAATCAGGAACTACTTAATTACTAACCAAATATAACATTATATTTTACCACTTTTAGGGCACCAACTTTTATATACCTGAAAATTATAAGGCTTAAATTTGAAATTTCTCATGAAATAGTGCATGAGAACTAACAAATTTAGACCAATATTTTTTCAAAATTATAAGAAACACGATCAGTAACAAAAACAATTTAATCTAGTGCCTCGAATAAATAAAATGAATAATCCCTAAATAATTAACTTATTAAAAAAATAGAATACTTACTCTAGTTTATATCAATAGACATTTTCAACGTGTTATATAGATGGAGAGAATATCTTCATGACTGAGTATAACCTCTAGATCAAACAATTCTTTGAAATGATACATAAATTGTTACAAACGAAGTATGTTAAACCACTCATTAATAGGTCACCTAGTAAAATATAGTATGACATTTTAAGTTACATGTCATAGAGACCCAAGTTCGAATCTAAAGAGATGCTAAGGGATGTCGAGGTGTACGATGTGTGATGCAGTGCTGTCAATGGGCAAGTTTTTTTCTATTCGAGTCATAATTTAGGGATCCACAAAAATATAAAACTATTCACGTTGCTCATAACTAAAATATCTTATATGGTTACAATCATTGTAGTAGAAAGGATGTATTGTACCTATCATTTGATGATTACCTTGATACATTGAAGTTAGAAAGATTTATCTCATTGGAACATTCATTTATTTTTTTCAAGGCATATAACATCTTTTCTTTTACTGTAGAATCATTTCACAACTCTAATAATACATGAATTCTATTTTCCTAGGAAGTATACGTATATGTCATAAAGCATTATGAAGAACTACCTATTAAGGGACTTTTACATAAACACACACTTGAATTCATTGATTAGTGCCACGATCAAGGTTATAATTCCATCCCACTCACCGGGTTCCTACATCTTCCTTGATTAGCTTTACAATGAATATGGAAAATAATTTTCTTTTGTATGAGTCAATGACCATCCAAGGATTCTAGTTTCCAAATGGCGCCTTTTGTTTATCGTTTCTTTTTTAGAAAGTATAATTTCCTCTCCTTTTTTATGTATATAATTCTTATTATATTTCAAATAAATTCTTATCATAAGCTTTGGAAAATATATTGTGTTAGATCGCTTGGTACTAAAAGTTCACCGTTGCTCAAAGGTTGCAAACCATACATTAACTAAGTTGTGATAGTTCTGCTAGAAGAAATTTAAATCCCTAAATCATGACTTATGGATAATTTAACCATTTGTGCTTTATCATCATGTTCTTCGTTATTCAAAGTTTGGTCTTAAAAATAGCGTATGTATTTCTAAGATGAAATTTTTTCATGAAATCATGACAAAACAATTTCAAGTATCTATCACAGACATAAATGCAGTGTAGGTTTTAGAATTTTGATACTTATTATGGTTATAGTAGCGCCTATTCATCTAGACATAATTTTTTATATATACACATTAAATTATTGTTGCCCCATTTATGGTCAAATTTTAAGAAATTGAAAGAGAGCGGTTTCTTTCAATCATGAATCCTTGGGTGATACAATAATGTAACACCACAATATTAATACATAGAACACCCATAAAAGAAAATACTTTCTAGATCCACATATGTCATATAGTGTATAAGCAAAGTCCTTCCCTTTGCTACTGCAACACATATGTAATAGTGAAATATACAAGCAACCATAAGCTGCAATAAGCTTATTCGGCAATCTAAAATTTTTTACATCATAAAGTCATCATATACGTAACAATAATACGATCATCATATTATTAAAGAAACATGTGAAGAATAACAATTTATAACTATATATAATATTGACTTATACATTTGGGCTTGTCCCCACCATTCTTTTGGGTGAGCTTACCTTGGGTCACTAGATAATCACCCGTTTTAGCTTGCATTTTTGGGTCACTATATAGTGTTGGTAACCCATCTACTTTATATCAGTACCACCGGAACATGATGTAATGTCAAGCAGACCTCTACCCATACGAGATACCCATGGATAACTAGGTAGTCCCACGGGAACACCATTTTCAAGATAAAAATCATAATCACCATAAAAATAGTTATGTTACTCACCTTGATATTTCATGGATGGAAAATTCCTAACTCCTTGTATTTATTTGCTTCCAATAGCTGAGAAACTTGTGTTTTACCATCCATGGCTTTCTATTGTCAACATATACCACTTTAAATAGCATCAAACAAGTCTAAGTCATATAAATCCACAAATCTACTTAATATTTATTATATTTTAGTTTAATTTTAGTGTTCTTCACTTCAATTGACACAATAAAACCAAACCATCATACAAGCTCTAATTTTACTATCACCAAAAGTAGATACCAAATCAGCTACTTTGGGATTCATGAATCTAGATATAATTATGGAATAAACAAAAATACTTTTTACCTCTTATTTGATAACCAAACATGTAGTAATATAATCTACTTACTAAATTTCAACATTAAGTACTCTTTCTTCCTGATTGACAAATCCTTTTCTTTTTCCTTAAGTCGAAGGATAGAGAATGAAGAGCGTTTACCATTTTGATCATGGATAAAAGTGACTGATAATTGTTGATGAAAGATTAATCAATTTGATATTTATATAATTTACCCTAATCATTCCCTATAAGTCTCTTTCTAATGTTTAAAATAGAACCAAACGAAGAATGTTGTGAAATAATAATTACCCACCTAATTAAAGCCAAACCATTTTTCACATCTTAGAGTTGCATTTATCGAGATCTTTTTTTTAATGTGTTGCCCAGAGTGATTGGCCAATTGAAACTCTTCAAAAATACAATATGATCGGGCCACATATATTCTCCTTTCAGATGGTGCTCGGCTCACATGTAATACTTTCTTTTATCGTTTTTGATGTAGCTTTCACTGCCACCACTTCATTAAAGTCGATAAGTTCCAATCATCCATAATTTATAACACATGGTAATGATAGGTGGTTTTATAAACGACCATACATCATTCGTTGTGTATGTTCATCCAGATTCTTCTGAAGGTATTTAAACTTAAGATGACACTCGAGATGGAAACAAGTTAAAATCCTTATGCTGTTTCTACTTTCCTGGATTATCCTTGGACCTGCATAGCCCCATGAAGATATCTTCGTCTGCATATTGGAGAAAGGAAAGGTTGGGCCTGGAGTTATGAATGTCAATCCGGTGAAAAAAAAAACATGTCCCTGGACGTGTGAAAGGTTGTAGGTTTATTGGGCTGCAAATTAATGTTTCTTTCCTGCGTTCTATTCCTAAGCAATGCCCACGACCCCAAGATTGGTATCGGTTTGGACAATATCAATAGAAAATGAATGCCCAAAAGATAACAGGCTGCTTCTCTCAAGAGTCAAGACTACAAGCGATATATATAAGATTTCTGGTCATTTACCCTAGGCGTGCCAAACATATCTTCTGCCGCCGTCAGATCACGCACCTGACTGTCTGCTGAAACGCTGCTATCCGATTTTTATTTCTATATTCCATCTCTGCAGCTCTCCATCGTCTTGTCGATTATAGAACGTTTTACCTTCTGTCGTTGATGATTGCTATTTTTATCGCCGGCTCTCCGTATGTTTACACCCAAGCGCCAAAGAAGAGGAACAAATAAATAGCAATTATAAGTTGAAGATTCTTCTGGAAGATCAAATTAAACTCACCGGATAATCAAGGAAAGAAGGTAAATTGTCATTGATATATCTGATTATATAATCATAAGTCATTTTTGGCATTCAGATTGGTAAAGTCTAGACCTGTAGACCTAATCCAAAATTCTTTTTGTTGGCTTAAATATGTATATGCCAGTTTCAGCCGTCCAAGCAGGCTGTAACCAGCAACAAGGGGAAGGAGAAAATGATTGATTTACCAGCTAAAGGGACCGATATGTGGGAGTCGCCATTGAGATACCATAGTAAGGGGGTTACTATCGCCTCCCCACCAAGACCCACACCTCAAGTCCATGAAAATGCCATGATTTTCAAATCTAAAGATCAATCATCTACGGATGTGAGGACAGGAATCAAAAAACGAAAGAGGAGAAATAAGCAGCAAAATATTGTTGTACTTGAACCTTCTTCTTGGAACAGGATCTGTCCACAAGATGTGGTTGACGCTGGAATGCATCTGAATCCAGCAAAAAATAAGCATTCTGCTTGGTTCAGTTTAACTCCTTCCAGTGATCAGTGAGCTATAAAGATCCCTTTTAAATTTAATCATATAGCTAATAGTATCTTCACCATCTTATCTTTTTTATTTTCTTATCTTTGATTCCGTAGGAACAGAAAGAACACTCTGCAACTTCTAGTGGAACCATACGTACAGATAACGTAAGTACATCGGCCTTTTCAGTATAATGTTGTTTAATGTTCATATAATTCACCAGTTCATTAGGAAATAAATTTTTGACATTGGTCATTGTAACTTGCATGTACTGATTAAAAACAAATTATTCTAGCATCGAGGGGAACTGTAATCCAGATGTGTCTATTCTCATGAAGTATATCGCGTTGCAACTTAAGCATGTTCGCCAACAGGAGGTATCTTGTAATTTTTCTGATTCAATTAATTGCATATAACTTTTGTTCCGTTCATCAAAGAAGTATCGTTCTTTTCTCATGATCTCCACCGAGTGGATTTTAGTTATAGGTTTTTAAACATATATAATTTAGTAAATGTAAACTCCTTTTGAAGTGCTGAGGGGACAAAGTGCATTGAAATATGCAGCTTTCAATGCATCATGCACAAATTGCTATAATGAACAATATTTCATAGGCAGAAGGAAATTGTCCCCATGTAAATCTAATAACTAAAAAACATGAAACTGTTAGAGGGTATGTTTTGCGTTTCTTATGTGTTTTTGCATAAACATTGAACCATACAACTCTTAACTACATACAATAACTTGATTTTTGTATGCCTAAAAAACTTCAGTTTTCGTTAGAGTTCAGTTATCCGTTATTTGTTCTTTTTCCATGGAGATTCAACAAATATAGACTTTACTAATAGAACAAGGACGTCATAGTCTCATAGATATGTATTTGTTCTTCTTTTTCATGTTTTTGTATCACAAAAATATTTTCTGTAATGACTTATATTTTAATAATCTGAACAGGTTGGTATCTTCTTGAATGGGAAACTTCTTGCCCCGGAAATGAAGCTACTTGATGTGGTGAAGCAGTGGATGTCTATTGTTGATTCAAAGAGGAAAATAACCAAGATAGGAAGTTCTGCCGAGAACTTCTGTGTGAAGCTGACTTATGCTTGAAGAGAATAGACAAAACCATGCATTTATAACAAAATCCAACAAATGTTTGTTCCTTAATTATGCCATTTAACCGATTGACTTTTACAATTTCTTGGTTAATGTTGATCGAATGAATTAATTAGCTGGTTCCATAGTGATTATTAGACTTTTAAAACTAATAATGGTTACATTGTTTTTGAGTAACCAACTAGTAATGATCTTTGAAAATAGCTTACATCGGAGTTAGGGCTCATTGCCGAATTCTAAATTTTTTAGATATGCATTTATAAAAGGTCTGAATTTCTAAAAGTCTGAATTTTGAAAATCTGAATTTGAAAATGTTGTTTAGTTGAAGCATCTGAATTGTTGTGTAGAATGATAAAAATGAAAATTTCCTTATTTTGTTAAGTATTTTTTTTTTAAAAATAGCTGACTAAAGTTATTAAATAATTATAACAAAGATATAAACACAATACAAAATCAAAATTAAACATATAATAACTTATTCATAACATATCATAATCATAAACTTCTCTCCTAAGCATCTGCTAGTAAATTCCACAACTAGAAAGGACAAAGTCAGATAAATACAAACATACTTTCGTTTCATTTTCAATTTGGTTGTAACGAGCCAAAAATACCGCTAAAATTTCATTTTCAACACACCCAAAAAGATACAACCAAATGTTCCAAAACCAACCACAATATAAATATTCTCAACATCAGAGTAAATCAAAATAACAATGATGAATACAAATCAAGGGGATGTTATGCAATCACGCGGACCCTTCCCTTTGGAACTAGAAGAACCTGAAATGTTTTAACCACACAACTGTAAGCACAAAGTCTTGTGAGTTCATCAAAATACCACATACCATACGTAACATCCATCCTCCCACATATTTGGCCCCACCTATCATAACGAGCTCCGCGTAGCATACAAACGGGTCCTACCCAACATATAAAAGAGCCCGTCCAACATACATTCAAGATTCACAAAGACAGCTAGCACCCTACATGGTATAGTGAGAAGACCCACCTCTGTCCCAAATTCATACAAATCTAAGTTCAACCTCACGAAATAGGTGTTACAACCTACCTATCGAATCACAAAAGGTCACACCTTAGTCTACACTTTAGAACTAGCAATTTGACCAAAAGTCAACAGGGTCTAAAAGTCAATGGTCTATGTTCTTAGACGATATATATACATTCTATATTTTTGTATTTGATTTTATCCTTATAGTGTATATCCTTTCCATATTTATAGGAACGGTCCTCTATTTATAATTGATTTTGTAAAATGAGAAGAATCTATTGAGAATACCATTCTTTATGGTATCAGAGCCTTACCTAGCACTAGTCGTCGCTGCCCTCTTCTTCTCCAACATTCGTCTCCTACAACATTGTAGCACCAGGAGAATCTTCTGATTCTTGGAAGACAACATTCCACCCATCATTCATTGTCACTAACATTAAGAATGGCGTCCCTCTCATTCTAAATCAAACCGACAATCAATATGCTTCGTGGGTACTGTTTCACATCCACACATGTGCTTACAGTCTTCTTAATGACATTGATCCGAACACTCCGCGGCCAGCAGGCATCAATGAAGAAACATGGAATCGTCTTGATGCTATTGTTAAATCATGGATTTACAACACCATATCCATTAATTTACTCCAATCGATCATGAAACCCAACGCAACCACTCGTTATCTTTGGAACCATCTTTAGGAAATTTTCCAAGAAAACAAAACTACCAAGGCTGTTTATCTCGAAGAACAGTTCAACAACACTTGCCTCTCCTTTATCGAAACGAAGATGGTGCTCCAGCTAGTTTCTGGCCTTACAAATGTAGATTTCGACGACGTTGGTAGTCGCAACAATCTTTGAGATCAGCTCCCTAATGTTGGAAACCCTATTTCAAAACGAAGATGGTGCTCCAGCTAGTTTCTGGCCTTACAAATGTAGATTTCAACAACGTTGCCAGTGTCATTCAACAATCGGACTCACTGCCCAGCTTTAATAAAGCTCAATCTCTATTTTTTCTTGAAGAAACAAGAAGGAACAAGCAAGACTCCCATCTACAACATGCAATGATAACTCAGCGACCGGATCAGCCCATCTCCAACATACCGCCGACAACACAACATGGCACTGGATTGGGCATCGTCAGAGCGACGGTCAACGTGGTGGACGATCGTCTCGTGGAAATCAGCGTGGCGACAGAGGATGTGGACGGGGCAGATCCATGACACCCTAATTTCTGTTTTTTCCCAGTTGGTACCCTCAATATCCATGGATTGCCCCGCCTTGCCCATATCCCATAGCAACTCCTCAAGCTAGTATCATGGGTCCTCAAACCAACTCTCGCCTGAAACCTTCTTCACAATCAACTCAATTTGGAGGAGATCGGGCACACCTCACTACTAATCAGGAATCAACTTACAGTAACCCCATTACACCTATTTCTATTAGAAAATTTACTCACGGCAATAATACTTCTTTTGAATTTGACCCCTTCGGTTTTACTGTGAAGGATCTCAACACGAAGAAGATTATAACCAGATGTAACAACTCCGATGAGCTTTATCCTGTCACTCCCACAAATCCCTTCAAGAGTTACCCAACTGCGTTTATCTCCTCAACCACCTGGCCCAACCGTCTCGGTCATCTTGCCGTTTTGCATTTTGATTATGTTACTAGTTCTTTTTTACCTTCTACCAATAATAATAACAGTTAATTGAATGCTTGTTCTTTAGCAAAACCATGTCAATTACCTTTTTATGATTCATTTTCCATTACTTATTCTCTATTTGATTTATTCACACTGACATTTGGACATCACCTTTACGAAGCAAACTTGGCGATAAATACTACCTAGTCCTTCTTCATGATTTTTCACAGTACTTATGGACTTTAGGAATCAATGAAGTGGAACATTCTCGCTACATTACTCACCCCCACCTCATTCCATCCAACCCTCCTCCCTCCAATTCCGATTCCTCCCACACCCCATCCCCTTAGGTTCCAAACCAAAACTCTCCCATAACCTCCACCGCCCTCTCACCCCGCCTTCACCTCACCCCATGCAAACTCGCTTAAAAAGCGAGATCACCAGACCAAAGACTATCTTCTCTCTTCGCACCCAAAACATCTCTCTTGTTCCACGAAATCCAAAAAGATTCTCTCCTTGATAAAAATTGGCTCGATGCTATGACCGCATAATATAATGCTTTATTGAAACAAGAAACATGGGATCTTGTACTACGACGAACGGATGAAAACATAATCTGTTGCCACCGGATTTTTGGCATAAATTTAAGGCTGACGGTACTCTAAAACGCTATAAAGCACGATTAATTGTAAATGGAAAAACTCAAGAGATCGGTATTGACTGCAATGAAACATTCAGTGCTCTTGTCAAACCTGCCACCATACGTACTATTTTCTCCCTTTCTTTGAGTTGAAATTGGGACGTCCATCAATTGGATGTTAAAAATTCCTTCCTACATGTCCACTTGAATGAAACAGCATACACGCACCAACGTCTACGGTTCTCCAGCTCGAATTACCCACACTATGTTTGCAAGCTAAAGAAGTCTCAGCATGGACTTAAGCAAGAGCCTTGGGCTTGGTATCAACGGTTTGCTACATATCTTCTGACTATTGGGTTTGTTTGCAGTAAAAGCGACACTTCCTTATTCATCTACAAAAGGGGCTGTAAGATAAAGATGTTGTGTCATGGGCTTATTTTGTATTAACTGGATTAGGCCTGTCCATCTGTGTTTTATTAGGGTTATGTAGTATATATAGATTGCATGCATGAATGCATTAGATACGTTGTCGATTCTATTTATTCTAAATATCTTTTGTAGCCCTAAAACACCTCTACAGTCGAAGTTCTTCATCTAGCTCTTCTGGGGTGTTTGAGTTTAATCATTAAGCATCGTTTAAGCCATTCTTGTGTCTGTTCTTATTATTTTATTTACTAGTTAGAGTATATCGATCCTACTAAAATTTTAATCTATCAATTAGTATCAGAGCAGGACACTGTGTAACAAATACGCATTCCTTCTATTTGAAGAATACTATAGGGTTTCCGCTTTTATAAATTACATAGGAGCCGTCGTTTTCTTATCGACGGAAACTGGTGTTTCTAAAACCCTATTCTCAAGTTAACATGTCAGACACTAAAAAGCTTTAAGGAAGGCTCAACATGCCTCAATACGACATACAATCTAATCCAATTAACATCTCCAATAGCATTGGATCTACTACAAGAGTACCCATTCTTTACATGCAGGATTATAAAGTATGGGAGAATGACTTTGAAGATTATGTGATTGGATCTGAAGACAATGGGTATTTGATTTGGGAAGCAATCACGCTGGGTCCGTTTGTTCACTCTGGAACGAATACAACGGTGAAAACTCAAAAGGAGTATAACAAACTGATAGCAGATGAGGATAAAATTCCTCAGGATGAGAAGGATAAACTGTTGTGCAATGTCAAGGCGTTGAGAATGATCAGATTCGCTTTACAAGCTAACACCTTTCGGTTGGTGAGTTCATGCACAACAACTAAGGAGATATGGGACAGGTTGAAAGAATTGTATTCAACCGACGAAGATTTAGAGCATTCTATACAAACACTGCTTCTATCTGAGTTCGGTGCGTTTGTTCACTCTGGAACGAATACAACGGTGAAAACTCAAAAGGAGTATAACAAGCTGATTGCAGATGAGGATAAAATTCCTCAGGATGAGAAGGATAAACTGTTGTGCAATGTCAAGGCGTTGAGAATGATCAAATTCGCTTTACAAGCTAACACCTTTCGGTTGGTGAGTTCATGCACAACAGCTCAGGAGATATGGGACAGGTTGAAAGAACTGTATTCAACCGATGAAGATTTAGAGCATTCTATACAAACACTGCTTCTATCTGAGTTCGGTGCGTTTGCAGAAAAACCTAAAGAAACTTTGATTCAGATGTTTGGTCGCTACAATCATCTGCTCAGCAAGATGACAAAGCATGGAATCGAGAGGAAGGGTATTGAACAGAAGGTCACCTTCCTAAACAGTTTAAGACTTGAGTGGATGGCGGTTGTTTCTACTGTGAAAGCACATGAACAGTTCAAAGCTTATTCCATAGCAAAACTTATGGCAATTCTAAAGTCTCATGAAAGCACAGTGTCAAAAGAAACGAAGTTGGTTTCTGGTGTCGACTCACTAGCTCTTGTCTCGAAGAGAAACAATGTGATCGAAGAAAAAGGGAATGATGACATGTCAGAGTGTGATCTTACCAGTGATGAGTATGCAATGATGGTGTCGAATCCGAAGAAGTTTGCTCAGAAGAAATTCCCTGTTCGTAAGAACCGAAACTGGCAAGGAACCTATAGTTTAGAAAAGGTAAAGGAAGAGTCAACGAATACATCTCAGAAGGAGGATGAAAAGAAGAAGACCAAACTAGTGGGTGACACTGGGTATGATTGCAATTAATGTCACGGCAAAAATCACCTTGCTAAGGATTGCATGTTGAAAAAGTAAGCAGATAGAAGAGAAAGTGAAGATGATGAGGCTTATCATATGAGAAAGCTTGAAGAGATTAAGAAGAAGAAAACCAGTGCTATCCCGATGAACGCCTTGATTGTTCTAGAAAAGGTGATTGATGATGAATTTGTCGGAGTTGAAGTGTGGTCCACAAATTCAGAGGATGAAGAGGTGAGAAGGCCAACTCACGGTAGAGCTTTTGTGGCGAGACAAGAGGATGAGAAGATGACTGGAAGATGCCTGATGGTAACGGCTGGATTGTCAACCGAAAGTGAGAAAGAGGAACCAAATTTGCATGAAGATAAATGCTTTGCCGCCAAACCCATCAGTGAGAAGATCAACGACTGCGATCGTTTGATCAAAAAGGTACAATCCCTTCTCGAATCTTTTAAAATTCTAGCAAATGATTATGAAAAGGAATTAAAAGAGCTAAAATTCATATTTAATAATCTAAGTGGTAGTCTCATGCAAACTAGGTTAACAAATTCTAACCTAACCGACCAAATCAGCAGGGTGACAACGAAGAGTGAGGAGAGACGAATATGGATAGAGCTGAAGGAGCAGGAGTTAGTTAGGGCTAGGGATGAAATAATTTATTTGCAACGAGACAATTTAAGATTTTTGAAACAACGTAATGTTTTTTGCTTGATTGCCAAACGTTTGTATACAAATATCACTCAACTGCATTTAGATTGTGAAATAGGGAAGAAAATTCATAAAATGATCTTTCCCTTCCTTGAGTTTAAGGAGGATGAGGTCATTGCTGAATGTGAATCAATCATGTCCTCTGAAGAAACTTCTAGTGCATATAAAATAGGTCTGGACAAAATTGAGACTTTCATTTATTCTAAGGAACATAAATGCATGTTAAACCAACTCTTAGATGAAAACGATAAGTTAAAAATTAAGACCGAGACCTTAAAATATTTTGGCTCATCAAATGCCAAATTGATGACCGAACATAAGATGAATATTAAGAGTACATCTGAGTTTGACAATGAAAGTGAGATGAGTGAGATCTCCGTGGAAGACGTAATCGATTACTCAGAGTTTCTAAAGAGCAAAACCGAGACTGAAAAACCGGTTATATCTTAAAACTCAGTCGAATATGCTCGCTTATCAGATAACAAATCAAAGAAACTCAAAGAAAAGGCGGTGGTCTACCAAAAGGTTCAAACGGTTCCAAACTAGGTCTATGCTGTTAAAGGAGTATCTGAAAGAAAAACAGCAGAACTGAAAATTTTGGTGGATCAGGACAACGCTGGAGGATGTGAAGATTTCTTCTGGTCAGCACCTATCGATAATGCAGACGAAACTGTCGGCTTATCAGAGTAAACCTCATGGAGGGTGAAAGGTAGGTACATTCCAGAACCGATTAACAAACCATCAAGCTTTGCTAAACCAAGCACGAGTGGAACGAAAAAGATACCAGAAGAACCCAAGAAGGAGTTTCATCAAGACGAATCTCAAAAGAAAAATTCAAAACCAAGCTTTAATATCCATAAATCTCAAAAACAACTGGCCGAACAAAAGCGCCAAAGAAATCAAAGGTACATGAAAAATCTGAGTGAGAGAAAACGGTTTTGGAAGTCTCAAAATCCTGACATTGTTCAAACCAAGAAGGATGCTCAAACTGAAAATCAATCAAACAAGGCCACCAGTCAGTTGAACTGAAAAACGAGTTTCAGTTCAAATTCCTATTACTCCAAGAACCAAACCTCCAGTTTTGGTTCCTACAAATCCAAAGTTCGCAGCCATCAACCCAATTTTGATCCTAATCTTAGATCTCAGAGCCGAACCTTCAATCTCGGTTCAAAACTCAAGGACTGAACCTCAGGCCTCAGGTCAAAACCTAAGAATGAAAGCAGAAAATCCTATTTTAATAATCATTCTTGTCAATCCTTGAAAAATGTTAAAGGAAAAGGAAAGTTTGACTCTGAGACAAATAAGACTAATACGAAAAACTCAGCTGAACCTACGGATCAAAAGAAAATTCCTACTAACCAAACACCAAGTAATACACCTCAATTTAAACAAGATAAATGTAAAATAAAGATGTACACCATCAAGCGTAAAGATGAAACCACTCTCGTTAAAAGAATTTATTTGGTTGATCTTGCTGTAGTTATTCCGTTTTCTGTGAAAAACTTACCAGGACCCAAGAAACTTTGGGTTCCTAAATCTGCTTAATTTTGCAGGTGTTGAGTGATGAGCAGTTCGATGACGAATGGTATATTGACAGTGGTTGCTCACATCACATGACAAGAAGGAAGGAAGAACTGAGGGAGTTTCGGTCCCTAAAAGATGGTGGATGTGTGAAGTATGGAAATAACTCGTTTGGAACGATAAAAGGGTACGGTATGATAACTAATGGGGAATTCTCAATACGAAAAGTGGCGTACGTAAAAGGGTTGTAGCATAACCTCATTAGCGTTTCGCAACTATTGGTTGGAAATGGAGTAAAAGTGTCATTTGATGATGAGGGATCAGAAATCATTGAGAAGAACACAAAGAAAGTTTTGTTGAAATCTCAACGCAAGGGAGAGATGTAAACTCTCAATCTCAACCCCATCAAGGGCAAACCTGCAGCATGTCTACTGGCTAAAGCAAAATCTGATGAAAGCTGGTTATGGCATAGACGACTTTCGCATCTAAACTTTAATGACATCAACAAGTTGGTGATGGGTGATCATGTTCGAGGTCTTCCTCCTCTGAAATTCGATAAGGAGCACCTTTGTGCAGCTTGTGAGATGGGCAAGCAGAGCCGAAAGAGTCATCCTACGCGCATCAATACAAAAATCATTGAACCACCTTAACTTATGCATGTTGACTTGTGTGGACCTTCGGCAATCGAAAGCATCGGTGGTAGTAAGTTCATACTTGTTATTGTAGATGATCAACCGACATAACTGCATTAGAGATCTTCCCCGAAACCGGCCAAGTATCAGCTCCAATTTCCAACTTGTTTGAAGAATATACAAGGTTATTTGATGAACCAGAAACGACCATAAATTCGGAGAAGAATGCAATGGACAACAAAGTTGATCATCTGAAGAAAATCATCGATGAAGTTGTACATGCTGCTGAAACCGATCTTCTTAAAGCAGCTAAGGATCAACCCTCAGTTTCTAACACAACAAGTCTACAAGTCTACGGGGAGCATCTGAAATCTCAAGTGGAGGAGGAGCATCCAGCTGCAAATGAAAATCCATCTTCAAACGAGGGGGAGCATCCCACTCTGATTGAGGAAGAAATACCTGAACCCGACACGGGATATGCTTCGACTTTTGAGGGGGAGAATAACAACCCAAATGACGAAGAAGATCAGTCAGAACTCGAAGAAGAGGTCAATGCAGAATTGGATCCAGCTTATGATCCAAATTATCCTCCCCTATTTAAATGGACAAGGGATCACCCCAAAACTCAGATCATTGGTGAATCATCTGAGAAGGTTCTCACATGTTCTCAACTGAAAGCGAAGCAAACTGCATTATTCTCTCAAGTCGAATTTTGCATGTTTAATTTCTTTGTCTCCAAAATCAAACCGAAAACGGTCAATACTGCAGTTGATCATGCCGATTGGGTATAGGCAATGCAAGACGAACTGCATGAGTTCGAAAGAAATCGAGTTTGGAGATTGATTCCAACCCCTAAGGATGCTTCTATGGTAGGATTAAAATGGGTATTCAGGAACAAGATGGATAAAGAAGGCAATGTCATCCGAAATAAGGCTCGGCTAGGAGTGAAAGGATACTGCCAAGAAGACCGGATAGACTATGAAGAGATGTTCGCTCCAGTAGCTAGATTGGAGTCGGTAAGAATATTCCTTGCATATGCAGCTCACAAAAACTTCGAAGTCTTTCAAATGGATGTTAAGTGCACCTTCTTAAATGGATAACTGGAAGAGACTGTGTACGTAGAACAACCACCTGGTTTCGTAAATGAAAAGTATCCTGATCATTTCTTTGTTCTATACAAAGCGGTGTATGGTCTAAAGCAAGCACCAAGAGCATGGTATGAAACCTTAACTCGTTTCCTTAAGATGTCTAAGTTTAAACAAGGTTCGGTTGACCCAACCTTCTTTCGTAAGAAAGAAGGCGAACACTTGATGATTATTCAAATCTATGTCGATGACATCATCTTCGGCTCCACGAATCCTAGCCTAACAGCTGAATTCAGGAAGTTGATGGAGACTAAATTTGAAATGAGCGGTATGGGTCCGATTAACTTTTTTCTTGGACTGAACATAAGACAGAGACAAGAAGGGATATTCATAAATCAGGAGGCTTACACCAAGAACTTGATATCAAAATCTGGAATGAAGGGAGATTCAAAAGTGAGTGTTCCTATGGCGTTTGGCATGAAATTGACGCCATCTCTGGATAAACAGGCTGTGGACATGACTCTTTATCGTCAAATGATAGGATCACTCGTGTATCTAACGGCTAGTAGACCAGATATAATGTTCTCGGTCTACTATTGTGCTAGATTTCAAGATAATCCGAGAGAACCTCATATGATAGCCGTGAAAAACATCCTTCGCTATCTAAAGCGAACTTCATCTCTTGGTCTCTGGTATCCAGCAAACTCAGATCTCTTTATTCAAGCTTTTTCTGACGCCGATCTTGGTGGATGTGGACTGGACTGAAAGAGCACAACGGGAGGTTGCCAATTCCTTGATGGCAAGCTTGTCAGCTGGTAGTCAAAGAAGCAGACATGTGTGTCACTTTCAACAGCCGAGGCTGATTACATTGTAGCTGCATCCTGTACATCGCAAGTTGTATGGATACAAAGTCAGCTCAGGTATTATGGATTAAGTATGAAGAAGATTCCACTTTATTGTGCTTCTGAAAGTGCAATAAGGATATGTCACAATCTAGTGCAACACTCCAAGACCCAACACATTGCACTGAGATACCACTTCATCAAAGACCACGTTGAAGATGGAAATATGGAAGTTCACTTTGTTCGATCATCAGATCAGATTGCCGATATTTTCACTAAGGCTCTGCCTGAAACGAGCTTCAATAGAATACTACATGGATTAGGCATGATCGAAGCAGAATCGGTATCAAAACACCTTTCATCCACATAAAAGATTAGCTAAGTAAAATAGAACGTGATTTGGTCTATTTTGGTTCCATGAAAATTAATGAACAGAAATGAACCGACTGCTCGACCTATTTCGGCTCCATAATTTTAGGGAACCAATATGAGCTGACCGTTCGGTCTATTTCGGCTCCATAATTTTATGAAATCGACATTTGCTGATCTATCGGTCTATTTTGCTTTATTTCTTTGGAGGTTTGTTTCGGTTGTATAATTAGTTCAAATTTATTTTTTTCATTTCTTTTAACAAAAGCACAACATTTTTTTTTAAGTTTTTTTTATTATTCTACAAAAAAAAAATAATCAAGGGACGGTTTGAAGTTTCTCATTATGCGACTAGTTAGGCGTCCCTAAAAGCATGCTGTTGCATGTAGATCAAAGCCTCAAAGACTCTGAGTAAGGCCTTAATGATTCGATCTATACCTATCATTTCTACCTAATCAGGCCAAATTCTGTCACGTCATTAGCTATCTTACTCGTTTCAAAGTAGTTAAGAGTTTACTGCTTTGTCAATCTTTAATAGCGATGGTACTTTTGGTTCTTTAACCACCTCATTAATATTCTTCATCTCCTTTCGGTTCACAAATGTAACCCTTGAGACTCTCGGTTTTTACCACTGAGGCTTATGGTTACACAAACTCTGTGTTGATGATCATAGCTGCGTTTACCACGTATTGAGTGAAACCCACCATCCAATACCAATAAGGAATTAATAGTGAATTTTAGTATTCAAGATCTAACTTGTTAACTGTTGAAATCTCTTTTTTATTTTTATGCGAGATCTTTATGAACTTGTCTAACACCAAGGCATTTCTTCCCAAAAGGTCCAGTTTTTGTTTTATTTTTGAGATTTCAATTCCCATGCACTTATCAACATATCACTCCTACTTGTTCAAAAGACCACATCGATCTCACAACTACTTCGCCTTACTTTCGGTCTTATATGAAGTATCGAGGTTCGGTTGGAGATCAGCCACCTTTTAGAGCCAATAGTTGAAAAGAAGCCTTTTGATGTTTATTAACAGACATTCGATCGTAATCTTACGGAGAACCATGTAAGCACTTCGAGTCTCTCTTGACTTTGAAGGAATAGATTCGTGCCCGGAATCAACTGCTTTCTGTCGGTTTAAGACATCACTCACATCCCATCTACATTTGATTTATTTCTTTATCTTTGTCACTCTCGCACGGAAATTTGTTTTAATTTTCCAAAATTCTAATGATTGTTTTCAAGTGTACTTAGATTGACTTATGTGTTGAAGCAAGCAAAAAATTCAGTTGACGATGCATTATACGGATAAGAATTTGAACTAATTTAAGAGATAAGGATGGAAATAGGCGCGTGAATTTGAAACGGCTCCTAGCCACATGCGTGATGACGTCTATTTGGGGAAACCAAGCTGTCAAATCCCACTTTTTCAGTCGACGGTTCAGAGATCGTGTAATCATTATAGAAGATTTTTTTCTCTCACCAGGCAATGGTATATAATGGGTTTCTCACACCCATTGTCCTCTCTCACCTTCTTCACCATCGCTCGAATAGAACAGACGATTCTGCACTGTTTATCTTCTTTCTTCAACAATGGCGGATTCCTATTCTCACCATGATCAGTCTGCTTCGTCTTCCCTACTGGTGATCAAACCCAACCAGAACTTAATCATCGAACTCAATCCGTTTGTGTATGACCACTGGATGCTCCAGGTGGTTGAGTGCATTAAGTATTCTCCACTGGTTTTGGCATTATCTCAGATGGAATCTGTTATGATGTCTTTATTATCGGAGGTTTACTCCAGTGCCTCTTATGACAAGAACAAGGATAGGATCTACTTTTAGATTCTCAATCGCAAGACTTCGCTTTCTAAAGTACGATTCTATTCGTTGCTAGAGATTACAGTCAATGCCTCAGTGATATCTCCTTATTTTATTAACCACACAACTTTTTGTCATGTTCTATGAGATGGGTTATTCAGAAGTCCTTGTTTCTTTTACAAAGCTTAAAAAGTCATGTCATCCACCACGATGGAATGGGTTATTAACTCTACTCCACAAAGGTTTGGGTGAAAGAGTAGCAGGATCAGATGGTTCCAATAAGTACTTCATGACCATCCTGTATGGTCTTTACAATGGCATCGATTTAGATTACGGGTCATTATTTTGGTCTCAACTGATGCAAAGTCTCACTTCCACAACCAAGTACTCAGAAATTTCGTGTGGCCGATTTTGGACGATCGTTACACAAAGAGCCGTCACTTCTCTTAACATCCCAGTAATGAAGGATGTCTTGTTATCTTCTATAGCCACTTTTGACACCATGAAGGTGATTATTGCAGATGCATCCAAATTCACTTATGTTGGCTCCATCCCTGAGACGATGTATCGATGTGTTCCACTCAACAGCACAGTCATGGAACCTTATCACGAGATTGCTCCTACTTGTCCACGCCAATTAACACCAGAGATGAAGGCAGCTTTGGAAGCCTTGGAAAAACCTTCAAAACGGGGTAAGAAGAAGGAGGAAAAGCCTACTGATACAGTGGAGGGTGTATTTTCCAAAGTTGAAAAATCAAAGAAAAGTGATAAATTGGGATCTAAGAAACGAAAATTAGAGAATGGAGGATCTTCGACTCATCCAAAGAAAATTAAGAAGATGGCGAGACGGTCTAAGTTGACTGATGAAGTTGAAGAAATTCCGGATGAGGACTCACAGAGAGGAGATACACCTCCTAGATCTCCAACTCCAACCAAAGAGCTACATACCAAGGTACCTACTCCATCTGCTTCACCACCGAAAGTCACTGTTCCACTTTCGGTTGCTTCTATTCCTCCATATCTACCGCTGTCTACTGTTCCACCACTTTCCACACCAATCATATCTCTAACTATCAGCACTATTCCTATTATCACTTTAATACCCATCATTACCTCAACCATCACTGATCCACCGGTGAATGTCAATGTATCTAATACAGGGGCATTTACTGGTACTAAACCCCCAGTTACCACAAAACTCGTTTCCCCTACTGCTTTAGATGACTCTAATCCAATTCTTTGAGGAGATGATTTTGAGTACGACTCCACCTATTACAGTCCCTATTGTCTGCAGACTGAAGATGATAATTCTGCTTCTGCCACTAAGGAAAAACTTCATAGTGCTCATGAAAAGCTTGACAAGCTGCTTGAGTGTTATCAGCAGCCTGTGGATGTCATCATGAAAGACTTCATGGATACGGCCTTGGAGCAATACACTCAGTCTATTGACATATGCTCAGCTGCTGTGGATGATTCTACTTCCCAATGCAAACAGGCTGCTAAGGGTGTTAAAGAGCTGATTGATGATTCTAAAGTCTTCTTAGAGTCTCTTCAGAATCATGCTACTTCCAATGCCACCAAAGTCAGTGCTTCGGTTGAAACTCTTACCCAATCTCTTCAAGGAGAAAAAGCCAAATTTGTAGCCATTCGCACCGATATTTAAGCCGACAATAAATCCCACATTTCTTCTATTGACTCTCAGTTAGCTAAACTTATGGCTGACTTCGCTGTTGAAAGACAATTGAGAGCTGATCTTGCTCAACAGAATGCCATTGTGGAGGCTCATAAAGTCCAACTTGAAAAGGCAGAAAGGGAGCTTGGATAGATGAAGGTTGAACGTGCTATTTTTCAAAGTTGTTCTTCTGATGTTCTGGGTGTGCTCAACAATGTCCTTAACGCTCATGATGCAACTTTGACGTTGACTATCAGGAATCATCTCACCACCAGACTCCTTCTGGCCATTGCTCTTCTCTATGAAATGAAGGGTGTTTCGAAGCCTGTGGTCGTTTTGTAACAAGGGGGAGAAGGGAGCGTTACGGTACAAAAGCCTTTTGTTCAACCGATTGTTGTGGTCAAACTGGAACCGAAGGGTAATGAAGCTTCAGGTTCCAGCAGAAAAGAAAAGAAGGGTATATCTGTTGATGATGGTGAAGAAGACCAGGAAACAATAACTGATATTCTTAAAAGAAAGCATAGAGATAAGGAGTTAAATGAAACTCAAAGGATTATGAAGGAAGAAGATGAGAAAGAAAAGAAGAGAAACCAAGAGAGTGACACGCTTGAGTGTAAAAAGGCTCTTTTTCCTGTTTTGACTAAGGAAAAGATGATTAAAGAGGCGATAGAATTCCCGAGTGTTTTCTGGTTGGAACCAGTGGCTTCTTTTGACATTGATAACACGAGGGATTCTCATTTTGACATGCCTATAACGAGGAAGGCATTCATATTTCATTATTTTGATTCTACCGCTGAGGTACCTTCGCCTCATCCTTAGACTGATCGGGAGCTTATTGACTTCTATTTGAGGTTCGGTCAACCTTAGTACTTGACGTGGAGTGCACAAAAGATCACATCTGTCAAAGTGCTGAAGCTGACACCTGCAGGGAAGCTTATCAATGTTCAATTCAGAGTTACTCGAGGTTCAAACAACTCGGTCTCTATCATTTCCCTTGCAGATCTCCCAAAATTAAATCCTCATGATTGGATTTTGTTGAACAACATTTTGCTTACAAATGCAACGAAGTACGAACCAATCCTGAATCATTTGAAGAGGATGTTGGGGTCATATATTTATGAAGTGGCCAAGATGGATCAGGAAATTGCCACTGTCATGAACAAGAAACCGATTATGAAGCTAAATCCGAAACCGGGAGATGTGAATAAAATGACTATGGATGAAATTGATCCTACACATCTAACGGTTATGTTTACAAGAGTCGAACATAGCAAATTTTTGTTTGTTCTTGCAGACAAGCATATGTTCTCGACCGACTGCTTGGAGCACATCATCAACGTCATACATCGGTGCAAGAAGAACAGTGAGATCGATAAGAAGAACTTCACGGACATGCTTCAGTGGTATATTACGTTTCGTCATACTCTTCTGGACATCATAACGAAGCTTTTCAAGACTGTTAAGAAGTCTTATGTTGCTCAACCGAACTGAGCTTTCGGTTCCATGGACGCAAAGGGGGAGATTGTAAGATAAAGATGTTGCGTCATGGGCTTATTTTGTATTAACCGGATTGGGCCTGTCCATCCGTGTCTTATTAGGGTTATGTAGTATATATAGATTGCATGCATGAATGCATTACATACGTCGTCGATTCTATTTATTCTAAATATTTTTTGTAGCCCTAAAACACCTCTACAGTCGAAGTTCTTCATCGAGCTCTTCTGGGGTGTTTGAGTTTAATCATTAAGCATCGTTTGAGCCATTCTTGTGTTTGTTCTTATCATTTTATTTAATGCTTAGAGTATATCGATCCTACTAAAATTTTAATCTATCAGGGGCAATGACATTGCTCACCTTATCCTTTACGTGGATGACATTGACTTAACAACCTCCTGTAAAACTTTTAAAATGAGTCTCATCCTTTCTCTAAAATAAGAATTTATATAGCGCTCAATTTTCAAGGTGTTTATTTATTTGATTTATGTTGTAAATATTTCTTTTTAGACCTTAGAGTTCATGGACTTTCTTCATTTTAGGCCTTCAGGGGGGTGTCGTACGCTGGGCGTACCGCCTTATGTACACTGAGCGTACTAGTTGTTTATGGGTGTGGATGCCATGAACGTATGCGCTGCTTACTGAAGCGTATGCGCAGCTAGAGTACGTGTCCGGACCCAAAACCCCAAATTCATATATTCTGTGTTCTTGTGCTTGGAAGGCCCCTTGAGTGCATTCTTGGTGTTTTGATCCACTTTTCCAAGGAAGTAAAGGTTAAAGCAAGGTGGTGATTCAAATGAGAAGGTGTAGATTCAAGTTGGTTGCTTCATTTCAGGCTTTTGTAAGGTATAAACTCTTAAACTTGCCTTATGAATACTTAGATCTCTTGTGTTGATTTTGTGGACCTTTTTGGTCCCAAGGATGATGCTTTATTATTCAAGGTCGTTTCCTAAGCTTAGGGATGCCACCCTTGGTGTTATAAAGTAATAAACCACTTAACTTGCAATATTTACGGGCTCTAGAGGGTTTCATCATCCAAAGATCCGCATGTCTATCTTCGTGTCTTTTCAGATGTGTGTGTGTATATATATATATATATAAGTGTGTGTGTGTGTGTGTTTGTGTCTGTTTTATGTGTGTGTATGTTTATGTATCCATATGTATGTATGTATGTATGTATGTATGTATGTAAGTATGTATGTATGTGTGTATGTATGTTTGTACGGACATAAACATTCATATACAGATATGTATATACAAACACACATGTATATATAAAATCTTATTTTACAAATTTGTATGACATTAAGCTAGGTTAGAGAGTTGTGTATTACATGGGTATGTAAATTAAAAAATCAAACTGCATTTATATAATAAGAATATTTTAAAATTCAATACTAAAGTTTGGTGATATATAGAAAATATTAAAGTTTATAAAACTATAATGGTGAATAGGTATGAAGTATGGCTTTCAATGTAGAACGATATTGTACTTTAATAAATGAGGCTTTAAAAGTACAATGCTAAAATAGTATAAAATGGAAGTATAATGTTGAAATTTTAATCATTTATTTCCATATAATGTATAATTGATATTACAAATACATATTTATAAACTTAAGAATAAGAGTATAAAGATGGATTGTGGAAGAAAGATGGGAGGAGAAGCAACTTCGATGCTTGAAATCAAAATCGTGAGTATCTAAAATCATGTGAGTCAAAAGAATAAGAACAATGGTATTTACAGAATAAATTGAATATAGAAAAAAGTTGATATCAAATTAATTGGGATCCTAATCATTAAATAGAATGATTATAGACTATATTAATGGTAAGATATCAATTTCAAAATTAATAGCTAAGTTTCATTTTTTATGAATTATCGGTTGATATGGATTAAACATGGATTATCTGTATTTTAATTTTGAATGAAGCTAAAATTCTTTTTTTTTTAAATTAAAAATGAATATATATTTCTTTTGATGATTTATAGAGTACATTAAATGAAAATGTTTATTAGCTATTTTATTTATTTAATGTCAAACCGATGTAAATAAGGAAGTAATTTTTTGAGATTTAAAATCAATTAACTGATTACTGGTATTTTAATTTGGAATAAAGTTAAAATTTCGGTTTTCAAAATTCAAAATGAATGTACCTGACTTATATTTAAAATCAATTAACTAATTGGGATTGATTGCGAGGAAAAATACTTCAAAGGTTTCTGACTTATATTTGATTAAATAGATATAGGTTTATCTACAAAAGTAATCAATAAAACTCACAAAGTATCATTCACCATGCCTTGTTGTGGATCTTAACGGTCTACACATATATGTGTGTATAAGGTCCAAAAAATCGTTGCCTTTTTCAAGGTTACATATGAATGGTGCTTTTGTCAGCCTGCAAAGATATCGTTGGATTGAAGCTTGGTGATATGTTTCTTTTTTATATGGCCAAGACGTCAATGCTACATACATGATTTATCCAAAACATTTTCGGAAGAATCAATGTTTATGATTAGATTATTAGATTTACTAACACAAATAAAATTTTCATATGTACCATTGCAAAGGCTAGCTTTAAAGTAAAAATGACCTTTCTTATAAACCAAAATATCACAATTTTCATTATCAAAAGAAAAATGAAAATCGTCATTGTACAATGCATAAAAAGAAATAATGTTGCGTGCCATATACGGCGAGTAACAACAATTTAATAATCTTAAAGTAACACCACTACTAATCACGAGCTCGTAATCCCCAATCCTTATAACAGGTGTGTGTTTGTTTCTTATGATTGGGTTGTGCTCCGTATGCTTCAGCTTCCTACTTTCCTTTACTCCTAGCATATTATAGCAAAAATGAGTACCACATCATGTATCAAGAACCCAAGAATTAGAAGTTGATGTAGTATGAAATTCAATCAAAAATACACCTGAGGCACTACACTCCTTGACTTTGTTCTTCTTTAGATCCTCCATGTATTTAGGGTGACTACATTTCCAATGTCCATTTGACTGGCAGTAGAAACAAACACCTCCTTGGTTAACTAGTAAGAGCTATCTCGAAATTGACCTTTCTCTTGGGACCTTGATTGGAGTGTCCAACCAAGGTCTTTCACTTACCTTTAGGATGAGAAGCCTTTTTGTCACACCCCGCTAAAGCGGAAACACGAGGCGTGGCAGTATAAAGGGTTTCATAGCAAAAGTTAAAAGACAACACCAACCATAGTATTAAAATCATTACAGATTTACAATGGGTTTGAACAATTTTTACAAGAAATTACAATGAAGATAGAAATACAACACATGCGAATGCTCCTAAAAGTGAAGTGTCCCTAAGTGCCACTTACTCGATGATTCCTGAAAAAGCATGTAAAACGAGCGTCAACTATGAAAATAGTTAGTGAGTACTCACAATTTTGAAAATAATATTGGTTTCATGAATCAAAATCAAAGTTTTGATAAGAGTTTCCAATAACAAAAGTATATTGTTAAAATGAGTAAATAAGTTTGTATAAACAAAGTTCAGAGTTCTTTGTCACCATGAGAAATAAAGTATGTTGCCCAAAAGAAATGCAACGATCATATCCTCATGGGAAATAAAGTTTGTTACTAAAAGGAGTAATCAAGTTTCATTGCTACAAGGAGCAAACAAGTTTGTTACTATAAGAAGCAACCAAGTTTGTTGCTAAACAAGTAAATAAGTATTTAGTAACAAAAGTTCGTTGTTATAATGAGATACCAGGTTTATTGCTATAATGAGCAACAAGTTTCGTTGCTAAAATAAGTATTCAAGTTTCATTGCTAAAATAAGTATACAAGTTTCGTTGCTAACATGGGAATACAAGTTTCATATGTGCATAAAGATTCGTACGTGCATCAAGTTTCCATTCAGGAGTTCACAACCCAAGCCTAATGACCGAATCGTGCCCTATTGACTACTATGTGTATCGCAAACATAGTGTAGAAAATGGTAAAATGCACTCAAGCGAATCGTGCGAGTGAGGAGTTGTCTACCTCCTGATAGCGCTATCCATGATAACCATAGGCTCAAAAGAGTTAATGAGTTGTGTCTAGAGATTCCAGGGACTTAACCGTGATACAGTCCTCATGAATTAAAGTAACATACACATACATACGAAATACAACAACCAAGTTTCATACCTGTCAAAATAAATACAACGAACATAAAAATAGTTTAGGACATGCTTTTCCACCCCAAAACATTTAAAAACCGAAAATAAGGGAGTGGTGAATACTTACAATATGCAAAATATAGTAATCAAGTTTATACGAATCAATTAAATATAACGAACATAAGTAGTTTAGGACATGCTTTTCCACCCCAAAACATAAAAACCGAAAATAGGGGAGCACGTGAATACTCACAATATGCATTGAGATGATGCAAATGATGCATTGATCTACGCTCCACCGGTACCACTATCGTTTTCCTACAACGATGTTACACACTAATGAGTCTCTAATCGAAATCTAACACTAGTATACATACTACTACAATAGAATTATGCCAATACTGTGTCAAAATTTAATATTGATAAAACATTTTTCTGAAATAACGAAATTCTACAAGTCGTGCAATTAATTACAACTTTGGAATATAAATTTTCCAGATTTTTAAGTCTTTATAACAACATAAATTCACGAAAAATAGCATTCAAAGGATAAAAGTTCTCAAAATTTTTATTTATCTGATATTACACAATACTAAGCTGGGAAAGATATAAAAATGGATTTCCAAGCTCTTTAATTACATTTTATGATTTTTGAGCATTTATTCCAATAAAAATTGAAATAAATAGAAAACAGTTTCCAAAAATTACCCAAACTTTTTATTTAACTGATATTATATATAACTAGACTGGGAAAAATATAAAAGATATTTTTCAGCGGGTATTTCTATTTTTCCTTGTTTTATTCCTTTAAATAATCATTAATAGAAGAAATAATACTAAACAGTTAAAATAAATTACCAAAATTTTTTGTAACATCATTTACAGTATAAATAACCTGGAAAAAATACCAAAAGTGGTTTTCATATTGTATAATCCGGTTTTGGGTATTTATGTGTATTTAAGTGTAATTAACTTTAGAAATTAAGAGAAAAATAGTTTACAGTGGAGAGAAATCCTCAACATTTTTATGTAACCTCCTATTGTACGACATGATGTTCTGGTAAATTTCCATGAATTTTGGATAATTAGAACTATTTTTCCCATTTTAAAACCATTATAATTACCAAAAATCGGCAAAATAGCAAGGCATGATGAAAAATGTTGAAATTATTTTTCTGAGTCACCCATCACAGGTAAGGTATGTGAAAATTGTTAGATAAAATTTTAACACTCTCTAAAGTGGTTTTGTGGTTTATTATATCTTAACAAAAAGAAAATCGGAAATGATACCAAACAGCAACAAAAATTGATGAAATTTAGTGAGGGGTCATTATCCATAATAGGGGTCATCCATGAATTTGTTCCGGATTTATTGACCTCTGGAAGTATTTTATGTGATTTATGCCCTTGGTTTCTAGCAATAATTTTAATAAATCAAAAAAATAATAAAAGATTTTGGTATTTTACAGATTATCACATGCATGTGAGGGCTTTCAAAAGGAAAATTGTTCGATATTTATTCAGAAGGGAAATAGGGGTATTGAACCCAAACAAGTTAAGAAATGTTGCATGCAATGGTGCATGAGATGTAAATGTGGCTGAAGTTCATGAATTTGTGTAGCCCATTCAGTGGGGTTTTAAGCCACGAAATTTTAGCCATCATTCACTGGATATGTTAAGTTTCTAAATTATTTTTTTCCCAGATTTATGGTTGGGTTTAAGGCCATTGATCATGCAAGGCAAAAATGGTGATCATAGAAAAAGAGCTGTTTGCGCAACCATTTTGTAAAGATTGCCAAAAATCGGATATTTAATATTTTACAGTGAGACCAGTTGGGTTTGAAAGTTAACTCATGGAACTATCCAATAAAAAAATAATATCATGATTTGGTAAAGTAATGACCGAGTTATGGTCGTTCAAAGTTGAACAAAGTAATCTGGCAGATTGCATGTTTGCTTTGAGTGCCTTCTTAGGATATTTTGACAAGAACATCATGCATGCCTTCGTTAAGGTCCGATTTCTAGCACATGCATGGAGTGAATGAGCATCCAAGATGTACTAGAAATGGTTTAAATGCTTTTGATCATGTAAGAACACAAAAGAAATGGAGAAGAAGATGTAATACTTGGTTTTGAAGTCACATGAACATATGTGCATCATTTTCACTCCTTGCATGGGTTTGATCCCGGATTTTCACCATTTCAAACACATGCATTGTGTTATGGTGAGAATCTACAAACCACAAGGGAAAATAAGGATTTCTAGCCATGGAAAGGCATAGAATCCAAAAAGAAGAGAAAACTAAGAAGAAGAGGAAGTAGAATCATGAAACTATGGGAGAAGATGTTGTTGTTTACCTTGGTTTTGATCTTGAGGGAAGTAAGAACACTTCAAGGTCTTCTAAATCTCGAAATTTGGCAGAGGAATGGGGGGAATTTCGTGAGTTAGAGAGAGAGGAAGAGAGTTTGTGTGTTAGGAGGGTGGAGTGTGAGAGAGTGAAGACAGAAGAGGTAGTGTGAGGGAGAAGTTCTAATGATTGAGTTTTGGGAAGAGGGAGCATGGGGAGAGGGGAGATGGCCGGTTTTTGAGTGAAATAATAGCCCTCTCTCTCCAAAAATTCAAATTTATAAATTCCCTCTTCATTTTTATAAAACCCAAGAATTTTTATAAAAATTCTTTTTTATGTAGTTCTTGATTTATTTAAAAATCCTTGTTTTTAACTTAAAAAAAATTATGATTATTGCATGATAATTTAATTTCTATTTCATTGATTAAAATCCATAATTTGATTAATAAAAATTTGATATTAGAAAGTTTATAGCCAAATTTTATAAGGTTTTTAAGCTTTATGATTTATAAATTTGGATTTTTAGCTCTTTTAGGGTTTTTGGAATATTGTTTGATATTCATCATCATAATGAAGTATAATTAGAATATTTTAATTTATTTTTAGGGTTTTATACCCTTTTTCAATTATAACAAAGCTTGAAAGTTTCATTCAAATTATCGCATTGACATTTCCTATTGTAGTTAAGCAACTTACTAGAATCGTAAGTGTCAAGTATATTAGTCCTAGATCTTAGTTGGATCCTAGTTTATGCAAGATTTTGACCTAATCTATACTACTAGGCCATGGCATGTTGTGCATGAATGGTTGTTCGAGTCAAAGAGTGACCCAAATATGGATAGTCACGACAGCTCAGTAGATGTAGAATTCACATATCAATGTGAAATCTAAGTACACTATCCATTGATTCTAATTGTTTCCAGGTTTCTAGTAGGTTATAAATTAGCTTCCAGTTACTAAGTCTAGTGTGTAGTGCCTATATGTGCAACTAAGTCTAGTCAAATCTAGAACCGACTCGAATTTTGACGGTTGTCACACTTTTTTTCCTTTTAGCAGTACCATGGCCAATGGTCAATCATTAATATACCCACAATGTGTACTTTCAACTTTGGTTGAAATATAAAATGTCAATAATATATGAACCATGGACCATTATTAGAAATTAAAGAGTATGCCCATGAGCCTTTTTACAATGTTCAAGTTCCACAAATAATAACAAGAAGAAACCCTAATCACTCTCATTTCATTGTACGCAGCCGAGAGAATTAGAAGAAAAATCATTTAGATTGGAAAGAGAATTCCAGGAAGGAGTAATGTAATCGATTTTCACAACTATGAATGTCAAATTTGGTAAGTTTTATTACATGTCTAATTTGAAGTTTGTAATGATTTAAAAATAAAAGATATATATAGATGTGCGTATATTCTAATTTCTAGATCGCTACAACATTGATTACCATAATGATTTTTAATTTGATTTTAAGTGTGAATGGAAACAATATCATGAAATAAAACTTGTGATGAAATAAATTATGCCCTAACAAAAATACGAAAAATGGATTAAAAGGGGTTGTAGAAAATACAATTCCATTATAATGGAAAATTATGAATTCAAATTTAGATAATATAGAAGGTTTTACAAACACTATTATTTTGTTAGTACTGTTGGAATATCATTTTGATGATGAATCGACCTTTCAAACCATTATGTTATGCACAACCTGCTTTTTACCATACAAATAACTAATACTTAACATGATATTTTAATACCTTTTTTTTTCAATATATAAGAGTATGTGGGCTTTTCAATAATACCTTATTTGTTGTATAATGAGTTGAATAAGCTTATAGATAACTTTATAGTGAGGTACATTCATAACCATTTTCAACAAAACCTTTACAATTTTTTTTAATTGCAAATATAAGTATTTTGGTTTAGTGTTAGTCTATACTATGAATTTTAGGTCTGTCCACGTTTGATTAGGAAGCACCATGATCTTTAATTACTTTTTAAAATATATAAATTTATAAAATTAGTATAGGATTTTTATTAATATGCCATGTGAGTTCATTTGTACCCAGGAACTACTTAATTACTAATCAAATATAACATTATATTTTACCACTTTTAGGGCACAAAAATATAAAACTATTCACGTTGCTCATAACTAAAATATCTTATATGGTTACAATCATTGTAGTAGAAAGGATGTATTGTACCTATTCATTTGATGATTACCTTGATACGTTTGAAGTTAGAAAGATTTATCTTATTGGAACATTCATTTATTTTTTTCAAGGCATATAACATCTTTTCTTTTACTGTAGAATCAATTCACAACTCTAATAATACATGAATTTTATTTTCCTAGGAAGTATAAATATATGTCACAAAGCATTATGAAGAATTGAAACCTATTAAGAAACTTTTACATAAACACACACTTGAATTTATCGACTAGTGCCAAGATCAAGGTTATAATTCCATCCCACTCACCGGTTTCCTCCATCTTCCATGATTAACTTTACAATGAATATGGTAAATAATTTTATTTTGTATGAGTCCATGACAATCCAAGGATTGTAGTTTACAAATGGCGCCTTTTGTGTATCGTTGCTTTTTTAGAAAGTATAATTTCCACTCCATTTTTATTGTTATAATTCTTATTATATTTCAAATAAATTCTTGTCATAAGCTTTGGAAAATATATTGTGTTAGATCGCTTGGTACTAAAAGTTCACCGTTGCTCAAAGGTTGCAAACCATACATTAACTAAGTTGTGATTGTCCTGCTAGAAGAAATTGAAATCTCTAAATTATGATTTATGGATGATTTAACCATTTGTGCTTTATCATCATGTTCTTCGTTATTCAAAGTTTGGTCTTAAAAATAGCGTATGTATTTCTAAGATGGAATTTTTTCACGAAATCATGACAAAACAATTTCAAGTATCTATCACAAACATAAATGCGGTGTAGGTTTCAGAATTTTGATACGTATTATGGTTATAGTAGCAGCTATTCATCTAGACATAATTTTTTTTATATACACATTAAATTATTGTTGCCCCATTTATGGTCAAATTTTAAGAAATTGAAAGATAGCGGTTTCTTTCCATCATGAATCCTTGGGTGATACAACAATGTAACACCACAATATTAATACATAGAATACCCATAAAAGAAAATACTTTCTAGATCCACATATGTCATATAGTGTATAAGGAAAGTCCTTGCCTTTGCTACTAGTACACACATATGGGCTTGTCCCCACCATACTTTTGGGTGAACTTACCTTGGGTCACTAGATAATCACACGTTTTAGCTTGCATTTTTGGATCAGTATATAGTGTTGGTAACCCATCTACTTTATATCAGTACCACCATATCATGAGCGGACCTCTACCCATAGGAGATACCCATGGATAACTAGGTAGTCTTACTTGACCACCATTTTCAAGATAAAAATCATAATCACATGTAATACTTTCTTTTTTCGTTTTTGATGTAGCTTTCACTTCCACCACTTCATTAAAGTCGATATGTTCCAATCATCCATAATTTATTACACATGGTCATGATAGGTGGTTTTATAAACGACCATACATCATTCGTTGTTTATGTTCATCCAGATTCTTCTGAAGGTATTTAAATTTAAGATGACACTCGAGATGGAAACAAGTTAAAATCCTTATGCTGTTTCTACTTTCCTGGATTATCCTTGGACCTGCATAGCCCCATGAAGATATCTTCGTCTGCATATTGGAGAAAGGAAAGGTTGGGCCTGGAGTTATGCATGTCAATCCGGTGAAAAAAAAAAACATGTCCCTGGACGTGTGAAAGGCTGTAGGTTTATTGGGCTGCAAATTAATGTTTCTTTCCTGCGTTCTATTCCTAAGCAATGCCCACGACCCCAAGATTATTATCGGTTTGGACAATATCAATAGAAAATGAATGCCCAAAAGATAACAGGCTGCTTCTCTCAAGAGTCAAGACTACAAGCGATATATATAAGATTTTTATTTTTATGTTCCATCTCTGCAGCTCTCCATCGTCTTGTCGATTATAGAACGTTTTACCTTCTGTCGTTGATGATTGCTATTTTTATCGCCGGCTCTCCGTATGTTTACACCCAAGCGCCAAAGAGGAGGAACAAATAAATAGCAATTATAAGTTGGAGATTCTTCTGGAAGATCAAATTAAACTCACCGGATAATCAAGGAAAGAAGGTAAATTGTCATTGATATATCTGATTATATAATCATAAGTCATTTTTGGCATTCAGATTGGTAAAGTCTAGACCTGTAGACCTAATCCAAAATTGTTTTTATGTTGGCTTAAATATGTATATGACAGTTTCAGCCGTCCAAGCAGGCTGTAACCAGCAACAAGGGGAAGTAGAAAATGATTGATTTACCAGCTAAAGGGACCGATATGTGGGAGTTGCCATTGAGATACCATAGTAAGGGGGTTACTATCGCCTCCCCACCAAGACCCGCACCTCAAGTCCATGAAAATGCCATGATTTCCAAATCTAAAGATCAATCATCTACGGATGTGAGGACAGGAATCAAAAAACGAAAGAGGAGAAATAAGCAGCAAAATATTGTTGTACTTGAACCTTCTTATTGGAACAGGATCTGTCCACAAGATGTGGTTGACGCTGGAATGCATCTGAATCCAGCAAAAAAGAAGCATTCTGCTTGGTTCAGTTTAACTCCTTCCTGTGATCAGTGAGCTATAAAGATCCCTATTAAATTTAATCATATAGCTAATAGTATCTTCACCATCTTATCTTTTTTATTTTCTTATCTTTGATTCCGTAGGAACAGAAAGAACACTCTGCAACTTCTAGTGGAACCATACTTACAGATAATGTAAGTACATCGGCCTTTTCAGTATAATGTTGTTTAATGTTCATATAATTCACCAGTTCATTAGGAAATAAATTTTTGACATTGGTCATTGTAACTTGCATGTACTGATTAAAAACAAATTATTCTAGCATCGAGGGGAACTGTAATCCAAATGTGTCTATTCTCATGAAGTATATCGCGTTGCAACTTAAGCATGTTCGCCAACAGGAGGTATCTTGTAATTTTTCTGATTCAATTAATTGCATATAACTTTGGTTCCGTTCATCAAAGAAGTATCGTTCTTTTCTCATGATCTCCACCGAGTGGATTTTAGTTATAGGTTTTTAAACATATATAATTTAGTAAATGTAAACTTCTTTTGAATTGCTGAGGGGACAAAGTGCATTGAAATATGCAGTTTTCAATGCATCATGCACAAATTGCTATAATGAACAATATTTCATAGGCAGAAGGAAATTGTCCCCATGTAAATCTAATAACTAAAAAACATGAAACTGTTAGAGGGTATGTTTTGCGTTTCTTATGTGTTTTTGCATAAACATTGAACCATGCAACTCTTAACTACATACAATAACTTGATTTTTGTATGCCTAAAAAACTTCAGTTTTCGTTAGAGTTCAGTTATCCGTTATTTGTTCTTTTTCCATGGAGATTCAACAAATATAGACTTTACTAATAGAACAAGGACGTCATAGTCTCATAGATATGTATTTGTTCTTCTTTTTCATGTTTTTGTATCACAAAAATATTTTCTGTAATGACTTATATTTTAATAATCTGAACAGGTTGGTATCTTCTTGAATGGGAAACTTCTTGCCCCGGAAATGAAGCTACTTGATGTGGTGAAGCAGTGGATGGCTATTGTTGATTCAAAGAGGAAAATAACCAAGATAGGAAGTTCTGCCGAGAACTTCTGTGTGAAGCTGACTTATGCTTGAAGAGAATAGACAAAACTATGCGTTTATAACAAAATCCGACAAATGTTTGTTCCTTAATTATGCCATTTAACCGATTGACTTTTACAATTTCTTGGTTAATGTTGATCGAATGAATTAATTAGCTGGTTCCATAGTGATTATTAGACTTTTAAAACTAATAATGGTTACATTGTTTTTGTGTAACCAACTAGTAATGATCTTTGAAAATAACTTACATCGGAGTTAGGGCTCATTGATGAATTCTAAATTTTTTAGATATGCATTTATAAAAGGGTCTGAATTTCTAAAAGTCTGAATTTTGAAGATCTGAATTTTAAAATGTTGTTTAGTTGAAACATCTGAATTGTTGTGTAGATTGATTAAAATGAAAGTTCCCTTATTTTTTAAGTATTATTTTTTATAAAATAGCTGACTAAAGTTATTAAATAATTATAACAAAGATATAAACACAATACAAAATCAAAATTAAACATAGAATAACTTATTCATAACATATCATAATCATAAACTTCTCTCCTAAGCATCAGCTAGTAAATTCCACAGCTAGAAAGGACAAAGTCAGATAAATACAAACATACTTTCATTTCATTTTCAATTTGGTTGTAACGAGCCAAAAATACCGCTAAAATTTCATTTTCAAAACACCCAAAAAGATACAACCAAATGTTCCAAAACCAACCATAATATAAATATTCTCAACATCAAAGTAAATCCAAATAACAATGAGGAATACAAATCAAGGGGATGTTGCGCGATCACGCGGACCCTTCCCTTTGGAACTAGAAGAACCTGAAATGTTTTAACCACACAACTGTTAGCACAAAGTCTTGTGAATTCATCAAAATACCACATACCATACGTAACATCCGTCCTGCCCACATATTTGGCCCCACCTATCATAACGAGCTCCGCGTAGCATACAAACGGGTCCTACCCAACATACAAAAGAGCCTGTCCAACATACATTTAAGAGTCACAAAGACAGCTAGCACCCTACACGGTATAGTGAGAAGACCCACCTCTGTCCCAAAGTCATACAAATCTCAGTTCAACCTCACGAAATAGGTGTTACAATCCACCTATTGAATCACACAAGATCACACCTTAGTCTACACTAGAACTAGTAATTTGACCAAAAGTCAACAGGGTCAAAAAGTCAACGGTCTATGTTCTTAGACGATATATATACATTCTATATTTTTGTATTTGATTTTATCCTTACAGTGTATATCCTTCCATTATTTACAGGAACTGTTCTCTATTTATAATTGATTTTGTAAAATGAGAAGAATCAACTGAGAATACCATTCTTTATGGTATCAGAGCCTTGCCTAGCCCTAGCCGTCGCTGCCCTCTTCTTCTCCAACATCCGTCTCCTAAAACATTGTAGCACCAGGCGAATCTTCTGATTCTTGCAAGACACCATTCCACCCAGCATTCATTGTCAATAACATTAAGAATGGCGTCCCTCTCATTCTGAATCAAACCGACGATCAATATGTTTCGTGGGTACGGTTTCACATCCACACATGTGCATACAATCTTCTTGATCACAATGATCCGATCACTCCGCGGCCAGTAGGCATCAACGAAGAAACATGGAATCGTCTTGATGCTATTGTTAAATCATGGATTTACAACACCATATCCATTCATTTACTCCAATCGATAATGAAACCCAACGCAACCGCTCGTTATCTTTGGAACCATCTTTAGGAAATTTTCCAAGACAACAAAACTACCGGGGCTATTTATCTCGAAGAACAGTTCAATAACACTCGCCTCTCCTCCAACATGTCGGATTACAGTGATAGTCGCAACAATCTTTCAGATCAGCTCCCTAATGTTGGAAACCTTATTTCGAAACGAATATGGTGTTCCAGCTAGTTTCTGGCCTTACAAATGTAGATTTCGACAACGTTGCTAGTCTCAACAATCTTTGGGATCAGGTCCCCAATGTTGGAAACCCTATTTCGAAACGAAGATGGTGCTCCAGCTAGTTTCTAGCCTTACAAATGTAGATTTCGACAACGTTGCCAGTGTCATTCAACAATCGGACCCACTGCCCAGCTTTAATAAAGCTCACTCTCAATTTTTTCTTGAAGAAACAAGAAGGAACAAGCAAGACTCCCATCTACAACATGCAATGATAACTCAGCGACCGGATCAGCCCATCTCCAACATACCGCCGACAACACAACATGGCACTGGATACATTGGGCATGGTCAGAACGACGGTCAACGCGGTGGACGATCGTCTCGTGGAAATCAGCGTGGCGACAGAGGATGTGGACGGGGCAGATCCATGACACCCTAATTTCTGTTTTGTCCCAGTTGGTACCCTCAATATCCATAGGCTTCCCCGCCTTGCCCATATCCCAAAGCAACTCCTCAAGCTAGTATCATGGGTCCTCAAACAAACTCTCGCCCGACACCTTCTTCACAATCAACTCAATTTGGAGGAGATCGGGCACACCTCACTACTAGTCAGGAATCAACTTACAGTAACCCCATGACAACTATTTCTATCAGAAAATTTACTCACGGCAATAATACTTCTTTTAAATTTGACCCCTTTGGTTTTACTGTGAAGGATCTCAACACGAAGAAGGTTATAACCAGATGTGACAACTCCGGGGAGCTTTATCCTGTCGCTCCCACAAATCCCTTCAAGAATTACCCAACTGCGTTTATCTCCTCAACCACCTGGCCTAACCGTCTTGGTCACCCTGCCGTTTTGCATTTTGATTATGTTACTAGTTCTTTTTTACCTTCTACCAATAATAATAACAGTTCATTGAATGCTTGTTCTTTAGCAAAACATTGTCAATTACCTTTTTATGATTCATTTTCCGTTACTTATTCTCCATTTGATATATTCACACCGACATTTAGACGTCACCTTTACGAAGCAAACTTGGCGATAAATACTACCTAGTCCTTCTTCATGATTTTTCACGGTACTTATGGACTTTAGGAATCAATGAAGTGGAACATTCTCCCTACATTACTCACCCCCACCTCGTTCCATCCAACCCTCCTCCCTCCAATTCCGATTCCTCCCACACCCCATCACCTTAGGTTCCAAACCAAAACTCTCCCATAATCTCCACCGCCCTCTCACCCCTGCTTCATCTCACCCCATGCAAACTCGCTTAAAAAGCAAGATCACCAGACCTAAGACCATCTTCTCTCTTCACACCCAAAACATCTCTCTTGTTCCACCAATTGGATGTTAAAAATGCCTTCCTACATGTCCACTTGAATGAAACAGTATACACGCACCAACGTCTAGGGTTCTTCGGCTCGAATTACCCACACTATGTTTGCAAGCTAAAGAAGTGTAAGAACGGACTTAAGCAAGAGTGTCGGGCTTGGTATCAACGGTTTGCTACATATCTTCTGACTATTGGGTTTGTTTGCAGTAAAAGCGACACTTCCTTATTCATCTACAGAAGGGATTGTAAGATAAAGATGTTGCGTCATGGGCTTACTTTTTATTAACCAGATTGGGCCTGTCCATCCGTGTTTTATTAGGTTTATGTAGTATATATAGATTGCATGCATGAATGCATTAGATACGTCGTCCATTCTATTTATTCTAAATATCTTTTGTAGCCCTAAAACACCTCTACAGTCGAAGTTCTTCATCGAGCTTTTCTGGGGTGTTTGAGTTTAATCATTAAGCATCGTTTGATCCATTCTTGTGTCTGTTCTTATTATTTTATTTACTGCTTAGAGTATATCGATCCTACTAAAATTTTAATCTATCAGGGGCAATGACATTGCTCACCTTATCCTTTACGTGGATGACATTGTCTTAACAACCTCCTGTAAAACTTTTAAAATGAGTCTCATCCTTTCCCTAAAATAAGAATTTATATAATGCTCAATTTTTCAAGGTGTTTATTTATTTGATTTATGTTGTAAATATTTATTTTTAGACCTTAGAGTTCATGGACATTCTTCATTTTGGGCCTTAAGGGGGAGTCGTACGTTGGGCGTACCGCCTTATGTACACTGAGCGTATTAGTTGTTTATGGGCGTGGATGCCATGAACGTATGCGCTGCATACTGAAGCGTACGCGCAGCTAGAGTGTGTGTCCAGACCCAAAACCTCAAATTTTAGGGTTAAGCAATATATAAAGAACGTTATGTCTTAAGGACCAACTTCCCCCTCATCTTTAAGCAGCTCCTACGAATCCCTAATTTGTATATTGTGTGTTCTTGTGCTTGGAAGGCCCCTTGAGTGCATTCTTGGTGTTTTGATCCACTTTTCCAAGGAAGTAAAGGTTAAAGCAACGTGGTGCTTCAAAGGAGAAGGTGTAGATCCAAGCTGGTTGCTTCATTTTAGGCTTTTGTAAGGTATCAACTCTTGAACATGCCTTATAAATACTTAGATCTCTTGTGTTGAGTTTGTGGACCTTTTTGGTCCCAAGGATGATGCTTTATTATTCAAGGTCGTTTCCTAAGCTTAAGGATGCCACCCTTGGTGTTATAAAGTAATAAACCACTCAACTTGCAATATTTACGGGCTCTAGAGGGTTTCATCATCCAAAGATCCGCATGTCTGTCTTTGTGTCTTTTAATATGTGTGTGTATATATATATATATATATATATATGTGTGTGTGTGTGTGTGTGTGTGTTTTATGTGTGTATGTTTATGTATCCATATGTATGTATGTATGTATGTGTGTATGTATGTATGTGTGTATGTATGTTTGTACGGACGTACACATTCATATACAGATATGTATATACAAACACACATGTATATATAAAATCTTATTTTACAAATTTGTATAACATTAAGCTAGGTTAGAGACCTGTGTATTACATGGGTTTGTAAATTAAAAAATCAAACTACATTGATATAATAAGAAAATTTTAAAATTCAATACTAAAGTTTGGTGATATATAGAAAATATTAAAGTTTATAAAACTATAATGGTGAATAGGTATGAAGTATGGCTTTCAATGTAGAACGTTATTGTACTTTAATAAATGAGGTTTTAAAAGTACAATGCTAAAATAGTATAAAATGGAAGTATAATGTTGAAATTTTATTTATTTATTTCCATATAATGTATAATTGATATTACAAATATATATTTATAAACTTAAGAATAAGAGTATAAAGATGGATTGTGGAAGAAAGATGGGAGGAGAAGCAACTTCGATGCTTGAAATCAAAATTGTGAGTATCTAAAATCATGTGAGTCAAAAGAATAAGAACAATAGTATTTACAGAATAAATTGAATATAGAAAAAAATTGATATCAAATTAATTGGGATCCTAATCATTCAATAGAATGCTTATAGGTTATATTAATGGTAAGATATCAATTAAGTGATTTCAATTTCAAAATTAATAGCTAAGTTTCATTTTTTTTATGAATTATCGGTTGATATGGATTAAAAATGGATTATTTGTATTTTAATTTTGAATGAAGCTAAAATTCTCTTTTTTAAAATTAAAAAAGAATATATATTTCTTTTGATGATTTATAGAGTACATTAAATGAAAATGTTTATTAGCTATTTTATTTATTTAATGTGAAACCCTATAAAAAAAGATGTAAATAAGGAAGTAATTTTTTGAGATTTAAAATCAATTAACTGATTACCGGTATTTTAATTTTGAATAAAGTTAAAATTTCGGTTTTCAAAATTCAAAATGAATGTACTTTTTTTTGTTTATTTATAGATGACAGTAAATGAAAATGCTAATTAGATAAATCATTTATTTAAAGTCAAAACCTATATATTAGGAAGTAAATAATGTAGTAAAATATGATTATATTGACTATAAATATGTATGTTACAATTTTTTAAAAAACTAATTGGGATTGATTGGTAGGAAAAATATTTCAAAGGTTTCTGACTTATATTTGATTAAATAGATATAGCTTTATCTAAAAAAATAATCAATAAAAGTCACAAAGTATCGTTCACCATGCCTTGTTGTGGATCTTAACGGTCTACACATATATGTGTGTATAAGGTCCAAAAAATCCTTGCCTTTTTCAAGGTTACATATGAATGGTGCTTTTGTCAGCCTGCAAAGTAAGCATGATTCACATACATGTCAAATGATTCCAAGATATCGTTGGATTGAAGCTTGGTGATATGTTTCTTTTTTATATGGCCAAGACGTCGATGCTACATACATGATTTATCCAAAACATTTTCGGAAGAATCAATGTTTATGATTAGATTATTAGATTTACTAACACAAATAACATTTTCATATGTACCACTGCAAAGGCTAGCTTTAAAGTAAAAATAACCCTTTTTAAAAATATCATAATTTTCATTATCAAAAGAAAAATGAAAACCATCATTGTACAACGCATAAAGAGAAATAATGTTGCGTGCCATATACGGCGAGTAACAACAATTTAATAATCTAAAAGTAACACCGCTACTAATCGCGAGCTCGTAATCCCCGGTCCTTATAACAGGTGTGTGTTTGTTTCTTATGATTGGGTTGTGCTCCTTATGCTTCAGCTTCCTACTTTCCTTTACTCCTTGCATATTATAGCAAAAATGAGTACCACATCATGTATCAAGAACCCAAGAATTAGAAGTTGATGTAGTATGAAATTCAATCATAAATACACCTGAGGCGCTACACTCCTTGACTTTGTTCTTCTTTAGATCCTCCATGTATTTAGCGTGACTACATTTCCAATGTCCATTTGACTGGCAGTAGGAACAAACGCCTCCTTGGTTAACTAGTAAGAGCTATCTCGAAATCGACCTTTCTCTTGAGACCTTGATTGGAGTGTCCAACCAAGGTCTTTCACTTACCTTTAGGATGAGAAGCCTTTTTTTCCTTTTAGCAGTACCATGGCCAATGGTCGATCAGTAATATACCCAAAATGTGTACTTTCAACTTTGGTTGAAATATAAAATGTCAATAATATATGAACCATGGACCATGATTAGAAATTAAAGAGTATGCCCATCAGCCTTTTTACATTGTACAGGTTCCACAAACAATAACAAGAAGAAACCCTAATCACTCTCATTTCATTGTACGCATCCGAGAGAATTAGAAGAAAAATTATTTAGATTGAGAAAGAGAATTCCAGGAAGGAGTAATGTAATCGATTTTCACAACTATGAATGTAAAATTTGGTAAGTTTTATTACATGTCTAATTTGAAGTTTGTAATGATTAAAAAATAAAATATATATATATATATATATATATATATATATATATATATATATATATATATATATATGTAGATCTGCATATCTTCTAATTTCTCGATCGCTACAACATTGATTACCATAATGATTTTTAATTTGATTTTAAGTGTGAATGGAAACAATATCATGAAATAAAACTTGTGATGAAATAAATTATGCTCTAACAAAAATACGAAAAATAGATTAAAAGGGGTTTTAAAAAATACAATTCCATTATAATGGAAAATTATGAATTCAAATTTAGATAATATAGAAGGTTTTACAAACACTATTATTTTGTTAGTACTGTTGGAATATCATTTTGATGATGAATCGACCTTACAAACCATTATGTTATGCACAACTTGCTTTTTACCATACAAATAACTAATACTTAACATGATATTTTAATACCTTTTTTTTCAATATATAAGAGTATGTGGGCTTTTCAATAATACCTTATTTGTTGTATAATGAGTTGAATAAGCTTATAGATAACTTTATAGTGAGGAACATTCATAACCATTTTCAACAAAACCTTTACAATTTTTTTTTTAATTGCAAATATAAGTATTTTCGTTTAGTGTTAGTCTATACTATGAATTTTAGGTCCATCCACGTTTGATTAGGAACCACCATGATCTTTAATTACTTTTTAAAATATATAAATTTATAAAATTAGTATAGGATTTTTATTAATATGCCATGTGAGTTCATTTGTAACCAGGAACTACTTAATTACTAACCAAATATAACATTATATTTTACCACTTTTAGGGCACAAAAATATAAAACAATTCACGTTGCTCATAACTAAAATATCTTATATGGTTACAATCATTGTAGTAGAAAGGATGTATTGTACCTATTCATTTGATGATTACCTTGATACGTTGAAGTTAGAAAGATTTATCTTATTGGAACATTCATTTATTTTTTTCAAGGCATATAACATCTTTTCTTTTACTGTAGAATCATTTCGACTAGTGCCAAGATCAAGGTTATAATTCCATCCCACTCACCGGTTTCCTCCATCTTCCATGATTAGCTTTACAATGAATATGGTAAATAATTTTCTTTTGTATGAGTCCATGACAATCCAAGGATTGTAATTTCCAAATGGCGCCTTTTGTGTATCGTTGCTTTTTTAGAAAGTATAATTTCCACTCCATTTTTATGGTTATAATTCTTATTATATATCAAATAAATTCTTGTCATAAGCTTTGGAAAATATATTGTGTTAGATCGCTTGGTACTAAAAGTTCACGGTTACTCAAAGGTTGCAAACCATACATTAACTAAGCTGTGATAGTTCTGCGAGAAGAAATTTAAATCTCTAAATCATGACTTATGGATGATTTAACCATTTGTGCTTTATCATCATGTTCTTCGTTATTCAAAGTTTGGTCTTAAAAATAGCGTATGTATTTCTAAGATGGAATTTTTTCATGAAATCATGACAAAACAGTTTCAAGTATCTATCACAGACATAAATGCGGTGTAGGTTTCAGAATTTTGATACGTATTATGGTTATAGTAGCGGCTATTCATCTAGACATAATTTTTTATACATACACATTAAATTATTGTTGCCCTATTTATGGTCAAATTTTAAGAAATTGAAAGATAGCGGTTTTTTTCAATCATGAATCCTTGGGTGATACAACAATGTAACACCACAATATTAATACATAGAACACCCATAAAAGAAAATACTTTCTAGATCCACATATGTCATATAGTGTAAAAGGAAAGTCCTTGCCTTTGCTACTAGTACACACATATGTAATAGGGAAATATACAAGCAACCATAAGCTGCGATAAGCTTATTCGGCAATCTAAAATTTTCTACATCATAAAGTCATCATATACGTAACAATAATACGATCATCATATTATTAAAGAAACATGTGTACAATAACAATTTATAACTATACATTTGGGCTTGTCCCCACCATACTTTTGGGTGAACTTACCTTGGGTCACTAGATAATCACACGTTTTAGCTTGCATTTTTGGATCACTATGTAGTGTTGGTAACCCATCTACTTTATATCAGTACCACCATATCATCAAGGCCGGTCCTGAAAAATAAAATATTCTTAAGGGCCCAGGACGAACAAGAAAAAAAGGGCCCTTATCTTTATTATAATTTTGTATTTTAACATAAAAATATATAATGAAAAAAATTGGGCCCTGTGCAGCTGCCCACTTTCCCCCCCCCCCCCCCCCCCCCCATGCAGATCATGAGCGGACCTCTACCCATAGGAGATACCCATGGATAACTAGGTAGTCTTACTTGACCACCATTTTCAAGATAAAAATCATAATCACATGTAATACTTTCTTTTTTCGTTTTTGATGTAGCTTTCACTGCCACCACTTCATTAAAGTCGATAAGTTCTAATCATCCATAATTTATTACACATGGTCATGATAGGTGGTTTTATAAACGACCATACATCATTCGTTGTTTATGTTCATCCAGATTCTTCTGAAGGTATTTAAATTTAAGATGACACTCGAGATGGAAACAAGTTAAAATCCTTATGCTGATTCTACTTTCCTGGATTATCCTTGGACCTGCATAGCCCCATGAAGATATCTTCGTCTGCATATTGGAGAAAGGAAAGGTTGGGCCTGGAGTTATGCATGTCAATCCGGTGAAAAAAAAAAACATGTCCCTGGACGTGTGAAAGGCTGTAGGTTTATTGAGCTGCAAATTAATGTTTCTTTCCTGCGTTCTATTCCTAAGCAATGCCCACGACCCCAAGATTATTATCGGTTTGGTCAATATCAATAGAAAATGAATGCCCAAAAGATAACAGGCTGCTTCTCTCAAGAGTCAAGACTACAAGCGATATATATAAGATTTCTGGTCATTTACCCTAGGCGTGCCAAACATATCTTCTGCCGCCGTCAGATCACGCACCTGACTGTCTGCTGAAACGCTGCTATCCGATTTTTATTTCTATGTTCCATCTCTGCAGCTCTCCATCGTCTTGTCGATTATAGAACGTTTTACCTTCTGTCGTTGATGATTGCTATTTTTATCGCCGGCTCTCCGTATGTTTACACCCAAGCGCCAAAGAAGAGGAACAAATAAATAGCAATTATAAGTTGGAGATTCTTCTGGAAGATCAAATTAAACTCACCGGATAATCAAGGAAAGAAGGTAAATTGTCATTGATATATCTGATTATATAATCATAAGTCATTTTTGGCATTCAGATTGGTAAAGTCTAGACCTGTAGACCTAATCCAAAATTCTTTTTATGTTGGCTTAAATATGTATATGACAGTTTCAGCCGTCCAAGCAGGCTGTAACCAGCAACAAGGGGAAGTAGAAAATGATTGATTTACCAGCTAAAGGGACCGATATGTGGGAGTTGCCATTGAGATACCATAGTAAGGGGGTTACTATCGCCTCCCCACCAAGACCCGCACCTCAAGTCCATGAAAATGCCATGATTTCCAAATCTAAAGATCAATCATCTACGGATGTGAGGACAGGAATCAAAAAACGAAAGAGGAGAAATAAGCAGCAAAATATTGTTGTACTTGAACCTTCTTATTGGAACAGGATCTGTCCACAAGATGTGGTTGACGCTGGAATGCATCTGAATCCAGCAAAAAAGAAGCATTCTGCTTGGTTCAGTTTAACTCCTTCCTGTGATCAGTGAGCTATAAAGATCCCTTTTAAATTTAATCATATAGCTAATAGTATCTTCACCATCTTATCTTTTTTATTTTCTTATCTTTGATTCCGTAGGAACAGAAAGAACACTCTGCAACTTCTAGTGGAACCATACTTACAGATAATGTAAGTACATCGGCCTTTTCAGTATAATGTTGTTTAATGTTCATATAATTCACCAGTTCATTAGGAAATAAATTTTTGACATTGGTCATTGTAACTTGCATGTACTGATTAAAAACAAATTATTCTAGCATCGAGGGGAACTGTAATCCAGATGTGTCTATTCTCATGAAGTATATCGCGTTGCAACTTAAGCATGTTCGCCAACAGGAGGTATCTTGTAATTTTTCTGATTCAATTAATTGTATATAACTTTGGTTCCGTTCATCAAAGAAGTATCGTTCTTTTCTCATGATCTCCACCGAGTGGATTTTAGTTATAGGTTTTTAAACATATATAATTTAGTAAATGTAAACTCCTTTTGAAGTGCTGAGGGGACAAAGTGCATTGAAATATGCAGCTTTCAATGCATCATGCACAAATTGCTATAATGAACAATATTTCATAGGCAGAAGGAAATTGTCCCCATATAAATCTAATAACTAAAAACATGAAACTGTTAGAGGGTATAATTTGTGTTTCGTATGTATTTTAGCATAAACATTGAACCATGCAACTCTTAACTACATACAATAACTTGATTTTTGTATGCCTAAAAAACTTCAGTTTTCGTTAGAGTTCAGTCATCCGTTATTTGTTCTTTTCCCATGGAGATTCAACAAATATAGACTTTACTAATAGAACAAGGACGTCATAGTCTCATAGATATTTATTTGTTCTTCTTTTTCATGTTTTTGTATAACAAAAATATTTTCTTTAATGAGTTATATTTTAATAATCTGAACAGGTTGGTATCTTCTTGAATGGGAAACTTCTTGCCCTGGAAATGAAGCTACTTGACGTGGTGAAGCAGTGGATGGCTGTTGTTGATTCAGAGGGGAAAGTAACCAAGATAGGAAGTTCTGCTGAGAACTTCTGTGTGAAGCTGACTTATGCTTCAAGAGAATAGACAAAACTATGCATTTATAATAAAATCTGACAAATGTTTGTTCCTTAATTATGCCATTTAACCGATAGACTTTTACAATTTCTTGGTTAATGTTGATCGAATGAATTAATTAGCTGGTTCCATAGTGATTATTAGACTTTTAAAACTAATAATGGTTACATTGTTTTTGAATAACCAACTAGTAATGTTCTTTGAAAATAACTTACATCGGAGTTAGAGCTCATTGACGAATTCTAAATTTTTTAGATATGAATTTATAAAAGGTCTGAATTTCTAAAAGGCTGAATTTTGAAGATCTGAATTTTAAAATGTTGTTTAGTTGAAACATCTGAATTATTGTGTAGATTGATTAAAATGAAAATTCCCTTATTTTTTAAGTATTATTTTTTATAAAATAGCTGACTAAAGTTATTAAATAATTATAACAAAGATATAAACACAATACAAAATCAAAATTATACATATAATAACTTATTCAAAACATATCATAATCATAAACTTCTCTCCTAAGCATCTGCTAGTAAATTCCACAGCTAGAAAGGACAAAGTCAGATAAATACAAACATATTTTTATTTCATTTTCAATTTGGTTGTAACGAGCCAAAAATACCGCTAAAATTTCATTTTCAAAATGCCCAAAAAGATACAACCAAATGTTCCAAAACCAACCACAATATAAATATTCTCAGCATATCCAAATATCAATGAGGAATACAACTCAAGGGGATGTTGTGCGATCACTCGAACCCTTCCCTTTGGAAGTAGAAGAAGCTGAAATGTTTTAACCACACAACAGTAAGCACAAAGTCTTGTGAGTTCATCAAAATACCACATACCATTCGTAACATCCGTCTTGCCCACATATTTGGCCCCACGTATCATAACGAGCTCCACGTAGCATACAAACGGGTCCTACCCAACATACAAAAGGGTCTATCCAACATACATTCAAGAGTCACAAAGACAGCTAGCACCCTACACGGTATAGTGAGAAGACCCACCTCTGTCCCAAAGTCATACAAATCTCAGTTCAACCTCACGAAATAGGTGTTACAATCCACCTATTGAATCACACAAGGTCACACCTTAGTCTACACTTTAGAACTAGCAATTTGACCAAAAGTCAGCAGGGTCAAAAAGTCAACGGTCTATGTTCTTAGACGATATGTATACATTCTATATTTTTGTATTTGATTTTATCCTTACAATGTATATCCTTTCCTTACTTACAGGAACGGTTCTCTATTTATAATTGATTTTGTAAAATGAGAAGAATCAACTGAGAATACCATTCTTTATGGTATCAGAGCCTTGCCTAGCCCTAGCCGTCGCTGCCCTCTTCTTCTCCAACATCCGTCTCCTAAAACATTGTAGCACCAGGCGAATCTTCTGATTCTTGCAAGACACCATTCCACCCAGCATTCATTGTCACTAACATTAAGAATGGCGTCCCTCTCATTTTGAATCAAACCGACGATCAATATGCTTCGTGGGTACTGTTTCACATCCACACATGTGCATACAATCTTCTTGATCACATTGATCCGAACACTCTGCGGCCAGCAGGCATCAACGAAGAAACATGGAATCGTCTTGATGCTATTGTTAAATCATGGATTTACAACACCATATCCATTAATTTACTCCAATCGATAATGAAACCCAATGCAACCGCTCGTTATCTTTGGAACCATCTTTAGGAAATTTTCCAAGACAACAAAACTATCGGGGCTGTTTATCTCAAAGAACAGTTCAATAACACTCGCCTCTCCTCCAACATGTCGGATTACAATGCTAGTCTCAACAATCTTTCAGATCAGCTCCCTAATGTTGGAAACCCTATTTCGAAACGAATATGGTGCTCCAGCTAGTTTTTGGCCTTACAAACGTAGATTTCGACAACGTTGCTAGTCTCAACAATCTTTGAGATCAGCTCCCCAATGTTGGAAACCCTATTTCGAAATGAAGATGGTGCTCCAGCTAGTTTCTGGCCTTACAAATGTAGATTTTGACAATGTTGCCAGTGTCATTCAACAATCGGACCCACTGCCCAGCTTTAATAAAGCTCTCTCATTTTTTGCTTGAAGAAACAAGAAGGAACAAGCAAGACTCCCATCTACAACATGCAATGATAATTGAACGACCGGAACAGCCCATCTCCAACATACCGCCAACAACACAACATGGCACTGGATACAGTGGGCATGGTCAGAGCGACGGTCAACACGGTGGACGATCGTCTCGTGGAAATCAGCATGGCGACAGAGGACGTAGACGGGGCAGATCCATGACACCCTAATTTCTGTTTTGTCCCAGTTGGTACCCTCAATATCCATGGACTGCCCCGCCTTGCCCATATCCCATAGCAACCCTTCAAGCTGGTATCATGGCCCCTCAAACCAACTCTCGCCCGACACCTTCTTCACAATCGACTCAATTTGGAGGAAATCAGGCACACCTCACTACTAATCAGGAATCAAATTACAGTAACCCCATGACACCTATAAAACTTGATGTTGCCTTTCACACCATGCAGATGCAACCTCCAGATAATTCATGGTATATGAATATGGGCTATACATCCCACTTAACTAGTGACGAAGGTATACTTTCCGGTTTCTCTCGTTTTAATAATGCAAATTATATTCTTGTCGGTAATGATACTCGAATTCTAATTCTTGATCAAGGAAATGGGGTCACCTCTTTCTCTAATGTTCCACTCCAACTTAACAAAGTTTTTCATGTACCAAATATCATCAAAAATCCTATTTCTATCAGAAAATTTACTCATGGCAATAATACTTCTTTTGAATTTGACCCCTTCACTTTTACTGTGAAGGATCTCAACACGAAGAAGGTTATCACCATATGTGACAACTCCGGCGAGCTTTATCCTGTCACTCCCACAAACCCCTTCAAGCATTACCCAACTGCGATTATCTCCTCAACCACCTGGCCCAACTGTCTCGATCACCCTACCGTTTTGCATTTTGATTATGTTACTAGTTCTTTTTTACCTTCTACCAATAATAATAACCGTTCATTGAATGCTTGTTCTTTAGCAAAACATTGTCAATTACCTTTTTATGATTCATTTTCCATTACTTATTCTTCATTTGATTTATTCACACTGACATTTGGACATCACCTTTAAGAAGCAAACTTGGCGATAAATACTACCTAGTCCTTCTTCATGATTTTTCACAGTACTTATGGACTTTACGAATCAACAAAGTGGAACATTCTCCCTACATTACTCACCCCCACTTCATTCCATCCAACCCTCCTCCCTCCAATTCCGATTCCTCCCACACCCCATCCCCTTAGGCTCTAAACCAAAACTCTCCCATAACCTCCACCGCCCTCTCACCCCTCCTTCATCTCACCCCATGCAAACTCGCTTAAAAAGCGAGATCACCAGACCAAATACCATCTTCTCTCTTCACACCCAAAACATCTCTCTTGTTCCACCAAATCCAAAAGATTCTCACCTTGATAAAAATTGGCTCGATGCTATGACCGTATAATATAATGCTTTATTGAAACAAGAAACATGGGATCTTGTCCTACGACCAACGGATGAAAACATAATTTGTTGCCACCGGATTTTTGGCATAAATTTAAGGCTGACGGTATTCTAAAACGCTATAAAGCACAATTAATTGTAAATGGAAAAACACAAGAGATCAGTATTGACTGCAATGAAACATTCGGTGCTCTTGTCAAACCTACCACCATACGTACTGTTTTCTCCCTTTCTTTGAGTTGAAATTGGGACGTCCATCAGTTGGATGTTAAAAATGCCTTCCTACATGTCCACTTGAATGAAACAATATACACGCACCAACGTCTAGGGTTCTCCGGCTCTAATTACCCACACTATGTTTGCAAGCTAAAGAAGTATCAGCACGGACTTAAGCAAGAGCCTCAGGCTTGGTATCAACGGTTTGCTACACATCTTTTGACTATTGGGTTTGTTTGCAGTAAAAGCGACACTTCCTTATTCATCTACAAATGTGGCTGTAAGATAAAGATGTTGCGTCATGGGCTTATTTTGTATTAACCGGAGTGGGCCTGTCCATCCGTGTTTTATTAGGGTTATGTAGTATATATAGATTGCATGCATGAATGCATTAGATACGTCATCGATTCTATTTATTCTAAATATCTTTTGTAGCCCTAAAACACCTCTACAGTCGAAGTTCTTCTTCGAGCTCTTCTGGGGTGTTTGAGTTTAATCATTAAGCATCGTTTAAGCCATTCTTGTGTCTGTTCTTATTATTTTATTTACTGCTTAGAGTATATCGATCCTACTAAAATTTTAATCTATCAATTGGGATCAGAGCAGAGCAGGAGACTGTGTAACAAATACGCATTCCTTTTGTTTGAAGAATACTATATGGTTTCCGCTTTTATCGATTACATAGGAGCCGTCGTTTTCTTATCGACAGGAACTGGTGTTTCTGATAAAACCCTATTCTCAAGTTAACATGTCAGACTCTAAAAAGTTTTAAGGAAGGCTCAACATGTCTCAAGACGACGTACAATCTAATCCAATTAACATCTCCAACAACATTGGATCTGTCTGCAATTCAAAATTCAAAATTCAAAATCAATCATTATTATTATTTTCTTTTCATTTTGTGATTCCATCATACCAATTACCAAATAAGGAGTTAGTAAGTGATTAGTCCATCACATGTTATATGTGATAAGAAATAATCTTAAAGGTTACTTTTGAAGAAAAAAGAGAAGATGACTTGTATGTGAGTTTTTACAGTTGCCTTTCCGATTAGTGTTGCAAGAAAAAACTTCCAAAATGAAATCCCAAATTGCCCACACATAATTCCAGCAAGGTCAAACAGAGGATTTGGCACCTACAAGTTGCCTCAGCTAATTAATTCAACCAATGTAATGAATATTGAAGAGGATAAAAGCATGAAAACTAATGTAAGCAAGCACAAGAATTGTAAAAAAGTTCAAATACTGTGCATGTGATAGGAACCAACGCTTCATGTGATTTAAGTTTGAAGCAACTCCATTATTCTCTGATGAGGAACCATCCAGTTCTTCTGTGACATCCATTTTGTCACCCGAGATACTTGCTGCAAAAAGTTGTATTATTTTTTTTCATTTTTAAAAGAAGATTGAAATGATTTTCTGTCATGTGATAGGAATATATGAAAAGGAAAATAATAATAATAATAACAAACCTGCTCTAGAAATGAAATACGGAGGTAGCTCTCCTAATGCAGAACACAAATTTAAAATCTTTGGTTTCAACTTGATGTCAGTGAAACAAAAATTTTAATTTTTCTTACATTCAAAAATACATTGGAAGAAGAGTTACTACGAATCTCTTGTATGTGTAAAAAACACGTAAATATTTTTTTTTCATTGTCACAAAAAGTAACCACCATGGATTTGTCCATGTCTATTGTAAAATTGTGTGTGGGACCCTTTGTTTCATTTATTCTTTGTGCACTTAAAATTTTTTGGAATTTATAGGTGATAAAAGAAAGAAGTTAGAGGAGGAGAATGGAATTATAATGCGTTTTGTTATAGGCCACAGGTTGGGCACTTGCCTTTTCTTTTGACGTTTTTTTTCATTTGTTGGGAACAATCTATAGTGTGCCAAAACACAAGGAAAACATTACTATTGCAATATTTTTATAATATGTTCAAAATTGCTCATTTGTATAAAGTAAAACATGTATTGTATTCTGTCAAGAATAATGAAGGCCCAAACTCTGAACAATCCTATATATATATATATATATATATATATATATATATATATATATATATATATATATATATATATAAACAATGATTCAGAATACTAAAAGACCAAAATACCCCTGCCCCAATTCCGGGTTTTAGACTTTTAGTCCGATTAAGGGCGTGTTTGGTTTGTGAGATCCATTGTAATCGGAATTCAAGATTCCATTATATGGGATATGTGGTTGACGAATGGATGGAATTCAATTCCGTCATAGTTGTTTTAGATTCGAACCATGAGGGTGGAGTAGGAAAGAATTCAATTTCACTTGTTAAAAGGCTAAAATACCCTCGTTCGTATTCTGATCTTTTAACAGATTTTACTCGTTTCAAAAGTTTAAATTAATTTATCACCTTGTTGACAGGAATGATGATGTAGTCCCCATAAATGGTTGGTGGCATCAGAATTACTGGATAAGCGAGGGTACTATATGTCTACAATGAATTAATAAACCAGGCAAGTGTAAGTATATATATATATATATATATATATATATATATATATATATATATATATATGTGCGAAACAAAAAACTTTTTGAATTTAGGAAAATAGTTCACATGAACATCTTTTCACAGAACAGAAGAAAACAGTAACAATGGATCAAACCTTTAGGGTGTTATCCAGGATGAGTCCTTCAGCTATATTGACTTCTTCAACAGTACCCACTAAGTCAAGATATGAATGACTATGAAGATTGGATTCAGCATCAGCCAATATCCTAATTGTGGCTTTTGAGACTTTGTGAATCTCACTCATCCCTTCAAAATCTTTCCCACCGAATTTGGCAAGCTGTGAATAGAGAAAAGAGAACAGGGTATATACAAATTAACAACAAGAAGATGAAATTAACTTGAATTCCATGTGTGGAACTTACTTTTTTATTACGAACCTGATCAATTACAAATACAAAAACAAAATAACAAAATATTAGTTGCATTGTTTAACAAAACTTCAAAACTTTGGTTTCCAAAAAAGAACGTAATATCTGAAAACTTTAGCTTCTTTGGCACTCATGAACCTATAAAAGTTTTAGCAGGTAAGGGAAAACTATCAAAGATCGCTCCAAATTGGTAGCTTTCAGTTAAGAAATTGAAGAACACCAAAATATACCTTGAAATCACTTGGGATAGTAATTTGTAATCATTCAGTTCCTTGAATATTCAATCATACTAGTTTTTGCCCTAAATTGATACAATTTCTCCTACATGTATGGATTTGGCATCAGATCGGTGTATCATGGCATCATGAGGTTTGATTCCTGATTATCTATGACTCAATTTTGGAATACTAGGATCAGCAATCATATCCCTAATTGATTTGTGAACAAGTAGCATTTTTTCTGAACGCATTTGGTGGAGCAATCACCAAAGGGCAGCATGAGACTTGCATTACACATTAATACGCACAATATAAAACTAAAGCAACAAAGGATATCCTAATCTCCATACAACAACAATGAAAGAACAACTGGTATGAAGTATATCATGATTTGACACCCAATTGGAGACAGATAAAATTTTTTAAGCATAAAATAACACCTTCATAATCTATGTTTCCACTAGCAGAAACACACCATTAAGCAACCCACGAATGCACGTACAAGGAAATAAAGATTCCCTTCCCAAACAACAAAAGAACTTGTAATTAAAATAGGGAGGACTATTACTAATATTGAACTAATTATTATGTCTTAAGAAGGTTAGCAGAGAAGCAAGGGTAAACAGGTAAATAGTGAAAGCAGAGATACCACAAAGCATAAAGCACATACTATCAATACAAGCGGAAAGTAAAGAGACCACAAGAATATAGAAAAATACCTGTTTTCACGATGACGATGAAGTTCTCTAATTTCCCTTTCTTTTTCTTTTTCTTTTTCTTTTTCTTTATCTTTTTCTTTAAACTCTCTATCACGGCTCTTTTCCCTGTCCCTTTCACTCCCATGTCTTTCTGATCTGCTTCCACTTCGATGTGGTCTTTCATGTTCTTTCTCTTTCTCTTGATCTCTCTCTTCCCTTTCTTTCTTAGGCTCACGTCCATGTTCCATTTTTACCCTCACCCTGTCCCTCTCCCAATCCCTGTCACCACCTCTGTCTCTTTCTCTTTCTCTTTCTCTATCTTGATCTCTACCCTTTCCATTTCTATCCTCCCTGCTCCTATCTTTACCCCTATCCCTATCTCTAGTTTCACGGGTACCCCTTTGTTTGTCTCTATCACTACTATCCCCATATTTTGGAGATGAACGATGGTGAGAAGAGCCCCTTTCTTTCCAAGTAATCATATTCATCAAAATCCATTGTAAGGTCAGCTAATAGTTCCCAAAACTGCATGGAAAAGAAACCCATAAGGACATAACACACTTAAGATCTTCCGATTAGAAAGGGGGTTCTTAAAATTAGTATTATAAAGGGATTTCTAGATATACCTCAAGGTTGGAACTATTCAAGTGGAACATAACACACTTAAGATCTTCCGACTAAATAGTAACTATTCAAGTGGAACATATATGAACAAGAAAACAAAATGCATCTGAATTCAAATTAGGGCTCACACAATCAAATCTCGAAAATGAAATCACCTTTAAGAAAACGCTGGAGGCATATTATCTTGATAGCAAAGATGATTGAAGGGGGTTGATTGGGAAGAGTTATAAGATCGCTTGTGGTGGGGAGGCAATGAATGGATGAAACTAGCCCTAACAAATCCAGAACCGAGCAGCGTGTGGTGATGGTGGAGCATAGCCACGATTTGAGGTTCGAGAGTGGTGCTTCTAGACAAAGAACCACCGAGTGCAAATGCGTAAGTAAGAGAAGATGATGACATCGCGTGAGGATGGTTTGGGCTCTAAACGTAAAGCTTACATGGAAACCAGATCTTGCTTAAGACCAAAATATGCAAAGAAATAGTGTGTTCGTCGCCCCTTACGTGTTTTGAACCAGGCGAGAAGGATGAGATGGAAATACGAGAGTGAGATAGAAAAAATTAGGGTCGGATTTAGGAACCCTAAATCATCGGCTCAAATTGATAACTGGGAGGTAAGAACTCTAAATCCTCAACTCATTAGGGTCGAATTAAGAGTGTAAGAACTTGTTGGAACCGAGAATTAGGTTTTTGGTGGAGGTGATGGATCGAGGAATTGAGGAAGCTGTGGATGAAGACGAAGGCCCTAATTCGAAGAGGCGGGGAATTTTTGGGATGAATAGGCGGGGGTTAATTTTTTGCATTTCATTTTTCCCCCTAAAAACGTGTGTTCCTTAAAAAAATATAAAGCGACATAGTTACATGACACACATTTTTTGATAGGTGCCCTCCGTATTTTTTTTTGTTTCTAACACTAACTTTAGGGAACGCAAAAATACGTGTCCTCTATCCTTCATATTTTGGAAAACTGACATTAATTTTTAGGGTACGCACAAATGCGCGTTCTCTATCAGTGTGTGTCATTAATTGCGCGTCGTAAAAGGCTATTTTTCTATTAGTGTGAAGATTATGTGATTGGATCTGAAGACAACGGGTATTTGATTTGGGAAGCAATCACGCTGGGTCCATTTGTTCACTCTAGAACGAATACAACGGTGAAAACTCAAAAGGAGTATAACAAACTGATAGCAGATGAGGATAAAATTCCTCAGGATGAGAAGGATAAACTGTTGTGCAATGTTAAGGCGTTGAGAATGATCAGATTCGCTTTACAAGCTAACACCTTTCGGTTGGTGAGTTCATGCACAACAGCTAAGGAGATATGGGACAGGTTGAAAGAATTGTATTCAACCGACAAAGATTTAGAGCATTCTATACAAACACTGCTTCTATCTGAGTTCGGTGCGTTTGCTCAAAAACCTGAAGAAACTTTGATTCAGATGTTTGATCGATATAATCATCTGCTCAACAAGATGACAAAGCATGGTGTCGAGAGGAAGGGTATTGAACAAAAGGTCACCTTCCTGAACGGTTTAAGACCCGAGTGGATGGCAGTTCTTTCTACTGTGAAAGCACATGAACAGTTCAAAGCTTATCCCCTAGCAAAACTTATGGGAATTCTAAAGTCTCATGAAAGCACAGTGTCAAAAGAAACGAAGTTGGTTTCTGGTGTCGACTCACTAGATCTTGTCTCGAAGAGCAAAAATGTGATTGAAGAAGAAGGGAACGATGACATGTCAGAGTGTGATCTTACCAGTGATGAGTATGCAATGATGGTGTCGAATCCGAAGAAGTTCGCTCGGAAGAAATTCCCTGTCAGTAAGAACCGAAACTGGCAAGGAAGCTATAGTTCAGAAAAGGTAAAGGAAGATTCAACGAATACATCTCAGAAGGAGGATGAAAAAAAGAAGACCAAACTAGTGGGTGACTCAGGGTATGATTGCAATTACTGTCATGACAAAAAAACACCTTGCTAAGGATTGCATGTTGAAAAAGTTAGCAGATAGAAGAGAAAGTGAAGATGATGAGGCTTATCATATGAGAAAGCTTGAAGAGATCAAGAAGAAGAAAACCAGTGCTAGCCCAATGAACGCCTTGATTGTTCAAGAAAAGGTGATTGATGTTGAATTTGGCGGAGTTGAAGTGTGGTCCACATATTCAGAGGATGAAGAGGTAAGAAGGCCAACTCACGGTAGAGCTTTTGTGGGGAGAAAAGAGGATGAGAAGATGACTGGAAGATGCCTAATGGTAACGGCTGGAATGTCAACCGAAAGTGAGAAAGAGGAACCAAATCTGCATGAAGATAAAGGCTTTGCCGCCAAACCCATCAGTGAGAAGATAAACGACTGCAATCGTTTGATCAAAAAGGTATAATCCCTTATCGAATCTTTTAAAATTCTGGTAAATGATTATGATAAGGAATTAAAAGTGCTAAAATTCAAATTTAATAATCTAAATGGTAGTCTAGTGCAAACTAGGTTAACAAATTCTAACCTAACTGACCAAATCAACAGGGTGACAACAAAGAGTGGGGAGAGACGAATATGGATAGAGCTGAAGGGGTAGGAGTTAGTTAGGGCTAGGGATGAAATAATCTATTTGCAACAAGACAATTTAAGATTTTTGAAACAACGTAATGTTTTTTGCTTGATTGCCAAACGTTTGTATACAAATATCACTCAACTGCATTTATATTGTGAAATAGGGAAGAAAATTCATAAAATGATCTTGCCCTTCCTTGAGTTTAAGGAGAATGAGGTCATTGATGAATGTGAATCAATCATGTCCTCTGAAGAAACTTCCAGTGCATATAAAATAGGTCAGGACAAAATTGAGACTTTCATTGATTCTAAGGAACAGAAATGCATGTTAAAACAACTCTTAGATGAAAACGATAAGTTAAAATTAAGACCGAGACCTTAAAATCTTTTGGCTCATCAAATGCCAAATTGATGACCGAACATAAGTTGAATATTGAGAGTAGATCTGAGTTTGACGATGAAAGTGAGATGGGTGAGATCTCCGTGGAAGACGTAATCGATTGCTCAGAGTTTCTAAAGAGCGAAACCGAGACTGAAAAACCGCTTATATCTGAAAACTCAGTCAAATATGCTCGCATATCAGATAACAAATCGAAGAAACTGAAAGAAAAGGCAGTGGTCTACTAAAAGGTTGAAACGGTTCCAAACTAGGTCTATGTTGTTAAAGGAGTATCTGAAGGACAAACAATAGAACTGAAAATTTTGCTGGATCAAGACAACGCTGGAGGATGTGAAGATTTCTTCTGGTCAGCACCTATTGACAATGCAGACGAAACCGTCGGCTTATCAGAGCAAACCTCATGGAGGGTGAAAGGCAGGTACGTTCCAGAACCGATTAACAAACCATCAAGCTTTGCTAAACCAAGCACGAGTGGAACGAAAAAGATACCAGAAGAACCCAAGAAGGAGTTTCATCAAGCCGAATCTCAAAAGCAAAATTCAAAAACAAGCTTTAATATCCATAAATCTCAAAAACAACTGGCCGAACAAAAGCGCCAAAGAAATCACAGGTACATGAAAAATCTGAGTGAGAGAAAACGGGTTTGGAAGTCTCAAAATCCTGACTTCATTCAAACCAAGAAGGATGCTCAAACTGAAAATCAATCAAACAAGGTCAATAGTCGGTTGAACCGAAAAACGAGTTTCAATCCAAATTCCTATTACTCCAAGAACCAAACCCCCAGTTTTGGTTCCTACAAATCCAAAGTTCGCAGCCATCAACCCAAATTTGATCCTAACTTTAGATCCCAGAGTCGAACCTTCAATCTCGGTTAAAAACTCAAGGACCGAACCTCAGGCCTCAGGTCAAAACCCAAGAATGAAAGCAGAAAATCCTATTTTAGTAATCATTGTTGTCAATCCTTGAAAAATGCTAACGGAAAAGGAAAGTTTGAATTTGAGACAAATAACACTAATACGAAAAACTCAACTGAACCTACAGATCAAAAGAAAATTCCTACTAACCAAAAACCAAGTAATACACCTCAATTTAAACAAGATAAAAGTAAAATAAAGGTGTACACCATCAAACGTGAAGATGAAACCACTCTCGTTAAAAGAACTTATTTGGTTGATCTTGCTGTAGTTATTCCGTTTTCTATGAAAAACTTACCAGGACCCAAGAAACTTTGGGTTCCTAAGTCTGCTTAATTTTGCAGGTGTTGAGTGATGAGCAGTTCGATGACGAATGGTATATTGACATTGGCCGCTCATGTCACATGACAGGAAGGAAGGAAGAATTGGGGGAGTTTCGGTCCCTAAAAGATGGTGGATGTGTGAAGTATGGAAATAACTCGTTTGGAATGATAAAAGGGTACGGTATGATAACTATTGGGGAATTCTCAATAAGAAACGTGGCGTATGTAGAAGGGTTGCAGCACAACCTCATTAGTGTTTCGCAACTAGTGGTTGGAACTGGACTAAAAGTATCATTTGATGATGAGGGATCAGAAATCATTAAGAAGAACACAAAGAAAGTTTTGTTGAAGTCTCAACGCAAAGGAGAGATGTATCCTCTCAATCTCAACCCTATCAAGGGCAAACCTGCAATATGTCTACTGGCTAAAGCAAAATCCCATGAAAGCTGGTTATGGCATAGACGAGTTTCGCATCTAAACTTGAATGAAATCAACAAGTTGATGATGGGTGATCATGTTCGAGGTCTTCCTCCTCTGAAATTCGATAAGGATCACCTTTGTGCAGCTTGTGAGATTGGCAAGCAGAGCCGAAAGAGTCATCCCACGCGTATCAATACAAAAATCATTGAACCACTTGAACTTATGCATGTTGACTTGTGTGGACCTTCGGCTATCGAAAGCATCGGTGGTAGTAAGTTCATACGTGTTATTGTAGATGATCAACCGAAAGAACTGCACTAGAGATATTCCCCGAAACCGGCCAAGTATCAGCTCCAATTTCCAACTTGTTTGAAGAATACACAAGGTTATTTAATGCACCAGAAATGGCCATAAATTCGAAGAAGAATGCAACGGAGAACAAAGTTGATCATCTGAAGAAAATCATCGATGAAGTTGTACATGCTGGTGAAACCGATCTTCTTAAAGCAGCCAAGGATCAACCATGAGTTTCTAACACAACAAATCTACAAGTGTACGTGGAGCATCCGAAAGCTCAAGCAGAGGGGGAGCATCCAGCTGTAGATGAAAATCCATCTTCAAACGAGGGGGAGCATCCCACTCTGACTGAGGAAGAAATACTTGAACCTGACATGGGATATGCTTCGCCATTTGAGGGGGAGAATAACAACCCAAATAACGAAGAAGATCAGTCAGAACTCGAAGAAGAGGTCAATGCAGAATTGGGTCCAGCTTATGATCCAAATTATCCTCCCCTATTTAAATGAACAAGGAATCACCCCAAAACTCAGATCATTGGTGAATCATCTAAAAAGTTTCTCACATGTTTTCAACTGAAAGCGAAGCAAACTGCATTATTCTCTCAGGTCGAATTCTGCATGTTTAATTCATTTGTCTCCAAAATCGAACCGAAAATGGTCAATACTGCACTTGATCATGCCGATTGGGTATAGGCAATGCAAGATGAACTGCATGAGTACGAAAGAAATTGAGTTTGGAGATTGATTCCAACCCCTAAGGATGCTTTTGTGGTAGGATTAAAATGGGTATTCATGAACAAGATGGATAAAGAAGGCAATGTCATCCGAAACAAGGCTCGGCTAGGAGTGAAAGGATACTGCCAAGAAGAGGGGATAGACTATGAAGAGACGTTCGCTCCAGTAGCTAGATTGGAGTCGGTAAGAATATTCCTTGCATATGCAACTCACAAAAACTTCGAAGTCTTTCAAATGGATGTGAGGTGCGCCTTCTTAAATGGAGAACTGGAAGAGACTGTGTACGTAGAACAACCACCTGGTCTCGTAAATGAAAAGTATCCTGATCATTTCTTTGTTCTAGACAAAGCGGTGTATGGTCTAAAGCAAGCACCAAGAGCATGGTATGAAACCTTAAATCATTTCCTTAAGATGTCTAAGTTTAAGCAAGGTTCGGTTGACCCAACCTTCTTTCGTAAGAAAGAAGGCAAACACTTGATGATTGTTCAAATCTATGTCGATGACATCATCTTCGGCTCCACGAATCCTAGCCTAACAGCTGAATTCAGGATGTTGATGGAGACTAAATTTGAAATGAGCGCTATGGGTCCGATTAACTTTTTTCTTGGACTGAACATAAGACAGGGACCAGAAGGGATATTCATATATCAGGAGGCTTACACCAAGAACTTGCTATCAAAATTTGGAATGAAGGGAGATTCAAAAGTGAGGGTTCCTATGGCGTTTGGCACGAAATTGATGTCATCTCTGGATAAACAGGTTGTGGACATGACTCTTTATCGTCAAATGATAGGGTCACTCATGTATCTAATGACTAGTAGACCAGATATAATATTCTCGGTTTGCTATTGTGCTAGATTTCACGCCAATCCAAGAGAACCTCATATGATATCCGTGAAAAACATGTTTCGGTATCTAAAGCGAACCTCATCTCTCGGTCTCTGGTATCTAACAAACTTAGGTCTCTTTATTCAAGCTTTTTCTGACGCCAATCTTGGTGGATGTGGACCGGACCGAAAGAGCACAACAAGAGGTTGCCAATTCCTTAATGGAAAGCTTGTCAGCTTGCAGTCCAAAGAAGTAGACATGTGTGTCACTTTCAACAGCCGAGGCTGAATACATTGTAGCTGCATCCTGTACATCGCAAGTGGGATGGATACAAAGTCAGCTCAGGGATTATGGATTAAGTATGAAGAAGATTCCACTTTATTGTGACTCCGAAAGTGCAATAAGGATATGTCACAATCCAGTGCAGCACTCCAAGACCAAACACATTGCACTGAGATACCACTTCATCAAAGACCATGTTGAAGATGGAAATGTGGAAGTTCACTTTGTTCGATCATCAGATCAGCTTGCCGATATTTTCACTAAGGCTCTGCCTGAAACAAGCTTCAATAGAATACTACATCGCTTAGGCATGATCGAAGCAGAATCGGTATCAAAACACCTTTCATCCACATAAAAGATTAGCTAAGTAAAATAGAACGTGATTCGGTCTATTTTGGTTCCATGAAAATTAAGGAACCGAAATGAACCGACCGCTCGGTCTATTTCGGCTCCATAATTTTAGGGAATCGATATAAGTCAATCGCTTGATATATTTCGGCTCCATAATTTTATGGAATCGACATTTGCTAATCTATCGGTCTATTTTGCTTTATTTCTTTGGAGGTTTGTTTTGGTTGTATAATTAGTTCGAATAAATTTTTTTCATTTTTTAAATTTTTTTTTATTATTTTCCAAACAAAAAATTTAATCAAAGGAAGGTTTGAAGTTTCTCATTATGCGACTAGTTAGGCGTCCCTAGAAGCATGCTGTTGCATGTAGACCAAAGCCTCAAAGACTCTGAGTGAGGCCTTAAAGATTCGATCTATACCTATCGTTTCTACCCAATCAGGCCAAATTCTCTCACGCCACGAGCTATCTTACTCTTCTCAAAGTAGTTAAGAGTTTACTGGTTTGTCAATCTTTAATAACAGCGGTACTTTTGGTTCTTTAACCACCTCATTAATATTCTTCATCTCCTTTCGGTTAACAAACGTAACCCTTGAGACTCTCGGTTTTTACCACTAAGGTTTATGGTTACACAAACTCTGTGTTGATGATCATAGTTGCGTTTACCACGTACTGAGTGAAACTCACCATCCAATACCAATAAGGAATTAACGATGAATTTTAGTATTCAAGATCTAACTTGTTAACAGTTGAAATCTCTTTTTCATTTTTATGCGAGATCTTTATGAACTTGTCTAACACCAAGGCATTTCTTCCCAAAAGGTCCAGTTTTTGTTTTATTTTTGAGATTTCAATTCCCATCCACTTATCAACATATCACTCCTACTTGTTCAACAGACCACATCGATCTCACAAGTACTTCGCCTTACTTTCGGTCTTATATCAAGTATCGAGGTTTGGTTGGAGATCAGCCACCTTTTAGAGCCGATAGTTGAAAAGAAGCCTTTCAATGTTTACTAACAGACATTTGATCGTAATCTTACGGGGAACCATGCAAGCACTTCGAGTCTCTCTTGACTTTGAAGGAAGAGATTCGTGCTCGGAATCAACTGCTTTCTGTCGGTTTAAGACATCACTTACATCCCATATACATTTGATTTATTTCTTTATCTTTGTCACTCATGCATGAAAATTTGTTTTGATTTTCCAAAATTCTAATGATCGTTTTCAAGTGTACTTTGATTGACTTATGTGTTGAAGCAAGCAGAAAATTCAGTTGACGAAGCATTATGTGGATAAGAATTTGAACCAATTTAAGAGATAAGGATGGAAATAGGCATGTGAATTTGAAACGGCTCCTAGCCACACGCGTGATAACGTCTATCTGGGGAAACCAAGCTGTCAAATCCCGCTTCTTCAGGCGACGGTTCAGAGATCGTGTAATCATAACATAAGATTTTTTTCTCTCACCTGGAAATGTTATATAATGGATTTCTCACACCCATTGTCCTCTCTCACCTTCTTCACCGTCGCTTGAATATAACAGACGATTTTGCACTGTTTATCTTCTTTCTTCAACAATGGCGGATTCCTCTTCTCAATCCGTTTGTGTATGACCACTACATGCTCCAGGTGGTTGAGTGCCTTAAGTATTCTTCAATGGTTTTAGCGTTATCTTAGATGGAATCTATTCTGATGTCTTTATTATCGTAGATTTACTCTAGTGCCTCTGATGACAAGAACAAGTATAGGATCAACTTTTAGATCCTCAATCGTAAGACCTCGATTTCTAAAGTACGATTTTGTTCGTTGCTAGGGCTTGCAGTCAATGCCTCAGTGATCTATCCTGATTTTATTACAACCACTCAACTTTTTGCCATGTTCTATGAGATGGGTTATTCAGAAGTCCTTGTTTCTTTTACAAAGTTTAAAAAGTCGTGTCTTCCACCCCGATGGAATGGGTTATTGACTCTACTTCACAAAGGTTTAGGTGAAAGAGTAGCAGGATCAGATGGTTCAAGTAAGTGCTTCATGACCATCCTGTATGGTCTTTACAATGGCATCAACTTAGATTACGGGTCATTAATTTGGTCTCAGCTGGTGCAAAGTCTCACTTCTTCAACTAAGAACTCAGAAATTTCGTGTGGCCGATTTTGGACGATCGTTACACAAAGAGCCATCACTTCTCTTAACATCCCAGTAATGAAGGATGTCTTGATATCTTCTATAGCCACTTTTCACACCAAGAAGGTGATTATTGCAGATGCATCAAATTCACTTATGTTCGCTCCATCCCTAAGACGATGTATCGATGTGTTCCACTCAACAGCACAGTCATGGAACCTTATCGCGAGATTGCTCCTACTGGTCCACGCCAATTAACACCAGAGATGAAGGCAGCTTTGGAAGCCTTAGAAAAATCTTCAAAACGGGGTAAGAAAAAGGAGGAAAAGCCTACTGATACAGTGGAGGGTGTATCTTCCAAAGTTGAAAAATCAAAGAAAAGTGATCAAGTGGGATCTAAGAAACGAAAATCAGAGAAAGGAGGATCTTCGGCTCATCCGAAGAAAATTAAGAAGATGGCGAGACGGTCTAAGTTGACTGATGAAGATGAAGAAATTCTGGTTGAGGACTCACAGAGAGGAGACACACCTCCTAGATCTCCAACTCCAACCGAAGAGCTACATGCCAAGGTAACTACTCCACCTGCTTCACCACCGAAAGTCACTGTTCCATGTTTGGTTGCTCCTATTCCTCCATCTCTACCACTGTCTACTGTTCCACAATCGGTTGCTCCCATCACTACCGTTTCTACAACACCACCACTTTCCACACCAATCTTACCTCCACCTATCAGCACTATTTCTACTATCACTTCAATACCCATCATTACCTCAACCATCACCGATCCACTGGTGAATGTCAATGTATATGATACAGGGGCATTTACTGGTACTAAACCCCCAGTTACCACAAAACTTGTTTCCCCTACTGCTTCAGATGACTCTAAACCAATTCTTGGAGGAGATGATTTTGAGTACCACTCCACCTATTACAGTCCCTATCGTCTGCCAACTGAAGATTATAATTCTGCTTTTGCCGCTAAGGAACAACTTCATAGTGCTCATGAAAATCTTGACAAGCTGCTTGAGTGTTATCAGCAGCCTGTGGATGTCATCATGAAAGCCTTCATGGATACGACCTTGGAGCAATACACTCAGTCTATTGACAAATTCCCAGCTGCTGTTAGGGGTGCAAACGAGCCAAGCTACTCGCGAGCTACTTGAGATCGGATCATTAAAAGCTCGACCCAAAATCGATTTTAAACGAGCCCGATCTGAGCTCGAGCTTAATATTAAGCTCCATTATTAAACGAGCTCGAGCTCAAGCCTATGTCATTAAGTTTGATTAGGCTCGCGAGCCTAAGCGAGTCTTTATATAATATAATTTAATATTATTTAAATATATTAAAATAAAAACATATTAGGGAAATTATGGATTTAGAGTATTAGTAAATGAGCTACTTAACGAGTTCGAGCCGAGCTTAAGCTTATTTAGACACGTCAGATAAAAAACGAGTCGAGCCCGAGCCCGAGCCAAGCTTGTATAATTCCTTACGAGCTCGAGTCGAGCTCAGTACAAGGAAGCTCAAATCAAGCCGAGCTCAAGCTCGAGCCTTATATAACTTAAACGAGCCCGATCCGAGCCTGACCAGGCTCGGGCTCAGCTCGGCTCGTTTGCACCCCTAGCTGTTGTGGATGATTCTACTTCCCAATGCAAACAGGCTGCTAAGGGTGTTAAAGAGCTTATTGATGATTCTAAACTCTTCTTAGAGTCTCTTCACAATCATGCTACTTCCAATGCCACCAAAGTCAGTGCTTCGGTTGAAACTCTTACCCAATCGTTTCAAGGAGAATAAGCCAAATTTGCAGCCATTCGCACCGATATTCAAGCTGACAATAAATCCCACATTTCTTCTATTGACTCTCGGTTAGCTAAACTTATGGCTGACTTCGCTGTTCAAAGACAATTGAGAGATGATATTGCTCAACAGAATGCCATTGTGGAGGCTCAGGAAGTCCAACTTGAAAAGGCAGAAAGGGAGATTGAACAGATGAAGGTTGAACGTGCTATTTTTCAGAGCTGTTATGCTGATGTTCTGGGTGTGCCCAACAATGTACTTAAAGCTCATGATGCAGTTTTGACGTTGACTATCAGGAATCATCTCACCACCAAACTCCTTCCGGCCATTGCTCTTCTCAATGAAATGAAAGGTGTTTCGAAGCCTGTGGTCATTTCGCATCAAGGGGGAGAAGGGAGCGTTATGGTACAAAAGCCCTTTGTTCAACCGATTGTTTTGGTCGAACCGGAACCGAAAGGTAATGAAGCTTCGGGTTCCAGGTGAAAAGAAAAGAAGGGTCTGTCTGTTGATGATGGTGATGAAGACCAGGAAACAATAACTGATATTCTCAAAAGAAAGCATAGAGATAAGGAGTTAAATGAAACTCAAAGGATTGTGAGGGAAGAAGAGGAGAAAGAGAAGAAGAGAGACGAAGAGAGTGACGCGCTTGAGTGTAAAAAGGCTCTTTTTCCTGTTTTGACTAAGGAAAAGATGATTAAAGAGGCGATAGAATTCTCGAGCGTTTTCTGGTTGGAACCAGTGGATTCTTTTGACATTGATAACACGAGGGATTCTCAGTTTGATATGCCTATGACGAGGAAGGCGTTCATATTTCATTGTTTTGATTCTACCGCTGAGGTACCTTCGCCTCATCCTCAGACCGATCGGGAGCTTATTGACTTCTATTTGAGGTTCGGTTAACCTCAATACTTGACGTGGAGTACACAAAAGATCACTTTTGTCAAAGTGCTGAAGCTGACACCTGCAGGGAAGTTTGTCAATCTTCAATTCAGAGTTACTCGAGGTTCAAACAACTCGGTCTCTATCATTTCCCTTGCAGATCTCCCAAACTTAAATCCTCATGATTGGAACATTTTGATTACAAATGCGATGGAGGACGAACCGATCATGAATCATTTGAAGAGGATGTTGGGGTCATATATTTATGAAGTGGACAAGATGGATCAGGAGATTGCCACTGTCATGAACAAGAAACTGATTATGAAGCCAAATCCAAAACCGGGAGATGTGAATAAAATGACTATGGGTGAAATTGATCCTACACATCTAACGGTTATGTTTACAAGAGCCGAACATAGCAAATTTTTGTTTGTTCTTGCAGACAAGCATCTGTTCTCGACCGACTGCTTGGAGCACATCATCAACATCATACATCGGTGCAAGAAGAACTGTGAGACTGATAAGAAGAACTTCACGGACATGCTTCGGTGGTATATTACGTTTTGTCATACTCTTCTGGCCATCATAACGAAGTTGTTCAAGACTGTTAAGAAGTCTTTTGTTGCTCAACCGTACTGAGCTTTCGGTTCCATTGGACGCAAAGAAGGAGACTGTAAGGTAAAGATGTTGCGTCATGGGCTTATTTTTTATTAACCGGATTGGGCTTGTCCATCCGTGTTTTATTAGGGTTATGTAGTATATATAGATTGCATGCATGAATGCATTAGATATGTCGTCGATTCTATTTATTCTAAATATCTTTTGTAGCCCTGAAACACCTCTACAGTCGAAGTTCTTCATCGAGCTCTTCTGGGGTGTTTGAGTTTAATCATTAAGCATCGTTTGAGCCATTCTTGTGGTTGTTCTTATTATTTTATTTACTGCTTAGAGTATATCGATCCTACTAAAATTTTAATCTATCAGGGGCAATCACATTGCTCACTTTATGCTTTACGTGGATGACATTGTCTTAACAACCTCCCGTAAAACTTTTAAAAGGAGTCTCATCCTTTCTCTAAAATAAGAATTTATATAATGCTCAATTTTTCAAGGTGTTTATTTATTTGATTTATGTTGTAAATATTTCTTTTTAGACCTTAGAGTTCATGGACTTTCTTTATTTTGGGCCTTAAGGGGGTGTCGTACACTTGGCGTACCGCCTTATGTACACTGAGCGTACTTGTTGTTTATGGGCGTGGATGCCATGAACGTATGCGCTGCATACTGAAGCGTACGCGAAGCTAGCATACATGTCCAGACCTAAAACCCCAAATTTTATGGTTGAGCACTATATAAAGAACGTTATGTCTTAAGGACCAACTTCCCCCTCATCTTTAAGTAGCTCCTACGAAACCCTAATTCGTATATTGTGTGTTCTTGTACTTGGAAGGTCCCTTGAGTGAATTCTCGGTGTTTTGATCCACTTTTCCAAGGAAGTAAAGGTTAAAGCAAGGTGGTGCTTCAAAGGAGAAGGTGTAGATCCAAGTTGGTTGCTTCATTTCAAGCTTTTGTAAGGTATAAACTGTAAGTCCCTAATTTGCCTATATATCAGTCAGATTCGTTTGATGGTGCGGAATCCCAATCAAACAGATGATGTCAGATCAAATAGAAGAGAAGGAGAAGAAGAATAATATGAATCTTGAATGTAATTATAATATGAATCAAGTTCCTTACACAAGATTCACCCACACAAACGTTCCTTTCTCTTTGGTCGTAAACTCCTTAGGGTTCATCAATCTCTACTCCTCACCCTAACACCTATATTTATACTTGGAGAATATGGGCTTGGTGGACATGGGCCGTAAATGGGTTTACGACCGTAAGGTGTTTACGGCCGTAAACTCAACCGCAAACATGACCGTAAACTCCAAAAATATTATAGAAAAATACATTTGCCCAGAAAAGAAAAGTATAAACCATATTTTGACCCAACAATCTCCCCATTGGTTTATAGCTTTCTTTTCTTAATTGACCCAACAAGCTCCCCCTAAAAAGTAGTTGGCTTTTCTTGTTAATCTTCATTGGAAGCTTGGCTGCAGCATTTATCTTCAAATTCTTCACAGCTTCAAGATGTACTTGATGAATCTTCAATGAATGACATCATCTTCAGCACCTGAGCTTTTCTTCAAGATTTGACATTGAATGCACATTGGATGAGGAGGCTTCTTATACTGATTCTTGAAAGATGGCACTTTCAGCTTGAGAATCTTCAGAGAGAACATCAGAGAGAACTGAACTTCTAGATCACTTCAGCAGGTACAACGATAGCAACAGACTGATTGAGGAGGCTTCAATGCAATCCGTCACATATTCTTCAATTTTTGTTTCACCTTGCTTCTGGAGTTGACAAATTGAATGTTGAAAGAATAATCTTCATTTCTTGCTCCTTCGAATGTGAATTCTTCAATGCTCACGGACGAGGCTTTGGCTCAGAAATCTTCAACACAAACTCCATGAGTCTTATCTATACCTGAAATCACTTTTCAAGACAACACAAAACTAAAAGAAAACTTAGCACACAAAACAAAAACAAAAATAATTTTGGATTTTTCATATTTTCTGAAAAAGAAATAAAACAGAAATAACACTATTTTTTTTTAATTTTTTTTTAATTTTTAATTTTCTGCTTTTTTTTTAAAATCTCCCCTAATATTTAAATTAGAAGAACACTATGAACAAACTTAACAAAAACAAAAATAATAACTAACTATAAGAGTGATTTGGGATCAAAGTTGTTAGACAGCCTTTATCCGCGTGTCAGTACCCTTATCTTCACATCTTCGTCTGATCGATTGCCAGTATTGTGGTCCACTTAGACACGAAACATTTGTGATAAATTTAGGACATACTATTTGTTACAAGACAAGGTGAACTTAAGTTCCTAGATATTATATCTGATCCTAAGTTTCTAGATACTATATCTTAAGGACCACTCAACTGACGACGACCAGCGATATTGTTGTCCACCTAGATTGAGCAGCGAGATCTATAGACAACCTGTATGTGTTCAATTTTAAGTGTACTAGAACGTGTTTCCCGCGTCCTGATATGCCCCAGCCATCAAGAACTTCCAGAGTACTCCTTACACCGGGTGAGCAGACAACCATTCAGAGAGAGCATAGATTCAGAATTCTATTACTTGTTACTTCAGAGGGGTTGAGAAGTAGAAGGTTGCATATGTTGTGTACCAGGTCGGATTAGAAGTCACGCAAAGGAGACATCATATGGCTAACAGATAAGAAGTATTTCACATATATAACATGCAGAGAAATAGAGTTGCATATGTCGTGTACCAAGTCGTATTGGAAGTCACGCAAAGGAGACAACATATGACTAACAGATGGAAAGAAAGAAAATGATATTCTACAGACCTAATTTATCGGAATTTACCAGTCGCCTCATCCAACCGGAATTAAGGACAGAATCCGCACATCGAGGAAAAGTTAAACCACGGTTCCAAGTACGGGTTCAATTAATGTGACGAGTAGATTCCCATATATATATATCTCCCTGCTCAACCAATCTAAGTGTCGTATTGTCAGGCTGAACGGATGTAACTAGGTCAAGATTTGTCAAGTCTATACATTTCCTAAGTTCAACTCTGCCTAGTCAAGTCCATTTAGAATCTTTCGTGCCTACCGATGCATCAAACCAGAGCATAGACCATTTTGATTTTTTGATTTTCTAATGTTTTCGGATTTTTAAAATTTTCTAATTTTTGTTTTGTTTTTATTTCTCCCCCTAAATTTGTGCATAGGAGAGAAACAAAAGTAAATGCGCAAATTTAAACTATCCTAAAACAAAAATTTGTCTTTGAAACGAATTAGAGTAAGATAAACTCAAGAGTATAGAGAAGAAAACGCAAACCGTTTGTCACTGATTGAATTTGCATCCAGAAGGTCTGAGAACAGCAAGCATAATCTTAGAACAGATCTGAAAATTCTTCATATCATTAAGCACTAACCCCATGTGATCCCTTATTTTCTTCCATTCCCGCAAAGGACACATTCTTCCAAACAATGTTCTGAGTGTTGTACAGTTGAGAGATGTATCCTATTAAGTGCTAGGAACTGCCACTACCAACAAACCGAAGTCTGATGATATGCCTCCATAGCTGCTTCGACACAGAGCGGGATTAGTCAGATCTGTTTGATGGTGCGGAATCCCAATCAAACGGATGATGTCAGATCAAATAGAAGAGAAGGAGAAGAAGAATAATATGAATCTTGAATGTATTGACAATATGAATTAAGTTCCTTACACAAGATTCTCCTACACAAACGTTCCTTTCTCTCTGGCTGTAAACTCCTTAGGGTTCATCAATCTCTACTCCTCACCCTAACAACTATATTTATACTTGGAGAATATGGGCTTGGTAGACATGAGCCGTAAATAGGTTTATGGCTGTAAGGTGTTTACGGCCGTAAACTCAACCGCAAACATGACCGTAAACTCCAAAAATATTACAGAAAAATACAATTGCCCAGAAAAGCAAAGTATAAACCATATTTTGACCCAACATAAACACTTGAACTTGCCTTATGAATACTTAGATCTCTTGTGTTGAGTTTGTGGACCATTTTGGTCCCAAGGATGATGTTTTATTATTCAAGGTCGTTTCCTAAGCTTAGGGATGCCACCCTTGGTGTTATAAAGTAATAAACCACTTAACTTGCAATATTTACGGGCTCTAGAGGGTTTCATCATCCAAAGATCCGCATGTCTATCTTCGTGTCTTTTCATATATGTGTGTGTGTATATATATATATATATATATATATATATATATATATGTGTGTGTGTGTGTGTTTTATGTGTTTTATGTATCCATATGTATGTATGTATGTATGTATGCGTGTGTGTATGTATGTATGTATGTATGTATGTATGTATGTATGTGTGTATGTATGTTTGTACAGACATACACATTCATATACAGATATGTATATACAAACACACATGTATATATAAAATCTTATTTTACAAATTTATATAACATTAAGCTAGGTTAGAGACTTGTGTATTACACGAGTTTGTAAATTAAAAAATCAAACTACATTGATATAATAAGAAAATTTTAAAATTCAATACTAAAGTATGGTGATATATAGAAAATATTAAAGTTTATAAAACTATAATGGTGAATAGGTATGAAGTATGGCTTTCAATGTAGAACGTTATTGTACTTTAATAAATGAGGCTTTAAAAGTACAATGCTAAAATAGTATAAAATGGAAGTATAATGTTGAAATTTTATTTATTTATTTCCACATAATGTATAATTGATATTACAAATACATATTTATAAACTTAAGAATAAGAGTATAAATATGGATTGTGGAAGAAAGATGGGAGGAGAAGCAACTTCGATGCTTGAAATCAAAATCGTGAGTATCTAAAATCATGTGAGTCAAAAGAATAAGAACAATGACATTTACAAAATAAATTGAATATAGAAAAAAACTGATATCAAATTAATTGGGTTCCTAAACATTAAATAGAATGATTATAGGCTATATTAATGCTAAGATATCAATTAAGTGATTTCAATTTCAAAATTAATAGCTAAGTTTCATTTTTTTTTTTTATGAATTATCGGTTGATATGGATTAAACATGGATTATCTGTATTTTAATTTTGAATGAAGCTAAAATTCTCATTTTCAAAATTAAAAATGAATATATATTTCTTTTGATGATTAATAGAGTACATTAAATGAAAATGTTTATTAGCTATTTTATTTATTTAATGTCAAACCCTATAAAAAAAGATGTAAATAATGAAATAATTTTTTGAGATTTAAAATCAATTAACTGATTACCCGTATTTTAATTTGGAATAAAGTTAAAATTTCGGTTTTCAAAATTCAAAATGAATGTACCTTTTTTTGTTGATTTATAGATGACAGTAAATGAAAATGCTAATTAGATAAATTATTTATTTAAAGTCAAAACCTATAAATAAGGCAGTAAATAATGTAGTAAAATATGATTATATTGACTATAAATATGTATGTTACAATTTTTAAAAAAACTAATTGGGATTGATTGCGAGGAAAAATACTTCAAAGGTTTCTGACTTATATTTGATTAAATAGATATAGCTTTATCTAAAAAAATAATCAATAAAAGTCACAAAGTATCGTTCACGATGCCTTGTTGTGGATCTTAACGGTCTACACATATATGTGTGTATCAAGTCCGAAAAATCCTTGCCTTTTTCAGAGTTACATATGAATGGTGCTTTTGTCATCCTGAAAAATAAGCATGATTCGCATACATGTCAAATGATTCCAAGATATCGTTCGATTGAAGCTTGGTGATATGTTTCTTTTTTATATGGCCAAGAAGACGATGCTACATACATGATTTATCCAAAACATTTTCGGAAGAATCAATGTTTATGATTAGATTATTAGATTTACTAACACAAATAACATTTTCATATGTACCATTGCAAAGGCTAGCTTTAAAGTAAAAATAACCTTTCTTATAAACCAAAATATCACAAATTTCATTATCAAAAGAAAAATGAAAACCATCATTGTACAATGCATAAACAGAAATAATGTTGCATGCCATATACGGCGAGTAACAAAAATTTAATAATCAAAAAGTAACACCACTACTAATCACGAGCTCGTAATCCCCAGTCCTTATAACAGGTGTGTGTTTTTTTCTTATGATTGGGTTGTGCTCCTTATGCTTCAGCTTCCTACTTTCCTTTACTCTTTGCATATTATAGGAAAAATGAGTACCACATCATGTATCAAGAACCCAAGAATTAGAAGTTGATGTAGTATGAAATTCAATCATAAATACACCTGAGGCGCTACACTCCTTGACTTTGTTCTTCTTTATATCCTCCATGTATTTAGGGTGACTACATTTCCAATGTCCATTTGACTAGCAGTAGAAACAAACGCCGCCTTGGTTAACTAGTAAGAGCTATCTCAAAATCGACCTTTCTCTTGAGAGCTTGATTAGAGTGTCCAACCAAGGTCTTTCACTTACCTTTAGGATGAGAAGCCTTTTTTTTTCCTTTTAGCAGTACCATGGCCAATGGTCAATCATTAATATACCCAAAATGTGTACTTTCAACTTTGGTTGAAATATAAAATGTCAATAATATATGAACTATGGACCATGATTAGAAATTAAAGAGTATGCCCATCAGCCTTTTTACAATGTACAGGTTCCACAAACAATAACAAGAAGGAACCCTAATCACTCTCATTTCATTGTACGCAGCCGAGAGAATTAGAAGAAAAATCATTTAGATTGGGAAAGAGAATTCCAGGAAGGAGTAATGTAATCGATTTTCACAACTATGAATGTCAAATTTGGTAAGTTTTATTACATGTCTAATTTGAAGTTTGTAATGATTAAAAAATAAAAGATATATATAGATGTGCGTATCTTCTAATTTCTCGATCGCTACAACATTGATTACCATAATGATTTTTAATTTGATTTTAAGTATGAATGGAAACAATATCCTGAAATAATACTTATGATGAAATAAATTATGCCGTAACAAAAATACGAAAAATGGATTAAAAGGGGTTGTAGAAAATACAATTCCATTATAATGGAAAATTATGAATTCATATTTAGATAATATAGAAAGTTTTACAAACACTATTATTTTGTTACTACTGTTGGAATATCATTTTGATGATGAATCGACCTTACAAACCATTATGTTATGCACAACCTGCTTTTTACCATACAAATAACTAATACTTAACATGATATTTTAATAACTTTTTTTTTCAATATATAAGATGTGACAACCCGTAAATTGTTATGTCGCTGTAACCCATTCCCGTCGATAAAACCCGTTTGTCTTTCAATTTTCTTGTTAACATTTTGGATTAGGTCATTTAATTTAAGACTTTTATTATGACCTTGTAAGTATCCAAACACGTTAGAAACACGTGAAAACACTTTCGATAATTAATTGGATAATTTTTAGTTACGACCACGTCGGGTTACAAACACTTAATCGGGTACGACCAAAAGCCTCGGTAAACGTCAGTATCGGGTAGAATTCCACCGTGTCTCAAACTCGACCCATATATAAAGTTCAAAGAACTTCATTTGAAGCTTTTTCAACCTCTCTCTACTCTCTCTACATATCTAAGCTTTTGATCCAAAAATCACCCCCTTTCAAGCTCCAATTAGGTATGTAATCCATTCTAGCTCATAGTATAACACCTTTAGCCTTCAAATTTGTGTTTAAATTATGAAAAAGGACCATAAACATGTGTTTACGGCCCTAGAATAGCCTTAGGCTGCAAACACATACAAATGGGGTTTTTGAGCCTCAAAACCCTTCCAAACCAGCTTTAGAGCTTAGATATGACTTAGGGCACTACTAGAAAAACAGCCTTTTACGACGCTCATTGCGCGTCGTAAAAGGCTCAGACGACGCGCAAATGCGCGTCAAGGAAGGCCCTGTCATAAAGAGAGACGACGCGCTTTTGTGCGTCATCTGTAGACGACATGCATTTACGACGCTCATTTACGACGCGCGTTTACGACACACAAGGCGTATCAAGGAAGGCCCTGTCATAAAGGAAGACGACACGCGTGTTAATGACACACAATGCGTATCAAGAAAGACCCTGTCAAGAAAGGCCATGTCATAAATGAAGATGACACACATTTTTGCGTATCGTAATTTTAATTTTTTTCAAATTAAATTTGCATTTCACGTCTCATAATACAAAAAGTACAATACAATGCACAAAAGTTAATTTCATACAAATAATCATTCCAATAGTAGACAAATGTAATACATCAAATAATCATTCCAATAGTAGACAAATGTAGCATTTCAATATTTTTTTATATAATTAACTAAATTATTAGCCAAATTTCCTAAACTACCAACATACTTTTCTATGAAGAGCATTAACACTATTCTTTTCCATCAAAAACTTCAAAACCTACATAATTAAATTAATGTTTAATCAGCTACAGGTCAATAAGGTAGGTTTAAGCAAAAGATTTTCATAATAATTAGATTTTACTTACCACTGTTGTTAATGACATTGAAAGAAGCAGCCCAACAAACACCCCATCAGAAGGATTACTACCACATAACCGTTGATATTTGATACTTTATTACTAAATGAAACAAAAAACAAAGTTAAAAAGTAAACAAAATCAGAAGGTTTTAGTCAAACTTACAGAGGCTTTAATTCCAAATATTACTAAATGACATTGATTGAACAACCTGCAAATTTACCATTTTGTCCCTATGAGATTCACTATTGAACACATTCTATAGTTTGTAAACTATTATATATATATATATATATATATATATATATATATATATATATAAAATCATTGTGAAAAGCAAGAAATTAGAAGTGGAAATTTCTGAATGTATTATTCCCATCAGATGTTGAAAATTGCTCAAAATTTTACAACAGGACACGAAACTAGTGAAGCCATTTCTGAATCACAACATTGAAAACGTTGCAAATCTAGACAAAACTTATATATAAGATGGTTTAAGCTATCAAATTACCTTTTAGAACCAACCACGTCTACCAAATTTAACCTTCCAAACCAAAGGTGAGTCACGGAATCCTTTACCCTATATTGAGACAATGTTCATATCTGTTCCTACCTATAAAATAAAGAGATGATCATGTTCGGCAAGAAAAACTGACATTTATATTGGCACCATACTGTAACAGCATTGCCTTAGAAAGGGTTAGAGAAGAATTACACTAAAGGAAATAATATTCCAGTAAGATCAAAGGAGAAGACATACTCAACTTTCGATATTAGACGTGTAACACTTAAAAAATGCATCTACTTTGAGACATGTAACACTTAAAAATGATGCAAGTACTTCAAAACCAGATATTAATTTTCCCATTATACCCTTTTGTTCATTAAAAAAATATATATGAAGAAGCAATCCCAAATCAAAAAAAATATTGGTTTTCCCATTATACCCTTTTCTAATTTATCTGCTTGTTGAGTTCAGAGGTTGGTGTTTATGGGAAAGCAGCACCCTCTAAACCCACCAACAAGTGATGTTAGGGTAAAACCGTATTTTTCTGAAAAACATTAGGGTTTTTATGCGAATATCCCCCAAAACAAACAATTTTTTTTTCTGTTGTGATGGAATGATCCATGATTCCATCATAAGGACCATTATATTAGAAAGCTAAAACCAACCTGAACAAGGGTTACCATTCAATAGGGAAACAAGTTTATCTAGATCAGGCAACTGTGTATGCTGAATTAGAGGAAGCTCCAAACTGTTGATCCCATGTTTTTCCTATCACATTATAAAACAAAAAAGTTACATTTAATGAGTGATCTAAAACAAATAAAGAATAACTCCATGGTTCAATGTTGGCATTTTCCCAACATATTCATTCCTTTAGCACTACACATTCTGCAAATGTTTCTAATGTTCCACATATAGTAATAGTTAAAACTGTTGGAATAGAAAAAATATTAAGACTACACTTTCAACTTATATAACTTGTTTTGCAGAAGAATTTGCATATATCAAAATAAGCACCAGAATGAACCAACTAATGCAACATTAATGTTGACAATTCCTGGACAACTTTCTCTAATCCTTTGGTAATAGCTTGCATTTCCTCTGCCAAGTATTTCAACTGCGTCTGGAAAGAAATAATCAATATAATTAAACATTAAAAAACATTGCTAAAAATTTGTAGAAGATTAAACTAGAATATACCTTTGCTACAGGTTCCAAACTTTGAAGATCCTTAGAAAAATCAAGAACTTCAGGTAGTTTGTCAGCAAGCACCTACACACATATCCACCATGATTGACAAAAGTTGAAAACAAGATGATCTTCTTTTTACTTTTTACTTTTACTAAAATAAAAGGAAGAGAAATAAAATAAATAGCTTACAAAGATAATGCATAAATGTCATTCTATTGTTCCTTGCACGTGTGTCTGTAAGTTTCAACAGGCTATCCAACCTGAACCCAATCGCAGACCCTAAAACAAAATCAATTTTTTTTTTTAATTTCTGTGAGTATAAAAAGTCAAAGTCAAAGATCATAGTCAAAGTCAAACTTAACTCACCTCTTGCGGTCCCTTGATTCAATTCATTTCCTAATGAAAGAATTGTTTGCATGACTCTCTTCAATTTAGCAGAACCCCTGGTCTGATACAAACACCATCAACATTAATTAGATATATATATATATATATATATATATATATATATATATATATATATCAATAAATTAATAACTAATTAACTATCATAACTTGCCTGTTCTACTGCAGAATTTATTATGTTTAGGTTCTTCCTGAGATTAGAAACCTAAATGCCAACAAAATTCAAGTTTCAGATTTATAATTAAAAAAAATAAATAAAAATAATAATAAATTTCAAAGAAAGAAAAATTGATCAAATAATAAATTCTAGAATGAGGAGTCCCCATATGCCTGGTGAAAGTTCAACATACAGAGCAAAAAGATAAGTGAATTGCATGGGTTCATAAGCATCTTATCTGATAAAACACAAAAGAAAGAAAAGTTGATCAAATAACCTTAAATATGTTCCTGGTGGTATACATGGATCTGCTAGAGGAAGGGCCTGAAAGTTCATGTTAAGAATATCATCACGTGGTGGGGAATGAGCTGAAGAATCCAATGAGTGATTAGACACAAAAACTAGTTATCATCCCCATTTCTGACAGGTCATTAGGTTAAAAGAAGGTCCCTAACTAAATTAGTATAGTATTGTTTAAAGACTCAATGTCCGTGTCCATTTTACATGTTAGCCCGCCCAAATAATCTTAATAATCATATTAGACACAAAAAAATAGTTATCATCCCAGAGTATGATGGATCATTTGTTTTAAAACTGATTCAACATTTACAATGTAGATTTATGAACTATCCAAACAATTTCACCACATCCCTTTAGAAAACATGGAATTCCCCAAAATAGAAAGAAACAATTAGGTAAGATTTAAGGAAGATAAGCTTTACTAGGATAAAAGATCAACATCCCCTACAGCTTGCCAATCACTTGACTCTTCACTTTCTGAATAATGCCTTGATTGGTTTGCTTTTCTTTCATTAAGACGAACCCAATCACTTGCTTCACTAGCTGAAGAAACCGTGCTACTTTCTCTTTGTCTAATACCAGATAATCTACTAGAAAGATCATTATCTTCATCTTCTAGATCACTGAAAGAAACATCATCCTCATGGGTTTCACTCTTAGTAGTCTTGTTGGCATCTTCAGTGCTATTTACCTCACTACCCTTTTCAGATAAACTTGTATTTCCATTGGTATCCTCTGTTAACTCCATGGATGTATTATTCTTATTTCTCAGATTTTGCAGAAGCACCTTGCGTATTTGTACAGTCTCTAGGGTTGATAGAAGCATATAATCATCGTCTTTCAATCTTGGAAGCAACAAAATGAAATAAATCATCCAAAAGTGTTGTTCACTCATGTGATTGTGAATTTTATGCCTCAAAGTGGTCAAACTTGGTACTAATTGTTGTTCTCTCTCTTCCCAACCCCTTCAACTCCGACGAAGAAAAATCTCCTCCCTAGTCCCCCACCGCCACCTCCAAACCAGGCTTTTCCATCATCACACAAACCATCGGCCGTCAACTACACAACGCTGCTTCCTTTCTTGCTCCACTGCCAAAATAATCTTCTTCTTCAACCCTGCCACTGCAGTCTGATGATTCCGAAGAGGCTTCACCGTCGACTACTTCCTCTTACACAGGCATAAAGAACGATCTCGCTGAAATTAGTGGTAGCTTTATAACAGGTCTCACTCTGCTATCATCCAATAAAGCAGTGAGTGAAATTTCTAATTTCGCTTCCAATTTACTCCAGTTTGATCTAGCGGATAATCTTGAAGAGATTGATCCAGTTGGGATTACTGATGATGTTATCAATTTCATTCAAGAAATCTCTCTTCGCACTGAATGTTGAATTTAAATACAACAATTAATTTGGCGGTATCACTTAACAAGCCCGAGGTCGCTGGCGGAAACCCTAGCATGTGCTAGAGAGAAGGGAGGTAGCGATGGCTTAGGGTTTATAGAGAGAAAGGAGGTAGAGAATGAAGAGAGATCTAGAGGAGAGAGTATCAGAGAGGGGAGAGTGGATTACAAGGATGAAAGATAGATAGAAGATAGAAAAAACGAGGCGGGTTTTCAAAATTTTGGGGATTTCGTTTCCCCCCTTGTCTACTAAAAGCGCGTTTCATTAAAATTATAAAGCGACAGGTAAAGACGACGCGCGTTTAAGATAAAGTGCCCTCCGTGTTTTTAATTTTCTTTCTTGAGACACTAAATTAAGGGCACGCAATAATGCGTGACGTAAATCCTTAATTTTTTTGAAGAGATGACACTATTTTAAGAGCACGTCCTTTTGCGTATCATTAATCAGTGTGCGTCATAAAAAGCGCGTCATTAAAGGTCTGTTTTCTAGTAGTGGGGGCTTTCAAGACTGGACTTAGAACACCAAAGACTTATCATTTGAGGGGTAAACATGAGTTTACGGCCCAAGAGCATGCTTGGACCGTAAACACCCTTTCATAGGTCGTAAACCCCTTTTTAGGTGTTAAAATGCCCCTTAACCACCTCCTAAGCCTTGGAATAAAGTCTAGAAGCAACCACAAATGTGTTAGGGACCTTAAACTTGATAAAAACCACTCCCTTAGGAGTTTACGGCCATAAACCCCCCAAGGAAAGGTTCCTGGACCGTAAACTCCTATAAATGGGTCAAATGGTGACTTAAATTCATCATATGACTTGTAAAATGAGTTAGAATCACATGTGATTAATCTTGGACCACTAAAACACATAAAGATTGGGTATGAGAGAGTTTATGGCCATAAACTCCTAGTTTACAGCTGTAAAATCCATTAAATGGCCCCTTTGATAATTAAATCACTTCCTATGCCCTAGATTTGATCCTAGCATCACCCCACAAAGTGTTATAAGAGCATTAGGCACCAAAGAACACCCCACCCATGATTTTACGGCCGTAAATTCTTGGGGATATGGTCTATGGGCCGTAATCTCCTTTAGGAGTTTACTCTTGAAGAGCAAACTCCATATCTAGGCCTTATACCATCGTAGATGCCACCCGGGTCACTCCAAACACTTGAATTGAAGTGTTTTCGCTTCTAGAAGTGTTTATTCTTATTTAATTAATAGATCAAGGTCTAATTAGATACAAATTATGTATCTCTTCATATTACATAGGAACCTCACGTGTTTTCAAGCCTCGAACTGACACTTTGCTTGCTAGCTGACACATTTCTCGACAGGTGAGTTCATACCCCTACGCCTTTTTCAGTGTTTTTCCATTTTTTGAGGGGGGGAAAACAAGCAAACTATAAATGTTTTCAAACTTAAAACTGATGTAATTCTATAAATATTTGGCAAACTTTTAGATATCTTTACCCCTTTGTATCATGCGGAGCATAAGAGATGTTTTTCTGAATATAACTAAGTAGATTTCAATCACAATGTAAGAGACAATCAAAACGATAAAATTATTATGGGAATAATTTGGGATCTTCATTTCTTGTTTTACGAGTACAGATTTCATGCAAGGTTAATAGATAAACTATGTCTGATTCAGTTTATCTCTGTTAATTTAGAGTATCATGCCAGATAATTTCTTTGTATTCAATTGTTTTTATTGTATGATGTTTCAAAATGATTACGATGTTTGATAACGACCGAGTACACCGTGAATAATTTCAATACTAGCTTGTGAGATTTGTCTTCATTAAACCCTTCGGGTTATCAGTAAATCCTCCCTGGAAGTATAACCAGAGTCTCCTGGAGGGAGAGCGTGGAATTTGTGAATAGATCTATTCGGGACTTACAATCCCACACCATAACTGCTAGCTACAGTTAGGCGGGCACGCCCGGGGTGACAAATTCTGGATATCGTCCGACGTTCGAAGAACGTCAAGGAGGTCTCGTGTCATATTAGCATGGTTATCCGACTCACAATACGTATTAATATAAGATTTGTTCACGGATTTTATATCTTCCTTTAATCTATAGTTTTATATAATAAAACTACCTACTGTTGTACTGGATGGTGTTCCCAGGGATTTTCAATCTAGGGATTTTCAATATATAGTTTTACGTATTAAACTATCTACTATTGTACCGAACAGAATTCAGAAGTTTAACTAAACTGTCTTTATAAGAAAATATGGGATTTTCTTGGATAACAACTTTTCAGAAAACCAAAGGAAATATGATCTTTTTACCTAAAACAAATAGCTTATGAACTCACCAGCTTTATGCTGATTGTTAAACTGCTTGTATTCTCAGGTTCTCCTTAGACAGGTATCCCGCGTTCTTTTGCAGAAGTCGGAGCGTATGGAAGTCTCGTCTTATTTTTGATTAAACTTATGTAACTACAAAACTTGTATTACTTTACTTTCAAACAAATGTAATGAATCTATGTAATGTAATGTTTTGTGTTTACTATGCTTACTATGTACATTGATTGCGATACTTCATGACGTCCTCCGCCTCGGAACGTTTCCGCCATCCGTTTCGGGGTGTGACATAAGAGTATGTGGGCTTTTCAATATTACATTATTTGTTGTTTAATGAGTTGAATAAGCTTATAGATAACTTTATAGTGAGGTACATTCATAACCATTTTCAACAAAACCTTTACAATTTTTTTTTTAATTGCAAATATAAGTATTTTGGTTTAGTGTTAGTCTATACTATGAATTTTAGGTCCGTCCACGTTTGATTAGGAATCACCATGATCTTTAATTACTTTTTAAAATATATAAATTTATAAAATTAGTATAGGATTTTTATTAATATGCCATGTGAGTTCATTTGTAACCAGGAACTACTTAATTACTAACCAAATACAACATTATATTTTACCACTTTTTAGGGCACAAAAATATAAAACTATTCATGTTGCTCATAACTAAAATATCTTATATGGTTACAATCATTGTAGTAGAAAGGATGTATTGTACCTATTCATTTGATGATTACCTTGATACATTGAAGTTAGAAAGATTTATCTTATTGGAACATTCATTTTTTTTTCAAGGCATATAACATCTTTTCTTTTACTGTAGAATCATTTCACAACTCTAATAATACATGAATTTTATTTTCCTAGGAAGTATAAATATATGTCACAAAGCATTATGAAGAATTTAAACCTATTAAGAAACTTTTACATAAACACACACTTGAATATATCGATTAGTGCCAAGATCAAGATTATAATTCCATCCCACTCACCGGTTTCCTCCATCTTCCATGATTAGCTTTACAATGAATATGGTAAATCATTTTCTTTTGTATGAATCCATGACAATCCAAGGATTGTAGTTTCCAAACGGCGCCTTTTGTGTATCGTTGCTTTTTTAGAAAGTATAATTTCCACTCCATTTTTATGGTTATAATTTTTATTATATTTCAAATAAATTCTTGTCATAAGCATTGGAAAATATATTGTGTTAGATCGCTTGGTACTAAAAGTTCACCGTTGCTCAAAGGTTGCAAACCATACATTAACTAAGTTGTGATAGTCCTGCTAGAAGAAATTTAAATCTCTAAATTATGACTTATGGATGATTTAACCATTTGTGCTTTATCATCATGTTCTTCGTTATTCAAAGTTTGGTCTTAAAAATAGCATATGTATTGCTAAGATGGAATTTTTTCATGAAATCATGACAACAATTTCAAGTATCTATCACAGACATAAATGCAGTGTAGGTTTCAGAATTTTGATACGTATTATGGTTATAGTAGCGGCTATTCATCTAGACATAATTTTTTATATATACACATTAAATTATTGTTGCCCCATTTATGGTCAAATTTTAAGAAATTGAAAGATAGCCGTTTCTTTCAATCATGAATCCTTGGGTGATACAATAATGTAACACCACAATATTAATACATAGAACACCCATAAAAGAAAATACTTTCTAGATCCACATATGTCATATAGTGTATAAGGAAAGTCCTTGCCTTTGCTACTAGTACACACATATGTAATAGTGAAATATACAAGCAACCATAAGCTGCAATAAGCTTATTCGGCAATCTAAAATTTTCTACATCATAAAGTCATCATATACGTAACAATAATACGATCATCATATTGTTAAAGAAACATGTGTAGAATAACAATTTATAACTATACATTTGGGCTTGTCTCCACCATACCTTTGGGTGAACTTACCTTGGGTCACTAGATAATCACACGTTTTAGCTTGCATTTTTGGATCACTATGTAGTGTTGGTAACCCATGTACTTTATATCAGTACCACCAGATCATGAGCGGACCTCTACCCATACGAGATACCCATGGATAACTAGGTAGTCTTAGTTGAACACCATTTTCAAGATAAAAATCATAATCACATGTAATACTTTCTTTTATCGTTTTTGATGTAGCTTTCACTGCCACCACTTACTTAAAGTCGATAAGTTCCAATCATCCATAATTTATAACACATGGTAATGATAGGTGGTTTTATAAACGACCATACATCATTCGTTGTGTATGTTCATCCAGATTCTTCTGAAGGTATTTAAACTTAAGATGACACTCGAGATGGAAACAAGTTAAAATCCTTATGCTGTTTCTACTTTCCTGGATTATCCTTGGACCTGCATAGCCCCATGAAGATATATTTGTCTGCATATTGGAGAAAGGAAAGGTTGGGCCTGGAGTTATGCATGTCAATCCGGTGAAAAAAAAAAACATGTCCCTGGACGTGTGAAAGGTTGTAGGTTTATTGGGCTGCAAATTAATGTTTCTTTCCTGCGTTCTATTCCTAAGCAATGCCCACGACCCCAAGATTGGTATCGGTTTGGACAATATCAATAGAAAATGAATGCCCAAAAGATAACAGGCTGCTTCTCTCAAGAGTCAAGACTACAAGCGATATATATAAGATTTCTGGTCATTTACCCTAGGCGTGCCAAACATATCTTCTGCCGCCGTCAGATCACGCACCTGACTGTCTGCTGAAACGCTGCTATCCGATTTTTATTTCTATGTTCCATCTCTGCAGCTCTCCATCGTCTTGTCGATTATAGAACGTTTTACCTTCTGCATGTCGTTGATGATTGCTATTATTATCGCCGGCTCTCCGTATGTTTACACCCAAGCGCCAAAGAAGAACAAATAAATAGCAATTATAAGTTGGAGATTCTTCTGGAAGATCAAATTAAACTCACCGGATAATCAAGGAAAGAAGGTAAATTGTCATTGATATATCTGATTATATAGTCATAAGTCATTTTTAGCATTCAGATTGGTAAAGTCTAGACCTGTAGACCTAATCCAAAATTCTTTTTGTTGGCTTCAATATGTATATGCCAGTTTCAGCCGTCCAAGAAGGCTGTAACCAGCAACAAGGGGAAGGAGAAAATGATTGATTTACCAGCTAAAGGGACCGATATGTGGGAGTTGCCATTGAGATACCATAGTAAGGGGGTTACTATCGCCTCCCCACCAAGACCCGCACCTCAAGTCCATGAAAATGCCATGATTTCCAAATCTAAAGATCAATCATCTACGGATGTGAGGACAGTAATCAAAAAACGAAAGAGGAGAAATAAGCAGCAAAATATTGTTGTACTTGAACCTTCTTCTTGGAACAGGATCTGTCCACAAGATGTGGTTGACGCTGGAATGCATCTGAATCCAGCAAAAAAGAAGCATTCTGCTTGGTTCAGTTTAACTCCTTCCTGTGATCAGTGAGCTATAAAGATCCCTTTTAAATTTAATCATATAGCTAATAGTATCTTCACCATCTTATCTTTTTTATTTTCTTGTCTTTGATTACGTAGGAACAAAAAGAACACTCTGCAACTTCTAGTGGAACCATACTTACAGATAATGGCCTTTTCAGTATAATGTTGTTTAATGTTCATATAATTCACCAGTTCATTAGTTAATAAATTTTTGACATTGGTCATTGTAACTTGCATGTACTGATTAAAAACAAATTATTCTAGCATGGAGGGGAACTGTAATCCAGATGTGTCTATTCTCATGAAGTATATCGTTTGCAACTTAAGCATGTTCGCCAACAGGAGGTATCTTGTAATTTTTCTGATTCAATTAATTGCATATAAGTTCGGTTCCGTTCATCAAAGAAGTATCGTTCTTTTCTCATGATCTCCACTGAGTGGATTTTAGTTATACGTTTTTAAACATATATAATTTAGTAAATGTAAACTCCTTTTGAAGTGCTGAGGGGACAAAGTGCCTTGAAATATGCAGCTTTCAATGTATCATGCACAAATTGCTATAATGAACAATATTTCATAGGCAAAGGAAATTGTCCCCATGTAAATCTAATAACTAAAAAACATGAAACTGTTAGAGAGTTTGTTTTGCGTTTTTTATGTGTTCTTGCATAAACATTGAACCATGCGATTCTTAACTACATACAATAACTTGATTTTTGTATGCCTAAAAAACTTCAGTTTTTGTTAGAGTTCAGTTGTCCGTTAATTGTTCTTTTTCCATGGAGATTCAGCAAATATAGACTTTACTAATAGATCAAGGACATCACAGTCTCATAGACATGTATTTGTTCTTCTTTTTCCTGTTTTTGTATCACAAAAATACTTTCTGTAATGACTTGTATTTTAATAATCTGAACAGGTTGGTATCTTCTTGAATGGAAAACTTCTTGCCCCGGAAATGAAGCTACTTGATGTGGTGAAACAGTGGATGGCTATTGTTGATTCAGAGAGGAAAATAACCAAGATTGGAAGTTCTGCTGAGAACTTCTGTGTGAAGCTGACTTATGCTTGAAGAGAATAGACAAAAGTATGCATTTATAATAAAATCCAACAAAGCTTTGTTCCTTAATTATGCCATTTAACCGATTGACTTTTACAATTTCTTGGTTAATGCTGATCGAATGAATTAATTAGTTGGTTCCATAGTGATTATTAGACTTTTAAAACTAATAATGGTTACATTGTTTTTGAGGAACCAACTAGCAATGATCTTTGAAAATAACTTACATCGGAGTTAGGGCTCATTGACAAGTTCTAAATTTTTAAGATTTGAATTTATAAAAGGTCTGAATTTCTAAGAGTCTAAATTTTGAAGATCTGAATTTTAAAATGTTGTTTAGTTGAAACATCTTAATTGTTGTGCAGAATGATAAAAATGATCTTTTCCTTATTTTTTATGTATTATTTTTTATAAAATAACTGACTAAACTTATTAAATAACTATATCAAAGATATAAACACAATAAAAAAATCAAAACTAAACATACAATAACTTATTCATAACATATCATAATCATAAACTTCTCTCCTAAGCATTTGCTAGTAAATTCCATAGCTAGAAAGGACAAAGTCAGATAAATACAAACACACTTTAATTTCAATTGCAATTTGGTTGTAACGAGCCAAAAATATCGCTAAAATTTCATTTTTAAAACACCCAGAAAGATACAACCAAATGTTCCAAAACCAACCACAATATAAATATCGTCAACATCAGAGTAAATTCAAATAACAATGAGGAATAAAAATCAAGGGGATGTTGTGCGATCACGATAGACCTTTCCCTTTGGAACCAGAGGAACCTGAAATGTTTTGACCACACAACTGTAAGCACAAAGTTTAGTGAGTCTATCAAAATACCACATGTTTTGACCACACAACTGTAAGCACAAAGTTTAGTGAGTCTATCAAAATACCACATACCATACGTAACCTCAGGTCCTGCCCACATATTTGGCCCCACCAATCATAACGAGCCCCGCATAGCATACAAACGGGTCGTACCCAACATACAAATGAGCCCGTCCAACATACATGCAAGAGTCACAAAGACAGCTACCATCTTACACAGTATAGTGAGAAGACTCACCTCTCTCACAAATTCATACAAATCCCAGCTCAACCTCAGGAAATAGGTGTTACAACCCACCTATCGAATCACACAAAGTCACACCTTAGTCTACACTTTAGAACTAGCAATTTGACCATAAGTCAACAGGGTCAAAAAGTCAACGATCAATGTTCTTAGACGATATATACATTCTATATTTTTGTATTTGATTTTATCCTTTCAATGTATATCCTTTCCTTATTTACAGGAATGGTTCTCTATTCATAATTGATTTTGTATAATGAGAAGAATCAATAGAGAATACCATTCTTTATGGTATCAGAGCCTTGCCCTAGCCCTAGCCGTCGCTACCCTCTTCTTCTCCAACATCCGTCTCATAAAACATTGTAGCACCAGGCGAATCTTCTGATTGTTGCATGAAACTAACCACCCGGCATTCGCTGTCACTAACATTAAGAATGGCGTCCCTCTCATTCTGAATCAGACTGACGATCAATATGCTTCGTGGGTACTGTTTCACATCCACACATGTGCTTACAATCTTCTTGATCACATTGATCCGAACACTCCGTGGCCAGCAAGCATAAACGAAGAAACATGGAATCGTCTTGATGCTATTGTAAAATCATGGATTTACAACACCATATCCATTAAGTTACTCCAATCGATCATGAAACTCAATGCAGCTGCTCGTCAGCTTTGGACTCGTCTTTAGGAAATTTACCAAGACAACAAAACTACCAGGGTTGTTTATCTCAAAGAACAGTTCAATAAAATTCGCCTCTCTGAGTTCTCCAACATGTCGGATTATTGTGCTCGTCTCAATAATCTTTCAGATCAGCTTCCCAATCGTTGTATGAGTAGCTTAGATTTCCCATCTCAAAAAAATATGTGAAGTGATTGACTAAACGTATTCGACAATGAAATTCAATATCTTTAGGCCAAATTACAATTGTACCTTAAAGTTATTTGTGGTTGAATTTATTTCTATGATAGGCTTGTACAATTTTGACAATCCTTATAAAAAAAAATGATCTCTTGCACCATTTGCTTTATTCATTACCTTGATAAGTCGAAGTGGGAAATACATATCTTATACGAACCTTCATTCTGTTTCAAGGCCTATAACATCGTTGTGATGGATCGATACTTATCACATAACTCTTGAATAAAAGCACTCTAGAATTCATCAATTAGCACCACCACTAAGTCATTAATTTCCTCCAACTCAAAACTTGTGCGTGTATTGTTTAGACAAGTTTACAATAAACTAGGTGGATATCTACATGTTGCATATAATAAAAGTATGTAGTTACACTTTCGGTAAATATATGCTACTGGAAATAATTATGTTATTGACACTAAATTGATACATTAAATTATAACTAATTTGAACGATAAACATCTATTAGAATCATATTAGTTAGTTGCCTGAGGCCGCAACTTGCCTATGAATAGGTTACTTATATTTCTCAATTTACTCTTAGTTTTATCACTTAAGACAAAAAGTTATTTGTCATTTTGTTTAATTCGATTATGATGACCGCTTAGAATATTAATTATTATTTGTAAGATAATATAATTTTATCTATAACTTTTTGTTATCCTTACCTATTATTAATGGTCATTTTATCTACAATACTTATCTGGAGAATTTTTAATTAAAATAATAATACTTTTTTTTTTGATATTTTTAGTTAATTTGACATTTCGATTTAGGTTTTTTATATGGGTTAATGACCTAGAAAGGTAACAAACTTTGGTATTTGTCCACATTTAGGTAATTGTGTTTTTTTCGTTCACATTTGACTATTGAACTTGTTTGGCTTGTTCAAAATAGGGTAATATGATCAATAATTAGGCCTGTTAATCGGGTTACCTGATCGGGTTTCGGGTTAAACGGGTCGGGTTAGTCGGGTTTTTTTAGAAAAAATATTCACCCGAAACTTGACCCTAATAAGGTACGGGTTAGTCGGGTTCGGGTTAATCGGGTTTCGGGTTTGTAGGGTCGGGTTAATCGAGTTAGTCGGGTTGAGGTTGAAATGTAAGATGAATTTATGTTGTGCTATTTTAATACATAATCCACATGTATAGGGACTTAAATTGTAAAGTTGGTATACCAAATGAATTTTTGGAGTTTCTTTTACCATATTAGTAATGTAAACAATGAATAAAATTCGTAAAACTGTTACAACACAACCGTACTACATTAAGAAGAGAGGAAAGTTATGTCATTTTATACATCTCTATACATAGTAATTTTACTATCTGGTTTGTTTAAATACGAAATATGTATTAGTATTCGGGTTTCGGGTCAACCCGAATAACCCGATTAAGAGTTCTAACCTTATTAAACCCAACCCTAATTACCTTATTCGGGTTCAGGTTGGGTCGGGTTGATCGGGTTCGGGTTTTTTTGACACCCCTACCAGTAATTACAGTAATATTACACTATTATGAATAGGTCCAACAATTTTATTAGTCAAATGTGTATAAAAAACATGGTTACCTAAATATGGACAAAAACCAAAGTTTCTTACCGTTTTGGTAATATTGGATAGGAACTGTCTCAGTGACTGTGCCTTGCGAAGTGGGATCAAGCTCCTATAGTCAGTGAACAATTAGGTTAGGCTTGGTCTAACCCAGTACAGTCCTGACTAGTCATGGGCTAGGATATCTTGCAAGGTCTTTAAAGCACATACAACCTAGCCCCTTAAGCGTATACAACTTAACCCTAACTAGTTGAGCCTAAATTGGGTTGGCCTAAGACTTGACCATCTCCTAATACACAAAGATCGGACAACCCAATTTCATGTAACATCAATGGATATTATGATTACTTGCACTTAACATAAAGAACCCAATATTATCAAAATGGGTAAGGAACATTGGTTTTTGTCCATATTTAGGTAACTATGTTTTTTTCGTACAGATTTGACCAGTAAATTTGTTTAACCTGTTCATAATAGGGTAATATTACTGCTAATTACCAATCATATTACCTTATTTTGAACAGGTCAAACAAGTTTAATGGTCAAATGTGTACGGAAAAAACATAGTTACCTTAATGTGAACAAAGACCAAAGTTCGTTACCTTTCTAGTTCATTAACCCTTTTTGTATTTAAAAATTTATTTTTAGTAACTATGTAAAAAGAAAAAGAATTTCAATACACTTAAGTTTATTTGATATTTTAATTTAGCTTTTACACTTGAAATATTTAAATTGTTTTTAATTCTTTTTTAAAACCAATAATTCATTTTTTAAGTATATTCGATCTTTTTATTTAAGTATTTTGTTTAATATGTATATTTATATCCATATGTTAATTATATTATGCTAATAGTTCAAAAAACCAACCAATTTTGGTTTAGATTTTATATTTAACTTTATATTTAACAAAAGTAATAATTTAAAAAATATCTTTTAATAATTTTCTCTAATTTATTAAAGTTCCCATTTGTATTTTGAATTTGAAATTATATTTAAATTAAGAAATTAATTATATTTGATTAATAACTTTAAAATGTTATCATTAAAAGATTACATCCAACTGAAATTATTAAATTTAACATATTGGCTTTGAAATTGGAAAAGTAATATTATAGTTAGAATAATAATTGAGTTTGATGTATTATCTACTATTTTTATTTTTAATTTCAATCATGATATCTAACCATTGTTTGTAAGTTTATACAATATAAGTTTTTCATCGTTTGTAGGTTACCACAACTTAATTTTTTATATTAGTTATTTAAAAACCACTTATTTTGAAAAAATTAAATTATAATAAAAAGTAATTTTTTATATTTTTTATTTAATTTGTATTTTCGTTTTACATTTAATATGTAAACATTCTTAAATATTTTGAAAATAATATTTGAAATACTTTCTAAGTTTTTAAAATTTTGATTTACTTATTGGATTTAAACTGACATGTAAATTAACAAACAAGTGCATGCATTATAATTGTCATTTTAAAATTCTACCAATAATAAAATAATATTTTGCATTGAAAAACATATTTTAAGTTAATAGATTAATTATATTAAGTTTAAAATTGAAAGGTCATTGATGCTTCTAATGCATGATACATTAGTATAGTACGTATGATTTTTAACTATTTTGCACGTCATTGCTTTTGTTTAGTAGGTTGCCTTTTTTTTCCCTTTGCATTTTATTTAGTTATAATTCTTTTTATATGTAAGCGAAAATCTTGTCAGAGGCTTTGACATGTATATGTTGTTGGATCTGTTTGTGCTTGGAACACCTTTGCTCATCTAAAAGGAATTCTAGATCTCGAGCATGTGAGTTATGAGCGTTTTGTATTGATTTCTAGGTTTGGGTTCTTGAGTTTGAAAGTCGAACATACATATGGGTTTATGTTTGAAATTTGTTCAGATCTAACACACACACACACACACACTCACGCACAAATCTGAAATCGTTTATGATGAACTCGTTTGATCATGTTCTTGAAGATGTTTAATTTGGGTTTAAGACTTTCCAGAGGAAAAACACATAAATCTAAGTTTTTTGGTGTTTTTGGCCGGAGACTTGCTGGAGCCTTCGGAAACTAGCTAAACCTCTAATAGCAGGCCATAAAGATGTTTTTTTTTTAACAGTTCAACAAATTCAATGAAAAAATATAGACAAAAAAGAAATCCAATGACTAAACATGTACAAATCTAAAAATATATTAGCCTTTTAAATCATTATCTATTTATAAAATTATAACAAAAAATAACTTACTAGCGTACATGACAGCCCTATCTTAGCTTCTATGAAGAGTCAAAGACTAGAAGTCATATGGGCTTTCTGGTCAATTACATTGGGCTCCTTAAGAGAGTATTGGTCTAGGGATCGGTTAGTATTTAACCCTAGTCGTTGACATGAAAACCCTATCCTATCTTTTCCGTCGGATCACACATCTGACTGTCTGCTGAAATCTCGCCATCGCTTTTTTATTTCTATATATATTCCATCTCTGCCCCCATAGTCTTGTCGATTACCGAAGATTTTGCCTTCTTTTCTGATTATCTGGATCTTCCAGATGGTTGAAGAATCTCAAATTTCGGTTTTTCCATTATGATTGCAAATTGTTGGTCTGATTCAGAGGGTCAACCACTTCATGTAGACAAATTGTTTTCCCACAAGAATGTTAAGTCGCTTTTTTCTGTTTATTTCTCCTCTTTGATTTCTTGATTTCTGTCCTCACTTTCATAGGTGTTTTATTTTTGGATTTGGTGAATATCATGGCATTTTCATGGACATGAAGTATGACTTTGATGGTGAACTGATATTAATCTTTAATGGCATAGACTCCCACAAATCTTTCGTTTAACTGGTAACTCATTAATTTTCTCATTCCTCCTTTCTCTTGTTGTTGGTTATTGGACTATTTAAGGAAATTGTCATTGGTATAATTTTGAGATACTATATATTCTTCAGAATACAATGACTAGATCCCTGAATCTAATTATATAATAGCTTCATTCGTCCACACAATCTATAAACACCAACAAGGGGAAGAAGAAAGTTAATCCGTTACCAGCGAAACTCAACGATTTGTGTGTCTATGTCATTGAGATACCATACTAAAGGGTTAACTATTCGTTCACCACCAAAGTCCCAATTCCTGTTCATTAAAATGCCATGATATACATCAAATCCAAAAATAAAACAACTATGAAATATAGGATAGAAAACAAGAAACCGAACATGAGAAATAAACTGAAAAATGTTGTTGAACTTTATTTTCTTGTTGGAAAATGATTTGTCCACAAGATGTGGTTGACTCTGGAATACATTTGAATCCAGCAAAAAAGCAGCATTTTCCTTGGTTCAGTTTAACTCCTTCCTGCGATCATTGTGCTATAAAGCTTCCTTTTAAATTTAATCTTATAGCTAATAGTATCTTCACTATCTTATCTTTGAACCTTTCTGTTTGGTTCAGTTTAATTAACTCCTTCCGTGATTATTGATTATTGAGCTATAAAGCTTCCCTTTAAATTCAAATGTATAGCTAGTACTATCTTTACTATCTTATCTTTATATTTTGTTGTCTTTGACTCTCTAGGAACAGAAAGAACATTCTGCAACTACTAGTGGAACCATACGTAAGTACATCTGCATTTTCAGTATAACGATTGTTTATATAATGTCTGTTCAGTAGGATATAAATTATTGACAATCTTTTTTCTGGTATTTGTAATTGCATATACTGATTAACAAGTTATTCTTATGTGGATAGGAATTTTCATCCATATGTGTCTGTTCTCATGAAGTATATCGTGTTGCAAGTTAAGCATGTTTGCCAACAGGAGGTATGTTCTTTTTTCTATGATTCAGTTAACTAGATATAACTATTGATTTCGTTCATCAAAGAAGTGTCGTTCTTTTCTCGTGATCTCCACTGAGTTGATTTTAGTTAGAGATTTTTAAACATATATAATGTAGTAAATGTAAACCCCTTTTGAAGTGCTGAGAGGAAAAAATCCATTGAAACATGGAGCTTTCAGTGCATGATGCAGAAATTGGTATACTAAACACTATTGCATAGGCAGACGGATATTGTCCCCATGTAAATTTAATAACTAAAAAGCATTAAACTGTTAAGAGAGTATGTCTTGCTTTTCTTAATTGTTCTTGCATTAACATTAAACCATGCAACCTTTAACTACATACCGCAACGTGAGTTTTGGTTGACTAAAAAAACAACAGTTTTGGTTAGACTTTGCCAATAGAACAAGTACATCTAATGGCCATGCGTATGTATTTGTTCTTTGTTTTACAAAAATATTTCCTTTAATGACTTATATTTTTAATAATCTGAACAGGTTGGTATATTCATAAATGGTAATCTTCTTGCCCCAGAAATGAAGCTCCTTGATGTGGTGAAGCAATGGATGGCTATTGTTGGTTCAGAGAGAAAAATAACCAAAGGATGTTCTTCCGAGAACTTCTGTGTGATGCTCACTTTTGCTCGAAGAGAGTAGACAAGCAGTGGACAACTATTTTTGGAATCACCAGGAAAACATGGCAATTGAAATTTGTTTCTAATGCTTCATAAGGGTTTTGAAAAAGGCTACATATTTATCTTTATATGATTGATCTTGATCTTTTTTCCATGAGATTATTGATTTTTCTGGCAATTTCACATTCATACATTATTAGGAAATCAGTTTTCATCCTGGTTGCCGCCCGCGGTAAAAAATAACCATTATTGATGAATGGTCACAATATGTTTGTACAAATTTAGTGATGAATTCGCAAAAACTATATAACGTGCTGTAATTACTTTTTTTGAAATCAGCGACAAATTTGATACAAAATAGCTATGAATTTACCCATGTTGCTCATCAATTGAAATAGTTTTCCATACTCTATCACTAACTGTCACTATATGTCTGTTGTTGATCCATCACGAAGTTTCCGTTAATAGTTCATCGTAAAGTTTCCATTACAAACTCTATCCTAATCTCATATATATATATATATATATATATATATATATATATATATATATATATATATATATATATATATATATATAATTGGGAAGCATAATAGCATGGGATAGGCCTAGGCATATCTCAAGATTTTTGGCTTGTTCAAGCTGCTATTATTGTGTTGCTAAGCGTACTCCAATTGCATAAATGATGAATATGCTATAAATATTATATTTACAAATAAATACGGGGAATAAAAGGGAAGATAATTTTATTGTACAAAACATAACATAAAACTGTCTCATCATACAAAAGAATAACATAATGGTTTTTAGGGATATAAAATATTTCTGACACGACATGAAAAGGATTTATATAACATGAACACGACAAGACAGAATGTCGAGTTTATTCATGAAAAAGAATCAATTAGAACACGACAAACACGGCACGACATGAAAGTTGTCTTGCTTGCTTGTTTTCTTTTTGTTTACACTTAGTGTAAACAACACAATAGCATAGGCTAGGTTTGACTTAACGGATACCAACACAACAATAGCCAATTAAATATAAGCAACAAAAACCATAATATATATGTAGTTCCACTTCTCAAGTTTGCTCCACTAAATAAAAGTTCACTAATAATTTAGGAACTAAGTAAAAGGTTACTAATAATTTAGGAACTACAACAAGGATACTATAACATAAACTTTTTTTCAACATTATAACCTAGTTCTCATAAAGTAGTAGAACATGAGACATTTGTTGAGCTTAAACCATGGAAGTGAATAAATGCTTTACGATGCCAACTATTTACGAAATTTATAATGGTAAGTGCACCATGTCTTTGCTTTCTTGGGTAGGCTAAAAAATTTATCTTAGAGGGGAAGCTTTTACTCTGAATGCTATGCCTTTTGGCTCTACATAAAGTTTTTGTAGCTTAATTAAAGTGAAGGTATGGTGTTTAACAAAGAACATGACATATATCTAACTCTGGGTTTCTAAGTGCACAACTCTTGAGCACACGATGACTTTTGTGTAAGAATCATGAGAAATTGCTAACCCGAGAAACTAAGACAACACTTGATTTTACTCGGGGAGATACTTTAATAGCTTTAAAAGATGCGTCATGACCTTCGATGCTTGATGTTCTTTAAAAGTTGTGTTGTCCAAAGGTAACTCCTCCAGAAATATGTGAATCCAAATGTTCAATTACTTTATCTACGATCTCAATAGTGTCTGCCAGAGCTTGGAGTAAGTTGCAGAAGACGAATACGACAAGCTCAATGGAAGGAAAATAAATTCAAAAGAAAACTGGCTGAAAGCCTTCGGTTGTTGTTGCACCAATAAAATATTCTTTTTCGCAACTAAGAAATTGTAAACAGGACTAATCACTCCATTAGTTTTGTGCTCCTAGCAGATTTTATCAATAGTACTAGTCCATCCAGGATGTCCTGTTGATTATATCAAAAAAAAATAAACTAGATGAAGTAATAAACCACTTGACTTGCAATATTTACGGGCTATAGAGGGTTTCATCATCCAAAGATCCGCATGTCTGTCTTCGTGTCTTTTCATATATATATATATATATATATATATATATATATATATGTGTGTGTGTGTGTGTGTGTACGTATATGTATCCATATATACGTATGTATGTATGTATGTACGTATGCATGCATGTATGTATGTATGTATGTATGGATGGATGGACACACACATTCATATACAGATATGTATATACAAACACACACATGTATATATAAAATCTTATTTTACAAATTTATATAAAATTAAACTAAGTTAGATATATATATGTGTGTGTGTGTGTACGTATATGTATCCATATATACGTATGTATGTATGTATGTATGTACGTATGCATGCATGTATGTATGCATGTATGTATGGATGGATGGACACACACATTCATATACAGATATGTATATACAAACACACACATGTATATATAAAATCTTATTTTACAAATTTATATAAAATTAAACTAAGTTAGAGACCTGTATATTATACGGGTTTGTAAATTAAAAAATCAAACTACATTGATATAATAAGAAATTTTTAAAATTTAATACTAAAATATGGTGAAAGATAGAAAATATTAAAGTTTATAAAACTATAATGGTGAATAGGTATGAAGTATGGCTTTCAATGTAGAATGTTATTGTACTTTAATACATAATTGATATTACAAATACATATTTATAAACTTAAGAATAAAAGAATAAAGATGGAATGTTGAAGAAAGATTGGAGGAGAAGCAACTTCGATGCTTGAAATCAAAATAGTGAGTATCAAAAATCATGTGAGTCAAAAGAATAAGAACAATGGTATTTATAGAATAAATTGAATATAGAAAAAAATTGATATCAAATTAATTTGGATCCTAATCAATAAATAGAATAATTATAGGCTTTATTAAAGGTAATATATCAATTAAGTCATTTCAAGTTTCAATGTACAGGTTCCACAAACAATAACAAGAAGAAACCCTAATATCTCTCATTTCATTGTATGCAACTAAGAGAATTAGAAGAAAAATCATTTAGATTGGGAAAGAGAATTCTAGGAAGGAGTAACGTAATTGATTTTCACAACTATCAATGTCAAATTTGGTAAGTTCTATTACATGTCTAATCTGAAGTTCGTAACGATTAAAAATGAAAGATATATATAGATGTGCGTATCTTCTAATTTCTTAATCGCTTCAACATTGATTACCATAGTGATTTTTAATTTGATTTTAAGTGTAAATTGAAACAATATCATGAAATAAAACTTGTGATGAAATAAATTATGCCCCAACAAAAATATGAAAAACGAATTAAAAGGGGTTTTAGAAAATACAATTCCATTATAATGGAAAATTATGAATTCAAATTTAGATGATATAGAAAGTTTTACAAACACTATTATTTTGTTAATACTGTTGGAATATCATTTCGATTATGAATCCGCCATACAAACCCTCATGTTATGCACAAACTGCTTTTTACCATACAATTACATACAAATAACTAATATTTAACATGATATTTTAAGACATTTTTTTCAATATATAAGAGCATGTGGGCTTTTCATTAATACATTTACTGTTGTATAATGAGTTGAATAAGCTTATGAATAACTTTATAGTGAGGTAGATTCATAACCATTTTAAACATATCTTTTACGGTTCTTTATTATTATTATTATTATTATTATTATTATTATTATTATTATTATTATTATTATTATTATTTAAGAACAAATATAAGTATTTTGTTTTAGTGTTAGTCTATACTATGTATTTTAGGTCCATCCATGTTTGATTAGGAATCACCGTGATCTTTAATTACCTTTTAAAATATATAAATTTATAAAACTAGTATAGGATTTTTATTAATATGCCATGTGAGTTCATTTGTAACCAGGAACTACTTAATTACTAACCAAATATAACATTATATTTTACCACTTTTAGGGTACCAACTTTTATATACCTGAAAATTATAAGGCTTAAATTTGAAATTTCTCATGAAATAGTGCAGGAGAACTAACAAATTTAGACCAATAATTTTTCAAGATTATAAGAAACACGATCAGTAACAAAAACAATTTAATCTAGTGCCTCGAATAAATATAATGAATAATCCCTAAATAATTAACTTATTAAATAATAGAATACTTACTCTAATTTATATCAATAGACATTTTCAACATGTTATATAGATGGAGAGAATATCTTCATGACTGAGTATAACCTCTAGATCAAACAATTCTTTGAAATGATACATAAATTGTTACAAACCAAGTATGTTAAACCACTCGTTAATAGGTCACCTAGTAAGACATAGTATGCCATTTTAAGTTACATGTCATAGAGACCCAAGTTCGAATCTAAAGAGATGCTAAGTGATGTCGAGGTGTATGGTGTGTGATGCAGTGCTGTCGATGGGCAAGTTTTTTCAATTTGAGTCATAATTTAGGGATCCACAAAAACATAAAACTATTCATGTTGCTCATAACTAAAATATCTTATATGGTTACAATCATTGTAGTAGAAAGGATGTATTGTACCTATTCATTTGATGATTACCTTGATACATCGAAGTTAGAAAGATTTATCTCATTGGAACATTCATTTATTTTTTTCAAGGCATATAACATCTTTTCTTTTACTGTAGAGTCATTTCACAACTCTAATAATACATGAATTCTATTTTTCTAGGAAGTATAAATATATGTCATAAAGCATTATGAAGAATTGAAACCTATTAATGAACTTTTACATAAACACACACTTGAATTCATTAATTAATGCCACGATCAAGGTTATAATTCAATCCCACTCACCGGTTTCCTCCATCTTCCTTGATTAGCTTTATAATGAATATGGTAAATAATTTTTTTTTGTATGAGTCCATGACAATCCAAGGATTCTAATTTCCAAATGGTGCCTGTTGTGTATCATTGCTTTTTTAGAAAGTATAATATCCACCCCATTTTTATGGTTATAATTCTTATTATATTTCAAATAAATTCTTGTCATATGTTTTGGAAAATATATTGTGTTAGATCCCTTGGTACTAAAAGTTCATCGTTGCTCAAAGGTTGTAAACCATACATTAACTAAGTTTAGATAGTCCTGCTAGAATAAATTTAAATCTCTAAATTATGACTAATGGATGATTTAACCATTTGTGCTTTATCATCATGTTCTTCGTTATTCAAAGTTTGGTCCTAAAAATAGCGTATGTATTTCTAAGATGGAATTTTTTTATGAAATCATGATAAAACAATTTCAAGTATCATTAACAGGCATAAATTTAGTGTAGGTTTCAGAATTTTGATACTTACTATGGTTATAGTAGCGGCTGTTCATCTAGACATAATTTTTTATATATACACAAATTAAATTATTGTTGCCCCATTTATGGTCAAGTTTTAGGAAATTGAAAGAGTGTGGTTTCTTTCAATCATGAATCCCTCAGTATGTCTATTAGTGTATAAGCAAAGTCCTTGCCTTTGCTACTAGTACACACATGTAATAGTGAAATATACAAGCAACCATAAGCTGCAATAAGCTTATTTGACAATCTAAAATTTCCTACATCATAAAGTCATCATATACGTAACAATAATACGATCATCATATTGTTAAAGAAACATGTGAAGAATAACAATATATAACTATAAATAATATTGACTTATACATTTGACTTGTACCCACCATACTTTTGGGTGAACTTACCATGGGTCACTAGATAATCACCCGTTTTAGCTTGCATTTTTGGATCACTATATTGTGTTGGTAACCCGTCTACTTTATATCAGTACCCTCAGATCATGATGTAATGTCAAGTGGACCTCTTACCATACGAGATACCCATGGATAACTAGGTAGTCCAACATGGAAACAATTTTCAAGATAAAAATCATAATCACCATAAAAATAGCTATGTTTACTCACCTTGACATTTCATGGTTGAAAAATTCCTAACTCCTTGTATTTATTTACTTCCAATAGCTGAGAAACTTGTGTTTTACCATCCATGGCTTTCTATTGTCAACATATACCACTTCAATTCATTAAATAGCATCAAACAAGTATGAGTTATATAAATCCACAAATCTGCTTAATATTTATTATATTTTAGTTTAATTTTAGTGTTCTTCACTTCAATTGACACAATAAAAACAAACCATCATACAAGCTCTAATTTTACTATCACCACAAGTAGATACCAAACATATCTTCTGCCACCGTCATGAATCTACATATAATTATGGAATAAACAAAATACTTTTTACCTCTTATTTGATAGCCAAACATGTAGTAATAAAATCTACTTACTAAATTTCATCATTAAGTACTCTTTCCTCATGATTGGCAAACCCTTTTCCTTTACTCTAATTCGAAGGATAGAGAATGAAGAGTGTTTACCATTTTGATCATGGATAAAAGTTATTGAAAATTGTTGATGAAAGACTAATCAATTTGATATATATATATATATATATATATATATATATACACACACACACACACACACACAAAATTTACCCTCACATCTTAGAGTTGCATTTCCTGAGAGCGTTTTTCTGTTTTATGTGTGGCCCACAGTGGTTGGCGAATTGAAAATCTTCAAAAATACGATATGATTAAGCCACATATATTCTCCTTTGAGATGGTGCTGGGTCATATGTAATACTTTCTTTTATCGTTTTTGACGTAGCTTTCACTGCCACCACTTCATTAAAGTAGATAAGTTCCAATCATCCATAGTTTGTAACACATGGTCATGATAGGGCGTTATATAAACGACCATACATCATTCCTTGTGTATGTTCATCTAGATAGTTTGTTTTTCATGGTCTATTCTTCTGAAGGTATTTAAGCTTAAGATAAAACTCGAGATGGAAACAAGTTAAAATCCTTATGGTGTTTCTACTTTCTTGGATTATCCTTGGACCTGCAAAGCCCCATGAAGATCTCTTCGTCTGCATATTGGAGGAAAGAAAGGTTGGGCCTGGAGTTATGCATGTCAATCCGGTGAAAAAAAAAACATGTTCCTGGACGTGTGATAGGTTGTAGGTTGATTGGGCTGCAATTTAATGTTTCTTTCCTGTGTTCTATTCCTAAGCAATGCCCACGACTCCAAGATTGGTATCGGTTTGGACAATATCAATAGAAAATAAATGCCCAAAAGATAACAGGCTGCTTCTCTCAAGAGTCAAGACTACAAGCGATATATATAAGATTTCTGGTCATTTACCCTAGGCGTGCCAAACATATCTTCTGCCGCCGTCAGATCACGCACCTGATCATTGTCTGCTGAAACGCTGCTATCCGATTTTTATTTCTATGTTCCATCTCTGCAGCTCTCCATCGTCTTGTCGATTATAGAACGTTTTACCTTCTGTCGTTGATGATTGCTATTTTTATCGCCGGCTCTCCGTATGTTTACACCCAAGCGCCAACGAAGAGGAACAAATAAATAGCAATTATAAGTTGGAGATTCTTCTGGAAGATCAAATTAAACTCGTCGGATAATCAAGGAAAGAAGGTAAATTGTCATTGATATATCTGATTATATAATCATAAGTCATTTTTGGCATTCAGATTGGTAAAGTCTAGACCTGTAGACCTAATCCAAAATTGTTTTTATGTTGGCTTAAATATGTATATGACAGTTTCAGCCGTCCAAGCAGGCTGTAACCAGCAACAAGGGGAAGTAGAAAATGATTGATTTACCAGCTAAAGGGACCGATATGTGGGAGTTGCCATTGAGATACCATAGTAAGGGGGTTACTATCGCCTCCCCACCAAGACCCGCACCTCAAGTCCATGAAAATGCCATGATTTCCAAATCTAAAGATCAATCATCTACGGATGTGAGGACAGGAATCAAAAAACGAAAGAGGAGAAATAAGCAGCAAAATATTGTTGTACTTGAACCTTCTTCTTGGAACAGGATCTGTCCACAAGATGTGGTTGACGCTGGAATGCATCTGAATCCAGCAAAAAAGAAGCATTCTGCTTGGTTCAGTTTAACTCCTTCCTGTGATCAGTGAGCTATAAAGATCCCTTTTAAATTTAATCATATAGCTAATAGTATCTTCACCATCTTATCTTTTTTATTTTCTTATCTTTGATTCCGTAGGAACAGAAAGAACACTCTGCAACTTCTAGTGGAACCATACTTACAGATAATGTAAGTACATCGGCCTTTTCAGTATAATGTTGTTTAATGTTCATATAATTCACCAGTTCATTAGGAAATAAATTTTTGACATTGGTCATTGTAACTTGCATGTACTGATTAAAAACAAATTATTCTAGCATCGAGGGGAACTGTAATCCAGATGTGTCTATTCTCATGAAGTATATCGCGTTGCAACTTAAGCATGTTCGCCAACAGGAGGTATCTTGTAATTTTTCTGATTCAATTAATTGCATATAAGTTCGGTTCCGTTCATCAAAGAAGTATCGTTCTTTTCTCATGATCTCCACTGAGTGGATTTTAGTTATACGTTTTTAAACATATATAATTTAGTAAATGTAAACTCCTTTTGAAGTGCTGAGGGGACAAAGTGCCTTGAAATATGCAGCTTTCAATGTATCATGCACAAATTGCTATAATGAACAATATTTCATAGGCAAAGGAAATTGTCCCCATGTAAATCGAATAACTAAAAAACATGAAACTGTTAGAGAGTTTGTTTTGCGTTTTTTATGTGTTCTTGCATAAACATTGAACCATGCGATTCTTAACTACATAGAATAACTTGATTTTTGTATGCCTAAAAAACTTCAGTTTTTGTTAGAGTTCAGTTGTTCGTTAATTGTTCTTTTTCCATGGAGATTCAGCAAATATAGACTTTACTAATAGAACAAGGACATCACAGTCTCATAGACATGTATTTGTTCTTCTTTTTCCTGTTTTTGTATCACAAAAATATTTTCTGTAATGACTTATATTTTAATAATCTGAACAGGTTGGTATCTTCTTGAATGGGAAACTTCTTGCCCCGGAAATGAAGCTACTTGATGTGGTGAAGCAGTGGATGGCTATTGTTGATTCAGAGAGGAAAATAATCAAGATAGGCAGTTGTGTCGAGAACTTCTGTGTGAAGCTGACTTATGCTTGAAGAGAATAGACAATTTAAACTATGCATTTATAACAAAAATCCGACAAATGTTTGTTCCTTAATTATGCCATTTAACCGATTGACTTTTACAATTTCTTGATTAATGTTGATTGAATGAATTAATTAGCTGGTTCCATAGTGATTATTAGACTTTTAAAACTGCTAATGGTTACATTGTTTTTGAGTAACCAACTAGCAATGATCTTTGAAAATAACTTACATCGGAGTTAGGCTCATTGACGAGTTCTAAATTTTTTAGATATGAATTTATAAAAGGTCTTAATTTCTAAAAGTCTGAATTTTGAAGATGTGAATTTTAAAATGTTGTTTAGTTGAAACATCTGAATTGTTGTGCAGAATGATAAAATGAAAATTCCTTTATTTTTTAAGTATTATTTTTTATAAAATAGCTGACTAAAGTTATTAAATAATTATAACAAAGATTTAACACAATACAAAATCCAAATTAAACATATAATAACTTATTCATATCATATCCTAATCATAAACTTCTCTCCTAAGCATCTACTAGTAAATTCCACAGCTAGAAAGGACAAAGTCAGATAAGTACAAACATACTTTCATTTCATTTTCAATTTGGTTGTAACGAGCCAAAAATACCGCTAAAATTTCATTTTCAAAAAACCCAAAAAGATACAACCAAATGTTCCAAAACCAACCACAATATAAATATTCTCAACATCAGAGTAAATCCAAATAACAATGAGGAATAAAAATCAAGGGGATGTTGCGATCACGGGGGACCCTTCCCTTTGGAACCAGAAATACCTGAAATGTTTTAACCGCACAACTACAAGCATAAAGTTCAGTGAGTTCATCAAAATACCACATACGATACGTAACATCAGGTCCCACCCACAAATTTGGCCCCACCCATCATAACGAGCCCCGCATAACATACAAACGAGCCCTTCCAACATACATGCAAGAGTCATAAAGACAACTAGCATCCTATATGGTATAGTGAGAAGACTCGCCTCTCTCAAAAAGTCATACAAATCCCAACTCAACCTCACGAAATAGGTGTTACAACCCACCTATCGAATCACACAAGGTCACACCTTAGTATACAATTCAAACTAACTATATGACCAAAAATCAACAGGGTCAAAAAGTCAACGGTCAATGTTCTTAGACGATATATACATTCTATATTTCTGTATTTGATTGTATCCTTACAATGTATATCCTTTCCTTATTTACCGGAAATGTTCTCTATTTATAATTGATTTTGTATAATGAGAAGAATCAATCGAGAATACCATTCTTTATGGTATCAGAGCCTTGCCCTAGCCCTGGCCGTCGCTGCCCTCTTCTTCTCCAACATCCTTCTCATAAAACATTGTAGCACCAGGCGAATCTTCTAATTCTTACAAGACACTATTCCACCCAGCATTCACTGTCACTAACATTAAGAATGGTGTCCCTCTCATTCTTGATCACATTGATCCAAACACTCTACAGCCAGTAGACATCAACGAAGAAACATGGAATGGTCTTGATGCTATTGTAAAATCATGGATTTACAACACCATATCCATTAATTTACTCAAATCGATCTTGAAAGTCAGCGCAATCGCTCGTCAGCTTTGGACCCGTCTTTAGGAAATTTTCCAAGACAACAAAACTACCAGGGCTGTTTATCTCAAAGAACAGTTCAATAACACTTGCCTCTCGGCGTTCTCCAACATGTCGAATTACTGTGCTTGTCTCAAAAATCTTTCAGATTAGCTCCCCAATGTTGGAAACCCTATTTCAGAAACGAAGATGGTGCTCCAACAAGTTTCTGGCCATACAAATGGAGTTTTCCACAACATTGCCATTGTCATTCAACAATCGGACCCGCTGCTTAGCTTTAATAAAGCTCACTCTCATTTTTTACTTGAAGAAACAAGAAGGAACAAGCAAGACTCCCATCTACAACAGGTAATGATAACTCAGCGACTGGATCAGCCCATCTCCAACACACCACTGACAACACAACATGGCACCAGATACAATGGTCATGGTCAGAGCGACGTACAACATGGTGGACGATCGTCTCGTGGAAGTCACTCTGGCGGCAGAGGACGTGGATGTGGCAGATCCATGACGCCTTAATTTCTATTTTTTCCCAGTTGGTACCCTCAATATCGATGGACTGCCTCGCCTTGCCCATATCCCATAGCAACTCCTCAAGCCGGTATCATGGGTCCTCAAACCAAATCTTGTCCGACACCTTCTTCATAGCCAACTCAGTTTGGAGGAAATCAGGCACACCTCAGTACTGATCAGGAATCGACTTATAGTATGTAACGCCCCATTTTAAGAGTAATTATTTATGGACCACCGAGATCATGAGTAAGGGAGTTTCGGTCTTTTTTGGGCAATGGGTTTTATTCGAGAAGGTTTCGAGACGAGGTGTGTTGCTAGACGCATAGGGATTCTCGCCACCTTTTCGTGGATATAAAGTCCGTCGGAAACGGACTTATAATAAAGGATTTAGGACACTTTGAAGATAGTGTCAATAATGGCCCCTAAAGGAAATATTGGCCAAAGGGGTTCTAGGCATGCATGGAGTGCATGCGTGTGATTGGCTGGGTACGCCCAGCATAAGCTAGGTTACGCCCAACGTAGATTGGTTAAGTGAACGTGGGTGTTGGGGGCGTACGCCCAGCGTACGTCCAATGTCCAGAAACCCTAATTTTAGGGTCAACCACTATATAAGGAACATTATGGTTCCAACCCTAGCCTGCATATCTACCCTCTTACCCTCAGAAACCCTAAGTAGACGTTCTTCTTCCATTGTTGGGTATATTTGACCTTGGGGAGCTTGTTTTGGCAAAGGAGAGCCTTGAAGAAGAAAGAAGAAGTTGTTAAGGAAGGAGTTGGGTGGTTGGAGCTCGTAGATCTGGGAAGACATCATCTTCTGGAGCCCTTTTGAGGTATAAAGTCTCTTTCTTGACATCTATTTTGTGTAGATCTAGGCGTTATGAAGTTTTGACACCATTTCTTGTCCCAAAAACCCCAAAGTGATGCATGATGCGAGTTGGCTGAGATTAGTTGTCCTTTCAGACCTTAGAAGAGGTCTTGAGTGAGAAAAATGAGGTCCCAATGGCTTTGGTTGTCTCACGAGTGATGTAGGTAGGTCTTAATGGATTAAGACCTTGAGTTAAGAGCTTTATGGACGTCCCAAGTAATAAAGTTTGAGACTTTGTGAATCCTAGGCATGTTTGGTCGATGGATCTGAAGTTTGGGCTTAAGAGCTTAAGCCATTAAGACCTTATGAGGAGTTTTAGATCAGCACGCGTACGTCCCGTGTAAATTGATGTACGCCCAGCATAGTGGGTCAGTGTCCCATTTCCAGTCCGCGAGAATCGAAGTACGCCCAGTGTACTCCCTCTGTTGGGTTTTCGATTTTGGGCCTTAAGTGATTGGGTTGTTTATGGGCTAGTGGGGCTTGGGCCGTGACTGAATATTATGGATGGAGTAATTTGGACCCAATAATTATTATGGACCTTGGATCTAGGCCCGTTTGGAAAGGTGGCCCCAATTTAGTAAATTGGGCCAATATTGGGCTTTACAAGAGGATTTTGTTTTGGGTCTTGGCCTAATAAGAGGATAATGGACTTAAGGAGTGTTGTGAACACTTGGCCTAGAAAGTCATGATGGATTCTTATGTGATGATTTTGCATGTGATAGTTGGGATTCTCGGTGAATCAGCAGTCAGAGATTTGCAGGATTTCGGCAGTTGTAAGGTGAGTTTTCCTCACTGTACTCAAGGGTCTAAGGCACCAAGGCCGGCCTTTTGAATTGTTGTTAGAGCTTGTTATGTTATGTGATGATATGCTTGCTAGTATCCTGGTAGATAGGATAGTGATATGATGATATGCTTTGTTAGCTTAGTATCCTAGAGAAATGGATAGTTGTATGATGGCTAGTTCTGTTGGATCAGCACCCTAGTAGTTGGCTATTGATTATTTATAGACCGGTAGTTGGTCTAGCCTTATGTATGCTGGTAGGAGGTTACCTGCGGGTTATGTATGTTGAGCAGTAGCAGAGGGTATTCCATCCCGGTAGGATGATAGGGCCCTAGTGTGTTGGTTCTGTAGAGTATTATGTGGTTGCCTGTTATGTGTACCTGTCTGCTAGTGTAGATTGGCATTCCAACCCGATGGTTGTGGGCCAGGAGTATTCCATCCAGGTAGGATGATTGGACTCGTAGTAGTTTGGCATTCCAACCCAATGGTTGAGGGGCCTGGGGTATTCCATCCTGAGGGATGATTGGACCCATAGTAGTAGTAGTTACAATATGTATAAGAGGTGGGGCATTCTAACCCGATGGTTGTGGGCCAGGCGTATTCCATCCCGGTAGGATGACTGGACTCATAGTAGTTTGGCATTCCAACCCGATGGTTGAGGGGCCTGGGGTATTCCATCCTGAGGGATGATTGGACCCATAGTAATTATTGTTGTACGTATAGGGGTTTGGGCATTCCAACCCCATGGTTGTGGGCCGAGAGTATCCGATCCCGGTAGGATGATTGGGCTTGTAGTATGTAGGCATTCCAACCCGATGGTTGAGGACCAGGGGTATTCCAACCGGAAGGTTGATTGGACCTGTAGTATGCTGTTCTTTGTTGTATGCGTATGTTTATGTGTGTATGGGTACTTTGGGGGAACTCACTAAGCTTTCGGGCTTGCACTTGTTGTTTATTTTTTCTGGTGCTTCAGGAAATCGTGGCAAGGTGAAGGCGTGATCGTACCGTTCCTCATGCTTTTATGATTTATGTGATATGGTTCTGGGGGAATACTTTGATGTTTAAACTATTTTGAAAAAAAGATGGATGATCGTAATGGTTTTGAATGAAATAAAATGTTTTAATTTGGTTGAAATCTTTGGTCGTTACAAGTTGATATGAGAGCCTTGGTTTGAGTGAATTGGAGGAACATTCATGTGAATCCAATCTCAAATCAAGTAGAGGTTTTCAAAATAAGTAAAGGAGGACGCAGAGGGCACAATCAGCCGTAGCCAGTAAGTTACCCCAAAATACCATACAAGTTATTTGTTTTGAGATATGTTAGAACATCATGCTAGTACTAGGCTAGGGATCTTCAGGAATTGCATGATATGATTGCCTGATTTATGATGCCTGCTAGCCTAGGGTTCCTTGATATGAGTTATTCGGTATTCCTATAGGGGTGAGGATTGAGTGCTTGCTATGTATGTTGTACTTAGGGCGTTGTGGTGATACTTGAGACAACTATGGGTAGGTGTGGAAGGTAGTATGGGCCCGTACTACTGAAAGCACAGGACCCATACGTGTGTCAAGGAAGTCACAACCCCTAGGTTGTTGGTTAGAGGTTAGTTATCGGCGGTTATGCGAGGTATCTGAGATTCTTATGGTTCATTTCAGCATGGTGGATGCGAGACGCTTCGAGTCAGGATCCGGTTCGCGATCGGGATCAGCAGAGGGTGGTCAGGATGGATCAGCACCACCCGAGGTTATTGGTCAGATGAGTATGGAGGAGTTGGATGCTCGGGGCGAAGGATTGGTGGAGGTTGACCACGAGATCTTATTCTGATGCGCAGCGGGCTGCAGTTTCGTGGGATCAGTTCCGAGAAATGTTCAGTACTCGTTATGTTCCGCAGGTTGAGAGAGAGAGAGAGAGAGGTTAGCTCAGGAGTTCCTGGAACTGAAGAAGGGTTCAGAGTCGGTGACGGAGATCACCAGGATGTTCACTAAGAGGGCGATGTTTTGCCCGGAGTTTGCTTCGGAGCAGGCTCAGATGTCTCGATATCTGAGTATGCTCAAGAGGGACATCAGACAGTTTGCATCCACTCATAGGTGTAGTACCTTGTTGGAGTTGCAGGAGGCCGCTAGGTGGTGCGAGTTAGAGATTGAGATCCAGTTAAGAGAGCAGAGGTAGGCCCCGGTGCAGTCGCAGCCTGCACCGAAGCGGATGAGGCCGTTGATTATCAACAGGGAGGTCAGAGGAGTCGCACTTGCGGGAAGTGCGGCAAGGTGCACGAGGGTAGTTGTCGTTCTTCTTTGGGGTGCCACAAGTGTGGCAAGGAGGGCGACATAGCCAGGGATTGCAGGCAACATGCTCCAGCTGCCGAAGTTCGACTTTGTTATCATTGTGATCAGGTGGGCCATATGAAGGCCCAATGTCCTCTGCTAGCTTCCAGGTCAGTGCAAGCCCCAACAACAGCCACTTTGAGACTTACCGACAGAGGTCAAGGTCAAGCAGAGCCTCCGAAGGCTCCAGGGCGTGCTTATCAGCTTGTGACCGAGGAGATCAGATCTGAGCCAAAGGTATCAGTCGGTATGTTTTCTGCCTTACCTTGTTTATGCTGTGGTTATGAGATGTTGTTCTTGCATGAGATGTTTTAGTGTTGTATGTGTTAGAGGAGAGCGAGTATTAAGGGTTTTTAGAGGGTTATCATCCAGTGTGGAATTCGTGAGGAAGGAAGGTTATGGTTCGAGAACTCGGAAACTTTTAGCAGGAACTTAGGTTCCTTGAAGTTCGGCGTATTAGTGGGTTCGATTGAACAGCGTGTTAGCTTTGCCGCCAGTATATGGTGGTTAGTTCCCTAAGTGTGGGAGAACTGGAAATTCTCGGAGGAGCCGCTGGTTGTAGAAGGTTGTCCGGCACGGCTTGAACGTCGGTCATTGGGACGGTGCGATGAGGCGGTTCGGTTATAGTAAGGGCTTTCATGTGTCGAGGAAATGCGACAGGCTATGTATGGATTGTTGGTTATATGATCAGTCTCTGAGTATGTATACATGTTATGAGATAGCGGTAGGCACCGCTAAGGGGTGAGGTATAGCGAGGATCTGTCGTTGGGACAATGTTGGATGATGTGTAATCATGTTTTCAGTCTCCTTGGAAGAGGAGGGGGATAGTGGCTCCAGATTGGAGGTTTGGACAGACGAAAGTGAGATAGCAGGTTAACAGACTCGGGAGCAGTCTGGATCGGTGAGGAGGACTATGTAGAGATATTGTAGTCGGAGGTCAAGGACCTAGGGATCGTGTTAGGGAAGTATGAGTGGGTTACACTCAGGTGTGGTGAACCGGAGGGTTCGAGGGTGACGCAAGGACAAGGTCCTTGGTTCTGAGTATGGTTATGGGTTTGAGTTATGTATGTGGAGGTATTCCAATCTGGGGTATTCCATCATGAGGATGACTGGACCCTATGATTGATTGGACCTGCTGTGTTTGGTACTCCAACCCGAGGGTTGATTGGGCCAAACATGTGTAGGGATACGAGGGTATTCCATCCTAGGGATGAGCGGACCCGTCGTAGGCATGCCTGGTATTCCAGCCCGAGCTTGATTGGGCCAGGCGTAAGTGTTGGTTTTGGTGAGAGTATAGATGAATGTATGTTTGAGTATGAGTTAAGAGAGAGCAAGTGTGGCCGACAGCAGAGTATGACTTGTGGTCTTGTTTTTAGGTTGGGAATTCAGGTTCCCACGGTGGAGTAGTCTCTTTTTATAGCAATGGGAAGAGGTCAGGGGATGGTTAGTTTGGACGGCCTGTCTTGGAGACGGATCCAATGTAACTTTCCAAGTTTAGGGCTTTTCAGATAGATAGGTATTTAAGTCAGCATGAGAAGGAGTAGGTATCTCTTCGAGATGGAGTTCCAGTGGGGTTAGCCTCCCTCGGTGGTCGTCACGCTTTAGGGGCGTGAATGTGCCTTTCGGGATTTTGGGTATCCAGATTTGGCAATTGGCGATTTCGAGGGCGGAATCATATTTAAGTGGGGGAGAATTGTAACGCCCCGTTTTAAGAGTAATTATTTATGGACCCTCGAGATCATGAGCAAGGGCGTTTCGGTCTTTTATGGGCAATGGGTTTTATTTGAGAAGGTTTCAGGACGGGGTGTGTTGCTAGAAGCGTAGGGCTTCTCGCCACCTTTTCGTGGATATAAAGTCCGTCGGAAAACGGACTTAGAATAAAGGAGTTATGACACTTTGAAGATAGTGTCAATAATGGTCCCTAAAGGAAATATTTGCCAAAGGCGTCCTAGGCTTGCATGGAGTGCATGCGTGCGATTGGCTGGGTACGCCCAGCGTAAGCTAGGTTACGCCCAACTTAGATTGGTTAAATGAACGCAAGTTTTGGGGGCGTACGCCCAGCGTACAGGATGTACGCCCATCGTACGTCCAGTGTCCAGAAACCCGAATTTAGGGCTAGCCACTATATAAGGAACATTATGGTTCCAACCCTAGCCTCTATATCTGCCCTCTTACCCTCAGAAACCCTAAGTAGCCATTCGTATTCCATTGTTAGGGATATTTGACCTTGGGGAGCTTGGTTTGGCAAAGGAGAGCCTTGAAGAAGAAAGAAGAAGTTGTCAAGGAAGGAGTTGGGTGGCTGGAGCTCGTAGATCCAAGAAGACATCATCTTTTGGAGCCCTTTTGAGGTATAAAGTCTCTTGCTTGACATCTATTTTGTGTAGATCTAGGTGTTATGAAGTTTTGACACCATTTCTTGTCCCAAAAACCCCAAAGTGATGCATGATACGAGTTGGCTGAGATTAGCTATCCTTTCAGACCTTAGAAGAGGTCTTGAGTGAGAAAAATGAGGTCCCAATGGCTTTGGTTGTCTCACGAGTGATGTAGGTAGGTCTTAATGGATTAAGACCTTGAGTTAAGAGCTTTATGGACGTCCCAATTAATAAAGTTTGAGACTTTATGAATCCTAGGGATGTTTGGTCGATGGATCTGAAGTTTGGGCTTAAGAGCTTAAGCCATTAAGACCTTATGAGGAGTTTTAGATTAGCACGCGTACGCCCCGCGTAAATTGATGTATGCCCAACATAGTGGGTCAGTGTCCCGTTTCCAGTCCGCGAGAATCGAAGTACGCCCAGCGTACTCCCTCTGTTGGGTTTTCGATTTTGGGCCTTAAGTGATTGGGCTGTTTATGGGCTAGTGGGGCTTGGGCCGTGACTGAATATTATGGATGGAGTAATTTGGACCCAATAATTATTATGTACCTTGGATCTAGGCCCGTTTGGAAAGGTGGGCCCAATTTAGTAAATTGGGCCAATATTAGGCTTTACAAGAGGATTTTGTTTTGGGTCTTGGCCCAATAAGAGGATAATGGACTTAAGGACTGTTGTGGACACTTGGCCTAGAGGAGTGTTGTGTGTATGGGTACTTTGGGGGAACTCACTAAGGTTTCGGGCTTACAGTTGTTGTTTATTTTTTCAGGTGCTTTAGGAGATCGTGGCAAGGCGAAGGCGTGATCGTACCCCTCCTCATTCTTTTATTATTTCTATGATATGGTTTTGGGGGAATACTCTGATGTTTAAACTATTTTGAAAACAAGATGTATGATCGTAATGGTTTTGAATGAAATAAATTTTTTTAATTTGGTTGAAATTTTTGGTTGTTACACAGTAACCCCATGACACCAATAAAACTTGATGCTGCCTTTCACACCATGCAGATGCAACCTACTGATAATTTATGGTATATGAATATGGGCTCTACATCCCACCTAACTAGTGACACATGTATACTTTCTGGTTTCTCTCATTTTCATAATGCAAATTATATTCTTGTCGGTAATGGTACTCGAGCTCCAATTCTTGGTCAAGGAAATGTCGTCACCTCTTTCTCTAATGTTCCACTCCAACTTAACAAAGTTTTTCATGTGCCAAATATCATCAAAAATCTTATTTCTATCAGAAAAGTTACTCAGGACAATAATACTTCTGTTCAATTTGACCCCTTTAGTTTTATTGTGAAGGATCTCCACACGAAGAAGGTTATAACCAGATATGACAACTATGGCGAGCATTATCCTGCCACTTCCACAAATCCCATCAAGCATTACCCATTTGCGTTTATCTCCTAAACCACATGGCCCAACCGTCTCGGTCACCCTGTCGTTTTGATTTTTGATTATGTTACTAGTTCTTTTCTACCTTCTAGCAATAATAATAACAGTTCATGTAATGCTTGTTCTTTAGAAAGACATTGTCGATTACCTTTTTATGATTCATTTTCCATTACTTATTCTCCATTCGATATTATTCACACTGACATTTTGACATCACCTTTACCCTGGAAACTTGGCCATAAATACTACCTAGTCCTTCTTGATGATTTTCACAGTACTTATGGACTTTACCACTCAAAGCCAACACCAAAAAATTTCAAACACTTCTTTACTTTCACAAATATATTCAAACACAGTTCATAAGAAATATCAAATCATTTTAGTGTGACAATGCTCGAGAATTCAACAACGCCTCATTTCACCATTTTTTTGAGTCAAACAAGATTCACATGCGTTTAGATGTCCTTACACATCTTCCCAAAATGTTAAAGCTAAAAGAATTATTCACACCCATAACAATATGATATGCACAACTCTCATACATGCCTCTCTTACACCTTATTCTTAAAACTATGCCTTGAACACATCCATATACCTTATAAATATACCTCCTTCTCAAAATTTAGAAAATTCAACACCCACCCAACTCTTATACCTCCGTACCCCAACATATTCCTATCTTCGTACATTCGGGTGTCTATGCTATCCAAACATTTCTTCCATTGTTCCTCATAAACTCGCCCCAAGATCCACCCCTTGCGTCTTCCTTGGTTATCCTGATAACCATAGTGGATACCTTTGCCTCCCTCTCTCAAATTCCACTCCTATCATATCTCGGTATGCCACATTCCATGAAAACAATATTTCCTTAATCCAATATAAACAAATACCAAGCAACTTCATGTGATTTTCTAAATAAAGTGGAACATTCTCCCTACATTACTCACCCCCACCTCATTCCATCCAACCCTCCACCTCCAACTTCGATTTCTCCCATGCCCCATCCCCTTCGGTTCCTAACCAAAACTCTCCCATTACCTCCACCTCCCTCTCACCCCTTCTTCATCTCACCCCATGCAAATTCGCTTAAAAAGCGGGATCACCAAACCAAAGATATCTTCTCTCTACACACCCAAAACATCTCTCTTGTTCCACCAAATCCAAAAGTGTCTCTACTTGATAAAAATTGGCTTGATCCTATGACCACATAATATAATGCTTTATTGAAACAGGAAACATGGGATCTTGTCCTATGACCAACAGATGAAAACATAATCTGTTGCCACTGGATTTTTGTCATAAATTTAAGGCTGAAGGTACTCTAAAACACCACAAAGCACGATTTGTTGTAATTGGCAAAACACAAGAGACCGGAATTGACTGCAATGAAACATTCAATGCTCTTGTCAAACATGCCACCATACGTACTGTTTTCTCCCTTTCTTTGAGTTGAAATTGGGACGTCCGTCAATTGGATGTTAAAAATGTCTTCCTACTTGTCCACTTGAATGAAAAAGTATACACGCACCAACCTCCAGGGTTCTCCGACCCTAATTACCCATACTATGTTTGCAAGCTAAATAAATCTCAGTACACAGACTTAAGCAAGCGTCTAGGGCTTAGTGACAACGGTTTGCTACATATCTTCTGACTATTGGGTTTGTTTGCAGTAAAAGTGACATTTACTTATTCCTCTACAAAAGGGGTAATGACATTGCTTACCTTCTCGTTTATGTGGATGACATTGTCTTAACAACCTTCTCTAAAACTCTCAAAATTAGTCTCAGCCTTTCTCTAAAACAAGAACTTGTGTAACGCTCAATTTTTCAAGGTGTTTATTTATTTGATTTAAGTTGTAAATATTTCTGGTTAGATCTTGGAGTTTTGGACTTTCTTCATTTTGGGCCTTAAGGGGGTGTCGTATGCTGGGCGTACCGCCTTATGTACACTGAGCGTACTAGTTGTTTATGGGCGTGGATGCCATGTACGTACGCGCTGCATACTAAAGCGTACATGCAGCGTTTGTGTCCATACCCAAAACCCTAATTTTTAGGGTTGAGCACTATATAGAGGACGTTATGTCTTAAGGACCAACTTCCCCCTCATCTTTAAGTAGCTCCCACGAAATCCTAATTTGTATAATGTGTGTTCTTGTGATTCGAAGGCCCCTTGAGTGAATTCTTGGTGTTTTGATTCACTTAATATTTTTGTACACATTTAGTCCTTAATATTTTGTTTTTGTTGCAAAATAAGTCATATTTTTTTGTACTCATTCAGTACTTATGAATGATTTCTTTAGGTTTTCTCATGACATCTTATGTGGGATAGTTATATAGTGGTGGGATAGGTTGAGGTAGTCCTGCAATATTCTATAGGCTAAGATACTTGGTGCGGGACGGCTGTAAGTCATAGGCACGGAGGCTCAAGAAGAGCGGTTGCGTTAAGGCAGCATGCCGACAAACCCTGAGTATTCCAGTCTGCTGACTGATTGGACTTGTTGCATGTTGGCATTCCAGTCCGATAACTGATTAGGCCAAGGTATTCCTATCTGATGAGTGTGGGCACGTTATGTATGATAATACGTTTGTTATATTGGGTATTTTGGGAAAAACCCACTAAAATATATGCCTACCCAATTCTTTGTGTTTTCAGGTTGTATCGTTAATCGTTGGAAGGCGAAGACATGACTTTAAAAGACTTTATATACCTATCAATAGTATTGAGGATTCTGTGTTTCTTATATTACTCTGAATTTGGATAAATGTATTTTGGAATAAACGTTTTTTCTTAATAATGGATTTATAATTAGCGACTTTTTTCTTACTTAAAAATGAAAATTTTTGGTTGTGAAAATGAGACATTACACATAAACATCAACAGCACCACACATTTCATCAATGATTGTCCTACATTCATAAGTACCGAATGAGTAGAAAAACAAAAACGATTTATTTTGAAACAAAAAAATATTAAGGACTAAATGTGTACAAAAATATTAAGGACTAAATGTGTACAAAATGAGAAATATATTACTCTTTTAAGTCATTTTTCTCGGCTACCTTGGAGTAACCGGTAATACGGACTGAAAGTGTACAGTTTAACAAGTTGAAGGGGTAAATGCGGAGGAAAAAAAACACAGCAACCAAATGTGTACAAATCGAAAAATATATTACCCTTTTAAGCATTATCCCTAAGAAAATTTTAAAATTCAATACTAAAATACGGTGAAATATAGAAAAAATTAAAGTTTATAAAACTATAATGATGTGGCTTTCAATGTATAATGTTATTGTACTTTAATAAATGAGACTTTAAAAGTACAATGCTAAAATAGTATAAATTGGAAGTATAATGTTTAAATTTTATTTATTTATTTCCATATAATATCTAATTGATATTACAAATACATATTTATAAACTTAAGAATAAGAAAATAAGGGAGTAAAGATGGAATGTGGAAGAAAGATTGGAGGAGACGCAACTTCGATGCTTGAAATCAAAATAGTGAGTGTCTAAAATCATGTGAGTCAATCGAATAAGAACAATGGTATTTATAGAATGAATTGAATATAGAAAAAATTGATATCAAATTAATCGGGATCCTAATCAATAAATAGAATGATTATAGGCTATATTAATGGTAATATATCAATTAAGTGGTTTCAAATTTCAAAATTAATAGCTAAGTTTCATTTTTTATGAATTACCAGTTGATATGGATTAAATATGAATGAAGCTAAAATTCTCGTTTTCAAAATTAAAAATTAATATATATTTCTTTCGATGATTTTTAGAGTACATTAAATGAAAATGTTTATTATCTATTTTATTTATTTAATGTCAAACCCTATAAAAAAGATGTAAATAAGGAATTAATTTTTTGACATTTAAGATCAATTAATTTATTGCCGGTATTTTAATTCGGAATAAAGTTAAAATTTCCGTCTTCAAAATTCAAAATGAATGTACCTTTTTTTTTATTTATATATTACATTTAATGAAAATGGTAATTAGATAATTTATTTAATTAAAGTCAATACCTATAAATCAGGAAGTAAATAATGTAGTAAAATATGATTATATTGACTATAAATATGTATGTTACAATTTTTTTAAAGTAATTGGGATTGATTGTGAGGAATAACACTTCAAAGGTTTCTGACTTTTATTTGATTAAATAGATAAAGCTTTGTCTACAAAAATAATTAATAAAAGTCACAAAGTATCGTTCACCATGTCTTGCTGTGGATCTTAACGGTCTACACATATATGTGTATATAAGGTCCAACAAATCCTTGCCTCTTTCACATTTACTTATGAGTGGTGCTTTTGTCATCTTGCAAAGTAAGCATGATTCGCATACATGTCAAATGATTCCAAGATATCATTTAATTGAAGCTTGGTGATATGTTTCTATTTTATATGGCCAAGACGACGATGCAACACATGATTTATCCGAAACATTTTCGAAAGAATCAATGTTTGTGATTAGATAATTAGATTTACTAACGCAAATAACATTTTCATATGTACCATTGCAAAGGCTAGCTTTAAAGTAAAAATAACCATTCTTATAAACCAAAATATCACAATTTTCATTATCAAAAGAAAAATGAAAACCATCATAGTACAATGCATAAAAAGAAATAATGTTGCTTGCCATATCAGGCGAGTAACAACAATTTAATAATCTAAAAGTAAAACCACTACTAATCACGAGCTAGTAATCCCTAATCCTTATAACAGGTGCGGTGTGTTTGTTTCTTCTGATAGTTAAATGTAGTCGCCCTAAATGCATGGAGGATCTAAAGAAGAACAAAGTCACGGAGTGTAGCGCCTCAGGTATATTAATGATTGAATTCCATAGTACATCAACTTCCAATTCTTGGGATCTTGATACATGATGTGATACTCATTTTTTCTCTAATATGCAAGGAGTAAAGGAAAGTAGGAAGCTGAAGCATAAGGGGCACAACCCAATCAGAAGAAACAAACACACCGCACCTGTTACAAGGATTGGGGATTTTTAGCTCGTGATTAGTAGTGGTGTTACTTTTAGATTATTAAATTGTTGTTACTCGCCTGATATGGCAAGCAACATTATTTCTTTTTATGCATTGTACAATGATGGTTTTCATTTTTCTTTTGATAATGAAAATTGTGATATTTTGGTTTATAAGAATGATTATTTTTACTTTAAAGCTAGCCTTAGCAATGGTACATATGAAAATGTTACTTATGTTAGTAAATCTAATTATCTAATCACACACATTGATTCTTCCGAAAATGTTTCGGAGAAATCATGTATGTGGCATCGTCGTCTTGGCCATATAAAATAGAAACATATCACCAAGCTTCAATTAAATGATATCTTCGAATCATTTGACATGTATGCGAATCATGCTTACTTTTCAAGATGACGAAAGCACCATCCATAAGTAACTGTGAAAGAGGCAAGGATTTGTTGGACCTTATACACACATATATGTGTAGACCGTTAAGATCCACAGCAAGACATGGTGAACGATACTTTGTGACTTTTATTGATTATTTTTGTAGATAAAGCTATATCTATTTCACCAAATAAAAGTCATAAACCTTTGAAGTGTTATTCCTCACAATCAATCCCAATTAATTTAAAAAAAAATTCTAACATACATATTTATGGTCAATATAATCATATTTTACTACATTATTTACTTCCTTATTTATAGCTATTGACTTAAAATAAATAAATTATCTAATTTACATTTTCATTTAATGTAATCTATAAATCAACAAAGAAAAGGTACCTTCATTTTGAATTTTAAAGACCAAAATTTTAACTTTATTCCAAAATAAAATACCGGTAATTAATTAATTGATCTTAAATGTCAAAAATTAAATTCCTTGTTTATATCTTTTTAATAGGGTTTGACATTAAATAAATAAAATAGATAATAAAAATTTTCATTTAATGTACTCTAAAAATCATCGAAAGAAATATATATTTATTTTTAATTTTGAAAACGAGAATTTTAGCTTCATTCAAAATTAAAATACAAGTAATCCATATTTTTAATCCATATCAACCGATAATTCATAAAAGATGAAACTTAGCTATGAATTTTGAAATTTGAAATCACTTAATTGATATATTACCATTAATATAGCCTATAATCATTCTATTTATTGATTAGGATCCCGATTAATTTGATATCAATTTTTTGTATATTTAATTTGTTCTATAAATACCATTGTTCTTATTCTCTTAACTCACATGATTTTAGACACTCACTATTTTGATTTCAAGCATCGAAGTTGCTTTTCCTCCAATATTTCTTCTACATTCAATCTTTATTTTCTTATTCTTAAGTTTATAAATATGTATTTGTAATATCAATTAGATATTATATGGAAATAAATAAATAAAATTTCAACATTATACTTCCAATTTATACTATTTTAGCATTGTACTTTTAAAGTCTCATTTATTAAAGTACAATAACATTCTACATTGAAAGCCATACCATTAGAGTTTTATAATCTTTAATATTTTCTATATTTCACCGTATTTTAGTATTGAATTTTAAAATTTTCTTAGGGATAATGCTTAAAAGGGTAATATATTTTTCGATTTGTACACATTTGGTCGCTGTGTTTTTTTTCGTCCACATTTACCTCTTCAACTTGTTAAACTGTACACATTCAGTCTTTATGACTGGTTATTCCGGGTAAGCCGGGAAAAATGACTTAAAAGAGTAATATATTCCTCATTTTGTACACATTTAGTCCTTAATATTTTGTACACATTTAGTCCTTAATATTTTTTTGTTTCAAAATAAGTCATTTTTGTTTTTGTACTCATTCGGTACTTATGAATGTAGGACAATCATTGATGAAGTGTGTGGTGCTGTTGATTTTTATGTGTAATGTCTTATTTTCACAACCAAAAATTTTCATTTTTAAGTAAGGCAAAAGTCCCTAATTATAAATCCATATTTAAGAAAAAACGTTTATTCCAAAATACATTTATCCAAATTCAGAGTAATATAAGAAACACGGAATCCTCAATACTATTGATAGGTATATAAAGTCTTGTAAAGTCATGTCTTCGCCTTCCAACGATTAACGATACAACCTGAAAACACAAAGAATTGGGTAGGCATATATTTTAGTGGGTTTCTCCCAAAATACCCAATACAACAAACGTATTGTCATACATAACGTGCCCACACTCATCAGATAGGAATACCTTGGCCTAATCAGTTATCAGACTGGAATGCCAACATGCAACAAGTCCAATCAGTCAGCAGACTGGAATACTCAGGGTTTGTCGGCATGCTGCCTTAACGCAACCGCTCTTCTTGAGCCTCCGTGCCTATGACTTACAACCATATAACTATCCCACGTAAGATGTCATGAGAAAGCCTAAAGAAATCATTCATAAGTACTGAATGAGTACAAAAAAATGACTTATTTTCCAACAAAAAAATATTAAGGACTAAATGTGTACAAAAATATTAAGGACTAAATGTGTACAAAGTGAGAAATATATTACCCTATTAAGTCATTTTACCTGCTAACCTGGAGTAGCCGGTCATAAGGACTAAATGTGTACAGTTTAACAAGTTGAAGGGGTAAATGTCGACGAAAAAAAGTCGCTGACTTAATGTGTAGAAATCAAATAATATATTACCCTTTTAAGTCATTATCCCATTTTCGTATTATATCAATGTAGTTTGATGTTTTAATTTATAAACCCGTGTAATGCACAGGTCTCTAACCTAGTTTAATGTTATACAAATTTGTAAAATAAGATTTTATATACACATGTCTTTGTTTGTATATACAAATCTATATATGTATGTATATGTCCATACACACATACATACATACATACATATGTATGTATATGTGGGTACATACACATACACACACACACACACACCCATATATATATATATATATATATATATATATATATATATATATATACACACACAAAAAGACACGAAGACAGACATGCAAATCTTTGGATGATGAAACCCTCTAGAGCCCGTAAATATTGCAAGTTAAGTGGTTTCTTATTTATAACACCAAGGGTGGCATCCCTAAGCTTAGAAAATGACCTTGAATAATGAAGCTTCATCCTTGGGACCAAAAAGGTCTACAAACTCAACACAAGAGATCTATGTATTCATAAGGCAAGTTCAAGAATTTATACCTTCCAAAAGCCAGAAATGAAGCAACCAACTTGGATCTACACATTCTCCATTGAACCACCACCTTCCTTCAACCTTTACTTCCTTGGAAATGTGAATCAAAACACCAAGAATTCACTCAAGGGGCCTTCCAAGCACAAGAACACACAATATACAAATTATGGTTTCGTGGGAGCTACTTAAAGTTGAGGGGGAACTTGGTCCTTAAGACATAACGTCCTTTATATAGTGCTCAACCCTAAAAATTATGGTTTTGGGTATGGACACAAACGCTGCATGTACGCTTTAGTATGCAACGCGTACGTACATGGCATCCGCACCTATTAACAACTAGTACGCTCAGTGTACATAAGCCGGTACGCCCAGTGTACGACACCCCCCTTAAGGCCCAAAATGATGAAAGTCCAAGAAATCCAAGGTCTAACCAGAAATATTTACAACATAAATCAAATAAATAAACACCTTGAAAAGTTGAGCGTTACACAAATTCTTGTTTTAGAGAAAGGCTGAGACTAATTTTGAGAGTTTTAGAGGAGGTTGTTAAGACAATGTCATCCATGTAAACGAGAAAGTAAGCAGTGTCATTACCCCTTTTGTAGATGAATAAGTAAGGGTCACGTTTATTGCAGACAAACCCAATAGTCAGAAGATATGTAGCAAACCATTGTCACCAAGCCCTAGGCGCTTGCTTAAGTCTGTACTGAGATTTATTTAGCTTGCAAACATAGTATGGGTAATTAGGGTCGGAGAACCCTGGAGGTTGGTGCGTGTATACTGTTTTATTCAAGTGGACAAGTTGGAAGGCATTTTTAACATACAATTGATGGACGTCCCAATTTCAACTCAAAGAAAGGGAGAAAAGAGTACATATGGTGGCAGGTTTTGCAAGAGCACTGGATGTTTCATTGCAGTCAATACCGATGTCTTGTGTTTTTGCCATTTACAACTAATCGTGCTTTGTGGCGTTTTAGAGTACCGTCAGCCTTAAATTTATGCCAAAAATCCAGTGGCAACAGATTATGTTTTCATCTGTTGGTCGTAGGACAAGATCACATGTTTCCTGTTTCAATAAAGCATTATATTATGTGGTCATAGGATCGAGCCAATTTTTATCAAATAGAGACACTTTTGGATTTGGTGGAATAGGAGAGATGTTTTGGGTGTGTAGAGAGAAGATGGTCTTTGGTTTGGTGACCTTGATTTTTAAGCGAGTTTGCATGGGGTGAGATGAAGGAGGGGTGAGAGGGAGGTGGAGGTAATGGTAGAGTTTTGATTAGAAACTGAAGGGGGTGGGGCGTGGGAGGAATAAGTTGGAGGAGGAGGGTGGGATGGAATGAGGTGGGGGTGAGTAATGTAGGGAGAATGTTCCACTTTATTGAGAAAATCACATGAAGTTGCTTGGTATTTTTTTTATTGGAGTAAGGAAATATTGTTTTCATGGAATGTGACATACCGAGATACGATAGGAGGGGAATTCGAGAGATGGAGGCAAAGGTATCCACGATGGTTATCGGGATAACCAAGGAAGACGCAAGGGGTGGATCTTGGGGCGAGTTTATGAGGAACAATGGAAGAAATGTACGGATTGCTTAGACACCCGAATGCACAAAGATAAGAATATGTTGGGGTACGGAGGTATAGGAGTTGGGTGGGTGTTGAATTTGCTATACATTGAAAGGGAAGTATATTTATAAGGTATGTGGATGTGTTCAAGGCATAGTTCCAAAAGTATGGTGTAAGAGAGGCATGTATGAGAGTTGTGCCTATCATATTGTTATGAGTGAGAATAATTATTTTAGCTTTACCATTTTGGGAACATGTGTAAGGACATCTGAAACGCATGTGAATGTCGTTTGACTCACAAAAATGGTGAAATGAGGCGTTGTTGAATTCTTGACCATTGTCACACTGAAATCATTTGATTTTTCTTGTGAAGTGTGTTTGAATATATTTGTGAAAGTAAAGAAGTTTTTGAAATGTTTTGCAGCTGGCTTTGAGTGGTAAAGTCCATAAGTACCGTGAAAAATTATCATGAAGGACTAGGTAGTATTTATGGCCAAGTTTGTTGGTTAAAAGTGATATCCAAATGTCAGTGTGAATAATATCGAATGGAGAATACATATTGGAAAATGAATCATAAAAAGGTAATCGACAATTTCTTCTTAAGGAACAAGCATTACATGAAGTGTTATTATTATTGCTAGAAGGTAAAAAAAGAACTAGTAACAAAATCAAAATGCAAAACGGCAGGGTGACCGAGATGGTTGGGCTAGGGGTTTGAGGAGATAAACCTAGCTAGGTAATGCTTGATGGGATTTGTGGGAGTGACATGATAAATCTCATCGGAGTTCTCATATCTGGTTATAACCTTCTTCGTGTTGAGGTCCTTCACAGTAAAACTGAAGAGGTCAAATTCACCAAAAGTATTATTGTCCTGAGTAAATTTTCTAATAGAAATAAGACTTTTGATGATATTTGGCACATGAAATACTTTGTTAAGTTGGAGTGGAACATTAGAGAAAGAGGTGGTGACATTTCCTTGACCAAAAATTGGAACTCGAGTACCATTACCGACAAGAATATAATTTGCAATATGAAAATGAGAGAAACCAGTAAGTATACCTATGTCACTAGTTAGGTGGGATGTAGAGCCCATATTCATATACCATGAATTATCTGGAGGTTGCATATGCATGGTGTGAAAGGCAGCATCAAGTTTTATAGGTTTCATGGGGTTACTGTAAATCGATTCCTGATTTTAGTTAGGTGTGCCTGATTTCCTCCAAACCGAGTCGGCTGTGAAGAAGGGATCGGGTGAGAGTTGGTTTAAGGACCCATGATATCAGCTTAAGGAGTTGTTATGGGATATTGGCAAGGCGGGGCAGTCTATGGCTATTGAGGGTACCAACTAGGGCAAAACAGAAATTAGGGCATCATGGATCTGCCACGTCCACGTCCTTTGCCGCCACACAGACTTCCACAAGATGATCATCCACCGCATTGACCATCGCTCTGACCATGACCATTGTATTCGGTGCCATGTTGTTTTGTCGGCGATGTGTTGGAGATGGGCTGATCTGGTAGTTGAGTTATCATTTCCTGTTGTAGATGGGAGTGTTGCATGTTCCTTCATGTTTCTTCAAGCAAAAATTGAGAGTGAGCTTTATTAAAGCTGGGCAACGGGTCTGATTGTTGAATGACAGTGGCAACATTGTCGAAATCTCCATTTGTAAGGCCGGAAACTAGCTGGAACACCATCTTCGTTTCTCAAATAGGGTTTCCAACATTGGGGAGCTCATCTGAAAGATTTTTAAGACGAGCACAGTAATCCAACATATTGGAAAACGCGGAGAAGCGAGTGTTATTGAACTGTTCTAGGAGATAAACAGCTCTGGTAGTTTTTTGTCTTGGAAAATTTCCTAAAGACGGGTCCAAAGCTGACGAGCGGTTGCGTTGGGTTTCATGATCGATTGGAGTAAATTAATGGATATGGTGTTGTAAATCCATGATTTAACAATAGCATCAAGAAGATTCCCTGTTTCCTCTTTGATATATGTTGGCCACGGAGTGTTCAGATCAATGTGATCAAGTAAATTCTAAGCACATGTGTGGATGTGAAATGGTACCCATGAAGCATACTGCTCTTCAATTTGATTCAGAATGAGAGGGACGCCATTCTTAATGTTAGTGACAGTGAATGCTGGGTGGAATGGTGTCTTCCAAGAATAAGAAGATTCGCCTGGTGCTACAATGTTTTACGAGACGGATGTTAGAGAAGAAGAGGGCAGCGACGGTTAGGGCTAAGGCAAGGCTCTGATACCATAAAGAATGGTATTCTCGATTGATTCTTCTCATTAAACAAAATCCATTATAAATGGAGAACCATTCGTGTAAATAAGGAAAGGATAAACATTGTATGGATAAAATCAAATACAAAAATATAGAATGTATATATATCGTCTAAGAACATTGACCGTTGACTTTTTGACCCTGAGTTTTGGTGAAATTGCTGGTTCTAAAGTGTAGACTAAGGTGTGACCTTGTGTGATTCGATAGGTGGGTTGTAACATCTATTTCGTGAGGTTGAACTGGGATTTGTATGACTTTGTGAGAGAGGTGAGTGTTCTCACTATACCGTGTAGGATGCTAGCTATCTTTGTGACTCTTGCATGTATGTTGGATGGGCTCGTTTGTATGTTGGGTAAGACCCATTTGTATGCTACGCGGGGCTCGTTATGATGGGCGGGGCCAAATTTGTAGGTGGGACCTGATGTTACGTATCGTGTGTGGTATTTTGATGAACTCACTGAACTTTATGCTTGTAGTTGTGTGGTTAAAACATTTCAGGTACTTCTGGTTCCAAAGGGAATCTTCTTGATGCTATTGTTAAATCATGGATTTACAACACCATATCCATTAATTTATTCCAATCGATCATGAAACCTAACGCAACCGCTCGTCAGCTTTGGACCCGTCTTTAGGAAATTTTCCAAGACAACAAAACTACCAGAGCTGTTTATCTCATAGAACAGTTGAATAATACTCGCCTCTCCATGTTCTCCAATATGTCGGATTACTGTGCTCGTCTAAAAAATCTTTGAGATCATCTCCCCAATGTTGGAAACCCTATTTCACAAACGAAGATGGTGCTCCAGCTAGTTTCTGGCCTTACAAATGGAGATTTCAACAATGTTGCCACTGTCATTCAACAATCGGACCCGTTGCCCAGCTTTAATAAAGCTCACTCTGAATTTTTGCTTGAAGAAACAAGAAGGAACAAGCAAGACTCCCATCTACAATAGGAAATGAGAACTCCACGACCAGATCAACCCATCTCCAACACACCGCCGACAATACAACATGGCACCGAATACAATGGTCATGGTCAGAGCGATGGTCAACGCGGTGGACGATCGTCTTGTGGAAGTCAGTGTGGTGGCAGAGGACGTGGACGTGGCAGATCCATGATGCCCTAATTTCTGTTTTGCCCCAGTTGGTACCCTTAATAGCCGTAGACTGCCCTGCCTTGCCCATATCCCATAACAACTCCTCAAGTCGGTATCATGGGTCCTTAAACCAACTCTCGCCCAATTCCTTCTTCACTGCCAACTCAGTTTGGAGGAAATCAGGCACACCTAACTAAAATCAGGAATCGATTTACATAACCCCATGACACCTATAAAACTTGATGCTACCTTTCACACCATGCATATGCAATCTCCAGATAATTCATGGTATATGAATATGGGCTCTACATCCCACCTAACCAGTGACACATGTATACTTTCTGGTTTCTCTCATTTTCATAATGCAAATTATATTCTTGTCGGTAATGGTACTCGAGCTCCAATTCTTGGTCAAGGAAATGTCGTCACCTCTTTCTCTAATGTTCCACTCCAACTTAACAAAGTTTTTCATGTGCCAAATATCATCAAAAATCTTATTTCTATCAGAAAAGTTACTCAGGACAATAATACTTCTGTTCAATTTGACCCCTTTAGTTTTATTGTGAAGGATCTCCACACGAAGAAGGTTATAACCAGATATGACAACTCCGATGAGATTTATCCTGTCACTCCCACAAATCCCATCAAGCATTACCCATCCGGGTTTATCTCCTCAACCACCTAGCCCACCATCTCGGTCACCCTGCCGTTTTGCATTTTGATTCTATTACTAGTCTTTTTTACCTTCTAGCAATAATAATAACAGTTCATCTGATGCTTGTTCCTTAGGAAGACATTGTCGATTACCTTTTTATGATTCATTTTCCATTACTTGTTCTCCATTCGATATTATTCACACTGACATTTGGACATCACCATTACCTAACAAACTTGTCCATAAATACTACCTAGTCCTTCATGATTATTTTTCATGGTACTTATGGACTTTACCACTCAAAGCCAGGTGCAAAACATTTCAAACACTTCTTTACTTTCATAAATATATTCAAACACAATTTACAAGAAAAATCAAATGATTTCAGTGTGACAATGGTCGAGAATTCAACAACGCCTCATTTCACCATTTTCTGAGTCAAACAACATTCATATGCATTTCAGATGTCCTTACACATCTTCCCAAAATGGTAAAGCTAAAAGAATTATTCTCATTCTTAACAATATGATAGGCACGACTCTCATACATGCCTCTTTTACACCATACTTTTGGAAGTATGCCTTGAACACATCCACATACCTTATAAATATACTTCCCTCTCAATGTATAACAAATTAAACACCCACCCAACTCCTATACCTCCGTACCCCAATATATTCCTATCTTTGTACATTCGGGTGTCTATGCTATCCCAACATTTCTTCCATTGTTCCTCATAAACTTGCCCCAAGATCCACCCCTCGCGTCTTCCTTGGTTATCCCGATAACCATCATGGATACCTTTGCCCCCCTCTCTCAAATTCCACTCCTAGGTATATCGCATTCCATGAAAACAATATTTCCTTACTCCAATATAAACAAATACCAAGCAACTTCATGTGATTTTCTCAATAAAGTGGAACATTTTCCCTACATCACTCACCCCCACCTCATTCCATCCAACCCTCGTCCTCCAACTTCGATTCCTCCCACGCCCCATCCCCTTCGGTTCCTAACCAAAAGTCTACCATTACCTCCACCTCCCTCTCACCCCTCCTTCATCTCACCCTATGCAAACTCGCTTAAAAAGCGGTATCACCAAACCTAAGACCATCTTCTCTCTACACACCCAAAACATCTCTCCTGTTCCACTAAATCCAAAACTTTCTCTACTTGATAAAAATTGGCTCGATCCTATGACCACATAATATAATGCTTTATTGAAACAGGAAACATGGGATCTTGTCCTACGACCAACGGATGAAAACATTATCTGTTGCAACTGGATTTTTGGCACAAATTTAAGGCTGACGGTACTCTAAAACGCCACAAAGCATGATTAGTTGTAAATGGCAAAAACACAAGAGATCGGTATTGACTGCAATGAAATATTTAGTGTTCTTGTCAAACCTGCCACCATATGTACTCTTTTTTCCCTTTCTTTGAGTTGAAATTGGGACGTCCATCAATTGGATGTTAAAAATGTCTTCCTACTTGTCCACTTGAATGAAACAGTATACACGCACCAACCTCCAGGGTTCTCCGACCCTAATTACCCATACTATGTTTGCAAGCTAAAGAAATCTCTGTACAGACTTAAACAAGCGCCTAGGGCTTGGTGACAACGGTTTGCTACATAACTTCTTACTATTGGGTTTGTTTGCAGTAAAAGTGAAACTTACTTATTCATCTACAAAAATGGTAATGACATTGCTTACCTTCTCCTTTACGTGGATGACATTGTCTTAACAACCTCCTCTAAAACTCTCAAAATTAGTCTCAGCTTTTCTCTGAAACAAGAATTTGTGTAACACTCAATTTTTGAAGGTGTTTATTTATTTGATTTATGTTGTAAATATTTCTGGTTAGATCTTGGAGTTCTTGGACTTTCTTCATTTTGGCCCTTAAGGGGGTTGTCGTACGCTCGGCGTACCGCGTTATATATACTGAGCGTACTAGTTGTTTATGGGCGCGGATGCCATGTACGTACGCGTTGCATACTAAAGCGTACACACAATGTTTCTGTCCATAACCAAAACCCTAATCTTTAGCGTTGAGCACTATATAAAGGATGTTATGTCTTAAGGACCAACTTCCCCCTCATCTTTAAGTAACTCCCACGAAACCCTAATTCGTATATTGTGTGTTCTTGTGCTTGGAAGGCCCCTTGAGTGAATTCTTGGTGTTTTGATTCACTTTTCCAAGGAAGTAAAGGTTGAAGCAAGGTGGTGGTTCAAAGAAAAAGGTGTAGATCCAAGTTGCTTGCTTCATTTCAGGCTTTTGGAAGGTATAAAGTCTTGAACTTGCCTTATGAATACTTAGATCTCTTGTGTTGAGTTTGTGGACCTTTTTGGTCCCAAGGATGAAGCTTTATTATTCAAGGTCATTTTCTAAGCTTAGGGATGCCACCCTTGGTGTTATAAATAATAAACCACTTACCTTGCAATATTTACGGGCTCTAGAGGGTTTCATCATCCAAATATCTGCATGTTTGTCTTCGTGTCTTTTCATATATATATATATATATATATATATATATATATGTATATATATACGTGTGTGTGTGTATGTGTATGTATCCATATATACATATGTATGTATGTATGTATGTGTGTCCTATACATTCATATATAGATTTGTATATACAAACAAACACATGTATATATAAAATTTTATTTTACAAATTTGTATAACATTAAACTAGGTTATAGACTTGTGCATTACACGGGTTTGGAAATTAAAAAATCAAACTACATTGATATAATACGAAAATTGGATAATGCCTTAAAAGAGTAATATATTATTTTATTTGTACACATTAAGTCGTTGACTTTTTTTCGTCGACATTTACCCCTTCAACTTGTTAAACTATACTCATTTAGTCCTTATGACCGGCTACTCCAGGTTAGCCGGTAAAATGACTTAATATGGTATAATATTTTTCACTTTGTACACATTTAGTCCTTAATATTTTTTTGTTGCAAAATAAGTTATTTTTTTTGTACTCATTTAGTACTTATGAATGATTTTTTTAGGGTTTCTCATGACATCTTATGTGGGATAGTTATATGTTGGTGGGATAGGGTGAGGTGGTCCTGCTATATTCTGTAGGCTAAGATACCTGGTGCGGGCCAGCTGTAAGTCATTGGCACGGAGGCTCAAGAAGAGCGGTTGCGTTAAGGCATCATGCCGACAAACCCTGAGTATTCTAGTCCACTGACTGATTGGACTTGTTGCATGTTGGCATTCGAGTCTAATAACTGATTAGGCCAAGGTATTCCTATCTGATGAGTGTGGGCACGTTATGTATGATAATATGTTTGTTGTATTGGGTATTTTGGGTGAAACCCACTAAAATTTATGCCTACCCAATTCTTTCTGTTTTCAGGTTGTATCGTTGATCGTTGGAAGGCGAAGACATGACTTTACAAGACTTTATATACTTATCAATAGTATTGTGGATTCCGTGTTTCTTATATTACTCTGAATTTGGATAAATGTATTTTGGACTAAACGTTTTTTCTTAATAATGGATTTATAATTAGGAACTTTTTCCTTACTTAAAAGTGAAAATTTTTGGTTGTGAAAATGAGACATTACACATAAACATCAACAGCACCGCACACTTCATCAATGATTGTCCCACATTCATAAGTACCGAATGAATAGAAAAACAAAAATGACTTATTTTGAAACAAAAAAATATTAAGGACTAAATGTGTACAAAAATATTAAGGACTAAATGTGTACAAAATGAGAAATATATTACCCTTTTAAGTGATTTTTCCTAGCTAACCTGGAGTATCCGGTCATAAGGACTGAATGTGTATAGTTTAACAAGTTGAAGTGGTAAATGCGGACGAAAAAAAATACACCGACCAAATGTGTACAAATCGAAAAATATATTACCCTTTTAAGCATTGTCCCAAAGAAAACTTTAAAATTCAATACTAAAATATGGTGAAATATAGAAAATATTAAAGTTTATAAAACTATAATGGTATGGCTTTCAATGTAGAATGTTATTGTACTTTAATAAATGAGACTTTAAAAGTACAATGCTAAAATAGTATAAATTGGAAGTATTTTGTTGAAATTTTATTTATTTATTTCCATATAATATCTAATGGATATTACAAATACATATTTATAAACTTAAGAATAAGAGAATAAAGATGGAACGTGGAAGAAAGATTGGAGGAGAAGCAACTTCGATGCTTGAAATCAAAATAGTGAGTGTCTAAAATCATGTGAGTTAAGAGAATAAGAACAATGGTATTTATAGAACAAATTGAATATAGAAAAAAATTGATATCAAATTAATCGGGATCCTAATCAATAAATAGAATGATTATAGGCTATATTAATGGTAATATATCAATTAAGTGGTTTCAAATTTCAAAATTAATAGCTAAGTTTCATTTTTTATGAATTACCAGTTGATATGGATTAAATATGAATGAAGCTAAAATTCTCGTTTTCAAAATTAAAAATGAATATATATTTCTTTCGATGATTTTTAGAGTACATTAAATGAAAATGGTTATTATCTATTTTATTTATTTAATGTCAAACCCTATAAAAAAGATGTAAATAAGGAATTAATTTTTTGACATTTAAGATCAATTAATTGATTACCGGTATTTTAATTTGGAATAAATTTAAAATTTCGGTCTTTAAAATTCAAAATGAATGGACCTTTTTTTGTTGATTTATAGATTACATTAAAGGAAAATGTTAATTAGATAATTTATTTATTTAAAGTCAATACCTATAAATAAGGAAGTAAATAATGTAGTAAAATATGATTATATTAACTATAAATATTGTATGTTACAATTTTTTTTAAAATTAATTGGGATTGATTGTGAGGAATAACACTTCAAAGGTTTATGACTTTTATTTGGTGAAATAGATATAGCTTTATCTACAAAAATAATCAATAAAAGTCACAAAGTATCGTTCACCATGTCTTGTTGTGGATCTTAACGGTCTACACATATATGTGTGTATAAGGTCCAACAAATCCTTGCCTCTTTCACAGTTACTTATTAATGGTGCTTTTGTCATCTTGCAAAGTAAGCATGATTCGCATACATGTCAAATGATTCCAAGATATCATTTACTTGAAGCTTGGTGATATGTTTCTATTTTATATGGCCAAGACGACGATGCCACATACGTGATTTATCCGAAACATTTTCGGAAGATTAAATGTTTATGATTAGATAATTAGATTTACTAACACAAATAACATTTTCATATGTACCATTGCAAAGGCTAGCTTTAAAGTAAAAATAACCATTCTTATAAACCAAAATATCACAATTTTCATTATCAAAAGAAAAATGAAAACCATCATTGTACAATGCATAAAAAGAAATAATGTTGCATGCCATATAAGGCGAGTAACAACAATTTAATAATCTAAAAGAAACACTACTACTAATCATGAGCTAGTAATCCCCGATCCTTATAACAGGTGCGGTGTGTTTGTGTCTTTTGATTGGGTTGTGCCCCTTATGCTTCAGCTTCCTACTTTCCTTTAATCCTTACATATTAGAGCAAAAATGAGTATCACATCATGTATCAAGAACCCAAGAATTGGAAGTTGATGTACTATGGAATTCAATCATAAATATACCTGAGGCGCTATACTCCTCGACTTTGTTCTTCTTTAGATCCTCCATGTATTTAGGGCGACTACATTTCCAATGTCCATTTGACTAGCAGTAGAAATAAACGCCTCCTTTGGTTAACCGGTAAGAACTCTCTCTAAATCGGCCTTTCTCTTGAGACCTTGATTGGAGTGTCCGACCAAGGTCTTTCACTTGCGTTTAGGAGGAGAAACCTTTTTTTCCTTTTAGCAGTATCCTGGCCAATGGTGAATCATTATTATACCCAAAATGTCCATTTTCAACTTTGGTTGAAATATAAAATGTCAATAATATATGAACCATGGACCATGATTAAAAATTTAAGATTATGCCCATCAGCCTTTTTGCAATGTACTCGTTCCACAAACAATAACAAGAGGAAACCCTAATCACTCTCATTTCATTGTACGCAACCGAGAGAATTAGAAGAAAAATCATTTAGATTGGGAAAGAGAATTCCACGAAGGAGTAACGCAATCGATTTTCACAACTATCAATGTCAAATTTGGTAAGTTTTATTACATGTCTAACTTGAAGATTGTAACGATTAAAAAATGAATGATATATATAGATGTGCGTATCTTCTAATTTTTCAATCGCTACAACATTGATTACTATAATGATTTTTAATTTGATTTAAGTGTGAATGGAAACAATATCATGAAATAAAACTTGTGATGAAATAATTTATGCCCTAACAAATATATAAAAAATGGATTAAAAGGGGTTATAGAAAATACAATTCCATTATAATGGAAAATTATAAATTCAGATTTAGAAGATATAGAAAGTTTTATACACACTCTTATTTTGTTAATACTGTTGGAATATCATTTTGATTATGAATCGACCTTACTAACCATTATGTTATGCACAACCTGATGTTTACCATACAAATAATTGCTTTTTACCATACAAATAACTAATACTTAACATGATATTTTAAGACGTTTTTTTTTTCAATATGTAAGAACATGTGGGCTTTTCATTAATACATTATTTGTTGTATAATGAGTTGAATAAGCTTATGCATGGATAACTTTATAGTGAGGTAGATTCATAACCATTTTAAACAAAACCTTTACAGTTTTATTTATTTATTTAATTATTATTTTTTTAAAGAGCAAATATAAGTATTTTATTTTAGTGTTAGTCTATACTATGAATTTTAGGTCCGTCCACATTTGATTAGGAATCACCATGATCTTTAATTACCTTTTAAAATATATAAATTTATAAAATTACAATAGGATTTTTATTAATATGCTATGTAAATTCATTTGTAACCGGGAACTACTTAATTACTCGCCAAATATAACATTATATTTTACTACTTTTAAGGCACCAACTTTTATATACATGAAAATTATAAGGCTTAAATTTGAAATTACTCATGAAAGAGTGCATGAGAACTAACAAATCTAGACCAATAATTTTTCAAAATTATAAGAAACACGATCAATAACAAAAACAATTTAATCTAGTGCCTCGAATAAATAAAATGAATAATCCCTAAATAATTTAATTATTAAAAAAAATAGAATACTTACTCTAGTTTATATCAATAGACATTTTCAATGCGTTATATAGATGGAGAAAACATCTTCATGACCGAGTATAACCTCTAGATCAAACAATTCTTTATGATGATACATAAATTTTTACAAACCAAGTATGTTAAACCACTCGTTAATAGGTCACCTAGTAAGACATAGTAAGACATGTTAAGCTACATTTCATAGAGACCCTAGTTCGAATCTAAAGAGATTCTAAGGGATGTCGAGATGTATGGTGTGTGATGCAGTGCTGTCAATGGGCAAGTTTTTTCAATTTGTGTCATAACTTAGGGATCCACAAAAATATAAAACTATTCATGTTGCTCATAACTAAAATATTTTATATGGTTACAATCATTGTAGTAGAAAGGATGTATTGTACCTATTCATTTAATGATTATCTTGATACACTGAAGTTAGAAAGATTTATCTTACTGGAACATTCATTTATTTTTTTCAAGGCATAAAACATCTTTTGTTTATTGTAGAATCATTTCACAACTCTAATAATACATGAATTCTATTTTCCTAGGAAGTATAAATATATGTCATAAAGCATTATGAAGAATTGAAACCTATTAAGGAACTTTTACATAAACACACACTTGAATTCATCGATTAGTGCCAAGATCAAGGTTATAATTCAATCCCACTCAGCAGTTTCTTCCATCTTTCTTGATTAGCTTTACAATGAATACAGTAAATAATTTTCTTTTGTATGAGTCCATGACAATCCAAGGATTCTAGTTTCCAAATGGCACCTTTTGTGTATCGTTGCTTTTTTAGAAAGTATAATTTCCACTTCATTTTTATGGTTATAATTCTTATAATATTTTAACTAAATTCTTGTCATAAGCATTGGAAAATATATTGTGATAGATCCCTTAGTACTAAAAGTTCACCGTTGCTCAAAGGTTTCAAACCATACATTAACTAAGTTTATTTAGTCCTGCTAGAAGAAATTTAAATCTCTAGATTATAGTAGCGGCTATTCATCTAGACATAATTTTTTTATATATACACATTAAATTGTTGTTGCCCCATTTATGGTCATGTTTTAGGAAATAGAAAGAGAGCGATTTCTTTCAATCATGAATTCTTTGGTGATACAGTAATGTAACACGACAATATTAATACATAGAACACCCATAAAAGAAAATACTTTCTAGATCCTCATATCTCATATAGTTTATAAGCAAAGTCCTTGCCTTTGCTACTAGTACACACATATGTAATAGTGAAACATACAAGCAACCATAAGCTACAATAAGCTTATTCGGCAATCGAAAATTTTCTACATCATACAGTCATCAAATACGTAACAATAATGCGATCATCATATTGTTAATGAAACATGTGAAGAATAACAATTTATAACTATAAATAATATTGACTTATACATTTGGGATTGGCCCCACCATACTTTTGGGTGAACTTAGCTTGGGTCACTGGATAATCACCCCTTTTAGCTTGCATTTTTGGATCACTATATAGTGTTGGTAACCCATCTACTTTATATCAGTACCCTCAAATCATGATGTAATGTCAAGCGGACCTCTACACATACCAGACACCCATGGATAACTAGGTAGTCCCACATGAACACCATTTTCAAGATAAAAATCATAATAACCATAAAAATAGCTATGTTTACTCACCTTGATATTTCATGGTTGAAAAATTCCTAACTCCTTGTATTTATTTGCTTCCAATAGCTGACAAACTTGTGTTTTACCATCCATGGGTTTCTATTGTCAACATACAACACTTTAAATAGCATCAAACAAGTTTGACTTTTATAAATCCACAAATCTACATAATATTTATTATATTTTAGTCTAATTTTAGTGTTTTTCACTTCAATTGACAACAATAAAAACAAACCATCATACAAGATCTAATTTTACTATCACCACAAGTAGATACCAAATCAACTACTTTGGGATTCATGAATCTAGATATAATTATGGAATAAACAAAATACTTTTTACCTCTTATTTGGTAGCCAAACATGTAATATAATCTACTTACTAAATTTCATCATTAAGTACTCTTTCTTCATGATTGGCAAATCCTTTTCCTTTTCCCTAATTCGAAGGATAGAGAATGAAGAGTGTTTACCATCTTTATCATGGATAGAAGTGATTGATAATTGTTGTTGAAAGACTAATCAATTTGATATTCATATAATTTACCCTAATCATTCCGCTGTAACGTTTAAAATTGAACCACACGAAGAATGTTGTGAAATAATAATTACCCACCTAATTAAAGACAAACCATTTTTCACACCTTAGAGTTGCGTTTGCCGAGAACCTTTTTTTTCTTAATTTTTTTATTTTTTAATGTGCTGCCCACAGTGGTTGGCCAATTGAAAATCTTCAAAAATATGATATGATTGGGCCACATATATTCTCCTTTCAGATGGTGCTCAGGTCACATGTAATACTTTCTTTTATCGTTTTTGACGTAGCTTTCACTGCCACCACTTTATTAAAGTAGATAAGTTCCAATCATCCATAGTTTGTAACACATGGTCATGATAGGGCGTTTTATAAACGACCATACATCATTCCTTGTGTATGTTCTAGATAGTTTGTTTTTCATGGTCTATTCTTCTGAAGGTATTTAAGCTTAAGATGAAACTCGAGACGGAAACAAGTTAAAATCCTTATGTTGTTTCTACTTTCTTGGATTATCCTTGGACCTGCAAAGCCCCATGAAGATCTTCGTCTGCATATTGGAGGAAGGAAAGGTTGGGCCTGGAGTTATGCATGTCAATCCGGTGAAAAAAAAACATGTCCCTGGACGTGTGATAGTTTGTAGGTTGATTGGGCTGCAATTTAATGTTTCTTTCCTGTGTTCTATTCCTAAGCAATGCCCACGACTCCAACATTGGTATCGGTTTGGACAATATCAATAGAAAATGAATGCCCAAAAGATAACAGGCTGCTTCTCTCAAGAGTCAAGACTACAAGCGATATATATAAGATTTCTGGTCATTTACCCTAGGCGTGCCAAACATATCTTCTGCCGCTGTCAGATCACGCACCTGATCATTGTCTGCTGAAACGCTGCTATCCGATTTTTATTTCTATGTTCCATCTCTGCAGCCCTCCATCGTCTTGTCGATTATAGAACGTTTTACCTTCTGTCGTTGATGATTGCTATTTTTATCCTCTTATTGGCACCGGCTCTAAAGAAGAGGAACAAATAATTAGCAATTATAAGTTGGAGATTCTTCTGGAAGATCAAACTCACCGGATAATCAAGGAAAAAAGGTAAAACAATGACTTTATCCTTGAGTCTGATTATATAATCATCAGTCATTTTTGGCATTCAGATTTCTAGACCTGTAGACCTAATCCAAAATTCTTTTTTGTTGGCTTAATATGTATATGGCAGCTTCAGTCGTCCAAGCAGGCTGTAACCAGCAACAAGGGGAAGGAGAAAATGATTGATTTACAAGCTAAAGGGACCGATATGTGGGAGTTGCCATTGAGATACCATAATAAGGGGGTTACTATCGCCTCCCCACCAAGACCCGCACCTCAAGTCCATGAAAATGCCATGATTTCCAAATCTAAAGATCAATCAACTACGGATATGAGGAAAATATTGTTGAACTTGAACCTTCTTTTTGGAACAGGATCTGTCCACAAGATGTGGTTGGCGCTGGAATGCATCTGAATCCAGCAAAAAAGAAGCATTCTGCTTGGTTCGGTTTAACTCCTTCCTGTGATCAGTGAGCTATAAAGATCCCTTTTAAATTTAATCATATAGCTAATACTATCTTCACCATCTTATCTTTTTTATTTTCTTGTCTTTGATTCCCATAGGAGCAGAAAGAACACTCTGCAACTTCTAGTGGAACCATACTTACAGATAATGTAAGTACATCGGCCTTTTCAGTATAATGTTGTTTAATGTCCATATAATTCACCAGTTTATTAGGAAATAAATTTTTGACATTCATTTTTCTGCTCATTGTAACTTGCATGTACTGATTAAAAACAAATTATTCTAGCATGGAGGGGAACTGTAATCCAGATGTGTCTATTCTCATGAAGTATATCGCGTTGCAACTTAAGCATGTTCGCCAACAGGAGGTATCTTGTAATTTTTCTGATTCAATTAATTGCATATAACTTTGGTTCCATTCATCAAAGAAGTATCGTTCTTTTCTCATGATCTCCACCGAGTGGATTTTAGTTATAGGTTTTAAACATATATAATTTAGTAAATGTAAACTCCTTTTGAAGTGCTGAGGGGACAAAGTGCATTGAAATATGCAGCTGCTTTCAATGAATCATGCACAAATTGCTATAATGAACAATATTTCATAGGCAGAAGGAAATTGTCCCCATGTAAATCTAATAACTAAAAAACACGAAACTGTTGGAGAGTATGTTTTGCGTTTCTTATGTGTTCTTGCATAAACATTGGACCATGCGACTCTTAACTACATACAATAACTTGATTTTTGTATGCCTAAAAAACTTCAGTTTTCGTTAGAGTTCAATTGTCCGTTAATTGCTCTTTTTCCATGGAGATTCAGCAAATATAGACTTTACTAATAGAACAAGGACGTCATGTCACATAGATATGTATTTGTTCTTCTTTTTCATGTTTTTGTTTAACAAAAATATTTTCTTTAATGACTTATATTTTAAATAATCTGAACAGGTTGGTATTTTCTTGAACGGGAAACTTCTTGCCCCGGAAATGAAGCTACTTGATGTGGTGAAGCAGTGGATGGCTTTTGTTGATTCAGAGAGGAAAATAACCAATATAGGAAGTTCTGCCGAGAACTTCTGTATGAAGTTGACTTATGCTCGAAGAGAATAGACAAAAGTATGCATTTATTATAAAATCCGACAAATGTTTGTTCCGTAATTATGCCATTTAACCGATTGACTTTTACAATTTCTTGGTTAACGCTGATGGAATGAATTAATTAGCTGGTTCCGTAGTGATTATTAGACTTTTAAAACTAATAATGGTTACCTTGTTTTTGAGCAACCAACTAGCAATGATCTTTGAAAATAACTTACACCATAGCTAGAGCTCATTGGCAAGATCTAAATTTTTAAGATGTGAATTTATAACAGATTTTTAATTTCTAAGAGATTTTGAAATTTGAAGATTTGAATTTTAAAATGTTGTTTGGTTGAAACATGTAAATTGTTATGCAAAATGATAAAAATGACCATTCCCTGCTTCATTATTTTTTATAAAATAATTGACTAAACTTCTTAAATAATTATAAAAAAAAGATATAAACACAATACAAAATCCAAATTAAAAAAGTAATAACTAATCCTCCCTAATATATAAATAACTTTTTTGCCATATAGCATGCTCTCATTCTATTTGACAAATGTTAATTTGTGGTAATTTTGAATTAATTTTTTTCCACAGGTCATTTTATGGGTTTTCTTATTTTATTAAATTTAAATAATATTTTAATATCATAATTACAATAAATCTACCGTAATAAATAAGAATGATGTTGCCACATGTCATCTTCTGATGCATTATGTCACATGTCATTTTGTGGTAATTTTAGATTAAGTTATATCCACCTGTCATCTTGTGGTTTTTCATTTTATAAAATTCAATACTATATTTTAATATAAAAAATATATAATAAATGCATATTCAATTCATTAATCTAACTTTCCATATAATTTATATACTTCTAAATTGAATCCAATTGTTTTAATTGTTTATTTATTTAAGTTATTTATATAAATTTAAAAGATAAATAAATACTTCAATTTTAATAATTAATTTTTTTTTTTATAAATTCAAATTTTCTAAACTTTTGGATTTTCATAGTTATTTATTTTTTTGAATAAATTCATGTATCTCATGCATCTCACAACTAGTATACTAATAATTGGATATCAATTTCATTAATGAGCTTACCTTCTAATTTAAAAAATTTTAAATAAAAGTTTATTAGTTTCTTTTGTTTACTTATTTAAATTATTTGTTTAAATTTAAAAGATAAAAAACATTTCCATTTTAATAATTCATTATTTTTCTTATTTTCTTATAAATTCATAGTTCTCAATTGCTTAGACTTTCAGAGTTAATTTTTTTTAATTAATTCATGTAATACATGGGTCTCACAACTAGTTCATAACATATCATAATCATAAACTTCTCTACTAAGCATCTACAAGTAAATTCCACAACTAGAAAGGACAAAGTCAAATAAATACTAACATACTTTCTTTCATTTGCATTATGGTTGTAATGAGCCAAAAATACCGTTAAATTTTCATTTTCAAAACACCCAAAAAGATACAACCAAATGTTCCAAAACCAACCACATTATAATATTCTCAACATTAGAGTAAATCCAAATAACAATGAAGAATAAAAATCAAGCGGATGTTGCGCGATCACGTCGGACCCTTCCCTTTGGAACCAGAAGTACCTAAAATGTTTAAACCACAAAACCGTAAGCACAAAGTTTAGTGAGTTTATCAAAATAACACCTATCATACATAACATCGGGGACCGTCCATATATTTGGCCCCACCCACCATAACGGGCCCCACGTAGCATACAAATAGGTCCAACCCAACATACAAACGGGCCTGCCCAACATACATGAAAGAGTCAAAAAGACAGCTACTATCCTATACGGTATAGTGAGAAGACTCACCTCTCTCACAAAGTCATACAAATCCCAGCTCAACGTCATGAAATAGGTGTTACAACCCACCTATCGAATTACACAAGGTCACACCTTAGTCTACATTTTAGAACTAGCAATTTGACCAAAAATCAACAAGGTCAAAAAGTCAACGATCAAAGTTCTTAGATGATATATACATGCTATATTTTTGTGTTTGATTTTACCCTTTACAATGTATATCCTTTCCTTATTTACAGGAATGGTTTTGTATTTATAATTGATTTTGTATAATGAGAAGAATCAATTAAGAATAGCATTCTTTATGGTATAAGAGCCTTGCCTTAGCCCTAGCCGTCGCTGCCCTCTTCTTCTCCAACATCCTTCTCATCAAACATGGTAGCACCAGGAGAATCTTTCGATTCCGAAAAGACACCATTCCACCCAAGATTCACTGTCACTAACATTAAGAATGTTGTCCCTCTCATTCTGAATCAAACCGATGGTCAATATGCTTCGTGGGTTGAACTGTTTCAAATCCTCGTGTGCTTACAATCTTCTTGATCACCTTGATCAGAACACTCTGCAACCAGTAGGCGTCATCGAAGAAACATGGATTTGTCTTGATGCTATTGTTAAATCATGGATTTACAGCACCATATCCATTGATTTTCTCCAATCGATCATGAGACCCGGCACAACCGCTCGTCAACTTTGGAACCGTCTTCAAGAAATTTTCCAAGACAACACAATTACCAGGGTTGTTTATCTCGAAGAATAGTTTAATAACACTCGCCTCTCCGCGTTCTCCAACGTGTCAAATTAATATGCTCGTCTAAAAAATCTTTTAGATCAGCTCGCCAATGTCAAAAATGAAGATGGCGCTTCGGCTAGTTTCCGGCCTTACAAAAGGAGATTTCAACACCGTTTCCACTATCATTTAGAAATCGGACCCGCTACCCAGATTTAATAAAGCTCGCTCTTAACTTTTGCTTGAAGAAATGTGACATCCCAATTTCTCGGCCAGAAAAGACCGATTTGTTTAAGCTTTATTTGAAAACCAGAGTATCCATTTTAAAGAATAGTATAGCAGAATTTGTTCCTACAAAACATGATAAAGTTATTATCAAAACATTTCCGAGGAAATGTATTTTGTTTATATTAAAACATTAGGATGTCATCTTTAATACAAAAACATAAGCATCAACAGACCTTACATTCATTTACATTAATGATTTACACCTCCTTTAATCTCTCAGTGTAATGTATCTTCGTATCGACACCTATGATACAAATACAGTGAGTGGGTCAGGTTGTGAAACATGTTCAGTACATAGGGATTTAAATCTCACAATCTTATATTATATTATATATATATATATATATATATATATATATATATATATATATATATATATTGTAACATCCGGATTCCCAGGTATAATACTTTATTCCTTTATTTTTGGAAGTTGAGAGGGGACTCGACGAGTTGGTGTTTAAACTCGCCGAGTATGGTCGCGGATTCTTATTCGAGTTCACAGCTGGACTCGGCGAGTTCATGAGTGGACTCGGCGAGTCCACGCTGTTTAATGAAACCCTAATTTCCTGGGTATGGGACCTATTTAAAGGCCCTTAGGGCCGTAATTTGCGGCTACCAAACCCCAGAGAGAAACCCTAAGAGATCTAGAGCGTTTGTGAGGAAGGAGAGGCCATTTGTGATCATTTTGTTGGTGTAATTGCAAGAAGGAGGAAACCAAGGCAAGAGGAGGCTGAAGGAGGTGTGATTCTGGTGATTTTAGAGCTCATAGACTTCATCTTGAGGTATTTTTCGGACCTTCTTCAGATGTAGTGTTGATTCCTAGAGTTAGGGTTTTCTAACCCCCTTTAGAGGATGGATTTGTGGAATAATTGGTCCCTTCTCGAGTTCATGCTTTGGATCTGGACTCAAAGAGGTCTAGAGACCTTAACCCTTGGGGCTTTTTGGAGTTATTCTGGGAGTCATGAACTTTGGATGTTATTTTGGGACTAAATCACCAAGTAAGACCATCTTGATGCTATTTGAGTGTCAAGGTCTGAACTTTACGTCATTATCATGCTTGGGAAGGTCAGATCTATGGATTAAAGGAACAGATCTGACCTCAGGAGGTCTATGGAGTTTGTGCATGGCATGAACTCGCCGAGTCCAAAGATCAGACTCGACGAGTAGGGTTAGGTTTTCCCGTAAATCACTCAGTGTGTAGACTTGCCGAGTTGGGGAAATAACTCAGTGAGTCAGAGGGGGGTTAGAGGAATGGAGTTCAAGGAAGAACTCTCAGAGTTGTTCTTGAGACTCGGCGAGTTGAGTCGGGGTGGCCCCGCGATTCATGCCAGGGGTGACTCGTCGAGCAAGGGGAGGAACTCGATGTGCCAAGCGGGATTAAAGAATTAGCGGTTGTGTAGACTAGCCGAGTCGCCCTAGTGCACTCGACGAGTCGGGTCAAAGTGTGACCGTTGACTTTGGTTGACTTTTAGGGTTTGGTCAACAATGAGGCCTTTAAGCCAACAGAGGGGTAAAATGGTCTTTTACCCTTCTGAGGGTGTTAAGAAAGGTTTGAGTATAGTTATATTTATGAGAGCATTTACTTTATATGATTAGGCGGAGGCTAGATCATATTTCTACCGAGCCAGAGACTTACCGAGACACCTGAGGTGAGTCTTCTCACTATACATACCTAGAGTGGTATTATATGTTGACCAGAGGGTCCTACGTGTTATATATGAGATTATGTGCTATATGTTATATGTATGTTGTATGACGTTATAAACCGGGCCGGAGGGTCCAACGATACAGACCGGGCCGGAGGGTCCAACGAGCTATGACCGGACCAGAGGGTCCAAAGAGCTACGGGACTGGAGGGTCCCGTTGAGACACATCGACCGGAGGGTCGTATTATAGCCTCGAGTGGCGTATGTGTTGTGTGCGGTATTTTGGGGAACTCACTAAGCATTTATGCTTATAGTTGCTGTGTTATGTGTTTCGGGTACTAGCGAGGACCGTGGAAAGGCGCCAACGTGACTCGTACACACTAGAGAGAGAGTTTGATTTTCATGTTCTTGGGATATGTTATGCTTCAAAAAAAACTACTGTTGGAAATATTTGAGAATATTTTTATATGAACTTGGTTGATGAAAATTGAAAAATTTGTTTTGAAATTTACGTTGTTACATATATATATATATATATATATATATATATATATATATATATATATATATATAAATTTCACCTCATATAAGCAATTTTACCCCACCCCGTCGATCCTTACAACGACACGATCCATACTATCGGATCTAAAATTAACAGCTTTACCTAATCCATACTCTCGGATCAGGTATGTCTAATCCATGCTCTCGGATCAATGACAAATGACTATGCTCACTCCATACTCTCTCGGACTAGGGAAGAATGACTATGTCTAATCCATGCTCTCGAATTAATGATAAATTTTAAAGTTCTACCCTCCTTGTATATCTCACCCGTACTCATAAGAATATACTACCCGATATTCATCTTAATTAATTTAGGTTTATTCTGTATCCTAAATCATCATATATCGTTAGATATGCTCTTAACACGTATTTCAGGCAATATCATTTTTACCTATTACATGACAAATATTTTTAATGGGTTTAAAGTATATAATTTTGAGTCTTAACATTTACATTAAAGTTTAATTTTTTGAACAATTATATAAATACAACTTCCAACTTTTTTTTAACAATGTTCACACGTTTATTGTAAAAAAATATATAATGTGATAATTCAAAAGAAGTTTACATGTATCACTACAAATTAGACTATAAGAATGACATAATATGAACATCCAATGTTACTCGTTTTTTCATTAAAATTTCTAACTAATTTTATAATAGCTTATAAATTTCAATACTTCTAGAGGTCAAAATCAAATAGTAGAATATTTTCTAACTTTTAGATAAAACATTTTTTTATGATAAATCAACTACTAGTGAATATTAATAATAGACTTTGAAAGCCACATTATGATTATGAATTAAAGATAAGAGAAGCACATTAGTAAAATTATGTAGGGAAAATATGAAATGTTAAATATATGTGTGAAGCGATGTGGGATAAGTAGAAAGAAATTAAAATTAATGTGGTAATAGATAAATTATTTACTAAAACAACATTGATTTGGATGGCCTCATTTATAAGATATATATAGATTGTAAGCCCATAATATTTGTCGATAGACTATGTACATAATATTTAAATATTATTTATATAACTCGCAACGTGTATGAAGAATTCTTAATTATTTACGATTATCCTATTCGAGGATTTATATATTCGATAAAACGAATATTTATAATTTATAATCCTTTGAATTTCTATCCCGAATTTGCGAGAGTTTCAGTCTATTTCATCAATAGTATTGGGACATTGATCTTTAATCAACTTAATGTCATGTTGCATATGTAGAAACCCTTTCTTGGAATCTTGAATCCTGAACTTCTTCAAGATCTTATCCAAGTATGTACTTTGGCTAAGTTCTATTAGACGTTTGAATCCATCTCTCTAGATTCTTATTCCAAGTATATATTTTGCATCTCCAAGGTCCTTCATACAGAAACATTTTCCAAGCCAAGTCATCATAGTTTGCAATGTTGAGATATCATTTTCTATAAGTTGTATGTCATAAACATACAATACTAGCTAGACTAAAAAAATCCCACTAGATTTAACATATGCACAAGACTCGTCTTCACTTATAGAAAATCCAAACTCCTTGACTTCTTCATGAAAGAAGAGATTTCAGTTGCGAGATGCTTGTTTGAGTCCATAGATGGATCTATTAAGCTTACACACTCTATTTGGATATTTAGGATCTATGAAACCCTTCGGTTGTGTCGTGTACGAATCATATGTGAGTTTTCTAATAAGGAAAACTTTTTTCACATCCATTTTCCATACTTCATAATCATAAAAAGCAATTATGGCAAGTAATATCCTAATAAAATTGATCTTAGCTATTGGTGAGAATGTTTCCTCATCATTATCCCTTGATTTTGAGTATAACCCTTTGAGACCGGTCTAGCCTTGAATGTGTGCTTATTCCCATCCATATCGCATTTGTTCTTGAAGATCCACTTATAACCAACAGTTTTAAGGCCAAGTGTAGGATCAATCAAATTCCAAACTGTGTTATCGTACATGGACTGGATCTTGCTTTTTATGCTCTCTTTGCATTTGGCAGCCTCTGGGCCTACCATCATTTCCTTATATTCAGATGGCCTATCTATACTAATTAGTGACTCATCATCAGTCTTCACGAATCCTATTACAGTAATATGGAATCATAAAACTTAGGAAGAAGACGAACTATATTAGATATGTGAAGAAGAGGTTGAGATATGTTAGTTTCCTCAATAGGTGCATCGAGCTTTGGTTGACTATTATTTTGAATTATCATTTCTTCTTTATTTGACTCTTAAATATCTTCAAGATCAATTGGAATCCTATTGGATTCTTTCAATGTGAGCTCCCTCTCAAGGAAGAAGCCCTTTTGAGCCAAAAACACTTTATTCTCAAAAGGCTTGAAAAACAAGTATCCAAAAGACTTTTGGAGATAACCAATAAAGTAACACTTCTCTAATATGGTTTTCAATTTTACTGTTGGTCTTGCGACGAACAAAAACTTCGCAACCCTAAACTTTAACCTGTGCTAGCGGAGGACGTTTCTTGCTCCACATATCAGAGGGTGTCTTAGAAACCTTCGTAGTTGTTATGAGGTTTAAGATGTGGGTTGTTTACTCTAAGGTGTAACCCAATAAACTTATCAAAAGGGTAGCTCGAATCATCATAGATCGAACCATACCTAATATCATTTGATTTCTTCTCTCATCAACGCCATTAAGCTATGACGTTATGGGAGAAGATAATTGTGAAAATATTCCATAATTCTTTAAATGATCATAGAATTCAAGACTTAGATATGCCCCACCCCTATTAGATCGGAGCATCTTGGTCTTCTTGCCCAGTTGATTCTTTACTTTGTTTTGAAACTCTTTGAACACTTCAAAGGTTTCTAATTTCTATTTGATTAAATAGATATATCTATATCTACTAAAACAATGAACTAAAGTCACAAAGTATGTTCGTCATGTCTTGTGGTGGATCTGAATGGTCTAGACACATATGTGTGTATAAGGTCCAACAAATCCTTGCCTCGTTCATAGTTACCCGTGAATGGCACTTTTGTCATCTTGCGAAGTAAGCATGATTCACATACATCATTTGACCTCAAGTCAAATGATTCTAAGATCCCATCCGATTGGAGCTTGGTGATGTGTTTGTTGTTTATATGGCCAATACTAGGTTGCCACATAGATGATCTATCTAAAACATTTTCCGAATAATCAATGTTTAAGATTAGATTATTAGATTTACTAACACAACAAAATATCCATATATACCATTGCAAGGGGTATCTTTAAATTTAAAAAAAAAAACCATTCATCTAAACCAAAATATCACCATTTTCATTATCAAAAGAAAAATGGAAACCAACCTTATACAATTAATAAAAGGAAATAATGTTTTGTGCCATATCAGGCGAGTAGCAATAGTTTAATAATCTAAAAGTAACACCACTACTAAGCACGAGCTGATAATTCCCGATCCTTGTAACATGTGTAATGTGTTTGCTTCCTATGATTCGGTGGTGCTCCCCATGCTCCAGCTTCCTACTTTCCTTTAGTGCTTCCATATCAGAGCAAATATGAGTACCTTATCCTATAACAAGAACCCAAGAATTAGAAGTTGATGTAGTGTGGAAGTCAATTATAAATATACTTGAAGTTCCACACTCCTTAACTTTTTTCTTATTTAGATCATGCATGTATTTAGGGAAACTACGTTTCCAATGTCCATTTGACTTATGGTAGATATAATGGCCTCATTTGGGTAACTGGTGGGAGCTATCTCGAAATCGACCTTTTTCTTGAGACACTGATTGGACTATCCAACCAATGTCTTTTCATTTCTTTTGGGATGAGAACCCTTTTTTCCTTTTAGCAGTACTATGGCCAATGGCCAATCATAAATATGCCCAAAATGTGGAATTTCAACTTTGGTTGAAATATAAAATGTCAATAATATATGGACCATGGGCCATGATTAAAATTAATGATTGGGCCCATTAACTTTTTTGCGACGTATAAGTTCCACAAACAATAATAAGAAGAAACCCTAATCAATCTCATGTTTTTTGTACGCAGCCGAGAAAATTAGAAGAAAAATCATTTAGATCGGGAAAGGGAATTCCTGAAAGGAGTAACGTAATCGATTTTCACAACCATCAATGTCAAATATGGTAAGTTCTATTATATGTCTAGTTTTAAGGTTGTAACGATTCAAAAATGAAAGATATATAGATGTTTGTTTCTTCTAATTTCTCAATCGCTACAACATTGATTACGACTAATGATTTTAATTTGAATTGAAGTGTGAATGGAAACAATATCAAGAAATAAAACTTGTAATGAAATGAATTATTCCCTAACAAAAATGTGAAACATGGATTAAAAGGGGTTATAGAAAATATTATTCCATTATAAGGGAAAATTATGAATTAAGGTTTAGATGATATAGGAATTTTTTTAAAAACACTATTATTTTGTTAATACTATTGGAGTATCATTTTGATGAAGAATCGACCATACGAACTATTATGTTATGCACAACCTGATTTTACCATACAAATAACAATAATTGATAACTAACATGTTATTTTGAGACCTTTATTTTTTTTCAATATATAAGAACATCTGGGCTTTTTAATATATTCCCTTTGTCATACCTAAAATATCTTATATAGTTACAATCAGTGTAGTAGCAATTCGTTTGATGATTACCTTGATACATTGAAGTAAGAAAGATTTATCTTATTGGAACATTTATTTATTTTCAAGACCTATAACATCTTTCCTTTTACCATAGAACCATCTCACAACTCTCATAATACATGAATTCTATCTTCCTAAGAAGAATAAACATATGTCATAAAGCATTATGAAGAATTGAACCTAGTAAGGAACTTTTACTTAAACACGCACTTGAATTCATCGATTACTACCACACTCAAGGTTATAATTCAATCCCACTCAAAAGTTTCCTCCATCTTCCTCGATTAGCTTTACAATTAATATGGTAAATAATTTTCTTTTGTATGAGTCCATGACAATCCAAGGATTCTAGGTTCCAAATGGTGTCTTTTGTGTACCATTTCCTTATTAGAAAGTATAATTTCCCACTCCATTTTTATAGTTATAATTCTTATTATATTTCAAATAAATTCTTTTCCTAGGCTTTGGAAAATATATGTTGTTGGATCCCTTGGTACTAAAAGTTCACCGTTGCTTATAGGTTGCAAACCATACATTAAGTAAGTGTAGATAGTCCTGCTAGAAGAAGTTTAAATCTCTAACATATGACTTATGACTTATTTAACCATTTGTGCTTTATCATCATATTCTTCGTTATTCAAGTTTGCTCCTAAAAATATTCTATGTGTTTCCAAGATGGATTTTTTTTCATGAAATCATAAATTTAGTGTAGATTTTAGAATTTTGATACTTATTATGGTTATAGTAGTGGTTATTCATCTAGACACAATTTCAAGCTTGCATTTTTTGCATCACTATATAGTGTTGGTAACCCATATACTTTATCGGTACCCTCAGAGCATGATATAGTGTCAAGTAGACGTCTTCCCGTAGGAGATACCCATGGATAACTAGGTAGTCCCACATAAACACCATTTTCAAGATAACAATCATAATCACCTTAAAAATAGCTATGTTACTCACCTTGATATTTCATGGATGGAAAATTCCTAACGCCTTGTATTTATTTGCTTTCTTTAGTTGAGAAACTTGTGTTTTACCATCCATGGCTTTCTATTGTCGACATATACCGCTTTAAATAGCATCAAACAAGTCTGAGTTAAATAAATCCAAATATGAACTTAATATTTATTATATTTTAATTTAATTGTAGTGTTCTTTACTTCAACTGACAACAACAAAAACAAACTATCATACAAGTTCTATTTTTACTATCACAAAAAGTAGATATCAAATCATCTAGTTTGGGCAACACGAATCTTGATATAATTATGGAATAAACAAAATACTTTTTATGTCTTATTTGATAACCAAACATCTATTAATATAATCTACAGGCCGGTCAATTGGTTTTCCATGCCCTGGGCGAAGATGCTTAATTATGCCGGTTTATTTGTACCAATCCTATATAAATTTATGTTTATAAAAAACAATTATTAAGAAGTTAGATTGAAGTCCCAAAGAATAGTCACAAATATGATTATTGGACATGATATTTGGTATAATTTAAGAATTCCCTTTTTCTAGTTCTAGCCTAAAACTATTCATCAATACTTTTCTAGATGTCCATATAACCAATACGGATCTTCAATCACCACAATCTCATTTATTTAAGAAACTTAAATAAAAACAATAATTTTGTATTTCACTGAATTACCATCATTTTAAATTAGGTTCTTCTATCTTCATATTTGTTTGTAAATTTTTTGTTAGCAATTGTTTTTTCAATAAACAACAATTGTGAATTTCACAATTGTTTGACTTTAACATGAGCAATCGTTCGTTTAACAATTTGTATCAGTAAAAAATTCCCCTGAATGCTCAACAATCAACAACTTTGTCTAATGCTACTAAAAATCTGCAAAAACAACAATCAAGTTTCTCAAATGGAATCCCAAACAAAAGCTATAACTTGGGGAAGGCTGATTGAATATTTTTCAAACAAAAGCGAGTGATTGTATACATCAAATTACTGAACTTAACAAAATAAAATCAATAATTAACACCTGGCATAACTTGGGGAAGGCTGATTGAATATTTTTCAAACAAAAGCTAGTGATTGTATACATCAAATTACTGAACTTAACAAAATAAAATCAATAATTAACACCTGCCATAACTTGGGGAAGGCTGATTGAAGATTTTTCATGTTTCAAGTACAAGATGAACATTAACCCAACTTTTTAACGGGAAAATGACTTAAAAGCCCAATGAAGTTTTCAAACCATTCAAAAAACCTCAATCATGTTTTTTCTATTCAAAAAAACCCAACGAACTTAATGTTTTGTCTAAAAAGTCCAACAAAGTTCCAAACCGTTCAAAAAACCCCAATTTTGTTTTGTTTAAGTTAGTTGGATTTTTATGAACAGTTAAAACATGATTGAAGTTTTTTAAACTTTTTGAAAACTTTGTTGGTCTAACAAGTCATTTTCCCGATACGGTAATAAGCCACGTCATCTGTTTCTCTTATTTGACTTTCAGGAAAGTGTAACTTAGTTAGGCTTTTTAGACAAAATGTTAAGTTCGTTGGGTTTTTTTGAACAGACAAAACATGATTGAGTTTTTTTTGAACATTTTGGAAACTTCGTTGGGCTCGTAAGTGATTTTCCCTAATAGGTTCTAGACTTCACATAGACAAATTCCTCGTTCTATGATATGCTAATTCTAGACTTCACATACATACATGTGCTTAAAGAGAACTCAAGTAAAAAAATAAAGGGATCAAGAGAAATCGACATTAATCCAGACAAACGAATTATATGCATGCAGTTTTTATCAACATAAATTCAATTAGAGAAAAGAAATCAAGTTCAATAAAAGAAACCAAGTTGTAATCGACATTGATCGGGACAAAAGAAATAAATCCTCAAAAATTAGTGATATATTTCCTTCAATCCTTCCTTTTGAGATAGATAGAGAATAAGAGGTTGAAGATTGAAGAGTCGACTTTAAGTCTTCGACTCTAAAGAAAAAGGAATCAGAGAAAAATTAAGTATAAAAGAAAGAAGTGTGCGCTTAGAAGCATTACCTATGTGGCTAGATTTATACCGTTTCCTCGTCTCCTCGGCTTCTCCCCATCTCTTTGTCATCAATTGCCGCCTTCACTTTTCAAGTTTTCATCCTTTTTTTGTTCGCATTTCACTTAAATCTCACCTAGGTGGAATGGATTTCTATTACAATATTATGGATCTAACATTTGGCCCAAACAAAATATACCTATAACAACTTCATAAAATTTGTTGCCCTCATGTGAAATGATGCCCTGGGCTGTGCCCAGCTCGCCCAGCCCTTGGGCCGGCCCTGATAATGTACTTACTAAATTTCATCATTAAGTATTCTTTCTTTATGATTGGCAAACGCTTTTCTTTTTCCCTAATTCCAAGGATAGAGAACAAAGAGTGTTTACTATTTTGATCATGGATAAATGTGATTGATAATTGTAGATAAAAGACTAATCAATTTGATATCGGTATAATTTATCCTAATTTTTAATCTTTCCCAGAAAGTCCCTCTTGAACGTTTAAAATAAAACCAAGAAATGAATGTTGTGAAATAGTAATTACCCACCTAATTAAAACTAAGTCATTTTCCACATGTTAGAGTTGCATTGACCGGGAACTTTTTTTCTTGTTTTATGTGTGGCCCACAGAGGTTGGTCAATTGAAAATCTTCAAAAATACGATACGATCGGGCCACATATATTCTCCTTTTAAATGGTGCTCGGGGTCACATGTAATACTTTCTTTTATCATTTTTGACATAACTTTCACTACCACCACTTCATTAAAGTAGATAAGTTCCAAACATCTATAGTTTATAAAACATGGTCATGATATGTCGTTTTGTAAAAAAGCATACATCATTCCTTGTGTATGTTCCTCTAGACTGTTGGTTTGTCATGGCCCAATTATTCTCAAGCTGATTAACCTTAAGACAAAACTCAAGAGGGAAACAAGTTAAAATCCTTATACCGTTTCTACTTTCTTGGCATATCCTTGGACATGCATAGCCCCATTAAGATCTCGTCGTCTTCATATTGGAGAAAGGAAAGGTTGGGCCCGGAGTTATGCATTTCAATCTGGTGAAAAAAAAACTTGTCCCTGCAAGTGTGATAGGTTGTACGTTGATTGGGCTGGAAATGTTTCTTTCCTGGGTTCTTATCCAAAGCAATGCCCACGACCCCAAGACCGGTATCGGTTTGGACAATATCAATAGAAAATGATTGCCCAGAAGATAACAGGCTGCTTCTCTCAAGAGTCAATACTACAAGCGATATGAGATTTCTGGTCAATTACATTGGTCCCCTTAAGTCTTAAGAGAAGTATTAGCCTCGGGGTTCCATCATTGTTTGACCCTAGGCGTTGACATGACAGCCCAAACATATCTTCTGCCATCAGATCACGCATCTTACTGTCTGCTGAAACGCCACCATTTGATTTTTATTTCTATGTTCCATCTATGCAGCTCTCCATCGTCTTGTCGATTACAGAACGTTTTACCTTCTTTGGTTGATTATCTGGATCGGTCAGATCGTGGAAGGATCTCCAACTTCTGTTTTTCCATTGATGTTGCTATTTTTATCCTCTTATTGGTGTCGGCTCTCCGTATGTTTACACTAAGCGCCAAAGAAGAGGAACAAATGAATAGCAATCATAAGTTGGAGATGCTTCTGGAAGATCAAACTCACCGGATAATCAACGAAAGAAGGTAAATTGTCATTGATACAATTCAGAGACAGTACATATTATCAAGAATACAATGATCACTTGATCCTTGAGTCTAATTATTATATAATCATCAGTCATTTTTTGCATTCAGATTGGTAAAGTGTAGACCTGTAGACCTAATCCAAAATTCTTTTTTGTTGGCTTAAATATGTATATGGCAGCTTCAGTCGTCCAAGCAGTGTGTAACCAGCAACAAGGGGAAGGAGAAAATGATTGAGTTACCAGCTAATGGGACCGATCTGTGCGATTTGCCATTGAGATACAACAATAAAGGGATTACTATAGGCTCCCCACCAAGACCCCCACCTCAAGTCCATGAAAATCCCATGATTTCCAAATCTAAAGATCAATCATCTACGGATATGAGGACAAGAATCAAAAAACGAAACAGGAGAAATAAGCAGCAAAATATTGCTGAACTTGAACCTTCTTGTTGGAACAGGATTTGTCCACAAGATGTGGTTGACGCTGGAATACATCTGAATCCAGCTAAAAAGAAGCATTCTGTTTGGTTCACTTTAACTCCTTCCTGTGATCAGTGAGCAATAAAGATTCCTTTTAAATTTAATCATATAGCTAATAGTATCTTCACTATCTTATCTTTTTTATTTTCTTATCTTTGATTCCATAGGAACAGAAAGAACACTCTGCAACTCCTAGTGGAATCATACATACAGATAATGTAAGTACATTGGCCTTTTCGGTATAATGTTGTTTAATGTTCATATAATTCGTCAGTTCATTAGGAAATAACTTATTGACATTCATTTTTCTGGTCTTTGTAACTTGCATGTAATGATTAACAACAAATTATTCTAGCATGGAGGAGAACTGTAATCCAGATGTATCTATTCTCATGAAGTATATCGTGTTGCAACTTAAGCATGTTTGCCAACAGGAGGTACGTTCTAATTTTTCTTATTCAATTAATTGCATACAACTTTGGTTCCATTCATCAAAGAAGTATTGTTCTTTTCTCATGATCTCCACTGAGTGGATTTTAGTTATAGGTTTTTAAACATATATACTTTAGTAAATGTAAACTCCTTCTGAAGTGCTGAGGGGACAAAGTGCATTGAAATATTCAGCTTTCGATGCATCATGCACAAATTGCTATAATGAACAATATTTCATAGGCAGAAGGACATTGTCCACATGTAAATCTAATAACTAAAAAACACGAAACTGTTAGAGAGTATGTTTTGGGTTTCTTATGCGTTCTTGCATAAACATTGAACCATGCAACTCTTAACTACATACAATAAGGTGAGTTTTGTATGCCTAAAAAACTTCAGTTTTCATTAGAGTTCACTTGTCCGTTAGTTGTTCTTTTTCCATGGAGATTCAACAATATAGACTTTACTAATAGAACAAGGACGTCATAGTCTCATAAATATGTATTTGTTCTTCTTTTTCATGTTTTTGTTTGACAAAAATATTTTCTTTAATGACTTATATTTTAAATAATCTGAACAGGTTGATATCTTCTTAAACGGGAAACTTCTTGCCCTGGAAATGAAGCTACTTGATGTGGTGAAGCAGTGGATGGCTATTGTTGATTCAGAGTGGAAAATAACCAAGATAGGAAGTTCTGCTGAGAACTTCTGTGTGAAGCTGACTTATGCTCGAAGAGAATAGACAAAAGTATGCTTTTATAATAAAATCCGACAAATACTTGTTCCTTAATTATGCCATTTAACCGATTGACTTTTACAATTTCTTGGTTAATGCTGATGGAATGAATTAATTAGCTGGTTCCGTAGTGATTATTAGACTTTTAAAACTAATAATGGTTACATTGTTTTTGAGTAACCAACTAGCAACGATCTTTGAAAATAACTTACACCATAGTTAGGGCTCATTGGCAAGATCTGAATTTGTAAGATGTGAATTTATAAAAGATTTGAATTTCTAAGAGATTATGAATTTTGAAGATTTGAATTTTAAAATGTTGTTTGGTTGAAACATCTGAATTGTTATGCAAAATGATAAAAATGACTATTCCTTTCTTTCTTATTTTTTATAAAATAATTGACTAAACTTCTTAAATAATTATAAAAAAAAGATATAAACCCAATACAAAATCCAAATTAAAAAAGTAATAACTAATCATCCCTAATAAATAAAGAACTTTCTTGCCACATGACATGTTCTCCTTCAATTTGACAAATGTTAATTTGTGGTTATTTTGAATTAGTTTTTTATTCACATGTCATTTTATGGGTTTTCTTATTTTATTAAATTTCATATAATATTTTAATATCATAATTACAATAAATTTACCCTAATAAATAAGAATGATGTTGTCACATGTCATCTTCTAATGCATTATGTCACATTTTATTTTGTGGTAATTTTAGATTAAATTATATCAACATGTCATCTTGGGGTTTTTCATTTTATATAATTCCATATAGTACTTTAATATAATAAATATATAATAAATGCGTATTCAATTAAATAATGTAACTTTCCTTATAATTTGTATATTTCTAAATTCAAACCAATTGTTTTGGTTGTTTATTTATTTAAATTATTTATATAAATTTAAAAGATAAATAAATACTTCCATTTTAATAATTAAATGTTTTTTTATAAATTCAAATTTTCTAAACTTTTCGATTTTCATAGTTATTTATTTTTTGAATAAACTCATGTATCACATGGGTCTCACAACTATTATAGTAATAAATGGATATCAATTTCATTAACAAACTTATTATTAATTTCAAAATTTTTAAATTAAAGTTTATTAGTTTCTTTTGTTTATTTATTTAAATTATTTGTTTAAATTTAAAAGATAAAAAGCATTTCCATCTTAATAATTCATTATATTTCTTATTTTCTTATAAATTCATAGTTCTCAATTGCTTAGACTTTCAGAGTTAATTTTTTTAAATTAATTCATGTAATACATGGGTCTCACAACTAGTTCATAACATATCATAATCATAAACTTCTCTCCTAAGCATCTACAAGTAAATTCCACAACTAGAAAGGACAAAGTCAAATAAATAATAACATACTTTCATTTCATTTGCATTATGGTTGTAACGAGCCAAAAATACCGTTAAATTTTCATTTTCAAAACACCCAAAAAGATACAACCACATGTTCCAAAACCAACCACATTATAAATATATTCAACATTAGAGTAAATCCAAATAACAATGAAGAATAAAAATCAAGGGGATGCTACGCGATCACGTCGGACCTTTCCCTTTGGAACCAGAAGTACCTAAAATGTTTAAACCACAAAACCGTAAGCACAAAGTTTAGTGAGTTCATCAAAATAACACCTATCATACATAACATCAGGGACCGTCCACATATTTGGCCCCACCCATCATAACGGGCCCCTTGTAGCATACAAATAGGTCCTACCCAACATACAAACGGGACTGCCCGACATACATGCAAGAGTCACAAAGACATCTAGCATCCTACACGGTATAATGAGAAGACTCACCTCTCTCACAAAGTCATACAAATCCCAGCTCAACGTCATGAAATAGGTGTTACAACCCACCTATCGAATTACACAAGGTCACACCTTAGTATACACTTTAGAACTAGCAATTTGACCAAAAATCAACAAGGTCAAAAAGTCAACGATCAAAGTTCTTAGACAATATATACATTATATATTTTTGTATTTGATTTTACCCTTTACAATGTATATCCTTTCCTTATTTACAGGAATGGTTTTGTATTTATAATTGATTTTGTATAATGAGAAGAATGAATCAAGAATACCATTCTTTATGGTATCAGAGCCTTGCCCTAGCCCTAGCCATCCCTGCCCTCTTCTTCTTGAACATCCTTCTCATCAAACATGGTAGCACCAGGAGAATCTTTCGATTCCGGCAAGACACCATTCCACCCAACATTCACTGTCACTAACATTAAGAATGTTGTCCCTCTCATTTTGAATCAAACCGACAATCGATATGCTTTGTGGGTTGAACTGTTTCAAATCCACGTGTGCTTACAATCTTCTTGATCACATTGATCCGAACACTCTGTGACCAGTAGGCATCAACGAAGAAACATGGAATTGTCTTGATGCTATTGTTAAATCATGGATTTACAGCACCATATCCATTGATTTGCTCCAATCGATCATGATACCTGGAACAATCGCTCGTCAACTTTGGAACCGTCTTCAAAAATTTTCCAAGACAACAGAATTACCAGGGTTGTTTATCTCGAAGAATAGTTTAATAACACTCACCTCTCCGTGTTCTCCAGCGTGTCCAATTACTATGCTCGTCTAAAAAATCTTTCAGATCAGCTCGCCAATGTCAGAAACAAAGATGGTGCTCCGTCTAGTTTCCGGCCTTAAAAAAGGAAATTTCAACACTGTATCCACTATCATTCTGTAACATCCATAAATTTTAAGCCAAATTTTAACTTTCCAATCATAATTTAAACCCAAATATTGTTTGTTTACAAATTGTTTTCCAATCATTATTCATCAGAGTGTCCCAAAAACAGATCATAAGGATGAGGAGTGGTACGGTCACGCCTTCGCCTTGCCACGATCTCCTAAAGTACTTGAAACAATAACTGAAAACTGTAAGCCCAAGGGCTTAGTGAGTTACCCCCAAAATACCAATACCACACTGATAATATCATATCAGTAATAATTAATCAATCAAAATGGATACTGGCCATCAGCCCAAATGGACCGCGCTATAGAGCCTATAGTCTAACTGCATCTATACTGAGCCTTCGGCATGAATGGACTGCCACGTGGGCCTACGGTCTTCCCGGACCGCTCATAGGGTATGTTGGCCTTCAACACAAAGAAGGATTGCCTGAACCCAACCAACAAACAAATAATCATGTGCGCTTAACTAACATATAATGGCATATGCAGACATCAAATATATTTATCTTACGGATCATCAATCATAGCGATCTCTCATAACTAGAGCACAGGCCTAGCAGGCCACTAACATACCAATCCCTAAGGATCATAAAACATAACATACTGTCTATCCTGATTTCGATCTATCAGATCATAATCGCATACATCATATCATAACCATAATAGCTAAAGGGTCGGCCTTGGTGCCTTAGACCCTTTTGATACAGTGAGGGTAACTCACCACCAAATGTCGACTCGGTAGATAAATCCCAACTCTCGGATCACTCGCCAAAGACTCCACTACCTATTACCATAGTACGAGCATACTCATAAGTCCTCAACCTCACAAGGTACTCCATAAACCAACTAGTCAGCCCCTGGTCAAAGTCAAAGTCCTCAGTCAAGGTCAACAGTCCATGTTGACCTTAACTCGCCGAGTTATGTTAAGTTCTTTCCCACACGCCGAGTCACCGGGGTGACTCGTTGAGTTCCTACGATTTTCGATCGAAACCCTAAGGCCACCCGTCAAGTTTCCTTCTTGCAACACGACAGATTCACACGCATTCATAACTTAGGGAAAACTCATCTGACTCGCTGAGTTGTTCATACAACTCGTCGAGTCTATGGCAGTCTTCATCGGACTCACCGAGTTTTTCATCCAACTCGTCTAGTTCAATGGCTATCTTCATATGACTCGCGGAGTTAGCCTTGCGACTCGCCGAGTTTCTTCAGTCCTTAAGCCATACAGACTCATTTAAGCCATGTAATGGCTCCAAATTACACATCCAAGCTTCTAGGTCATGCTTTTCACGTAAAGTTGCAGACTTTACGTGCATGCATGACTAAAAGGCTCTTAATGCCAAATCTAAGCTCTTAATCGGGTTTCATGCACAAGGAGGGCCTCATCCACTACCAAAATAGAAACTTTATGATTCTAGATCTTGAGAAGGGTCCATATCTGAAGTTACAAATTCAGTTCTAGCCCATAGCTCACCAACATGACTCCAAAAATCCATAAAACTCTAAAACTCAACCACAAAGAGATGTAGAAGAAAAAGAGGAGTGAAGATTGCAACTTGATACCTCCAAAAGATGTTAGCTGAGGCAAGTTCTGTTTCCCACACCTTCCTTGCTTCAACTCCTTTGCTCTTCAAGATTTTCCCTCCTAGCCAACCTTCTTTCCAAGACTTAAAACACACCAAAAAGAGTACCACATGAATTTGGGTTTCACTGAGCTGTCAAAGACTATAGAGAGGCCAAAGGAGGCTTAGGCCTCCTTAAATAGGGTGCAAAACCCCAAGATTTAGGGTTTCCTCTGCCAGCTCCTACTCGTCGAGTCCCTCCCTGGACTCGGCAAGTAGGTCACTTAACACGCGATCCCACCCCACTGCTACTCGACGAGTAGGGCAACCAACTCGTCGAGTAGGACTTAAAACCAAAGAACCTTTTATTTAAATCCATACCTGAGAATCGGGGCGTTACAATTCTCCCCCACTTGAACTAGACATCGCCCTCGATGTCCCTTGAAATAAACAATGTCGGGTAATGCTCGCGCATCTCTGCCTCCGGCTCTCATGTCCACTCGGATCCCCTCCGGCGTTCCCACTGCACCTTCACCAAAGGTATTTCCTTGTTCCGAAGAATCTTCTTCTTCCTTTCCAAAATGGCAACCGGCCTCTCCACATAATTCAGGCGCTCATCGACCTGAATGTCGTCCAATGATACTACTGCCTCCTGCTCCATAATGCACTTTCGTAACTGTGAAACATGGAACGTGCTGTGGATCCGGCTAAGCTCCTCTGGGAGCTCGAGCCTATAAGCCACCTTGCCAGCCCTGGCAATGATCCTGAATGGCCCAATATAACGGGGACCCAATTTCCCTTTCTTCCTGAAGTGAATCACACCCTTCCAAGGTGAGACGTTCAGAAGTACCATGTCACCCACCTGAAATTCCAACTCAGATCGGCGTCTGTTAGCATAGCTCTTCTGCCGACTCTGAGCGGTCTGCAAATGCTGTCTAATCTGCTGTATCTTTTCGGTAGTTTGCAGAACTACCTCTGTCCGCCCCATCACCTTGTGTCCAATCTCACCCCAGCAGACTGGGGTTCTACACTTCTGACCATAGAACAAATCGAAAGGCAAAGCGCCAATATTGGAATGATAGCTATTGTTGTAGGCGAACTCTGCAAGCGGTAGGTGGGAATCCCAAATCCCATCAAAGTCAATGACGCACGTCCCCAACATATCCTCGAGGGTCTGGATGATCCGCTCACTCTGCCCATCGGTCTGCGGATGGAATGTTGTACTAAAATGCAATCGCGTACCCAGTTCCTCATGGAACTTCTACCAAAAACGGGAAGTAAACCTGACACCCCGATCAGAAACGATAGAAACTGGAACCCCATGGCGAGAGACAATCTCACTGACATACATGTCGGCCAATTTCTCAGTCGACAAACTCTCCCGTATGGCCAAGAAATGGGCACTCTTGGTCAACCTATCTATGATGACCCATATAGCATCAAACCCCTTCGCCGTCCTTGGCATCTTCGTAATGAAATCCATCGTGATCTGCTCCCATTTCCACATGGGAATTTCTAGAGGCTGCAGCTTACCATGCGGCCTCTGATGCTCGGCCTTAACCATCCTACATGTCAAGCACCTCTTAACATACCCAACGATTTCTCGCTTCATTCCGGGCCACCAATAACTCAAACTCAAATCACGATACATCTTGGTGGCCCCCAGATGAATAGAAAAGTGAGACTTATGAGCCTCCTCCATCACTGTCTGCCGAACCCCTCCGGACATCGGAACCCAAACCCGACCGTATCGGGTCAACAACCCGTTGCTATCCTGAACAAACAGGGCGCTCTCGCCCTTAATTCTCTCCAACTTCCAGTTCTCCGATCTCATACCCTTAACCTAAGCATCTCTAATCAAGGTCACCAGTGGGGAATCCACCGCTATCCTCATACACCTTGCTGGGGTAGAAGACCCAACTGACTTGCGGCTTAAAGCATCCGCAACCACATTCGCTTTACCAGGATGGTAAAGGATCTCACAATCGTAGTCCTTGACCACATCCAGCCACCTGTACTGCCTCATGTTCAGGTTCGGCTGATCCATGATGTGTCTCAAACTCTTGTGATCCGTATATATAGTGCAACGGACACCATACAGATAATGCCTCCAAATCTTGAGAGCAAAAACCACCGCTCCTAACTCAAGATCGTGCGTAGGGTATCTAGTCTCATGCGGCTTCAGCTGTCACGATGCAAAAGCTATCACTCGTCCCCTCTGCATGAGGACTGCCCCCCAAACCTGAGATAGATGCATCACAAAATACTACAAAATCCTCGACTCCATCGGGGAGTGTCAACACCGTCGCCTCACATAAACACTGTCGGAGGCTCTCAAACGCCCTCTACTGCTCAGGGCCCTACGGGAAATCCACCCCTTCCTCGTAAGACGAGTGAGGGGTACTGAAATCTTGGAGAAATCTCGAATAAATCTCCGATAGTACCCTGCTAAACCCAAGAAACTCCTGATGTCTGAGGGAGATTTCAGAGTCTCCCACTACATAACCGCTTCCACCTTGACCGGATCGACCAAAATGTCCTCCTGGTTAACGAGATGTCCGAGGAACTGGACCTCTCATAACCAAAACTCACACTTAGAGAACTTGGCATACAGCCGTTCTCGCCGCAAAACCTCCAGGAGCTCCCTGAGATGCTCCTCGTGCTGCTCTCGGGTCTTGGAATATACCAAGATATCATCTATGAACACAATAACCGAGCGATCGAGCATCGGTCTGCAGAGTCGGTTCATCAAATCCATAAATACTGTCAGAGCATTGGTGAGCCCAAACGGCATCACCACGAACTCTTAATGACCATAACGAGTCTGAAACCCAGTCTTCTCCATGTCTTCCTCCCTTACCCGAACCTGGTGATATCTAGATCTCAAATCGATCTTGGAAAACCAAGATGCACCCTGTAGATGATCAAACAGATCATCTATCCTCGGGAGTGGATAACAGTTCTTCACCATTAACTTATTCAACTCCCTATAGTCAGTACACATCCTGTGCGAACCGTCCTTCTTCCTGACGAAAAGGATCGGTGCTCCCCAGGGTGAACTACTCAGAAGAACAAACTGCTTACCCAGCAGCTCCTGCAACTGAGATGATAGCTCCTGTATCTCAGGTGGTGCCAAACGGTATGGCGCCCTAGCGATAGGGGCCGCACCTGGCACTAGGTCAATCCTGAACTCAACCTGCCTCTCCGAAGGCACTCCGAGTAACTCCACCGGAAACACGTCAGCAAACTCTCTAAGTACTGGGACCTCCGAAACCGAGGGATGATCCCTAGCCCGCGTATCCAGCACGTATGCTAAATAACCGGCACACCCATACTGAATATATTGTCGAGCCCTGGCCGCCGAACAAAACCCTGATCCTATCCTGGTGCCCTCGCCATATACCACCAGTTCTCCCCCACTTGGGGTTCGAACCACCACTCGCTGTTCTTCACAGTCGATCATGGCGCCAAATCGATTGAGCCAATCCATTCCTATGATCACACACACTCCCCCCCATGGGATTAGGAATCAAATCTATCGGGAAGGGCACCTCGAAGATCTCCAACTCACATCCCCAGTAGATCGAAAAAGCAAAGACCCCGTGATCGTTAGCGATCGAAACCCGCAACGGACACTCAAGATCATCTACCGGCACATTAAACCCTCTACTGAGAGTCTGAGATACAAACGACCGACTCGCCCCCGAGTCGAATAAAACCAAAGCAGGAAAAGAGTTTACTAAAAACGTACCTAAACACGTGTATAACCAATAAGCATAACACGTATATAACAACTGAAACAGAAAATAGAAACATACCAGCAATCACATTTGGTGCTGCCTTGGTCTCCTCGATCGTGAGATGGAAAGCACGACCCTGAGCCTTCAGAGGCTCCACCTTGACTGTCCTCCCATCCCCAATTCTCACAGCAGTTGGTGCGGAACCCTGCGTCGGCTTGGCGGCGAGCTGCGGACAGTTGGTCTTCACATGACCAACCTGGTGACAATGATAAAAAATCCTCATATCTGCTGTAGGGGCGGACTGGCGATAGTCCCTAGCATGTTGCCCCTCCTTGCCACAATTGTCGCACCCAACTCCTGCTCGACAAACCCCAGAATAACCCCTGCCACACTTTCCACACGTGCGACTCTGTTGACCCTCGGTATGAGTATCAACGTTCTTAGACTGCTTAGGCGCCGGCTGAGACTATGCCGATGCCTGACGCTGCTCCTTCAGCTGCAGCTCTATCTCCAACTCACGCTGCCTCGCGGCTTCCTAAAGATCCAGGAGGGTATCACAACGCTGTGTAGACACAAACTGCCGAATATCAGTCTTGAGCATACTCAGATAACAAGTCATCTGAGACTGCTCTAAAGCAAACTCCGGGCAAAACATCGCCCTCTCCGTGAACATACGGGTAATCTCCATCACAAACTCCATATCCTGCCTCAATGTCAAAAACTCCTGAGCAAGCCATTCCCGCTCAACGCGTGGAACGTAGCGGGTGCGGAACATATCCCGGAACTGCGCCCAAGTAACAGCAGCTCGCTGATCATTAGTATACGACCTTGTCGTCAATCTCCACCAGGCCTTTGCCCCGAGCCTTAGAGGTTCGGGGCACACCTGACCTTCTGGTCAGCAGGACAAGAGCACGTGAAGAAATAACCCTCCACATCAGACAACCACCTCATAGCTCTAATCGCATCCTTTGTACCATCAAACTTCGGGGGCTTCGTGTTATCGAAGTCCCGGTAATGGAAAGCCCTGTCGGCTCCTCCTCCAACCCTTGCCGCGGTTACAGTCGATGTGGCTGCAGTGGCCGCTGTCTCAGCTAGAGCTGCATATCGCTCATCAAAATACTCAACCATCGCGGTCTTAATCGACCCAAACATCTCCAGCTGCTGCGCTCAAAAGGCCGCAGCGACCTCATCATGCAGAATCTCCCGGATCCTGGCATCCAACTCCTCTGTCCCTATTTGAACCACGGGCTTAGGTGCTACCAGCACCTCTGACCTTTCGTCTCCCGACCCTAACCCTGATCCGGATCTGGACCCAGCAACAAAACGTCTCCTCACCACCATAGTGAAAGATACAGTCAAGACATCAGATAAACAACATAATATCGGGAGACCAAAACCCACATACCCTAGGGGTTGTGACCTCCTTGCTACGTGTATGGGTCCCATGCTTTCAGTAGTACGGGCCCATACTACCTTCCACACCTACCCATATTTGTCTCAAGTATCACCACAACACCCTAATACTATCGTCAACATAATATGCGCTCAACCATCACTCCTAGGGAGCATTGCCTACCTCGCAACTAACCTCACTGCTCCCACAACTCACACATCCATGAAACTTCCATCAACCCCTGCAGCGCTAGTGCATGCTAGTCGCATATAACACTGGACCCAATAGACTTTCAAATATCCAATCCTATCCGAAGATTGAATCCAACATTCTCAGGCTATAAGATCTTGATTACGCACAACCGTGATGCATACACTAACAACTACAGTAATGATGTCAATTCCGTATACGAGAAACCCTAGGCTAGTTGGTATCATATAATCAGGCCAGTCTATCATGAGATTCCTGAAGATCCCTAGCCTAGCACTAGCATGTTGTTCTAACACATCATAACAGCAAGTAACTGTATGGTATTATGGGGTTTACTTACAGGCTCCGGCTGATCATACCCTCTGCATCCTCCATCCTTTATCTTGAAAACCGTTTTAAAAAAATTATTTTCTGAAAATTCCCCTGATTCGAGACTTGATTCACACGAGTGTTCCTCCAATTCACTCAAACCAAGGCTCTAATACCAACTTGTAACATCCATAAATTTTACGCCAAATTTAAACTTTCCAATCATAATTAAAACCCAAATAGTGTTTGTTTACAAATTGATTTCCAATCATTATTCATCAGAGTGTCCAAAAAACAGATCATAAGGATGAGGAGCGGTACGGTCACGCCTTCTCCTTGCCACGATCTCCTAAATTACCTGAAATAATAACTGAAAACTGTAAGCCCAAGGGCTTAGTGAGCTACCCCCCTGATGTGCACGGAAGTACCCACTAATTTTAATATTTATAACCGAACTAACTAACTAACTAAAATGCATCTAGTCAGTGTACTTAGTCGAATTATAGAATAGTTTGGTAAGTCAGGTGTCGATCACAAGGAACGGTGTTGATTAATTAATTTATTTACTACTAAACTAACCTAATTACTAATGAGCTAAAAAGGGGTTTTTATCTAATTTTGCAAGTTTAGATGAACTTAATTCTTTAACAAAAACTCAATCAAGAAACAAAACACTTCTGTTAGTTCGAATCCGCTTTCACTAAATGGTTATACATTAGCTATGACTATTACTTTTGGTCACCAATTTAAGAAGTATTATTAATTTAGTTCTAAATGTACTAATTATTAATCAATACATGTAAATCTATGTATGGTCACACAATAGTTAAAACAAAATCAATTATTAAATAAGATTGGGGCCATGAAAGATTGATTAATCAAAACTCAATTACAGTCATAATATGAGTTCTCTAACACAACTTAGTTCAATGATTCAATTACTTATCTAAGATTGGTTTGATCTTAGCTCTAATAAACTAGTATTCACTATATTATTAGGCATTCAAATTCATGCAGATTTGTGTCACTTAATTAGACAAAAGAAGAACTTAAAGCAATCAAACAATTAATTAAAGCATGCTAGGTAAAATCAATCAACACAAGCGTATCACCAACAAGTAAAGTCAAATCTAATGTATTAAAACCATGAGTTCCAACTTCATCTAGCTAACAGAAGCAGCAACATTTAGCTAGACATCCTAATAGCTAAACAAACAAAAACTATAATCAATGACGTGTTCAAGTGTACCAATTTATAAACCAAATTGTGAACTTCTTCTTCCTTGGTGTTAAAACCAGCTTCTAGGACTTCTTTTGTTCTGAATTTCGTCTCCATGAACCCTTCTAAGCCAGCCAAAAGTCTCCCCAATCGTAATAGGCAAGGATATTTATATTCTACTCTAATTCACCGTTCATGTCGTGAGTATTTAAAACTCACTTCGTGAACTCGAGGTAATCATGATTGGCAAGGATTCCTTCACCCGGATGCTTATCTTCTATCTCTCTTTATTCACGTCGTGAACCATCAACTCTTCACGTCGTGAGTATGTCTTTTTGGGTGTTTTTCTTGTCTTTCAAGCCTTCAACCTCCAAAGTTCCATCCTTTAACGCTTTTAGCCCCTTTTCTTCAAAATGTCTTCTTTTTGGCTGCAAAATATAATTTAACCTTATAAGTACCATTATTTTATGCAAATTACCAAAAGATATATAAAAATGTACTTAAATATTGCCTAAAAACATGTATAAATATGGCAATATCAATATACCCCACACTTAGGCTTTGCTTGCCCTCAAGCAAATCTACTTATTTAAACTCAAACCTTCATCACTAACATCACATAGAACAATCCAATTCCAGCTCAGCCGTTTTGCCAAGACCTCAACGCATGCATTTGTGTCTAATTTTTTTTACTAAAGTACCCCCATACTTTAAATACTCACAATCTTCATAAACAATTACCCACTTCTTTCGAACAATGCTCATTTTATGCAACCCTCCGAATCCATCCTCATAAACCTTTATAACCTCATGATATTTTTGTAAAGCTACCCAAGCATACATAATCTAGAAATTACAACTTTAGATACCACAATGGAGCTCTTGGAATTCTTCACTTCTTTGATATTTGATATTTGATTGCTTTGAATTCACCACATTTATGATTTTTGGCATCTTCAACTTTTCATTCTTTGGAATTTTGATCTTTGATCTTCATACTTTGATAGCTCCAAAATTCTTCAAGAATTTTTCAGTAATTTCTCTCTTTTTTTACATGTATAACTCATTTTTTTATATCACTCAAAAACCTACATGCTTAAGCAGGGACACTTAACTTCAACCTTTATTGGTTAAGACATATATTTCCTGGATACATTTCAGGTTCAGGCTGCTAAACATTTTGCATTCCTCAAATTAAGCAGGGTCATGTTTTTCTTCCATGATTTCACTAAAATATGCGAGGCCACAAATGCACTATAACGTGTATTGGCTCAACTAAACATTTGAGCTCTTATCGGATCATCCCATATAACACTAGCAACTACAGTTTAAATTATTATTACTAGATTTAATTATTAAAAATTTCAAAATTTACCAAATTATCTAACAATTTACTTTTTCTACCTCCTACCCCACACTTATTTCATACAATGCCTTCATTGTATGCTTAAAATAATATAAAAATTAAGAGAAGGGATAAAAAGGAACAGACTCCCCTGAGATAGTGTCGTGATTATCTCCAAAAGTGCGGATAGAATGTGCATCTTGAATACAGACTTTGAGAAATAGAAACTTGGATCTTAAAGACGCGATATAAGTAATGTACCGGCAAAATATGGAATCAAGTCTTCAATCTTCAACAAATTAATGTGGTGCAGAAAAAATGTGCAAAATGGACAGAACAATGTGGGAAAGCATACGCCACATTGCATGGTAGAGAAAATGAGCCATGATTATCTTCATAATAATCCCAAAAAGAATGGTGGTGAACCACATAATGAATATGGAAAATAAGACTCCTTTTGTGAAAATTACAAAGTCACGACATGAAAACTAGAAAATTCACGACGTGAATTCGATGTGGAGTGGGTTCTTGAAAGTCACCATATACTAACTCACGAGGTGAATAACAAAAGAGTCACGACGTGAAAACTAGAATTCCATAAATATATTTCTTCCAGCATTTCATTCAATTCTTATATTCAACCCCATGTCTTAATGGATTAAGACTCTTCTAACCCTATTAATTTCAACTCTTCTCTCCAACTTTCTTCTCGACTGACTCACCCCACACTTAATTTAAATTATGGGTCTCGACTCTCGACTTTAGACACTCCCAGGAAAACACATATGCACTCATATCTCGACATCCTTTGTATGTGCTCCTAGCAATTCTGAAAAATAACTACCAAAAAGGAGAAAAGTAACATAATATCTTAATAGTTTTATAATCCCAAACAAATAAAAATAAAAACTAAATAAAACTAAAACAAACAAAATTAAAATAGTAAAACTAGAAGAAACGATCAATCATCCTCATCATCCTCGTTCACCCCTCTAGTACCCGCTCCGTCACCTCCATGTCCTCGATACTCCGTCCACCTCGAGAAAATTGGGTAATGATACCCCAAATGAGGCGGTTGCTCCACCCCATGGTGTCAAACCACGTTCTCCATGGTGCCCCCAATCCAGTTGACACTCAAAGATAACTGGTCAAAATAACCAGCCATATCACCCCCAAAAGGTGCTCCTACCATGGATGCGGGTGGATGCATTAGTTGCCCTCTTTCTCCCCTTCCACTTACGTTCCCGCGCCTCGGCCTTGGTTGTGGTTCAGGTTGGTCAGTCAGTTGCTCATCACCATCATCATTATCCTCAAGAATCCTCCAATGTGTCCCATAATTCTTGACCACCTTCATTGTCTCTAATTACCCCATACTAAACTCATTCCCCTCCATGCATGTCAAAAAACGAGTGATGCCGGGAACAATGAGGCCATAAGACCGGGCCAAACGCGTAAAAAAGTGCCCTCCACAAATAGGGCTATCGGGACGGGCAATCATTGCATACTCCGCCATGTAGCGGGCCAAGAAATATAGAATGTTACAGCACACGCCGGGCTGTAAAATGCACCACAAAAAGAACAAATTGAATTTAGTAACCTTATCACCATGGCTTTTGTGGTGAATAGAAAATGTGATAAGGCGATGGATAAGGTGATGTATCGGTGATTTGATGCTACTTTCCGATGATACACCGGAATTGAACACACCGGCCGTAATATTGCTCCAAAACTTCAGTCCTGAAACCCTATCCGCATAACCACGTGTGGCCTCCCTAAAAAATAAAACAAACTCATGAGTTATGGTCTCATGAGCCTCGTACAACCCCATTCTTCGTGAAAACTACACCAAACTGCACTCCCTATATTCCCCTCCTAGACCAAAAACCAAAGTTTGCGGGAAAGTAGGGTCTTGGACATTCTCATGGAATGTCACTGTTGAAAAGAATTCCACGCATAACTCTTTATAGACCCGGTCTTGGATTGCAAACAGATTGTACCAGCCCTTGCATGTGAATGAATATCCATCCCCCAAAAATATCTTAGTAAGATATTGGGACATCCGATCTACCAGCCCAACCTCCCTCAACCGTGCCCACTGAATAGTGGGGGAAATAGCAAACTCCCGGTTGTAAAGCCATCCCAACCGATTGTTCCATTGCGTATATATATCCCGGGGCGTAGTTGTTGGAAAGTTGTAGAATGGATGTAAACCCGCTACTCCAGTTGGAATCTCTCTTCTGGGAGCCATTTATGCAAAAACAACAACAAACATATCCAAAAGAAATAACCCAACAAATTGGAAATTAACAGAGCTGAAGTTGTCCAGTCCCACTATTCACATCGTGAGTTCGTAACTCAGCAACCAGAATCGCTAAAATCAGGAGGCAAATCAGGTCACAATATTTATGTGGTTTACTCCTATACTAATCCCAAGCACAAAGCATCAACATTCCAAGGCTATTACGGGAATTTTAAAAAATAATTTCGACATTTCATCTAACTAACAAACCCTAACCCTAAGTTCAACTATTAGAGAAGAATTAAACTTAATAATTAAGAATCATTAGCATAGATCGAAGTACTAGGTAAGCAAAAATGAAATTTGAGTGTTGTCGGCCAAAATCGGAGCAAAGGGGGGACAAGATTTCTTGTTTCACTTCGTGAGGAATAAAAAAAGGGGGTCAAACTGATTCTTTATCCTTTAATCTGTGGTCCCGAGAAGTTTAATGTTCACGTCGTGAGTCCTTAAGGATTCACGTCGTGAGTCCTGTCTGGGCTTAATGTTGGGCCATGCGTTCCTCATCAAAAATGGATTAGCCTTGGGCCAATTAGTTTAATGGAAAATGGGCTGATACACATCAATGATATATTATCCGGTTTATTCAGGACTCACGTCGTGAATCTTAAAGATTCACGTCGCTAATCCTGCATGACAATTTTTTATTGAGTCAAGTTTGTCTATTAACAAAATTCTTTATTATCACCACTTCATTTTTAGGGACCCCACACTCAGTGTTCAGTTATGAATAAAGCGAGTTAAATGATACGATCTATGTTTCTAAGACTAAAATGCAAAAACTAAAAAGAAAAGGAAAAAATAGCAAACCAAACTCGGTTGCCTCCCGAGAAGCGCTTCTTTTTCTTGGAGTCATGAGCCGGACTCCTTGCCTCCTATGTTGAGTCAGCTGAAGAGTCCACCACTAGGATCTTTTATTCCTTGTAACGCATCTTGTAAGATTGAACTCGTCTTTTGTACGCCTTTTTCGAATTTTCCTTTTTAGCTTTGACCTCGTCTTCATCAAGCTTGCATTTGGTCCCTTTAGTCTCTACCTTACACTCCATAACATCCTTCTCTTCTTTCACCACTAGATTTGCTACTTTTGAAGTAACCTCCTCTTCATCACTCGTCATCTCATCATCTTCCTTGCTCACCCAAGAAGTTGGACTCGTGTAGGAAATGACTTCAACTAAAAATGGAACATATGCTCTTGGTTTTGTTCTTTTAACTTGCTGAATTGTTTTGATTTCTTCTTCCATGAGCTTCTCTAATTCTTCAAGTTCATTGTCTTCATCAATGTTGAAAACCTCTTCTTGAGCATGATTCCCTTGAAATCCATCTTCTATCCCAAAAATTTACTTTTCATTACCAACCCTTAAGGTGAGCTTAGACTCCCGAATATCAATAAGAGCTCCAGCAGTGTTTAGTAGCAGGTGACCAAGAATAATTGGTACATTGGGATCTTCTTTCATATCCAATACCACAAAGTCTATTGGAAAAACGAATTTCCCAATTTTTTCTAAAATACCTTCCACAATGCCCCGGGGCTGTGTTACTGAACGGTTCGCCATGTGAATAGTCATCTTTGTATCCTTCAACTTCTGAATATTTAACTTTTCATAGAGCGAGTAGGGCATCAAATTTATGCTAGCCCCAAAATCGGCTAAAGCATAAACCTTCATGTTATTACCAAACTCACATGGAAGAGTGAGTCGTCCAGGATCCCCCATCTTCTTAGGTATTTCCCCCATCACAGCCTTTGAGCTTCGCTCACATAGGATCACTTTAGAATTCTCCTTTAATTGCTAACGAGTGTTTAATAAATTTTGTAAGAGCTTAGCATATTCTGGAACTTTTGCAAGTGAATCAATAAAGGGAGTATTAATAGGAATACCCTTCAATTGCTTGATAAACTCCAGATGTTCTCTCTCCAGTGGACTGAGATTAGTTCTAGACGGGAATGGAAAAGATGGTTCATAAGCTGGAACAAATACAAAATTCTTCTGTTCAGACTGAGCCCACGACGTGAGCATAGTGGGCTCACGACGTGAACTGGGTGATCCAGCAGCTTCTTCAATTTCGAGCTTTGGCTTCTTTGGCTTTGGATCGGGTTGTTGTGGCTCCATTTCTAAGGCTTCTAGGAACTCAGAAGTTGCCTCTTCTTCAATATCTATGGCCATCACATGAGATTGGGTTTTGTTTTCAGAATCTTTCGGGAACATCTTCTCATTAACCAAAGTGGTAAGTCGACCAAGATCTACTTCAAGGTTATTGATGGAGGCTTGCTGATTCTTTATTAATGCTTGCTGATCTATCATCATTGCATAATGATTCTTCATTATACTTTTTTGTTCTTCCATTGCAGCGTCAGTAGCATCATGTTTTTTTCTGAGGCTTCCATGAATTTCATCAACATGGTTTCTAATTCTAATTTCTTCTCAACTGGTGGTTGCTCTCTTTGGTAGAAGCCCCAACCAGTTTTCCTAAATTTATCTTCTTGTTTCTTCTTGTGTTCTTCATAAGGCAGGCACTCCTTCTTTGGTTTTCTCCAATCTTCTTCATACTTGTCCCCACTTGAGTAGCATACTTGATCTTTCTTGTTACCATATTCATCCATATTGCAATCTTTTGTCAAGTGTGGGACACTACATCTCTCGCAACCAACTTGAATTGCATGAATTGATTGGTCCACTTGAGTCAATCTCCTATCCATAGTGTTAAGATTTGCCTTCACATCAGCCATCTCTTCATTTTGTGTACCTCCATTGCCTTTTATTCCATCATGCCCTGGGTTGTGATACTCTTGAGAGTGACTTGAAAACTCTTCAATTAGCTCCTTGGCCTGGTTTGGGTTCTTCATCGTTAGTGGTCCTTGCGAATCAAGGAGTTGTCTAGTCATGACATTCACCCCATCATAGAATATCGACATCTCCTGCTGAATATTGAGGTCATGTTGAGGACAATTCCTTAACAACCCCTTGTAACGTTCCCAGGCCTCGTATAATCACTTCCCCGGATTTTGCTCAAAGTTGGAAATTGCCTTCTTGAGTTTAGAGATTTTGGAGGGTGGACAAAACTGATCTAGGAATCTCTCACGCAACTGGGCCCATGTGGTGAGCGTACCAGGTAGGAGTGCCTTTAACTAGTCTTTTGCTACTTCCTTGAAAGTAACTAGTAGCATCCTTAGCAATGTTGTCTCCCTTGGGATATTGGGAGTATTAAAATAATCCGCAATATCGTTCACCTCGTCTAAGTGTTTGAAAGCATCCTCGTGATCTTTCCCGTAAAATGGGATATCCTTAAGTGCAGTAAGGATATGTCCCTTTAACTCGAACGTGGCATTGGTAGGAATCGTAGGATGTACTTAACCCGGCCCCACATCATCTCGAATTCGCTTCTTGTAGTCCCCCATGGCCATCTCATCAATGTTTGCCATCTCGTTCTCCAGCTCGTTTTCGGGCTCACTAGTATGTAGTTCAAATTCAGGCTTAGTATCGTACTCGGACTTGGCTTTGACGGGTATTTGATCTAAGTGTTCAAGCTTGCTCTTGTTCTTTAAAGATGAAGTTGACTCCTCTGTTTTCTTCCCTGACTTCCTTGAAAAGGCTGATTTTAGTTCTTGTAAGGGTGTCTTCTTTGGTATTTGATCTTCTTTCACACTCTTACACTTCTTTTTGTGAAGTGTAGACTCGGGATATTCAAGTGGTGGTACCAAAGGTGTGTTAGAACCTCTGGTCATGAACTCCTGAAATGAGAAAAAGAAAATAAAATGTAAAACTGAACTAAGAAAAACGGACTGAAATAAACAAAACTAAGGATTGCAGTTCTCACGTCGTGAATCTTAAAGATTCATGTCGTGAGCCCTGGATGTACAGAAAAAAAAATTAAAAATAGAAATAAATAGAAAAATAACTTTTTGCGGGTTTTAACCTACAAAAAGGATCGATTAATTTAAAGCAAACAAACTAATAAACTAAGCCGTTCCCCGACAACGGCGCCAAAAACTTGATGTGCACGGAAGTACCCACTAATTTTAATATTTATAACCTAACTAACTAAGTAACTAAAATGCACCTAGGCAGTGTACCTAGTCGAATTATAGAATACTTTGGTAAGTCGGTTGTCGATCACAGGGAACGGTGTTGACTAATTAATTTATTTACTAATAAACTAACCTAATTACTAATGAGCTAAAAAGGGGTTTTTATCTAAATTTTCAAGTTTAGATGAACTTAATTCTTTAACAAAAACTCAATCAATAAACAAAACACTTATGTTAGTTCAAATCTGCTTTCACTCAATGGTTATACATTAGCTATGACTATTACTGTTGGTTACCAATTTAAGAAGTATTAGCAATTTAGTTCTAAATCTACTAATTATTAATCAATTCATGTAAATCTATGTATGGTCACACAATAGTTAACACATAATCAATTATTAAATAAGATTGGAGCCATGAAAGATTTATTAATCAAAACACAATTACAGTCATAATATGAGTTCTCTAACACAACGTAATTCAATGATTCAATTACTTATCTAAGATTGGTTTGATCTTAGCTCTAATAAACTAGTGTTCACTATATTATTAGGTATTCGAATTCATGCAGATTTGTGTTCACTTAACTACACAGAATAAGAACTTAAAGCAATCAAACAATTAATTAAAGCATGCTAGGTAAAATCAATCAACACAAGCGTATCACCAACAAGTAATGTCAAATCTAATGCATTAAAACCATGAGTTCCAGCTTCATCTAGCTAACAGAAGCAACTACATTTAGCTGGACATCCTAACAGCTAAAAAAACAAAAACTATAATCAATGACATGTTCAAGTGTGCCAATTTATAAACCAAATTATGAACTTCTTCTTTGGTGTTAAAACCAGCTTCCAGGTCTTCTTTTCTTTTGAATTTCGTCTCCAGGAACCCTTCTAAGCCAGCCAAAAGTCTCCCCAATCGTAATAGGCAAAGATATTATATTCTCTTCGAATTCACCGTTCACGTCGTGAACTCGAGGTAATCGTGATCGACAAGGATTCCTTCACCCGGAAGCTTATCTTCTATCTCTCTTTATTCACGTCGTGAACCATCAACTGTTCACGTCGTGAGTACGTCTTTTTGGGTGTTTTCTTGTCTTTCAAGCCTTCAACCTCTAAAGTTCCATCCTTTAACGCTTTTAGTCCCTTTTCTTCAAAATGTCTTCTTTTTGGCTGCAAAATATAATTTAACCTTATAAGTACCATTATTCTATGCAAATGACCAAAATATATATAAAAATGTACTTAAATATTTCCTAAAAATATGTATAAATATGGCAATATCACCCCCAAAATTCCAATACCACACTATAATATCATATTAGTAATAATCAATCAATCAATATGCATACTGGACAATCGGCCTGACTAGACCGCCCTACAGGGCGTATAGTCTAACTGAAACTGTACCGAGCCTTCGGCATGACTGGACCGCCACATGGGCGTACAGTCTCCCTAGACCGCTCATAGGGTATGTTGGCCTTCAGCACAAAGTAGGACCGCCTCAACCCAACCAACAAACAAGTAATCATGTGCGCATAACTAACATATACTAGCATATACAGACATCAAATATATTTATCTTACAGATCATCAATCATAGCGATCTCTCATAACTAGAGCACAAGCCCAGCAGGCCACTAACATACCAATCCCTAAGGATCATAAAACATAACATACTGTCTATCCTGATTTTGATCTATCATATCATAATCGCATACATCATATCATAACCATAACAACTAAAGGGCCGAGCTTGATACCTTAGACCCTTTTGATACAGTGAGGATAACTCACCTTGTAGATGTCGACTCGGTAGATAAATCCCAACTTTCGGATCACTCGCCAAAGACTCCGCCACCTATTAACATAGTACGAGCATACTCATAAGTCCTTAACCTCACAAGGTACTCCATAAACCAACTACTCAGCCCCTGGTCAAAGTCAAAGTCCTCAATAAAGGTCAACAGTACATGTTGACCTTAACTTGCCGAGTACCCTCAGCCACTCGCCGAGTTCCTTGAAGTTCTTTCCCACTCGCCGAGAAACCGGGGTGACTCGTCGAGTTCCTACGATTTTTGATCGAAACCCTAAGGCCACCCATCGAGTTTCCTTCTTTCAACACGACGGATTCGCACGCATTCATAACTTAGGGAAAACTCATCCGACTCGCCGAGTTGTTGATACAACTCGTCGAGTCTATGACAATCTTCATCAGACTCGCCAAGTTATTCATCCAACTCGTCGTGTTCAATGGCCATCTTCATATGACTCGCGGAGTCAGCCTTGCGACTTGTCGATTTTTTTCAGTCCTTAAGCCATATAGACTCATTTAAGCCATGTAATGGCTCCAAATTACAGATCCAAGCTTCTAGGGCTTGCTTTTCACGTAAAGTTGCAGACATTACGTGCATGCATGACTAAAAAGGCTCTTAATGCCAAATCTAAGCTCTTAATGAGGGTTCATGCACAAGGAGGGCCTCATCCATGACCAAAACAGAAAATTTATCATTCTAGATCTTGAGAAGGGTCCATATCTGAAGTTACAACTTCAGATCTAGCCCATAGCTCACCAATATGACTCCAAAATTCCATAAAACTCTAAAACTCCACCACAAAGAGATCTAGAAGAAAAAGAGGAGTGAAGATTGCAACTTGATACCTCCAAAAGATATTAGTTGAGGCAAGTTCTGCTTTCCACACCTTCCTTGCTTCAACTCCTTTGCTCTTCAAGCTTTTCCCTCCTAGCCAACCTTTTTTCCAAGGCTTAAAACACACCAAAAAGAGTACCACACGAATTTGGGTTTCACTGAGCTCTCAAAGACTATACAGAGGCCAAAGGAGGCTTAGGCCTCTTTAAATAGGGTGCAAAACCCCAAGATTTAAGGTTTCCTCTGTCAGCTCCTACTCGTCGAGTCCCTCCTTGGACTCGGCGAGTAGGGCAACCAACTCGTAGCATAGGACTTAAAACCAAAGAACCTTTTATTTAAATCCATACATGAGAATCAGGGCGTTACACATTCAGCAATCGGACCCGTTACCCAGATTTAATAAAGCTCGCTCTTGAAGAAATATGACATCCCAACTTCTCAGCCAGAAAAGACTGATTTATTTATGCTTTATTTGAAAACAAGAGCATCCATTTTAAAGAATAATACAGTAGAATTTGTTCCTAGAAAATATGATAAAGTTATTATGAAAGCATTTCCGAAGAAATGTATTTTATTTATATTAAAACATTAGGAGGTCATCTTCAATACAGAAACATAAGCATAAACAAAAGTTACATTCATTTACGCTAATGATTTACACCTCCTTTAGTCTCTCGGTGTAATGTTTCTTCGTATCGACACCAATGATACAAATAAACTGAGTGGGTCAGGTTATGAAACATGTTGAGTACATAGGGACTGAAATCTTACAATGTTATATCATATCACAATATTTACAATTTCACCTCATATAAGCAATTTTACCCCATCTCGTCGATCCTTACAAAGACACGATCCATACTCTCGGATCTAAAATTAACAGCTTCACCTAATCCATTCTCCTGGATCAGGTATGTCTATCGGATCAATGACAAATGACTATGCCCACGCCATACTCTCGGCCTAAGGAGGAATGACTATGTCTAATCCATGCTCTCGAATTAATGATGAATTTTAAAGTTCTACCCTTCGTGTATATCTCACCCGTACTCATAAGAATATACTACCCAATATTCATCTTAATTAATTTAGGTTTACTCTGTATCCTAAATCATCATATATCGTCAGATATGCTCTTAACACGTATTTCAGGAAATATCATTTTTAGCTATTACATGACAAATATTTTTAATGGGTTAAAGTATATAATTTTGAGTCTTAACATTTACATAAAAGTTTAATTTTTTGAACAATTATATAAATACAACTTCCAACTTTTTTTTAACAATGTTCACACGTTTATTGTAAAAAATATATAATGTGATAATTCAAAAGAAGTTTACATGTATCACTACAAATTAGACTATAAAAATGACATAATATGAACATCCAATGTTATTCGTTTTTTCATTAAAATTTCTAACTAATTTTATAATAGCTTCTAAATTTCAATACTTCTAGAGGTCGAAATCAAATAGTAGAATATTTTCTAACTTTTAGATAAAAACATTTTTTTATGATAAATCAACTACAAGTGAATATTAATAATAGACTTTGAAAGCCACATTATGATTATGAATTAAAGATAAGAGAAGCACATTAGTAAAATTATATAGGGAAAACATGAAATGTTAGATATATGTGTGAAGCGATGTGGGATAAGTAGAAAGAAAATAAAATTAATGTGGTAATAGATAAATTATTTACTAAAATAACATTGATTTGGATGGCCTCATTTATAAGATATATATAGATTTTAAGTCCATAATATTTGTCGATAGACTATGTACATAATATTTAAATATTATATATATATAACTCCCAACGTGTATGAAGGATTCTTAATTATTTAAATTATCCTATTCGAGGATTTAATTATTCGATAAAACGAATATTTATAATTTATAATCCTTTGAATTTCTAGCCCGAATTTGCGAGAGTTACAGCCTATTTCATCAATAGTATTGGGACATTGATATTTAATCAATTTAATGTCATGTTGCATATGTAGAAACCCTTTCTTGGAATCTTGAATCCTGAACTTCTTCAAGATCTTATCCAAGTATGTACTTTGGCTAAGTTCTATTAGACTTTTGAATCTATCTCTATAGATTCTTATTCCAAGTATATATTTTGCATCTCCTAGGTCCTTCATACCGAAACATTTTCCAACCCAAGTCTTCACAGTTTACAATGTTGAGATATCGTTTCCTATAAGTTGTATGTCGTAAACATACAATACTAGCAAGACTAAAAAATCCCACTAGATTTAACATATGCACAAGACTCATCTTCGCTTATAGAAAATCCAAACACCTTGACTTCTTCATGAAAGAAGAGATTTCAGCTGCGAGATGCTTGTTTGAGTCCATAGATGGATCTGTTAAGCTTACACGCTCTATTTGGATATTTAGGATCTATGAAACCTTTCAGTTGTGCCATTTACGAATCATATGTGAGTTTTCCATTAAGGAAAACATTTTTCACGTCCATTTTCCATACTTCATAATCATAAAAAGAAATTATGGCAAGTAATATCCTAAAAGAATTGATCTTAGCTATTGGTGAGAATGTTTCCTCATTATTATCCCTTGATTTTGAGTATAACCCTTTGAGGCAAGTCTAGACTTGAATGTCTTCTTATTCCCATCCATATCGCATTTCTTCTTGAAGATCCACTTATAACCAACAGTTTTAAGGCCAAGTGTAGGATCAATCAAATTCCAAATTGTGTTATCGTACATGTACTGAATCTTGCTCTTTATGCTCTCTTTCCATTTGGCAACCTCTGGGCCTACCATCATTTCCTTATATTCAGATGGCTCATCTATACTAACTAGTGACTCATCATTAGTCTGCATGAATCCTGTTATAGTAATATGGAACCATAAAACTTAGGAGGAAGATGAACTCTACTAGATATGTAAAGAAAAGGTTGAGATACCTTAGTTGACTTTTAGTTTGAACTATCAGTTCTTCTTTATTTGACTTTTAAATATCTTCAAGATCAATTGGCATCCTATTGGATTCTTTGAATGTGAGCTCCCTCTCGAGGAAGAAGCCCCTTTTAGCCAAAAAGACTTTATTCTCAAAAGGCTTGTAAAACAAGTATCCAAAAGACTTTTCAACCCTAGAATTTCACATGTGCTAGCGGATGACGTTTCTCACTCCACATCTCAGAGGGTGTCTTAGAAACCTTCGTAATTGTTATGAAATTTAAGATGTGGGTTGTTTACTCTAAGGCGTAACCCAATAAACTTATCAAAAGGGTAGCATGAATCATCATAGATCGAACCATACCTAATATCATTTGATTTCTTCTCTCATCAATGCCATTAAGCTATGACGTTATGGGAGAAGATAATTGTGAAACTATTCCATAATTCTTTAAATGATCATAGAATTCAATACTTAGATATGCCCCACCCCTATCAGATCGGAGCATCTTGGTCTTCTTGCCCAGTTGATTCTTTACTTTGTTTTGAAACTCTTTGAACAATTCAAAGGTTTCTAACTTCTATTTGATTAAATAGATATATCTATATCCACTAAAACAACGAACTAAAGTCACAAATTATGTTCGTCATGTATTGTGGTGGATCTGAATGGTCTAAACACATATGTGTGTATAAGGTCCAACAAATCCTTGCCTCATTCATAGTTACCTGTGAATGGCACTTTTGTCATCTTGCCAAGTAAGCATAATTCACATACATCATTTGACTTCAAATCAAATGATTCTAAGATCCCATCCGATTGGAGCTTGGTGATGTGTTTCTTGTTTATATGGCCAAACCAACGTTGCCACATAGATAATCTATCTAAAACATTTTCAGAATAATCAATGTTTAAGATTAGATTATTAGATTTAGTAAAACAACAAAACTTACATATATACCATTGCAAGGGGTATCTTTAAAGTCAAAAAGAACCATTCATATAAACCAAAATATCACCATTTTCAATATCAAAAGAAAAATGGAAACCATCCTTATACAATTCATAAAAGGAAATAATGTTTTGTGCCATATCAGGCGAGTAGAATAGTTTAATAATCTAAAAGTAACACCACTACTAAGCACGGGATCATAATCCCCTATCCTTGTAACATGTGTAATGTGTTTGTTTCCTATGATTAGGTGGTTCTCCCCATGCTTCAGCTTCCTACTTTGCTTTAGTGCTTCCATACCAAAGCAAATATGAGTATTTATCCTGTACCAAGAACCCAAGAATTAGAAGTTGATGTACTGTGGAATTCAAATATAAATATACATGAAGTGCCACACTCCTTAACTTTTTTCTTATTTAGATCATGCATGTATTTTGGGAAACTACGTTCACGATGTCCATTTGATTTACGGTAGATATAATGGCCTCATTTGGGTATCTGGTGGGAGCTATCTCGAAATCGACCTTTTTCCTGTGGCACGGATTGGAATATCCAACCAATGTCTTTTCTTTTCTCTTGGGTTGAGAACCCTTTTTTCTTTAAGCAGTACTATAGCCAATGGCTAATCATAAATATGCCCAAAATGTGGAATTTCAACTTTGGTTGAAATATAATATCAATAATATACGAACCATGGGCCATGAAAAAAATTAATGATTGGGCCCATTACCTTTTTTGCGACGTATAAGTTCCACAAACAATAACAAGAAGAAACCCTAATCAATCTTATTTTGCTGTACGCAGCCGAGAAAATTAGAAGAAAAATCATTTAGATCGGGAAAGCGAATTCTTGAAAGGAGTAACGTAATCAATTTTCACAACCATCAATGTCAAATTTGGTAAGTTCTATTATATGTCTAGTTTTAAGGTTGTAACGATTCAAAAATGAAAGATATATAGATGTTTGTTTCTTCTAATTTCTCAATCGCTACAACATTGATTACGACTAATGATTTTAATTTGAATTGAAGTGTGAATGGAAACAATATCAAGAAATAAAACTTGTAATGAAATGAATTATTCCCTAACAAAAATGTGAAACATGGATTAAAAGGGGTTATAGAAAATATTATTCCATTATAAGGGAAAATTATGAATTAAGGTTTAGACGATATAGGAATTTTTACAAACATTATTATTTTGTTAATACTATTGGAGTATCATTTTGATGATGAATCGACCATACGAACTATTATGTTATGCACAACCTAATTTTACCATACAAATAAATATAATTGATAACTAACATGATTTTTTGAGACCTTTATTTTTTTTTTCAATATATAAGAACATCTGGGCTTTGTAATATATTCCCTTTGTCATAACTAAAATTTCTTATATAGTTACAATCAGTGTAGTAGCAGTTCGTTTGATGATTACCTTGATACATTGAAGTAAGAAAGATTTATCTTATTGGAACATTTATTTATTTTCAAGTCCTATAACATCTTTCCTTTTACCATAGAACCATCTCACAACTCTCATAATACATGAATTCTATCTTCCTAAGAAGAATAAACATATGTCATAAAGCATTATGAAGAATTGAAGCTAGTAAGGAACTTTTACTTAAACACACACTTGAATTCATCGATTACTACCGCACTCAAGGTTATAATTCCATCCCACTCAAAAGATTCCTCCATCTTCCTTGATTAGCTTTACAATGAATATGGTAAATAATTTTCTTTTGTATGAGTCCATGACAATCCAAGGATTCTAGTTTCCAAATGGTGTCTTTTGTGTGCCATTTCCTTTTTAGAAAGTATAATTTCCCACTCCATTTTTATAGTTATAATTCTTATTATATTTCAAATAAATTTTTTTCATAGGCTTTAGAAAATATATGTTGTTAGATCCTTTGGTACTAAAAGTTCACCGTTGCTCAAAGGTTGCAAACCATACATTAAGTAAGTTAGATAGTCCTGCTAGAAGAAGTTTAAATCTATAACTTATGATTTATGACTTATTTAAGCATTTGTGCTTTATCATCGTATTCTTCGTTATTCAAGTTTGCTCCTAAAAATATTCTATATATTTCCAAGATGGAATTTTTTCATGAAATCGTAAATTTAGTGTAGGTTTTAGAATTTTGATACTTATTATGGTTATAGTAGTGGTTATTCATCTAGACACAATTTCAAGCTTCCATTTTTTGCATCACTATATAGTGTTGGTAACCCATATACTTTATCGGTACCCTCAGATCATGAAATAGTGTCAAGTGGACGTCTTCCCGTAGGAGATACCCATGGATAACTAGGTAGTCCCACATAAACACCATTTTCAAGATAACAATCAGAATCACCTTAAAAATAGCTATGTTACTCACCTTGATATTTCATGGATAGAAAATTCCTAACTCCTTGTATTTATTTGCTTTCAATAGTTGAGAAACTTGTGTTTTACCATCCATGGCTTTCTATTGTCGACATATACCGCTTTAAACAACATCAAACAAGTATGAGTTAAATAATCCACATATCAACTTAATATTTATTATATTTTAATTTAATTTTAGTGTTCAGTAATTCAATTGACAACAACAAAAACAAACTATCATACAAGTTCTATTTTTACTATCACAAAAGGTAGATATCAAATCATCTAGATTGGGCAACACGAATCTCGATGTAATTATGGAATAAAAAAAAATACTTTTTGTGTCTTATTTGATAACCAAACATCTATTAATATAATCCACTTACTAAATTTCATCATTAGGTATTCTTTCTTTATGATTGGGAAACTCTTTTCTTTTTCCCTAATTCCAAGGATAGAGAACAAAGAGTGTTTACTATTTTCATCATGGATAAAGGTGATTGATAGTTGTAGATAAAAGACTAATCAATTTAATATTGGTATAATTTATCCTAATCTTTAATCTTTCCCAGAAAGTCCCTCTCGAATGTTTAAAATAGAACCAAGCAAAGAATGTTGTAAAATAGTAATTACCCACCTAATTAAAGCTAAGTCATTTTCCACATGTTAGAGCTGCATTGACCGAGAACTTTTTTTCTTTTTTTATGTGTGGCTCATAGAGGTTGGCCAATTGAAAATAGAGGTTGGACAATTGAAAATATTCAAAAATACGATACGATCGGGCCACATATATTCTTCTTTTAAATGGTGCTCGGGGTCACATGTAATACTTTCTTTTATCATTTTTGACATAACTTTCACTACCACCACTTCATTGAAGTAGATAAGTTCCAAACATCTATAGTTTATAACACATGGTCATGATATATCGTTTTGTAAAAAAGCATACATCATTCCTTGTGTATGTTCCTCTAGACTGCTGGTTTTTCATGGCCCTATTATTCTCAAGGTAATTAACCTTAAGACGAAACTCGAGAGGGAAACAAGTTAAAATCCTTATACCTTTTCTACTTTCTTGGCATATCCTTGGACCCGGAGTTATGCATTTCAATCTGGTGAAAAAAAACATGTCCGTGGACGTGTGATAGGTTGTAGGTTGATTGGGCTGCAAATTAATGTTTCTTTCCTGTGTTCTATTCCTAAGCAATGCCCACGACCCCAAGATTGGTATCGGTTTGGACAATATCAATAGAAAATAAATGCCCAAAAGATAACAGGCTGCTTCTCTCAAGAGTCAAGACTACAAGCGATATATATGAGATTTCTGGTCAATTACATTGGTCCCCTTAAGTCTTAAGAGAAGTATTAGCCTCGGGGTTCCGTCATTTTTTGACCCTAGGCGTTGACATGACAGCCCAAACATATCTTCTGCCATCAGATCACGCACCTGACTGTCTGCTGAAACGCCGCCATTTGATTTTTATTTTTACGTTCCATCTATGCGGCTCTCCATCATCTTGTCGATTACAGAACGTTTTACCTTCTTTCGTTGATTATCTGGATCGGTCAGACCGTGGAAGGATCTCCAACTTCTGTTTTTCCATTGATGTTGCTATTTTTATCCTCTTATTGGTGTCGGCTCTCCGTATGTTTACACTAAGCGCCAAAGAAGAGGAACAAATAAATAGCAATCATAAGTTGGAGATACTTCTGGAAGATCAAACTCACCGGATAATCAAGGAAAGAAGGTAAATTGTCATTGATATAATTCTGAGACAGTACATATTATCAAGAATACGATGATCACTTGATCCTTGAGTCTAATTATTATATAATCATCAGTCATTTTTGGCATTCATATTGGTAAAGTCTAGAGCTGTAGACCTAATCCAAAATTCTTCTTTGTTGGCTTAAATATGTATATGGCAGCTTCAGTCGTCCAAGCAGGCTGTAACCAGCAACAAGGGGAAGGAGAAAATGATTGAGTTACCAGCTAAATGGACCGATCTGTGGGAGTTGCCATTGAGATACAACAATAAAGGGATTACTATAGGCTCCCCACCAAGAGCCCCACCTCAAGTCCATGAAAATCCCATGATTTCCAAATCTAAAGATCAATCATCTACGGATATGAGGACAGGAATCAAAAAACGAAACAGGATAAATAAGCAGCAAAATATTGCTGAACTTGAACCTTCTTGTTGGAACAGGATTTGTCCACAAGATGTGGTTGACGCTGGAATACATCTTAATCCAGCTAAAAAGAAGCATTCTGTTTGGTTCAGTTTAACTCCTTCCCGTGATCAGTGAGCAATAAAGATTCCTTTTAAATTTAATCATATAGCTAATAGTATCTTCACTATCTTATCTTTTTAATTTTCTTATCTTTGATTCCATAGGAACAGAAAGAACACTCTTCAACTCCTAGTGGAACCATACATACAGATAATGTAAGTACATTGGCCTTTCCGGTATAATGTTGTTTAATGTTCATATAATTCGACAGTTCATTAGGAAATAAATTATTGGCATTCATTTTTCTGGTCTATGTAACTTGCATGTAATGATTAACAACAAATTATTCTAGCATTGAGGAGAACTGTAATCCAGATGTGTCTATTCTCATGAAGTATATCGTGTTGCAACTTAAGCATGTTTGCCAACAGGAGGTATGTTCTAATTTTTCTTATTCAATTAATTGCATATAACTTTGGTTCCATTCATCAAAGAAGTATCGTTCTTTTCTCATGATCTCCACCGAGTGGATTTTAGTTATAGGTTTTTAAACATATATACTTTAGTAAACGTAAACTCCTTCTGAAGTGCTGAGGGGACAAAGTGCATTGAAATATGCAGCTTTCGATGCATCATGCACAAATTGACATAATGAACAATATTTCATAGGCAGAAGGATATCGTCCACATGTAAATCTAATAACTAAAAAACATGAAATTGTTAGAGAGTATATTTTGCGTTTCTGATGTGTTCTTGCATAAACATTGAACCATGCAACTCTTAACTACATAAATAAGCTGAGTTTTGTATGCCTAAAAAACTTCAGTTTTCATTAGAGTTTAGTTGTCCCTTAATTGTTCTTTTTCCATGGAGATTCAGGAATATAGACTTTACTAATAGAACAAGGACGTCATAGTCTCATAGATATGTATTTGTTCTTCTTTTTCATGTTTTTGTTTGACAAAAATATTTTCTTTAATGACTTATATTTTAAATAATCTGAACAGGTTGGTATCTTCTTGAAAGGGAAACTTCTTGCCCCGGAAATGAAGCTACTTGATGTGCTGAAGCAGTGGATGGCTATTGTTGATCCAGAGAGGAAAATAACCAAGATAGGAAGTTCTGCCGAGAACTTCTACGTGAAGCTGAGTTATGCTCGAAGAGAATAGACAAAAGTATGCATTTATAATAAAATTCGACAAATGTTTATTCCTTAATTATGCCACTTAACCGATTGACTTATACAATTTCTTGGTTAATGATGATGGAATGAACTAATTAGCTGGTTCCGTAGTGATTATTAGACTTTTAAAACGTTGTTTAGTTGAAACATCTGAATTGTTTTGCAAAATGATAAAAATGACCATTCATTTCTTTATTATTTTTTATAAAATAATTGACTAAACTAATTAAATAATTATAAAAAAGAGATATAAACACAATACAAAATCCAAATTAAAAAAGTAATAATTAATCCTCGCAAATAAATAAAGAACTTTTTTGCCACATGACATGCTCTCCTTCAATTTGACAAATATTAATTTTTGGTAATTTTGAATTATTTTTTTTCCACATGTCATTTTATGGGTTTTTTTATTTTATTAAATTTCATATAATATTTTAATGTTATAATTACAATAAATCTACCCTAATAAATAAGAATGACGTTGCCACATGTCATCTTCTAATGCATTATGTCACATGTCATTTTGTGGTAATTTTAGATTAAATTATATCTACATGTCATCTTGTGGTTTTTCATTTTATAAAATTCCATATAATATCTTAATATAATAAATGCATATTTAATTCAATAATGTAACTTTCCTTATAATTTGTATATTTCTAAATTGAAACCAATTGTTTTGGTTTTTTATTTATTTAAATTATTTATATAAATTTAAAAGATAAATAAATACTTCAATTTTAATAATTAAATGTTTTTATATAAATTCAAATTTTCTAAACTTTTAGATTTTCATAATTATTTATTTTTTTGGATAAACTCATGTATCACATGGGTCTCACAACTAGTATAGTAATAAATGGATATCAATTTCATTAACGAGCTTACCTTTTAATTTAAAAATTTAAAAATTAAAGTTTATTAGTTTTCTTGTTTATGTATTTAAATTATTTGCTTAAATTTAAAAGATAAAGAACATTCCCATTTTAATAATTCATTATATTTCTTATTTTCTTATAAATTCAAAGTTCTCAATTGCTTAGACTTTCATAGTTAACTTTTTTTTTTTTAAATTAAGTCATGTAATACATGGGTCTCACAACTAGTTCATAACATATCATAATCATAAACTTCTCTCCTAAGCATCTGCAAGTAAATTCCACAGCTCGAAAGGACAAAGTCCAATAAATACTAACATACTTTCATTTCATTTGCATTATGGTTGTAACGAGCCAAAAATACCGTTAAATTTTCATTTTCAAAACACCCAAAAAGATACAACAAAATGTTCCAAAACCAACCACAATATAAATATTCTCAACATTAGAGTAAATCCAAATAACAATGAAGTATAATAATCAAGGGGATGTCGCGCGATCACGTCAGACCCTTCCCTTTGGAACCAGAAGTACCTAAAATGTTTAAACTACAAAATCGTGGGCACAAATTTTAGTGAGTTCATCAAAATAACACTTATCATACATAACAGCGGGGACTGTCCACATATTTGGCCCCACCCATCATAACGGGCCCCACATAGCACACAAACATGTCCTACCCAACATACAAACGGGCCTGCCGAACATACATGCAATAGTCACAAAGACAGCTAGCATCCTACACGGTATAGTGAGAAGACTCACCTCTCTCACAAAGTCATACAAATCCCAGCTCAACGTCATGAAATAGGTGTTACAACCCACCTATCGAATTACACAACGTCACACCTTAGTCTACACTTTAGAACTAGCAATTTTACCAAAAATCAACAAGGTAAAAAAGTCAACGATCAAAGTTCTTAGACGATATATACATTCTATCTTTTTGTATTGGATTTTACCCTTTACAATGTGTACCCTTTCCTTATTTATAGGAATGGTTTTGTATTATAATTGATTTTGTATAATGAGAAGAATCAATAAGGAATACCATTTTTATGGTATCAGAGCCTTGCCCTAGCCCTAACCGTCGTTGCCTTCTTCTTTTCCAACATCCTTCTCATCAAACATGGTAGCACCAGGCGAATCTTCCGATTCCGACAAGACACCATTCCACCCAACATTCACTGTCACTAACATTAAGAATGTTGTCCTTCTCATTCTGAATCAAACCGACAATCAATATTCTTCGTGCATCGAACTATTTCAAATCCATGTGTGCTTACAATCTTCTTGATCACATTGATTCGAACACTCTGCAACCAGTATGCATCATCGAAGAAACATGGAATTGTCTTGATGCTATTGTTAAATCATGGATTTACAGCACCATATCCATTGATTTGCTCCAATCGATCATGAGACTCGGCACAATCGCTCGTCAACTTTGGAACCGACTTCAAGAAATTTTCCAAGACAACAGAATTACTAGCGTTGTTTACCTCGAAGAACAGTTTAATAACACTCGCCTCTCCGCGTTCTCCAATGTATCAAATTACTATGCTCGTCTAAAAAATCTTTCAGATCAGCTCGCCAATGTCTGAAACGAAGATGGTGCTCCAGCTAGTTTCCTGCCTCACAAAAGGAAATTTCAACACCATTTCCACTATCATTCAGCAATCGGACCCGCTACCCAGATTTAATAAAGCTCTCTCTCAATTTTTTCTTGAAGAAATGTGACATCCCAACTTCTCGGCCAGAAAATACCAATTTGTTTATGCTTTATTTCTAAACCAGGGTATCCATTTTAAAGAATAATATAGCAGAATTTGTTCCTAGAAAACATGATAAAGTTATTATCAAAGAATTTCTGAAGAAATGTATTTTGTTTATATTAAAACATTATGATATCATCTTCAATACAGAAACATAAGCATAAACAGAACTTACATTCATTTACGCTAATGATTTACACCTCCTTTAATCTCTCAGTGTAATGTATATTCGTATTGACACCTATGATACAAATAAACTGAGAGGGTCAGGTTGTGAAACATGTTGAGTACATAGGGATCGAAGTCTCACAATGTTATATATATATATATATATATATATATATATCTATATATATATATATATATATATATACATAGATCTCACAATATATACAATTTCACCTCATATAAGCAATTTTACCCCACCCCGTCGATCCTTACAACGACACGATCCATACTCTCGGATCTAAAATTAACAGATTTAACTAATCCATACTCCCGGATCAGGTATGTCTAATCCATTCTCTTGGATCAATGAAAAATGACTATGCCCGCTCCATACTCTCGGACTAGGGACGAATGACTATGTCTAATCCATGCTCTCGAATTAATGATAAATTTTAAAGTTCTACCCTCCGTGTATATCTCACCCGTACTCATAAGAATATACTACCCGATATTCATCTTAATTAATTTAGGTTTTGTAGCAGCCAGAAATCTAGGTAAGCTTTATGACCCTTCTATTTTGTAGGGTTGGCAAATTAGTCCCTTAAAGTTGTATGTTGGATTGGTGAGTACGTTGGGCATACTGAGGTGTACGTCGCGCATACTCACACGCTTAAGTTGAACGCAGACTCGCCCGGGTACACTGGGCGTACCTTGGGGTTACGCTGGGTGTAGTGGGCCCAGATGCAAACCCTAATTTCTGGCTTGTGCATTATAAAAGGAACATGTAGTCCTTTGCCCTAGCCACCATATCCCCTTGAGTGAGTCGTTTGAGAGCTGAGATCCGTGCTTTAGCCTGTGTGTGTGTGTTTTTGAGCTTGAAGTTATCCTTTCAAGGTGAAAATGGAAAAGGAGGAGCCATTGTTGGAGCTAGAAGTTGAAGAACAAGTGTAGATCCAAGTTCTACAGTGGTTGGAGATCCCTTCTGAGGTAAAAAGCTCAAAGCTTTCCTTGTTCTTCATAAGTTTTGCTTTTTGGACCATTTTTAGGGTTTTTGGTTCAAAGTTGGAGACTTTGTGTGCAAAGAGTCTCCATGAGCTTAGATCTGACCTTTTCTAGTGTATATGGTGTTGAGGATTCATAAAAATCCAGTCTTCGACGTGGATCTTGTGTCATGCATAAGTTATAGTCTCATTATGGAAAGAGGAAAGTTGTTTTGAGAACAAAGTAACCTTTACAGCCATGCAAAGGCTTAAAGGTTTCAACTTTATGGATTAAGTCATATTAGAGGAGTCGGATCTAAATTTTGGATGCAAGTCTTAACCGATTAAGACCTGAATGAGATGGATAAGAAAGTTGGGTATTACGCTGGGTGTAATCCCAGTACGCGTGGCATAATGGGCCGCGTACCCCGATTCTGTGAAGGCTCCGGGTACGCCCAACGTACACGTTTGGTACGCGCAGCGTAACCCGGAGGGTTGACTTTTGTTGACTTTTAGGGTTTGGTCAACTTTAGTGTATTTGAGCCAAGTAAGGTGTAACAAACCGTTATTTCAAACTTATGTAATAGTGTAGGTCAATTTGTACTTCTTTTTAATAAATAAAGAGAAATTTTGACATACTATGTATATTTACATAATTGACCCTCAAAAATAAATTATTAAATAATCTAAATTGGGTTGAACTAAGTGATAGAGATTGTAACAAGGTTTCCAAAAATATAAAGAACACTAAAATCCGAGTTATAACGAAGAAGTTATCACCAATCGAAAATTCGCGACAAAACCGGCAAAACACTGTTCAGTGTAAAAACTGAATTTTTAATAAAAGGCTTTCTAGCCTTAACAATCTAAATGAAAGTTATATTTTATGTTAAACCGAGAACTTTCATAAAAAGAACGCCAAAATTTGACTTCGTATGAGAAAGTTATGATTTTTCTAAGTTTCAGTATAGCAGTGTACAGCTAAAAACTCGAAATAAAGATCAATTGGTTTTTAGCCGACACAACCTAAATGAGAATTGAAGGTCTCGTCATTAGTAGTACAACGGTAAAAAGACAGACAAAAACGGACGTCGTATGAAGAAGTTATGAATTTATAACGGATTCACGTCCCGGTCTGTTTAAAATAATAATATTAAAAATAAAGTAAAAATTAGCCGAAGAAGTCTAAACAAAAGTCGTAGAGTATAATTTTACCAACGCATGCATATAAAGAACGTCAAAAACGGAGTTCGTATGCAAAATTTATGAATTTTACAAGTTTTGGAAAAAAATAAAGAAAAATAACAAAAACCGGGAATATTCGCATGAATAGTAACTGCCACGTCACCCTCGCATGCGAGCCTCCACGTGGCATCTTCTGATTGGACCGCAGCCTCGCATGTCACCTTCTGATTCAACCAAGTCCGAGGTCCACTTAGAACTGGACATCGTCACATGAGACACACCGGAGACACCCCTCGCACGCCCCTCGCACGCTCCTCGGACACCCGCTTCGCACGTGTCATCTTTCCATTGGACCGAGGGTTGGTCCAATCCCAGCCAGCCAGCAGCGAGCCTCCGGTCCGAAGAACTGCCCTCGCCTCGCCATCTGTCAAACGCGTGTCACCCTGGCATAGCTTCGGGTCCGAGCCTTCGGGCTATATATAGCATGCGAGGGCTTCCGAATAATTTCACTTTTTTACCATAAATTTCACTCTCTTTCACATTTTCCACTCCCTTAAGCTCATATACAACCCCTAAAGCCCCGGTATCAAGACTCGAGCCCAAAGAAAGCCGTGAAGCCCCGAAATTCTCGAGAATTCATCCTCTCTCCTGTCAAAACTCTGCCCGATTTGAGTCGGTTTCTCGACAAATAAACTCCTTTTCGTGAAACGAAACTCTGTCCCAATTACCACCAATCAAGTGAGTTCATACCCCCCATATTTTCATAATTTCTACTGTTTTAAGGGGGGAAATACAAGTATAACACATCAACTTTGTGTTATAAATAAATGATTTCAAATCACGATAAAATGATTTTAAAGCATCAAAAATACTTTAAATATTGAACTCTTTTATAAACTTATATTTTCCCCAAATATATATATTTGTATATATAATTTAATATAAATAAGATTTAAAAGGCTTAGGACTAATAATTCATTCTAGGTCCTTGTCCTTGTTTGGATGTGGACTTATAGTACCAGTTTTTTGTCCGAAGGTCGTTCAAATTTTACTTATATATAAAATTGTATATGTATATAAAAATAAAAGTTATTTCATCAGTTTAATCACCCTTTGTAACATGTTGAGCAAAGGATTACATGCAAAAATAGTTATTTACCAATTCATAAAGTACGTATAAATTATAATAGGTATAATTTATGATACATAGAGCAATAATTCATATGAATACATTCTTTTACATGCAACAAGGGTTTTAATTCAAAACCAATCAACGGTTTACACTTATCAAATACATGTTCGGGATACTAAGTCAAGAACATACTGCCAATCATTTATTTCATAATGATTGGGATTTCATAACTAATATACATGTAACGTTTATATGCTTTTTATGACATTCAATTCAGGTTTTTCATTTTAGACAATCAAAGTAAAGCCCTGACTTTATAACCAGAATCTCTAGTCCGGGGATCGAAACAAGTTGTGTGTAGATCTATATCGGGATTGACAACCCCGCACTCAGGCTGCTAGCTACAGTCAGACATACACGCCAATGAGTGGCAATTGTTATCAACAGTTTAAGCGCTCATCAGGCGTTTGTTTCAGGCGTTCATGTCTTAGTATGGTTATAATAACTCATTAAAAAGATATTAACAACACGTTAGTGTATAAACAATTAAACGTAAGTATATCTTCAAAGTACCATTTTACAAAATGTAAAGTACAATGGTATACTATAGTTTTAACAACAGCTGGTGAAGCCAGACACACTCTCAAATAGAAGTTTTACAAATACATTGGTTTACAAATAGGACGATTTATGGGAATAAAACTACTTTTCACATACCACAGAAAATATGGGATTTTCTAGAAGTGTTTCCATATTCAAAATACAAAGACACCCGTTCAAACATAAAGACTTATGTACTTACTCAACTTATTGTTGACACTCTCTTTTCAAATTACTTGTATTATCAGGGAAATAATAACAAGTACTCCCCGAGCTTTTTGAGAAAATGGAGCCATTAAGAGTCTTATCTTCTTCTTTTGTATAACTATTTTGGTTTCAATATACAATGATTGAACACATGCAAATATTATACTTTTAAATACAATGGTTGTTTGTGTGTTGATTACTATGATACATGTGTTGTGATACTACAAATGAAGTCCTCCACCCTCGGACGTTTCCGCCGTCTGGTTTAGGGTTGTGACAGGTTGGTATCAGAACATTGTTTATAGTGAACTCAATATATCAATCCATAAAAGATATACAAACTATAAATACATTGGGGCTGAGAGCTCTAACTAAAAGTATACTTTTAAGAATTCTAAGTATTTTACAAGAAGTATACTAACCCTCATACCTACAAGTACATAGTCATAAGAACTTAAAAGTATTTGGATGTTGAACATTAGTGTTAAACTCGGGCAGTTATGTAATCATATCTAGAATTAATATAGCCTGATCAACTATATTGATTTCAGACATGACCAACATGTGTTTGGGAGTGATAGTAGTGTTGTGACATGTTTAAAACTTACCCACTACCGAAGAAACTCTAAGAACAGAACATAAAATACTATAAGAATATTATAAACATCGGTATGCTTTAGTTTTCTTTTCAGGCATTTCTCATAACCTTATTCTCATACAAACACAATGCCAGGACATCATCTACTAGGGGACCCTTATTTTCCAAATCATGTCAATCACGGATGGATAGTGGAAGATCCGGAGGAGGATCCAGAAGAAGACTCAGATGAAGAACCATTTGAGGACAGCGAATCAAGAGGTACATATACAGAGCCAAAAGTCTGCAACCCGGGGAAACGTCCCCCGAGACAAGAGGAAGCAATACCAGTACCCAAGTGGGGCCAATACATAAACCATTGGAGTCGACAAGACGACCAACGCCCTCCCTACGGAATGGCACGTGGTTCCTATAACGTCTCATAAGGAGGAACAACCAACAAAGATCTTCCAGTTATAGTGAACCGAATTGCCCGACAATTCGATCAATCAAGGATGTCAATCAATCGTATCCTAAAAGTGAATGCGGCTGCACAGGCTAACGTTGCGGATATCCTTCGTCTTGAAGGGATGCAAGATGATACCCATAACCATACTGAAGCCCTTCAAAGGCAACTTAATGCTGCCGAATCAGAGATCAGAGGACTGAGGGAGCATCAAGTTGCCCAAGAAAGGCGCTGGAAATCGCACGACGAAGCGGAACCCAGTAACCGTCGTAGAAACCGCCGCAAGTAGTGTTACACTACTTTCTAGTTTAATATACTGAATGTATAGACTACTTTTAGGATATGTATAAATCAAGTATCAATAAAATAATAAGCACTTTACTTCAACAAGAGTTATTACAATTTACATAAACATTCCATTCCAAAGTTTTGGGATTTTGGATATGTTCCAGTGTTATTTTTCATACTTTTGAAATACGACCGCGAAAATTTTTATTTTCGGTAGGCCGGTTTGATGTCAATACTTTTGCAATATTGTGGTTTATTAAAGACTTACTTTAGGGTTAAGTATCCAAATTACATATACTTAATATACCAATACAATCGACATGTACTTTCATACTCTTTGAAAAATAACCACTTCATTTTAATCTGTCCAGTTGCAAGTTGTACTTACAATGGACATCCATTTTCAATTCCTTACAAGATTCTTGTTGAATTAAGTGTTTAAGTTCAGAGATATCAAATTCATAGTCATTCTTGATATCTCACTATCTTTTTAACAATTGACTTTTATAGAAAAAGATGCCTCCTCGTAGGAATCCAAGACGTAACAATGAAACAGAAGCACCGACGCCACCTCCACCACCACCCCCTCAATTCGATGCTGCCATGTTCCAAGCGGCAGTCACGGAAGCTGTAGCGGCTGCCTTATCTCATATCAATACTCCTGGTGCTAGTGGGTCGGGAGCTAGTCCATGTTCTTCTAACCTTGTCGAGGGTCATGAGCACTCAAGAGAGTGCACTTTTAAGGACTTCTCGAATGCCAAACCCAGGACCTTTAATGGAACTGGAGGAGTGATGGTTTTAAGGAAATGGATTGAAAAGATAGAAGCAGTCTTTGAAATTTGCTCCTGTCTAGAGGGTAGCAAAGTTAAATTTGCTGCCTTTACTTTCTCAAATAGGGTCCTAACATGGTGGAATGGCCATGTTAAGTCACTAACTTTGCTAGTGGCTAATACTATAAGCTGGGAGAACCTAAAAACCATGTTGATGTGGGAATACTACCCGCAAGAGGAAATTTAGAAACTGGAACAAGAAATCTGGGGTCTTACCATGGCCGGCGTAGACATAACAACTTACAAGAATCGGTTCTGTGACTTGGCGATTCTGTGTCCGGAGATGATTGCTCCATAGAGCAAAAATATTGAAAGGTATATTTGGGGATTGTCGCCCCAGATACAAGCAAGTGTCATTGCATCTAAACCTATCAATTTTGACAGTGCCAAGGAAATGGCAGAGTCACTTATTGACCACGGAAACTGTCAAAACTCTGTGGTTACTGCCCCAGAACAACCTAGGGAGAACAACAACAACAACAAGTAGAAGGGTTGGAACAAGAGGAAGGGAAAATCTCCTCTAGAACCTTCAAAGAAGCAACAAATAGTGGCAGTCCATGGTACTACTGTGCCTGCTACCATACCTACTAATACGCCTGTTGTTGCCCCTAACAACCCAGTACCAACTAAACCCTATGCCGGTTGCCTCCCTAAATGCAACAAGTGCAATTTTCACCACACCGGAAATTGCCCTGAAATGCAGTGTCGTAACTACAATAGGAAAGGGCATACTACCCGATTCTGTAGAACACCACCTCAACCCCTTAACCAAGTACCTGCCGCTGGAGTAAGTCGAGCATGCTACCAATGTGGTGATGTGGGGCATTTCAAGAAAGATTATCCAAAAGTTGGAAATGCTGATGGGGTCGGGAGAATTCTAGCACTAGGTCACGAAGAAGCGGTGGCAGACCCTACTGTGGTCACGGGTACGTTCCTTCTCAACAATACTTATACATGTATTATTTTTGATTGTGGTGCCGAGAAGAGCTTCGTGAGCCATAACTTTAAACATCTACTAAATCAGAACTCCCAACCACTAAATAAAACCTTCACAGTAGAAATGGCTAACGGGAAATCCGAATCCACCAATGATATATACATAGGATGTACCCTTACTTTAAATGACTTGTCTTTCCCAATAGACCTTATGCCAGTCTCTATCAAAAGTTTTGACATCATAATAGGTCTAGATTGGTTGTGCCCCAACCATGCCGACATCCTATGCTATGAAAGAGCTATTCGTTTGAACTTACCAACTAACGAAACTCTTATTGTCTATGGCGACAAACCTGGAACGAATCTTCAGATCATTTCATGAATCAAGGCACAGAAATACCTTTTCAAGGAGTACTGTGCATTCCTAGCTCAAGTGGTAGACAAAAAGCAAGAAGTGAAAGACATCGCAAGCATTCCTGAGGTCTGCAACTTTCCCGATGTATTTCTCGATGATCTTCCAAGGGTGCCTCCCGAGCGACAAGTCGAATTCCGAATCGACTTAATCCTTGGAGCTACCCCTGTGGCCAAATCCCTTAAGCTCATATACAACCCCTAAAGCCCCGGTATCAAGACTCGAGCCCGAAGTAAGCCGTGAAGCCCTGAAATTCTCGAGAATTCATCCTCTCTCCTATCAAAACTCTGCCCGATTTGAGCCGGTTTCTCGACAAATAAACTTCTTTTCGAGAAACGAAACTCTGTCCGAATTACCACCTATCAAGTGAGTTCATACACCCGAATTTTCATAATTTCTACTGTTTTAAAGGGGGAAATACAAGTATAACACAACAACTTTGTGTTATAAATAAATGATTTCAAATCACGATAAAATGATTTTAAAGCATCAAAAATACTTCAAATATTGAACTCTTTTATAAACTTATATTTTTCCCAAATATACATATTTGAATATCTAATTTAATATAAATAAGATTTAAAAGGCTTAGGACTAATAATTCATTCTAGGTCCTTTTCCTTGTTTGGATGTGGACTTATAGTACCAGTTATTTGTCCGAAGGTCGTTCAAATTTTACTTATATATAAAATTGTATATTTATATAAAAATAAAAGTTTTTCATCAGTTTAATCATCCTTTGTAACATGCTGAGCAAAGAATTACATGCAAAAATAGTTAGTTACCAATTCATAAAGTACATATAAATTATAATAGGTATAATTTATGATACATAGAGCAATAATTCATATGAATACACTGTTTTGCATGCAACAAGGGTTTTAATTCAAAACCAATCAAGGGTTTACACTTATCAAATACATGTTCGGGATAATAAGTCAAGAACATACTGTCAATCATTTATTTCAGAATAATATACATGTAATGTTTATATGCTTTATATGAGACATTCAATTCAGGTTGTTTAATTCATTTTAGACAACCAAAGTAAAGCCCTGACTTTATAACCAGAATCTCCAGTCCGGGGATCGAAACAAGTTGTGTGTAGATCTATACCGGGATTGACAACCCCGCACTCAGGCTGCTAGCTACAGTCAGGCATACACCCCAATGAGTGGCAATTGTTATCAACAGTTTAAGCGCTCATCAGGCGTTTGTTTCAGGCGTTCATGTTTTAGTATGGTTATAATAACTCATTAAAAAGATATTAACAACACGTTAGTGTATAAACAACTAAACGTAAGTATATCTTCAAAGTACCAGTTTACAAAATGCAAAGTACAATGGTATACTATAGTTTTCAATAACAGCTGGTGAAGCCAGACACACTCTCAAATACAAGTTTTACAAATACATTGGTTTACAAATAGGACGGTTTTATGGGAATAAAACTACTTTTCACATACCACAGAAAATATGGGATTTTCTAGAAGTGTTTTCATATTCGAAATACAAAGACACCCGTTCAAACATAAAGACTTATGTACTCACTCAACTTATTGTTGACACTCTCTTTTCAAATTACTTGTATTATCAGGGAAATAATAACAGTACTCCCCGAGCTTTTTGAGAAGATAGATCCATTAGGATTCTTATCTTCTTCTTTTGTATAACTATTTTGGTTTCAATATACAATGATTGAACACATGTAAATATTATACTTTTAAATACAGTGGTTGTTTTTGCTTTGATTACTATGATACATGTGTTGTGATACTACAAATGAAGTCCTCCACCCACGGACGTTTCTGCCGTCTGGTTTGGGGGTGTGAGAGATTGGTGTCAGAGCATTGTTTATAGTGAACTCTATATATCAATCCATAAAAGATATACAAACTATAAATACATTGGGGCTGAGAGCTCTGACTACAAGTATACTTTTAAGAATTCTAAGTATTTTTACAAGAAGTATACTAAACCTCATACCTACAAGTACATAGTCATAAGAACTTAAAAGTATTTGGATGTTGAATATTATAGTTAAATCCGGGCAGTTATGTAATCATATCTAGAATTAATATAGCCTAATCAACTATATTGATTTCAGACATGACCAACATGTGTTTGGGAGTGATAGTAGTGTTGTGACATGTATAAAACTTACCAACTACCGAAGAAACTCTAAGAACAGAACATAAATACTATAAGAATATTATAAACATCGATATGCTTTAGATTTCTTTTCACGCATTTCTCATAACCTTATTCTCGTACACACACAATGGCAGGGCATCATCTACCAGGGGACCCTAATTTTCCAAATCATGGCAATCAAGGATGGATAGTGGAAGACCCGGAGGAAGATCCAGAGGAGGATCCAGAAGAAGACCCAGATGAATAACCATTTGAGGACAGTGGATCAAGCGGTACAGATACAGAGCCATAAGTCTGCAACCCGGGGATACGTCCCCCGAGACAAGAGGAAGCAATACCCATACCCGAGTGGGGCCAATACATAAACCATTGGAGTCAACAAGACGGCCAACACCCTCCCTACGGAATGGCACAGGATTTTTATAACGTCTCAGAAGGAGGAACAACCGACAGAGCTCTTCCACTTATAGTGAACCGAATTGCCCGACAATTCGATCAATCAAGGATGTCAATCAATCGTATCCTAGAAGTGAATGCGGCTGCACAGGCTAACGTTGCCGATATCCTTCGTCTTGACGAGATGCAAGATGATACCGAACACCATACTGAAGCCTTTCAAAGGCAACTTAATGTTGCCGAATCAGAGATCAGAGGACTGAGGGAGCATCAAGCTGCCCAAGAAAGGCGCTGGAAATCGCAAGACGAAGCGGAACCTAGTAACCGTCGTAGCAACCACCACAAGTAGTGTTACACTACTTTCTAGTTTAATATACTGAATGTATAGACTACTTTCAGGATATGTATAAATCAAGTATCAATAAAATAATAAGCACTTTACTTCAACAAGAGTTATTACAATTTACATAAACATTCCATTCCAAAGTTTTGGGATTTTGGATATGTTCCAGTGTTATTTTTCATACTTTTCAAATACGACCGCAAAAATTTTTATTTTCGGTAGGCCGGTTTGATGTCGATACTTTTGCAATATTGTGGTTTATTAAAGACTTACCTTAGGGTTAAGTGTCCAAAATACATATACTTAATATACCAGTACAATCGACATGTACTTTCATACTCTTTGAAAAATAACCACTTCATTTTAATCTATCCAGTCGCAAGTTGTACTTACAATGGACATCCATTTTCAGTTCCTTACAAGATTCTTGTTGAATTAAGTGTTTAAGTTCAGAGATATCAAATTCATATTCATTCTTGATATCTCACTATCTTTTTATCTATTGACTTTTATAGAAAAGATGCCTCCTCGTAGGAATCCAAGACGTAACAATGAAACGGAAGCACCGACGCCACCTCCACCACCACCCCCTCAATTCGATGCTGCCATGTTCCAAGTGGCAGTCACGGCAGCTGTAGCGGCTGCCTTATCTCATATCAATACTCCTGGTGCTAGTGGGTCGGGAGCTGGTCCATGTTCTTCTAACCTTGTCGAGGGTGTCATGAGCACTCGAGAGAGTGCACTTTTAAGGACTTCTCGAATGCCAAACCCAGGACCTTTAATGGAACTGGAGGAGTGATGGTTTTAAGGCAATGGATTGAGAAGATAGAAGCAGTATTTGAAATTTGCTCCTGTCTAGAGGGTAGCAAAGTTAAATTTGCTGCCTTTACTTTCTCAGATAGGGCCCTAACATGGTGGAATGACCATGTTAAGTCACTAACTTTGATAGTGGCTAATACTATAAGCTGGGAGAACCTAAAAACCATGTTGATGCGGGAATACTGCTTGCGAGGGGAAATTCAGAAACTAGAACAAGAAATCTGGGGTCTTACCATGGCCGGTGTAGACATAACAACTTACACGAATCGGTTTTGTGACTTAGCGACTATGTGTCCGGAGATGATTGCTCCAGAGAGCAAAAAGATTGAAAGGTATATTTGAGGATTGTCGCCCCAGATAAAAGCATGTATCATTGCATCTAAACCTGTCACTTTTGATAGTGCCAAGGAAATGGCACAGTCACTTATTGACCACGGAAACTGTCAAAACTCTGTGGTTACTGCCCCAGAACAACCTAGGGAGAACAACAACAACAGCAAGAAGAAGGGTTCGAACAAAAGGAAGGGAAAATCTCCTCTGGAACCTTCAAAGAAGCAACAAATAGTGGCAGTCCATGCTACTACTGTGCCTGCTACCATACCTACTAATACGCCTGTTGTTGCCCCTAACAACCCAGCACCAACTAAACCCTATGCCGGTAGCCTCCCTAAATGCAACAAGTGCAATTTTCACCACACCGGAAATTGCCCTGAAATGCAGTGCCGTAACTGCAACAGGAAAGGGCATACTACCCGATTCTGTAGAACACCACCTGAACCCCTTAACCAAGTACCTACCGCTGGAGTTAGTCGAGCATGCTACCAATGCGGTGATGTGGGGCATTTCAAGAAAGATTGTCCAAAGGCTGGAAATGCCGGTGAGGTTGGGAGAATTCTTGCACTAGGTCACGAAGAAGCGGTGGCAGACCCTGCTGTGGTCACGGGTACGTTCCTTCTCAACAATACTTATGCATGCATTCTTTTTTATTGTGGTGCCGAGAGGAGCTTCGTGAGCCATAACTTTAAACATCTACTAAATCAGAACTCCCAACCACTAAATAAAACCTTCACAGTAGAAATGGCTAATGGGAAATCCGAATCCACCAATGATATATACATAGGATGTACCCTTACCTTAAATGACTTGTCTTTCCCAATAGACCTTATGCCGGTCTCTATCAAAAGTTTTGACATCATAATAGGTATGGATTGGTTATGCCCCAACCATGCCGACATCCTATGCTATGAAAGAGCTATTCGTTTGAACTTACCAACTAACGAAACTCTTATTATCTATGGCGACAAACCCGGAACGAACCTTCAGATCATTTCATGCATCAAGGCATATAAATACCTTTGCAAGGAGTATTGTGCATTCATAGCTCATGTGGTAGACAAAAAGCAAGAAGTGAAAGACATCGCAAGCATTCCTGAGGTCTACAACTTTCCCGATGTATTTCCTGATGATCTTCCAGGGGTGCCTCCCGAGCGACAAGTCGAATTCCAAATCGACTTAGTCCCTGGAGCTACCCATGTGGCCAAATCCCCCTATCGTCTTGCACCTTCTGAAATGCAAGAATTATGCAACCAACTTAATGAACTCCTAAGCAAAGGTTTCATAAGACCAAGCTTCTCACCTTAGGGAGCACCGGTTTTGTTTGTAAAGAAGAAGGATGGATCATTCCGCATGTGTATAGACAACCGCGAGCTGAATAAATTTACCATCAAGAATCGATACCCTCTCCCTCGCATTGACGATCTGTTCGACCAACTTCAAGGGGCGAACTACTTCTCGAAGATAGACTTAAGATCCGGGTATCACACTAGCCTAAAAGCTGCTCCATTCGAAGCCCTCTATGGCCGCAAGTGTAGATCCCCTCTCTATCAAAAGTTTTGACATCATAATAGGTATGGATTGGTTATGCCCCAACCATGCCGACATCCTATGCTATGAAAGAGCTATTCGTTTGAACTTACCAACTAACGAAACTCTTATTATCTATGGCGACAAACCCGGAACGAACCTTCAGATCATTTCATGCATCAAGGCATATAAATACCTTCGCAAGGAGTATTGTGCATTCCTAGCTCATTTGGTAGACAAAAAGCAAGAAGTGAAAGACATCGCAAGCATTCCTGAGGTCTGCAACTTTCCCGATGTATTTCCTGATGATCTTCCAGGGGTGCCTCCCGAGCGACAAGTCGAATTCCAAATCGACTTAATCCCTGGAGCTACCCATGTGGCCAAATCCCCCTATCGTCTTGCACCTTCTGAAATGCAGAAATTATGCAGCCAACTTAACGAACTCCTAAGCAAAGGTTTCATAAGACCAAGCTTCTCACCTTAGGGAGCACCGGTTTGTTTGTAGAGAAGAAGGATGGATCATTCCGCATGTGTATAAACTACCGCGAGCTGAATAAATTTACCATCAAGAATCGATACCCTCTGCCTCGCATTGACGATCTATTCGACCAACTTCAAGGGGCGAACTACTTCTCGAAGATAGACTTAAGATCCGGGTATCACACTAGCCTAAAAGTTGCTCCATTCGAAGCCCTCTATGGCCGCAAGTGTAGATCCCCTCTGTGCTGGGCTGAAGTGGGTGACACGCAGCTAGCTAGAGGTCAAACTCCTGACAGTGCTCTCACTGGTCCAGAAATTATTCGAGAAACTACTGAAAAGATCGTACAAATTTGGGAACGACTTAAAGTTTCCAGAGATAGACAGAAAAGCTACGCAGACAAAAGGAGAAAACCCTTGGAATTCTAGGTTGGTGACCGAGTTTTGCTAAAGGTCTCACCCTGGATATGCATGATACGCTTTGGAAAGCGTGACAAACTGAACCCAAGGTATATAGGACCATTCAAGATTCTTGCCCGAATCGGCCTTGTAGCTTACAAACTTCGATTACCCCAAGAACTAAGTAACATTCATCTTACCTTCCACATTTCGAACTTGAAAAAGTGTCTTTCCGACGAGACTCTTGTGATACCACTCGAGCAAATCGAGTTAAACGAGAGCCTCAATTTTGTGGAAGAACCCGTAGAGATACTAGACAGGGAAGTTAAGAAAAACAAACAAAGCTGCATCCCGATAGTGAAGGTTCGCTGGAATGGAAGGCGGGGACCTGAATTCACTTGGGAGCGGGAGGATCAAATGCAACAAAAATAGCCACATCTTTTTCCCTAGTCTATCTGTAAAGTAAATTTCGGGACGAAGTTCTCTCTAACGGGGGGATAATGTAACAAACCGTTATTTCAAACCTATGTAATAGTGTAGGTCAATTTGTACTTATTTGTAAATTAATAAAGAGAAATTTTGGCATACTATGTATATTTGCATATTTGACCCTCAAAAATAAATTATTAAATAATCTCAATTGGGTTGAACCAAGTGATAGAGATTGTAACAAGGTTTCCAAAAATATAAAGAACACTAAAATCCGAGTTATAACGAAGAAGTTATGACCAATCGAAAATCCGTGACAAACCCGGCGAAACACTGTTTAGTGTAAAAACTGAATTTTTAATAAAAGCCTTTCTAGCCTTAACAATCTAAATGAAGGTTATAGTTTATGTTAAACCGAGAACTTTCATAAAAAGAACGCCAAAATCTAACTTCGTATGAGGAAGTTATGATTTTTCTAAGTTTCAGTATAGCAGTGTACAACTAAAAACTCAAAATAAAGATCGAGTAGTTTTTAGCCGACACAACCTAAACGAGAATTGAAGGTCTCGTCATTAGTAGTACAACAGTAAAAAGACAGACAAAAACGGACGTCGTATGAAGAAGTTATGAATTTATAACGGATTCACGTCCCGGTCTGTTTAAAATAATAATATTAAAAATAAATTCAAAATTCGCCGACGAAGTCTAAATGAAAGTCGTAGAGTATAATTTTACCTACGCGTGCATATAAAGAACGTCAAAAATGGAGTTCGTATGCTAAAGTTATGAATTTTACAAGTTTTGGCAAAAAAAATAAAGAAAAATAATAAAAACCGGGAATATTCGCATGAACAGTAACTGCCACGTCACCCTCGCATGCGAGCCTCCACATGGCATCTTCTGATTGGACCGCAGCCTCGCGTGTCACCACCTGATTAGACCAAGTCCGAGGTCCACTTAGAACCGGACAGCCTCGCATGAGACGCACCGGAGACACCCCTCGCACGCCCCTCACGCGCCCCTCGCACGCTCCTCGGACACCCCCTTCGCATGTTTCGTCTTTCCATTGGACTGAGGGTTGGTCCAATCCTAGCCAGCCAACAGCAAGCCTCCGGTCCGAAGAACTGCCCTCGCCCCGCCATCTGTCAAACGCGTGTCACCCTCGCATAGCTTCGGGTCCGTGCCTTCGGGCTATATATAGCATGCGAGGGCTTCCGAATAATTTCACTTTTTTACCCTAAATTTCACCCTCTTTCACATTTTCCACTCCCTTAATCTCATATACAACCCCTAAAGCCCCGGTATCAAGACTCGAGCCTGAAGTAAGCCGTGAAGCCTCGAAATTCTCGACAATTCATCCTCTCTCCTGTCAAAAAACTCTGCCCGATTTGAGCCGGTTTTTCGACAAGCAAACTCCTTTTCGTGAAACGAAACTCTGTCCGAATTACTACCTATCAAGTGAGTTCATACCCCCATATTTTCATAATTTCTACTGTTTTAAGAGGGGAAATACAAGTATAACACAACAACTTTGTGTTATAAAAAATGATTTCAAATCACGATAAAATGATTTTAAAGCATCAAAAATACTTCAAATATTGAACTCTTTTATAAACTTATATTTTTCCCAAATATACATATTTGTATATATAATTTAATATAAATAAGATTTAAAAGGCTTAGGACTAATAATTTATTCTAGGTCCTTTTCCTTGTTTGGATGTGGACTTATAGTAACAGTTATTTGTCCGAAGGTCGTTCAAATTTTACTTATATATAAAATTGTATATGTATATAAAAATAAAAGTTATTTCATCAGTTTAATCACCCTTTGTAACATGTTGAGCAATGGATTACATGCAAAAATAGTTATTTACCAATTCATAAAGTACATATAAATTATAATAGGTAAAATTTAAGATACATAGAGCAATAATTCATATGAATACATTGTTTTACACGCAAGAAGGGTTTTAATTCAAAACAAATCAAGGGTTTACACTTATCAAATACATGTTCGGGATACTAGGTCAAGAACATACTGTCAATCATTTATTTCAGAATTATTGGGTTTTCATAACTAATATACATGTAACGTTTATATGCTTTTTATGAGAAATTCGATTCAGGTTTTTTAATTCATTTTAGACAACCAAGTTAAAGTCCTGCCATTATAACCAGAATCTCCAGTCCGGGGATCGAAACAAGTTGTGTGTAGATCTATACCGGGATTGACAACCCCGCACTCAGGCTGCTAGCTACAGTCAGGCATACACCCCAATGAGTGGCAATTGTTATCAACAGTTTAAGCGCTCATCAGGCATTTGTTTCAGGCGTTCATGTCTTAGTATGGTTATAATAACTCATTAAAAAGATATTCACAACACGTTAGTGTATAAACAACTAAACGTAAGTGTATCTTCAAAGTACCAGTTTACAAAATGCAAAGTACAATGGTATACTATAGCTTTCAATAACAACTGGTGAAGCCAGGCACACTCTCAAATACAAGTTTACAAATACATTGGTTTACAAATAGGACGGTTTTATGGAAATAAAACTACTTTTCACATACCACAGAAAATATGGGATTTTCTAGAAGTGTTTTCCTATTCAAAATACAAAGACACCCATTCAAACATAAAGACTTATGTACTCACTTAACTTATTGTTGATCCTCTCTTTTCAAATTACTAGTATTATCAGGGAAATAATAACAGTACTCCCTGAGCTTTTTGAGAAGATGGAGCCATTAGGAGTCTTATCTTCTTCTTTTGTATAACTATTTTGGTTTCAATATACAATGATTGAACACATGTAAATATTATACTTTTAAATACAATGGTTGTTTGTGCTTTGATTACTATGATACATGTGTTGTGATACTACAAATGAAGTCCTCCACCTCCAGACGTTTCCGTCGTTTGGTTTGGGGGTGTAAAATTTACTCTATGGCGTAACCCAATAAACTTATCAAAAGGGTAGCTCAAATCATCATAGATTAAACCATACCTTATATCATTTGATATCTTCTCTCATCAACGACATTAAGCTATGACATTATAGGAGAAGATAATTGTGAAGCTATTCCTTAATTGTTTAAATGATCATAGAATTCATGACTTAGATATGCCCCACCCCTATCAGATCGGAGCATCTTGGTCTTCTTGCCAGTTGATTCTTTATTATGTTTTGAAACTCTTCGAACACTTCAAAGGTTTCTAACTTCTATTTGATTATATATATATATATATATATATATATATATATATACATACATACATATATATATATATATATATATATATATATATATATCTACTAAAACAATGAACTAAAGTCACAAAGTGTGTTCGTCATGTCTTGTGGTGGATCTGAATGGTCTAGACACATATGTGTGTATAAGGTCCAAGAAATCCTTGCCTCGTTCATAGTTACCTGTGAATGGCACTTTTGTCATCTTGCCAAGTAAGCATGATTCACGGACATCATTTGATTTCAAGTCAAATGATTCTAAGATCCCATCCTATTGTAGCTTGGTGATGTGTTTCTTGTTTATATGGCTAAAACAACGTTGCCACATAAATGATCTATCTAAAACATTTTCAGAATAATCAATGTTTATGATTAGATTAGTAGATTTACTAACACAACAAAATTTCCATATATACCATTTGAAGGGTTATCTTTAAAGTAAAAAAGAACCATTCATATATACCAAAATATCACTATTTTCATTATCAAAAGAAAAATGGAAACCATCCTTATAGAATTCATAAACGGAAATAATGTTTTGTGCCATATCAGGCGAGTAGCAATAGTTTGATAATCTAAAAGTAACACCACTACTAAGCACGAGCTCATAATCCCCGATCCTTGTAACATGTGTAATGTTTTTGTTTCCTATCATTAGGTGGTGCTCCCCATGCTCCAGCTTCCTACTTTCCTTTAGTGCTTCCATATCAGAGCAAATATGAGTATTTTATCATGTACCAAGAACCCAAGAATTAGAAGTTGATGTACTGTGGAATTCAATTATAAATATACATGAAGTGACACACTCCTTAAATTTTTTCTTATTTAGATCATGCATGTATTTAGGCCTCATTCGGGTCACTGGTGGGAGCTATCTCGAAATCAACCTTTTTCTTGAGACACTGATCGGAGTATCCAACCAATGTCTTTTTTTTTTCTTTTGGGTTGAGAACCCTTTTTTTCCTTTTAGCAGTACTATGGCCAATGGCCGATCATAAATATGCCTAAAATGTGGAATTTCAACTTTGGTTGAAATATAATGTCAATGATATACAAACCATGGGCCATGATGAAAATTAATGATTGGGCCCATTACCTTTTTTTGCGACGTATAAGTTCCACAAACAATAACAAGAAGAAACCCTAATCAATCTCATTTTGTTGTACGCAGCCGAGAAAATTAGAAGAAAAATCATTTAGATCGGGAAAGCGAATTCCAGAAAGGAGTAACGTAATCGATTTTCACAACCTTCAATGTCAAATTTGGTAAGTTCTATTACATGTCTAGTTTGAAGTTCGTAACGATTCAAAAATGAAAGATATATAGATGTTTGTTTCTTCTAATTTCTCAATCGCTACAACATTGATTACGACTAATGATTTTAATTTGAATTGAAGTGTGAATGGAAACAATATCAAGAAATAAAACTTGTAATGAAATGAATTATTCCCAAACAAAAATGTGAAACATGGATTAAAAGTGGTTATAGAAAATATTATTCCGTTATAAGGGGAAATTATGAATTCAGGTTTAGACGATATAGGAATTTTTACAAACACTATTATTTTGTTAATACTATTGGAGTATCATTTTGATGATGAATCGACCATATGAACTATTATGTTATGCACAACCTAATTTTACCATACAAATAAATATAATTGATAACTAACATGATATTTTAAGACCTTTATTTTTTTTCAATATATAAGAACATCTGGGCTTTTTAATATATTCCCTTTGTCATAACTAAAATTTCTTATATAGTTACAATCAGTGTAGTAGCAATTCGTTTGATGATTACCTTGATACATTGAAGTAAGAAAGATTTATCTTATTGGAACATTTATTTATTTTCAAGACCTATAACATCTTTCTTTTTACTATAGAACCATCTCACAACTCTCATAATACATAAATTCTATCTTCCTAAGAAGAATAAACATAAGTCTTAAAGCATTATGAAGAATTGAACCTAGTAAGGAAATTTTACTTAAACACACACTTATATTCATCGATTACTACCGCACTCAAGGTTATAATTCCATCCCACTCAAAAGTTACCTCTATCTTCCTCGATTAGCTTTACAATGAATATGGTAAATAATTTTATTTTGTATGAGTCCATGACAACCCAAGGATTCTAGTTTCCAAATGGTGTCTTTTTTGTACCATTTCCTTATTAGAAAGTATAATTTCCCACTCCATTTTTATAGTTATAATTCTTATTATATTTCAAATAAATTCTTTTCATAGGCTTTAGAAAATATATGTTGTTAGACCCTTGGTACTAAAAGTTCACCGTTGCTCAAAGGTTGCAAACCATACATCAAGTAAGTTTAGATAGTCCTGCTAGAAGAAGTTTAAATCTCTATCTTATGACTTATTACTTATTTAACCATTTGTGCTTTATCATCATATTCTTCTTTATTCAAGTTTGCTCCTAAAAATATTTTACATATTTCCAAGATGGAATTTTTTCATGAAATCATAAATTTAGTGTAGGTTTTAGAAGTTTGATACTTATTATGGTTATAGTAGTGGTTATTCATCTAGACACAATTTCAAGATTGCATTTTTTGCATCATTATATAGTGTTGGTAACCCATATACTTTATCGGTACCCTCAGATCATGATATAGTGTCAAGTGGACGTCTTCCCGTAGGAGATACCCATGGATAACTAGGTAGTCCCACATAAACACCATTTTCAAGATAACAATCATAATCACCTTAAAAATAGCTATGTTACTCACCTTGATATTTCATGCAAAATTCCTAACTCCTTGTATTTATTTGCTTTCAATAGTTGAGAAACTTGTGTTTTACCATCCATGGCTTTCTATTGTCGACATATACCGCTTTAAAAAACATCAAACAAGTCTGAGTTAAATAAATCCACATATCAACTTAATATTTATTATATTTTAATTTAATTTTAGTGCTCTTTACCTCAATTGACAACAACAAAAACAAACTATCATACAAGTTCTATTTTTACTATCACAAAAAGTAGATATCAAATCATCTATACTTTTTATGTCTTATTTGATAACCAAACATCTATTAATATAATCTACTTACTAAATTTTATCATTAAGTATTCTTTCTTTATGATTGGCAAACCCTTTTCTTTTTCCCTAATTCCAAGGATAGAGAACAAAGAGTGTTTACTATTTTGATCATGGATAAAGGTGATTGATAATTGTAGATAAAAGACTAATCAATTTGATATTGGTATAATTTATCCTAATCTTTAATCTTTCCATGAAAGTCCCTCTCGAACGTTTAAAATAGAACCAAGCAAAGAATGTTGTGAAATAGTAATTACCCACCTAATTAAAGCTAAGCCATTTTCCACATGTTAGAGTTGCATTCACCGACAACTTTTCTTCTTGTTTTATGTGTGGCCCACAGACGTTGGCCAATTGAAAATCTTTAAAAATACGATACGATCGGTCCACATATATTCTCATTTTAAATGGTGCTCGGGGTCACATGTAATACTTTCTTTTATCATTTTTGACATAACTTTCACTACCACCACTTCATTAAAGTAGATAAGTTCCAAACATCTATAGTTTATAACACATGGTCATGATATGTCGTTTTGTAAAAAAACATACATCATTCCTTATATATGTTGATGTTGGTTTGTCATGGCCCTATTATTCTCAAGGTGATTAACCTTAAGACGAAACTCAAGAGGGAGACAAGTTAGAATCCTTATACCGTTTCTACTTTCTTGGCATATCCTTGGACATGCATAGCCCCATGAAGATCTCGTCGTCTTCATATTGGAGAAACGAAGGGTTGGGCCCGGAGTTATGCATTTCAATCTGGTGAAAAAAAAACTTGTTCCTGGACGTATGATAGGTTGTAGGTTGATTGTCCTACAAATGTTTCTTTCCTGGGTTCTTATCCAAAGCAATACCCACGACCCCAAGACCGGTATAGGTTTGGACAAATATCAATAGAAAATGATTGCGCAGAAGATAACAGGCTGCTTCTCTCAAGAGTCAAGACTACAAGCAATATGAGATTTCTGGTCAATTACATTGGTCCCCTTAAGTCTTAAGAGAAGTATTAGCCTCGGGGTTCCGTCATTGTTTGACCCTAGGCGTTGACATGACAGCCCAAACATATCTTCTGCCATCAGATCACGCACCTGACTGTCTGCTGAAACGCTGCCATTTGATTTTTATTTTTACGTTCCATATATGCAGCTCTCCATCGTCTTGTCGATTACAGAACGTTTTACCTTCTTTCGTTGATTATCTGGATCGGTCAGACCGTGGAAGGATCTCCAACTTCTGTTTTTCCATTGATGTTGCTATTTTTATCCTCTTATTGGTGTTGGCTCTCTGTATGTTTACACTAAGCGCCAAAGAAGAAGAACAAATAAATAGCAATCATAAGTTGGAGATTCTTCTGGAAGATCAAACTCACCGGATAATCAAGGAAAGAAGGTAAATTGTCATTGATATAATTCTGAGACAGTACATATTATCAAGAATACAATGATCACTTGATCCTTGAGTCTAATTATTATATAATCATCAGTCATTTTTGGCATTCATATTGGTAAAGTCTAGAGCTGTAGACCTAATCCAAAATTCATTTTTGTTGGCTTAAATATGTATATGGCAGCTACAGTCGTCCAAGCAGGCTGTAACCAGCAACAAGGGGAAGGAGAAAATGATTGAGTTACCAGCTAAATGGACCGATCTGTGGGAGTTGCCATTGAGATACAACAATAAAGGGATTACTATAGGCTCCCCACCAAGACACCCACCTCAAGTCCATGAAAATCCCATGATTTCCAAATCTAAAGATCCATCATCTACGGATATCAGGACAGGAATCAAAAAACAAAACAGGAAAAATAAGCAGCAAAATATTGCTGAACTTGAACCTTCTTGTTGGAACAGGATTTGTCCACAAAATGTGGTTGACGCTGGAATACATCTGAATCCAGCTAAAAAGAGGCATTCTCTTTGGTTCAGTTTAACTCCTTCCCGTGATCAGTGAGCAATAAAGATTCCTTTTAAATTTAATCATATAGCTAATAGTATCTTCACTATCTTATCTTTTTAATTTTCTTATCTTTGATTCCATAGGAACAGAAAGAACACTCTGCAACTCCTAGTGGAACCATACGTCCAGATAATGTAAGTACATTGGCCTTTCCGGTATAATGTTGTTTAATGCTCATATAATTTGCCAGTTCATTAGGAAATAAATTATTGGCATTCATTTTTCTGGTCTTTGTAACTTTCATGTAATGATTAACAACAAGTTATTCTAGCATGGAAGAGAACTGTAATCCAGATGTGTCTATTCTCATGAAGTATATCGTGTTGCAACTTAAGCATGTTTGCCAACAGGAGGTATGTTCTAATTTTTCTTATTCAATTAATTGCATACAGCTTTGGTTCCATTCATCAAAGAAGTATTGTTCTTTTCTCATGATCTCCACTGAGTGGATTTTAGTTATAGGTTTTTAAACATATATACTTTAGTAAATGTAAACTCCTTCTGAAGTGCTAAGGGGACAAAGTGCATTCAAATATGCAGCTTTCGATGCATCATGCACAAATTGCTATAATAAACAATATTTCATAGGCAGAACGATATTGTCCACATGTAAATCTAATAACTAAAAAACATGAAACTGTTAGAGAGTATGTTTTGCGTTTCTTATGCGTTCTTGCATAAACATTGAACCATGCAACTCTTAACTACATACAATAAGTTGAGTTTTGTATGCCTAAAAAACTTCAGTTTTCATTAGAGTTCACTTGTCCGTTAATTGTTCTTTTTCCATGGAGATTCAGCAATATAGACTTTACTAATAGAACAAGGACGTCATAGTCTCATAGATATGTATTTGTTCTTCTTTTTCATGTTTTTGTTTGACAAAAATATTTTCTTTAATGACTTATATTTTAAATAATCTGAACAGGTTGGTATCTTCTTCAACGGGAAACTTCTTGCCCCGGAAATGAAGCTACTTGATGTGCTGAAGCAGTGGATGGCTATTGTTGATTCAGAGAGGAAAATAACCAAGATAGGAAGTTCTGCCGAGAACTTTTGTGTGAAGCTGACTTATGCTCGAAGAGAATAGACAAAAATATGCATTTATAATAAAATTCGACAAATTTTCGTTCCTTAATTATGCCATTTAACCAATTGATATTTACAATTTGTTGGTTAATGTTGATGGAATGAATTAATTATATGTGAATTTATAAAAGATTTGAATTTCTAAGAGATTCTGAATTTTGAAGATTTGAATTTTAAAATGTTGTTTGGTTAAACATCTGAATTGTTATGCAAAATGATAAAAATGACTATTCCTTTCTTTATTATTTTTTATAAAATAATTGACTAAACTTCTTAAATAATTATTAAAAAAAGATATAGACACAATAAAAAAATCCAAATTAAAAAAGTAATAACTAATACTTCCTAATAAATAAAGAACTATTTTACCACATGACATGCTCTCCTTCAATTTGACAAATGTTAATTTGTGGTAACTTTGAATTAATTTTGTTTCAACATGTCATTTTATGGGTTTTCTTATTTTATTAAATTTCATATAATATTTTATTGTCATAATTACAATAGATATACCCTATTAAATAAGAATAATGTTGCCACATGTCATCTTCTAATGCATTATGTCACATGTTATTTTGTGGTAATTTTAGATTAAATTATCTCCACATGTCATCTTGTGGTTTTTCATTTTATAAAATTCCATATTATATTTTAATATAATAAATATATAATAAATGCATATTCAATTCAATAATGTAACTTTCCTTATAATTTTTATGCTTCTAAATTGAATCCAGTTGTTTTGATTGTTTATTTATTTAAATTATTTATATAAATTTAAAAGATAAATAAATACTTCAATTTTAATAATTAATTTTTTTTTATAAATTCAAATTTTCTAAACTTTTAGATTTTCATAGTTATTTATTTTTTTGAATAAACTCATGTATCACATGTGTCTCACAAGTAGTATAGTAATAAATGAATGTCAATTTCATTAATGAGCTTACCTTTTAATTTTAAAAATTTTAAATTAAACTATTTTAATTTCTTTTGTTTATTTATTTAAATTAATTGTTTAAATTTAAAAGATAAAAAGCATTTTCATTTTAATAATTCATTATATTTCTTATTTTCTTATAAATTCAAAGTTCTCAATTGCTTAGACTTTCATAGTTAACTTTTTTTTTATTAAATTAAGTCATGTAATACACAGGTCTCACAACTAATTCATAACATATCATAATCATAAACTTCTCTCATAAGCGTCTACAAGTAAATTCCACAGCAAGAAAGGACAAAGTCAAATAAATACTAACATACTTTCATTTCATTTGCATTATGGTTGTAACGAGCCAAAAATAGTGTTAAATTTTCATTTTCAAAACACCCAAAAAGATACAACCAAATGTTCCAAAACCAACCACGATATAAATATTCTCAACATTGGATTTACTCTAATGTTGAGAATAAAAATCAAGAGGATGTTGCGCAATCACGTCGGACCGTTCCCTTTGGAACCAGAAGTACCTAAAATCTTTAAACCACAAAACCAAAAGCACAAAGTTTAGTGAGTTCATCAAAATAACACCTATCATACGTAACATCGGGGACCGTCCACATATTTGGCCCCACGTAGCATACAAACAGGTCCTACCCAACATACAAACGGGCCTTCCCAACATACATGCAAGAGTCATAAAGACAGCTAGCATCCTACACGGTATAGTGAGAAGACTCACCCACTACTAGAAAAACAGCCTTTTACGACGCTCATTGCGCGTCGTAAAAGGCTCAGACGAGGCGCAAATGCGCGTCAAGGAAGGCCTTGTCATAAAGAGAGACGACACGCTTTTGTGTGTCGTCTATAGACGACACGCATTTACGACGCTCATTTACGACGCGCAATTAGGACGCGCGTTTACGACACACAATGCGTATCAAGGAAGGCCCTATCATAAAGGAAGACGACACGCATTCGCGTGTCGTAACCTTACGACGCGCGTGTTAATGACACGCAATGCGTATTAAGAAAGCCCCTGTCAAGAAAGGCCATGTCATAAATGAAGATGACACATATTTTTGCGTATCATAATTTTAAATGTTAAAAAAAAATTATTTGTAGGTTTTCTAATTTTCAAATTAAATTTGTATTTAATGTCTCATAATATAAAATAAATATCATATACAAAAAATACAATCCATTGCATAAAATTTAATGTCATACAAATAAAATACTGTAAATAAGAGGTTTTCCCTAACTATATAACCTAATGCTACAATGCTCTAAAGGGGCACCTTCTTGTTTCAGTAACTCATCATTAAGCGATCTAAAGAAGCTCTGAAACCCTTCATGTATCCAACCAATCATCATGTCTCTTAGCTTCAACATCAATCCCAACTCTTGATCAAAAACAACACGGAAATCCTACACAATAAACGTATATGTCAGTTGTACAATATCAATATCAACTAATTAATAATACACATGGTATGTATGAGAGTGGAATCAAAATGATCTACCAATAAGTCATGTTTCTATTAAAGGTATCTTTAGCAACTGCGAGTTTCTAGTGATCAAGAATATACAAAATGTCAAGGAAGTATGACTGATTGTAAGACAACTTTGTAGTAATTATATTTGTACTTGAAACACCAAGCAAGGAAATTAGGATACAACATAGCTAAGAAGCTTTACCAGTTCAACTTGACTAGTGATGCGATTCTCAAACTCTTCCATGACCTTACTTAGCACAGATTCTAAAAGCTGCATAAGGAGAATAGTATCATAGCAAACACCAAATTACACTTACCATGGGAACCTCATCAGGTTTCTTATCCAATAGAACTGCATGGACAAGTATGTTTAATGAGAAAAACATTTTTGTGATGATTTTTCAACACATACATTTTTGTGATGCTTTTGAACAAGCTCTGCATAACATTAAAATAACAAACTGACATACATACCCTTTGTTTCATTTGGAAGGTTTATTCAGTCTAGGAAAAAAAGACTTTATATATGCAATACTTTATCCAGATATGCAGCATTAAGTCACTATACACATATAGAACTTAATGGGGAAAAAAGAAACAACCCTTAAGTGATTTTAATTTTTACCAGAAGATATTCCATGTTAGCATGCTTGGTAATTGCTTCTAGAAGACCAGGAGATATTTCACTATGAACAAGTTGATAGGATGCCCGAGCACACGTTGAAAAAAAAGGCTCTCTTGAACATTTCTTGAACATCAGCTTCATGCAAAGTTAGAGAAATCATACATTGAACATATCCAACTTCCTAAAAATCAATTACATATTTACCAATAAAGAGGTAACATTATTATAAAAAATGAAATTAAAAAAATACATATATATTTATTACCTTGGTGAGTGATTTAGCAAATTGACTAGGTTCTACATCAGTTTCATCTGATCAATTCCATGTTTCAATGATTTGAGGTAACCCACGAAGATGAACTAATAGCCTTTCCCTCATTATTTGCACCAGTTTTGTATGTATCTCATCTCTATGCATTTTATAATCCTAAATAAAATATTTTTTCACACTTTTTAATTTAATATTTATACTCTCAATAATACCCAAGAATGGGAGAAAATTTGTAAAAGAGTTTATTTATTACCTGTGATACCCGTTCAATTTCTGATAACAACATTACTTTTCATGTCTCAGGTAGTTTCAGGAAAAGAATCCTCCTAATTTCTTACCTACCAGGGATAATAGCATGTACAAAACCGACAACCTGACTTGCCAATGCCAAATGTTTTGATGTAATTGACTTTAAATCAGACACCTGGAAAATGCCAATTAAATAGGATTTAATATATTTTTAACAAAAAAATTTAAAAAAAAAAGAGTTACTTGCATGGCACCAGCACCAAGAACAAGTTGACAAGCCCTTGTGTTGAAAAATTTCAACATTTCAAAAACAAAATTTGAGGTTCTAATCCGTATGCTAGATTCCAGTTCTTTCCAAAATATCCTGCAAACCAAACTCCTTAAGTTCATATTATGTTCAATCTTAAAAGTTTTAAACTGAAGTAAAGCAATTCAAGAACAAGTTAGTTTTTTCAGTCTCCTTTTCTAACGTATTAAAATATAACAAAAGTCAGTCATACATGACATACACATTAATTAATATTCTTCATATGAGGAGTTGCTATTTTAGGAAAAATTGTTATGCCACCTACTATACAATAAAATTATACATATAAATACATATATATGTAAGAGGAAAGTTCAACAAAGTGTCTTTTGTGTACTGAGTCACCCCTTTTACAATTTTAAACAAATACATGAAAAGCCAGCACACTTAATGTTAAAAAAAGTGTCTTTTGCTGTTCTTCCATCCCATTCATCCTGAGTGTCATGAAACAGAGCCATGGAATGGAATCGGTCAGTAAATTGTAATTTAACTTAAATCATGATTCATTAAAAATTTCATCATTAAAATTACAAAAATAAATTCTAATTTAATTATATCATGAAATTTTTCATTGCATTGAGAGAAAAAAAAAACACCCTCTGGAAAACGAAAGCTAACAAAATGTAAGGAATCACGTTCCAATTCCATTCCATAGAACAAGCAAGAATGTGTTTTTCATTCCAATGGAATAAACCATTGCTTATTTGATTCCATCATACCAAAGGAGGGAGGGGTATAAGTGGCATACCACAGCCTAAAGATTCCAAGCTAAAAAGGGAATCCACAATTCCCTGGAATTCATTAGGCACATCTACTTCAACCCATGTTTCTTGATCAAACATTGCTTTTAGTTTTGTCATTTATAACAACAATAATAATATTATTAATCAAAAAAATTGTTGTTTACCTTCTCTGTTGTAGTTACAAATTATTGTGACACGTTATATATTTGTAAAAAGTCTTGAAGCCTTAGTCTTGGATGCAAAAGAGCACGAACACCAAGAAGTTTTTCCCATCTTCCATGAGCTGCATCACAAGCTGCAAACACTGCTTCTATGTTTTCTCTCAATACATCAGCTCTATTAAATGACACAGTTGCCCCTGTTAGAAAATTTCTAACAAATAAGCAACATATATATATATATATATATATATATATATATATATATATATATATATATATATATATATATATATATAATATAACAGATCACCATTTTCAACCAAGCAAAGTTTGAAGAATAACAAACCTGTAGCTCATTGAATTCTAGATCATACTGAAAGCAGCCTTTTTTACATTAGCCCTTCCTTCCAAATGTTTCCGCTTCTTCATATCTAAAATTAATTATTATAAACTATTAATTAAATTCAATAAAAAATATTGGGGATTCTATAATAAAATACTTCTCGAGAACTAGTATTGAACAAATTTTTAGGGATCAATGTATAAACAATTTATATATCAAATTACCGTGTAAAAAAATAAAAAATTTCTAAAATTCACAATGTCATGGATCCATTTAGAACAAGTTAAATTAACAAACTTGAATAAACATACATTCTCATGGTTGAAAAAAAAAAACTAAGAAAACGTATTACCATTTCTCATCGTTGAAAATCGAAGAGTTACAAGCAAAAGATAAAATATAACATGGCCAATGGCCACACTAATTCATCATCAAGAATTATTCAAAACATAAAATCACTACAACTCCTTTTGATGGTGTGCCTTAGCTGCAGCTTTTCTTTGCGAATTTGCCTTTGACTGAAAAATCATTTGCACAAAAAATAGTTAATTTAAGATTTTTGGTTAATTGTTATACATACAAAGGGGTATTTTGGTCTTTTAAGTGATTGCAATGGAACTAAATTCCATCCATTGGTTAAACACAAACCAGATGTGCCCTAAATTTGACAAAATAAAAACATCTTTGGCCATCAACCATTAAATTAACATGAAAAAAAATGTAACAATGGATTAAAATTTCAAGAATATCTTACCATTGAGTGCAGCAACACCCGTAATTGAATGCATATAGTTAAATCACACATGTAGTCATATAGTGGCACAGAGCACAAATTATTAAAAACATAAAAATACATGTGAATATTATCAAATGAAGCATTTCTCACTTCATAAAACATATGTAACAGGTGCTAAAGACTTAATGATATCTGGGGAATTTCATCGAACACTTGGTGTTCGTCTAAACACCATGGAAAGACAAAGGTAAATTGCATAAATCAAACACATAAATCACAAAAATGGAGTATAGGAGTTGATAATTCATTGAAATATGAACAAAAACAATAGAGATGCACAATGGATTAACATAATAAATCGAGAAGTCAAAAAACAGAAGAACATAAGTCGATTTAGGGATGGAAGTTACCACTATGAAGGCCTGAACATCTTTATTCCTCTCTCTCTCTCTCTCTCTCTCTCTTTCTCTCTCTTCTCGTTAAGCTGCTGGCGAGACTTGGCTGGCGACCCCTTTGGCAGAAGATATTGGGCGGTGTTTAGTGCCCTTAGCGACCCATGACGACCTTCCTAACGACGCCCACTCCTTTGAGCCTGATAATCATATCGAGAGTGCTAGATTCAGATTCGCTTTCTATTCAAATATGCCCAATTTTTTGCAGGATACGGTCCAAATTTTTACATAAGAACCACCAATCATTCAAAACTAGAAAAAGATATGTGAAGGAATGAAAGTTAAATTGATTACCTGGGTCTCTAATGCAGAAGTTTCAAAGGTGATGACGAGATGCAATCGGGAAGCTAATGGAGCAAAGTTATGGCTCTTCATCTGTGTGTTTTTCGATTTATCTGTGGGGAATATGAAACAAACGAGAATGAAGATTCACATTCCTAATATTGAGACTTGAGAGTATAATTAGGGCTTTTTCTAACAATTTCAACATCGAGTGGGAGATATGGTGGTTCTAGTGGGTAGAAGTAAGTGGGGGAAGAAGTAGGCGGCAGTAAGGAAGGAGCGTTCATAATTTGGGCAAGAGGGAAAGGAGAAAAAAAGGAAGGCGGGGTTTTTAATTTTTTCAGAATTGCATTTCCCCCTTTCCCCCACTATTAAAGGATGGAACGCGCGTTCCATTAAAAAATATAAAGCGACATCCTTAGACGACGCGCATTTTATTATAGGTGCCCTCCGTGTTTTTTTTAGACACTAGTTTAAGGGCGCGCAATATTGCGTGTCTTCTATCCTTAAATTTTTTGAAGAGATGACATTTTTTTAATGTCACTCTCCTTTGCGTAACATAAATCAAAGAGTGTCGTGGTTTGCGCGTCGTAAAAGGGTCTTTATCTTGTAGTGACCTCTCTCACAAAGTCATACAAATCCCAGCTCAACGTCATGAAATAGGTGTTACAACCCACTTATCGAATTATACAAGGTCACACCTTAGTCTACACTTTAGAACTAGCAATTTGACCAAAAATCAATAGGGTCAAAAAGTCAACGATCAAAGTTCTTAGACGATATATACATTCTATATTTTTGTATTTGATTTTACCCTTTACAATGTATATACTTTCCTTATTTACAGGAATGGTATTGTATTAATAATTGATTTTGTATAATGAGAAGAATCAATCAAGAATACCATTCTTTATGGTATCAGAGCCTTGACCTAGCCCTAGCCATCGCTGCCCTCTTCTTCTTGAATATCCTTCTCATCAAACATGGTACCACCAGGTGAATCTTCTAATTCTGGCAAGACACCATTCCACCTAACATTCACTGTCACTAACACTAAGAATGTTGTCCCTCTCATTCAGAATCAAACCGACGATCAATATGCTTCGTGGGTTGAATTGTTTCAAATCCATGTGTGCTTACAATCTTCTTGATCACATTGATCCGAACACTCTGCAACCAGTAGGCATCAACGAAGAAACCTGGAATTGTCTTGATGCTATTGTTAAATTATGGATTTACAGCACCATATCCATTGATTTGCTCCAATCAATCATGAGACCCGGCATAACCGCTCATCAACTTTGGAACCGTCTTCAAGGAATTTTCCAAGACAACAGAATTACCAGGGTTGTTTATCTTGAAGAACCGTTTAATAACACTCACCTCTCCGCGTTCTCCAACGTGTCAAATTATATTGCTCGTCTAAAAAATATTTCAGATCAGCTCGCCAATGTCAGAAACGAATATGGTGCCCCGTCTAGTTTCCAGCCTTAAAAAAGGAAATTTCAACACCGTTTCCACTATCATTCAGCAATCGGACCCGCTACCCAGATTTAATAAAGATCTCTCTCAACTTTTGCTTGAAGAAATGTGACAACCTAACTTCTCGGCTAGAAAAGACTGATTTATTTATGCTTTATTTGAAAACCAGAGCATCCATTTTAAAGAATAATATAGTAGAATTTGTTCCTAGAAAACATGATAAAGTTATAATCAAATCATTTCCAAAGAAATGTATTTTGTTTATATTAAAACATTAGGATGTCATCTTCAATACAGAAACATAAGCATAAACAAAACTTACATTCATTTATGCTAATGATTTACACCTCCTTTAGTCTCTCGGTGTAATGTATCTTTGTATCGACACCTATGATACAAATAAACTGAGTGGGTCAGGTTGTGAAACATGTTGAGTACATAGGGATTGAAATCACACAATGTTATATCATATATATATATATATATATATATATATATATATATATATATCACAATATTTACAATTTCACCTCATATAAGCAATTTTACCCCATCCCGTCGATCCTTACAACGACAAAATCCATACTCTCGGGTCTAAAATTAATAGCTTTACCTAATGCATACTCCCAGATCAGGTATGTTTAATCCATTCTCTTGGATCAATGACAAGTGACTATGCCCACTCCATACTCTCGAACTAGGGACGAATGATTATATCTAATCCATGCTCTCGAATTAATGATAAATTTTAAAGTTCTACCCTCCGTGTATATCTCACCCGTACTTATAAGAATATACTACCCGCTATTCATCTTAATTAATTTAGGTTTACTCTGTATCCTAAATCATCATATATCGTCAGATAAGCTCTTAACACGTATTTCAGGCAATGTCATTTTTACCTATTACATGACAAATATTTTTAATGGGTTTGAAGTATATAATTTTGAGTCTTAACATTTACATAAAAGTTTAAATTTTTGAACAATTATATGAATACAGCTTCCAACTTTTTTTTAACAATGTTCACACGTTTATTGTAAAAAATAAATAATGTGATAATTCAAAAAAGTTTAAATGAATCACTACAAATTAGACTATAAAAATGACATAATGTGAACATCCAACGTTACTCGTTTTTTTATTAAAATTTCTAGCTAATTTTATAATAGCTTATAAATTTCAATACTTATAGAGGTCGAAATCAAATAGTAGGATATTTTCAAACTTTTAGATAAAACATTTTTTTATGTTAAATCAAATTCCAAAATTGTCTTATCGTATATGGACTGTTTTAAGGCCAAGTGTAGGATCAATCAATTCCAAATTGTCTTATCGTATATGGACTGAATCTTACTCTTTATGCTCTCTTTCCATTTGGCATCCTCTGGGCCTACCATCATTTCCTTATATTCAGATGGGTCGTCTATACTAATTAGTGACTCATCATTAGTCTGCACAAATCCTATTACAGTAATATGGAACCATAAAACTTAGGAGGAAGACGAACTATACTAGATATGTGAAGAACAGGTTAAGATACCTTAGTTTCCTCAATAGGTGCATTGAGCTTTGGTCGACTCTTAGTTTGAAATTTCAGTTCTTCTTTATTTGACTCTTAAATATCTTCAAGATCAATTGGAATCCTATTCGATTCTTTGAATATGAGCTCCCTCTCGAGGAAGAAGCCACTTTGAGCCAAAAACATTTTATTCTCAAAAGGCTTGTAAAACAAGTATCCAAAAGACTTTGGGGGATAACCAATAAAGTAACACTTCTCTAATATGGGTTTCAATTTTATTGTTGTTCTCGCGACGAAGAAAAACTTCGCAACCCTAAACGTTCACATGTGCTAGTGGAGGACGTTTCTCGCTCCACATCTCAGAGGGTGTCAGAGAAACCTTCGTAGTTGTTATGAGGTTTCAGATGTGGTTTGTTTACTCTAAGGCGTAACCCAATAAACTAATCAAAAGGGTAGCTCGAATCATCATAGATCGAACCATACCTAATATCATTTGATTTCTTCTCTCATCAACGCCATTAAGCTTTGACGTTATGGGAGAAGATAATTTTCAAACTATTCCATAATTCTTTAAATGATCATTGAATTCAAGACTTAGATATGCCCCACCCTTATCAGATCGGAGCATCTTGGTCTTCAGGCCCAGTTGATTTTTTACCTTGTTTTGAAACTCTTTAAACACTTCAATGGTTTCTAACTTCTATTTTATTAAATAGATATATCTATATCTACTAAAACAATGAACTAAAGTCACAAAGTATGTTCGTCATGTCTTGTGGTGGATCTGAATGGTCTAGACACATATGTGTGTATAAGGGCCAAAAAATCCTTGCCTCGTTCATAGTTACATGTGAATGGAACTTTTGTCATCTTGCCAAGTAAGCATGATTCACATACATCATTTGACTTCAAGTCAAATGATTCTAAGATCCCATCCGATTGGAGCTTGGTGATGTGTTTCTTGTTTATATGGCCAAAACAACGTTGCCACATAGATGATCTATCAAAAACATTTTCAGAATAATCAATGTTTAAGATTCGATTATTATATTTAGTAACACAACAAAATTTACATATGTACCATTGCAAGGGTTATCTTTAAAGTAAAAAAGAACCATTCATATAAAGCAAAATATCACCATTTTCATTATCAAAAGAAAAATGGAAACCATCCTTATACAATTCGTAAAAGGAAATAATGTTTTGTGCCATATCAGGCGAGTAGCAATAGTTTAATAATCTAAAAGTAACACCACTACTAAGCACGAGCTCATAATCCCCGATCCTTATAATATGTGTAATGTGTTTGTTTCCTATGACCAGGTGGTGCTCCCCACGCTCCAGCTTCCTACTTTCCTTTAGTGCTTCCATATCAGAGCAAATATGAGTATTTTATCCTGTACCAAGAACCCAAGAATTAGAAGTTGATGTATTGTGGAATTTAATCATAAATATACATGAACTGCCACACTCCTTAACTTTTTTCTTATTTAGATCATGCTTGTATTTTAGGCAACTACGTTTCCAATGTCCATTTGACTTACGATAGATATAATGGCCTCATTTGGGTAACTTGAGGGAGCTATCTCGAAAACGACCTTTTTCTTGGACACTGATTGGACTATCCAACCAATGTCTTTTCTTTTATTTTGGGCTGAGAACCCTTTTTTCCTTTTAGCAGTACTATGGCCAATGGCCAATCATAAATATGCCCAAAATGTGGAATTTCAACTTTGGTTGAAATATAATGTCAATAATATACAGACCATGGGCCATGATAAAAATTAATGATTGGGCCCATTACCTTTTTTGCGACGTATAAGTTCCACAAACAATAAAAAGAAGAAACCCTAATCAATCTCATTTTGTTATACGCAGCCGAGAAAATTAGAAGAAAAATCATTTAGATCGGGAAAGAGAATTCCAGAAAGGAGTAACATAATCGATTTTCACAACCATCAATGTCAAATTTGGTAAGTTCGATTACATGTCTAGTTTGAAGTTTGTAATGATTCAAAAATGAAAGATATATAGATGTTTGTTTCTTCTAATTTCTCAATCGCTACAACATTGATTACGATTAATTTGAATTGAAGTGTGAATGGAAACAATATCAAGAAATAAAACTTGTAATGAAATGAATTATTCCCTAACAAAAATGTGAAACATGGATTAAATGGGGTTATAGAAAATATTATTCCATTATAAGGGTAAATTATGAATTTAGGTTTAGATGATATAGGAATTTTTACAAACACTATTATTTTGTTAATACTATTGGAGTATCATTTTGATGATGAATCGACCATACGAACTATTATGTTATGCACAACCTGATTTTACAATACAAATAAATATAATTGATAACTAACATGATATTTTGAGACCTTTATTTTTTTTCAATATATAAGAACATCTGGGCTTTTTAATATATTCCCTTTTTCATAACTAAAATGTCTTATATAGTTACGATAAGTGTAGTAGCAATTCGTTTGATGATTACCTTGATACATTGAAGTAAGAAAGATTTATCTTATTGGAACAATTATTTATTTTCAAGACTTATAACATCTTTCCTTTTACTATAGAACCATCTCACAACTCTCATAATACATGAATTCTATCTTGCTAAGAAGAATAAACATATGTCATAAAGCATTATGAAGAATTGAAGCTAGTAAGGAACTTTTACTTAAACACACAATTAAATTCATCGATTACTACCACACTCAAGGTTATAATTCCATCCCATTCAAAAGTTTCCGCCATCTTCCTCAATTAGCCTTACAATGAATATGGTAAATAATTTTCTTTTGTATGAGTCCATGACAATCCAAGGATTCTAGCTTCCAAATGGTGTCTTTTGTGTACGATTTCCTTATTAGAAAGTATAATTTCCCACTCCATTTTTATAGTTATAATTCTTATTGTATTCCAAATAAATTCTTTTCATAGGCTTTGGAAAATATATGTTGTTAGATCTCTTGGAACTAGAAGTTCACCATTGCTCAAAGGTTGCAAACCATACATTAAGTAAGTTTGGATAGTCCTTCTAGAAGAAGTTTAAATCTCTATCTTATGACTTATGGCTTATTTAACCATTTGTGCTTTATCATCATATTCTTCTTTATTCAAGTTTGCTCCTAAAAATATTTTATGTATTTCCAAGATGGAATTTTTTTTCTTGAAATCATAAATTTAGTGTAGTTTTTAGAAGTTTGATACTTATTATGGTTATAATAGTGGCTATTCATCTAGACACAATTTCAAGCTTGCATTTTTTGCATCACTATATAGTGTTAGTAGCCCATCTACTTTATCTGTAACCTCAGATCATGATATAGTGTCAAGTGGACGTCTTCCCGTAGGAGATACCCATGGATAACCAGGTAGTCCCACATAAACACCATTTTCAGGATAACAATCATAACCACCTTAAAAATAGCTATGTTACTCACCTTGATATTTCATGGATGGAAAATTCCTAACTCCTTGTATTTATTTTCTTTCAATAGTTGAGAAACTTGTGTTTTACCATCCATGGCTTTCTATTGTCGACATATACCGCTTTAAACAGCATCAAACATCTCTGAGTTAAATAAATCCACATATCAAATTAATATTTATTATTTTTTAATTTAATTTTAGTGTTCTTTACTGCAATCGAAAACAACAAAAACAAACTATCATACAAGTTCTATTTTTACTATCACAAAAAGTAGATATCAAATCAGCTACTTTGGGCAACTCGAATCTCGATATAATTATGGAATAAACAAAATACTTTTTATGTCTTATTTGATAACCAAACATCTACTAATATAACCTACTTACTAAATTTCGTCATTAAGTACTCTTTCTTCATGATTGGCAAACCCTTTTCTTTTTACCTAATTCCAAGGATAGAGAACAAAGAGTGTTTACTATTTTGATCATGGATAAAGGTGACTGATAATTGTAGATAAAAGACTAATCAATTTGATATTGGTATAATTTATCCTAATCTTTAATCTTTCCCAGAAAGTCCCTCTGGAACGTTTAAAATAGAACCAAGCAAAGAATGATGTGAAATAGTAATTACCGACATAATTAAAGCTAAGCCATTTTCATTTTTCCACATGTTAGAGTTGCATTGTCCGAGAACTTTTTTTGTTGTTTTATGTGTGGCCCACAGAGGTTGGCCAATTGAAAATCTTCAAAAATACGATACGTTCGGGCCACATATATTCTCCTTTTAAATGGTTCTCGGGGTCACATGTAATACTTTCTTTTATCATTTTTGACATAACTTTCACTACCACCACTTCATTAAAGTAGAGAAGTTCCAAACATCTATAGTTTGTAACACATGGTCATGATATGTCGTTTTGTAAAAAAGCATACATCATTCCTTGTGTATGTTCCTCTAGACTGTTGGTTTGTCATGGCCCTATTATTCTCAAGGTGATTAACCTTAAGACGAAACTCAAGAGGGAGACAAGTTAGAATCCTTATACCGTTTCTACTTTCTTGGCATATCCTTGGACATGCATAGCCCCATGAAGATCTCGTCGTCTTCATATTGGAGAAACGAAGGGTTGGGCCCGGAGTTATGCATTTCAATCTGGTGAAAAAAAAACTTGTTCCTGGACGTATGATAGGTTGTAGGTTGATTGTCCTACAAATGTTTCTTTCCTGGGTTCTTATCCAAAGCAATACCCACGACCCCAAGACCGGTATAGGTTTGGACAAATATCAATAGAAAATGATTGCGCAGAAGATAACAGGCTGCTTCTCTCAAGAGTCAAGAGTACAAGCAATATGAGATTTCTGGTCAATTACATTGGTCCCCTTAAGTCTTAAGAGAAGTATTAGCCTCGGGGTTCCGTCATTGTTTGACCCTAGGCGTTGACATGACAGCCCAAACATATCTTCTGCCATCAGATCACGCACCTGACTGTCTGCTGAAACGCTGCCATTTGATTTTTATTTTTACGTTCCATATATGCAGCTCTCCATCGTCTTGTCGATTACAGAACGTTTTACCTTCTTTCGTTGATTATCTGGATCGGTCAGACCGTGGAAGGATCTCCAACTTCTGTTTTTCCATTGATATTGCTATTTTTATCCTCTTATTGGTGTCGGCTCTCCGTATGTTTACACTAAGCGCCAAAGAAGAGGAACAAATAAATAGCAATTATAAGTTGGAGATTCTTCTGGAAGATCAAAATCACTGGATAATCAAGGAAAGAAGGTAAATTGTCATTGATATAATTCTGAGACAATACATATTATCAAGAATACAATGATCACTTGATCCATGAGTCTAATTATTATATAATCATCAGTCATTTTTGGCATTCAGATTGGTAAAGTCTAGACCTGTAGACCTAATCCAAAATTCTTTTTTGTTGGCTTAAATATGTATATGGCAGCTACAATCGTCCAAGCAGGCTGTAACCAGCAACAAGGGGAAGGAGAAAATGATTGATTTACCAGCTAAAGGGACCGATCTGTGGGAGTTGACATTGAGATACAACAATAAAGGGATTAATATAGGCTCCCCACCAAGACCCCCACCTCAAGTCCATGAAAATCCCATGATTTCCAAATCTAAAGATCAATCATCTACAGATATGAGGACAGGAATCAAAAAACGAAAGAGGAGAAATAAGCAGCAAAATGTTGTTGAACTTGAACCTTCGTGTTGGAACAGGATTTGTCCACAAGATGTGGTTGACGCTGGAATACATCTGAATCCAGCTAAAAAGAAGCATTCTGTTTGGTTCAGTTTAACTCCTTCCTATGATCAGTGAGCAATAAAGATTCCTTTTCAATTTAATCATATAGTCAACAGTATCTTCACCATCTTATGTTTTTTATTTTCTTTTCTTTGATTCCATAGGAACAAAAAGAACACTCTGCAACTCCTAGGGGAACCATACCTACAGATAATGTAAGTACATTGGCCTTTTCGGTATAATGTTGTTTAATGTTCATATAATTCGCCAGTTCATTAGGAAATAAATTATAGACATTCATTTTTCTGGTCTTTGTAACTTGCATGTAATGATTAAAAACAAATTATTATTCTCATGAAGTATATCGTGTTGCAACTTAAGCATGTATGCCAACAGGAGGTATGCTCTAATTTTTCTTATTCAATTAATTGCGTATAACTTTGGTTCCATTCATCAAAGAAGTATTGTTCTTTTCTCATGATATCCACTGAGTAGATTTTAGTTATAGGTTTTTAATCGTATATAATTTACTAAATGTAAACTCCTTCTGAAATGATGAGGGGACAAAGTGCATTTAAATATGCAGCTTTCAATGCATCATGCATAAATTGAAATAATAACAATATTTCATAGGCATAAGGATATTGTCCCCATGTAAACCTAATAACTAAAAAACATGAAACTGCATGTTAGAGAGTATGTTTTGTGTTTCTTATGTGTTCTTGTATAAACATTGAACCATGCAACTCCTAACTACATGCAATAACTTGAGTTTTGTATGGCTAAAAAACTTCAGTTTTCATTAGAGTTCACTTGTCCGTTAATTGTTCTTTTTCCATGGAGATTCAACAAATATAGATATAGACTTTACTAATAGAACAAGGACGTCATAGTCTCATAAATATGTATTCGTTCTTCTTTTTCATGTTTTTGTTTCACAAAAATATTTTCTTTAATGACTTATATTTTAATAATCTGAACAGGTTGGTATCTTCTTGAACGGGAAACTTCTTGCCCCAGAAATGAAGCTACCTTATGTGGTGAAGCAGTGGATGGCTATTGTTAATTCGGAGAGGAAAATAACCAAGATAGGAAGTTCTGCCGAGAACTTCTGTGTGAAGCTGACTTATGCTCGAAGAGAATAGACAAAAGTATGCATTTATAATAAAATCCGACAAATGTTTGTTCCTTTATTATGACATTTAACCGATTGACTTTTAGAATTTCTTGGTTAATGTTGATGGAATGAGTTAATTAGCTCGTTCCATAGTGATTATTAGACTTTTAAAACTAATAATGGTTACATTATTTTTGAGTAACCAACTAGAAATGATATTTGAAAATAACTTACACCAGAGGTAGGGGTCATTAGCAAGATCTAAATTTTTAAGATTTGAATTTATAAAATGTCAGAATTTCTAAGAGAGTATGAATTTTGAAGATCTGGATTTTAAAATGTTGTTTGGTTGAAACCATGGTTGTTAAAATCGCGACCCTGATCGTTTACGATCCTATGATCCTAGGCATGAAAAACGATCGGGGTCATAAACGGATCGTATTTAGGTTAGGATCGCAGATAAATTATCTCATATGCATCTGCTAGTAAATTCCACAGCTAGAAAGGACAAACACAAATAAATACCAACATGCTTTCATTTAATTTGCAATTTGGTTGTAACGAACCAAAAATACCGCTAAAACTTCATTTTCAGAACACCCAAAAAGATACAACCAAATGTTCCAAAACCAACCACAGTGTAAATTTAACGCTCAATTTATTGCACATTTTAGTTTAGACCATTTAAGGTGTATTGTCTGCAGAATATGTCCCTAGGGGGTGAATTGCCAACTTCAGGATAGTTGGAGTACGCTGGGCATACTAGCCGATGGTGGTCGTGGAGCTATTCCACCTAAGTTGGCCGTATGTGGAGTACGCTTAGCGTACGTGAGTAGTTTTGAAACCCTAGTTTTAGGGCTTGTACCCTATATAAACCATAAGATAACCCCTTTGGTCTTGTTTAACCAGCCTCCATACCCGTCAAAGCCCTAACTCGTTCCTTAGCCATGGTGTGGTGCTCTTGAGCTCTTGTGAAGCTTTTGGTGGGTGTTATGCATCTTCTGGTGGTAGAAGAAGAAGCTTGAAGACTCATTCTTTGGAGGAGAGCCTTGAGATCTAGCTCTAGCACCTTCATTCTGTGGCTTTTGAGGCATAAAGTTCAAAGCTTTTCATCTCATTTCATAGATATATTCCTTGGCTTGTTTTTGGTCATTTTGGATCAATTTGGTTGGTGATTGTGAGATAAGGTCGTATTTAGGAGTTTATCCTTGTAGATCAAGATATATTAAGGGTTTCTTAAGCATAAAGGTGCAAATATATGGTGGTTTTGGATCTCATGCATGTATTAAGTCATTTATTAAGCTCTTTTGAGCTCTAAGGCCCCATTAATCCATGCATGCACGTAAAGTTGGCAACTTTACGTGATAAACCACCTTAAGGATGTTAGATCTGAGTTTCGGTTGAAGTCTTAATCAATTAAGAGCTGAATATGGGAAGTTGGCCATGTTGGTGGAGTACGTTAGGCGTACAAGCAGGTACGTTGCGCGTACAAGCCCTTAAGTGTGTACGTTGAGCATACAAGCTGAGTACGCATTGCGTACTCAGTAGATTAGGCTTTGGTCTATTAGGGCTCTCGGTTTTGGGCCATGTTGGGCTTTGGTTGTCTTAGGCCTTGTTGGGCTATCAGAATTCTAGTGTTGGGCTGTTTTGATTTTATTGGACTATCGTGGGTGGCGGCCCATATTTGGGATTTGGGTTATTATTTTTTGATTTTGGGCTTTTTGGACAATTGGATTGGTCCTTGGCCTTGGGCCAAGTTTGGGAAAGTGTAAATAGGTCTTTTACCCTAATTTGGACTCTTAGTGTGAGTCGGGATCCAATTATTAATTGGATGCTATTTTTTGATTTATAGTGCAGAGATGTTAACGGATCTAAAGCCAGAGTTTTATCTGTAGGTTTCAGCTGTCCGAGGTGAGTCTCCTCACTGTGCTATGGTTCGAAGGCATCATTGTCGGCCCATTAGCTTATGTATTATTGGAAGACCAAGGGTTGCCCTTGGCATTGTATGAAAAACCCGTAGGTGGCTCCTTGAAAATCAATATGTAATATTACGGTTTAGACCCTAGCAGTTACGTAGACTATTAGTCCTAGATTTTATGCTTGTTGTCTTTGTGATGCTTACATGGAAGAATAGGATGTGGCTCCTGACACTTGCTTGTAAGACCTAGGGTTTTATCCTCGGCTTGGCAAGGAAAGACCATGATATGGCTCATGGCATAATGTGAAGCCTATGGGTTGCACATAGCATTCTTTATTGTATGTATGGTATGTGGTATTTTGGGAACTCACTAAGCTTTGTGCTTATAGTTTATTATTTATGGTTACAGGTACTTCCGGTTTAAAGGGAAGGGCCCAACTTGATCGCAACACCTACACCCATATTTTATTGTAACTTTGTGATTTTGGGATTGTACTTGGATACTGTTTTATTATGAAATACTTTTAAATGTTTGAGTAAAAGATAAATGGATGTTTTGATGGTATTAAAAATTCAATTTTTACCTTGAAATTTTGGGGCATTACAAGTTGGTATCAGAGCCTTGGTTTGAGGGATTTAGGCATATTCTTGGGTGTGACTGAACTCAAACTGAGGAATTGGTAATTTTTCTTAAAAAGAAAACGAGTTTTAAAAATATTTTTGTAAAATGAAAGAAATTTCTAAAAGGACTTTTATAAAGACAAAGTAGGTGTGATGTGTGCAACCGGCCGAGCTCAAGTAAGTGATTTCCAGAATACCTATACATGTTTGTTATGATTATATGTTATCACAATTGCATGCTAGGATGTAGTTAGGGATATTCTCAGGAATTGCATGACAGATTGGCCTGATATGTGATGCCTTGTAACCTAGGTAGCATTGGATGCTATGCTAGATTGAGAATATGTATTTGTATCAGTAATTGCTAAGTGTATGCTTTAAAAATATGTATACGCGTAGAGTCATATAGCCCTAGAATGATTGATTTGGCCTTATTTCATGTTCCTCGTTTGTTTGTGGTCCTAGGGTAGAGTCTTTTATTCGACAGTCTATTTGATCCTGTATTGTGTATAATTTGCATACATAAGGCAACCGGCAGTGAGAGTGGACATTCCTAGCATGAGTTGTAGTATGTGAGTTTGAATGTTCATTGGTTGTTCTATGGATTAGAGTGCTACTGCATGAATGTTGCTTGCTTTATGCTTTGTGGGACTCTTAAGTGATGTGAGTTAGCTATTAGGTGAATATGTTAAGTCACATGTGACAAAGGTTGAATAATCTCATAGTGATGGATTCGACCCTATTGTGTAGCTCTTGTTTGAGTCTAACCATTGTAAGGATGAGTTTTTTGCTCAAAGGATTATCTGAGCCTTGTTTCATGTGATTGTATTCATGAGGTAGCTAACTGACTTTATGGGGAGTCCTTCAGTAGCTGATGTCAGGGTGTGGTCGGAAACCTAGGAAAGCCTAGGAAATGCTTCAGTGTGTTTTGTTGCACTGTTTAGCGAGTGTTTGGGGTATCAGTTTGAGAAGGTGACTTGGAGGATTCAGGATGATTCTTCAGGAAAGTATGGATAGGTGTGGAAGGTAGTATTGGGAATGTTCTACTGAAAGCATAGGATCTATACTCGAATCGGGGAGAGTCTTGGAGAATCTAGGAAGCCTGTGGGATGAGGATTCTTAGGTATGTTCTGATCATTTGCATGTTGCTTTTCAGTATGGTGATGAGCACTAAGGACGGAGTTCTACGTTCTGGTTCTGGCGCAGGTGCAGGTACTAAGCTGATTGACAAGCGGATGCAGGAGTTCATCTCTTCAAAGATTACTCGTAGTATTTTGGAGCAGACTCCTGTGATCTTTGACATGGTCAAGGAGGGGATTTTGGAGATTATCGATGAGCGTCTGGGCGCATTTCGCGCAAAGGTTATGGCTATTGTTGGAGCTCACACTCTTTATCTTCGTGAGTTTCATTCAGGTGGAGCTCCTGCGTTCTTTTGGGAGAAGGACCCTATTGCCATTAGGAGATGGTTAAAAGATATGGCTAACGCGTTCAGTGCATGTTTCTTCCCTGAGGGGTGGAAGGTCAAATTTTCTTCATGTCTTCTAAAAGACAAAGCTCGGGAATGATGGGAGGAGGTAGACTTTGCTTTGGGAGGTGAGGTCGTGGAGACAATGGCCTACGATAATTTTGTGACTCGGTTTAGGGTTGAGTTCGCACCAGATATTGAGGTGCATGAATTGGCGAGGGAGTTTCGGGACCTTCTTCAGACTACAGAAACTGTGGCAGAGAACACCACCAAGTTCTAGGAGTGGGCTCTATTGGTTCCGCAGTATGCAACCGATGACGAAATGAAGAAGATAAGGTATCATGATATGATGATGGGTGATATCAGGGAGTTCGTGAGTATTTCAGGGTGTAATACCCTGAATGATATGATTTCTAGAGCCCGAGAGCGGGAGATCGATTTGGAGATCCTAAGGAAGAGGGAGCCATAGCATGTGCAAGCAGTTGATAGTAAAGAGACCCAAGACTTTAGATTATCGATTAGGGGACCAGAAGGGTCGGGGTCAGTGTGGCATGTACGAGAAGCTACATGATGGGGTGTGTTGTTCTAGGGGCATGGGATGATACAAATATGGAAGATTTGGTTATGTCAGTCGAGATAGTCTTTAGGGGACAAGCCCATTATGTTTCCACTGTAACCAAGTTGTAACAACGTAAATTTTCAAAACAAATTTTTTTCATTTTTAATCATATTTTCAATCATCAAAACAATATCCAACAAACTGTATCCAATGTCATCATAACAAACAAATCCCAGAATCTCAAAAGATCTTAAATACATAAATTCTCTCAGTGTGTACGGATCATGTCGGCGCCTTCCCACGGTCCTCGCTAGTACCTGAAACACACAACACAACAACTGTAAGCATAAATGCTTAGTGAGTTCCCCAAAATACCACACACAACACATACGCCTTTCCACACCATAGCTCTGTGGGACCTTCCGGTCCAAGTGTCTCAGGGGACTTCCATCCTGAATCCCAGTAGACCTTCCGGTCCTACCCATCTCAACCTTCCGGTCCGTAACCTCCTGACCTTCCGGTCCATGTCCTCTTGACCTTCCAGTCCATATCATCTTAACCTTCCGGTCCTTATCATACATAGCATACATAACGCATACATATCACGTATCAGCACATAACACATACATCTCATAGCATATAAGACCTTCCGGTCACACATAGGTACCCTTCCAGGTACAGTATAGTGAGAAGACTCACCTCGGTGTCTCAGATAATCTCGCACACGAGAACACTGATCTAGCCCCCGCCTAATCACATAAACAATATTAATAAATAATGGCTCTCAAAGGCTAGATTAAATGCATTCCTACAATCCCACAGAAGGGTAAAAGACCATTTTACCCCTCCCTGACCCAAAAGTCCAAATATTGACCAAAACCCAAAAACTCAACGAAAGTCAACCCTCCGGGTTACGCTGCGCTACCAAATCTGTACGCTGGGCGTACCCGGCGACTTCACAGAATCGGGGAACGCGACCCCTTATGCTGCGCGTACTGGGATTACGCCCCGCGTAACTCCTAGTTTGATACTCCTTTTGATTTTGGGTCTTAAACGGTTAAGACACACGTCCATCTTTCATATCTGATTGTCCCTAAGCCTCTTAATCCATAAAGTCGGTGACTTTAAGCCTTTGCATGGCTGTAAAAGTCATCAACACACATATCATTCCATTTCAAACACTTAAAAGCCCATAACTCAATTATGACTCCATAATGACGACCAAGTTGGGATTTTTATGGCTCTACAACACATATATCACTGAAATGGGACAAATCTAGGTCCATGGAGTCCCTTATGTTCATAACGTCTCCACCTTTGGGACATTAACCCTAAAAATGGATCATGCAACACCAAACCAAAATAAAGAGGAAAGTTCTGAGCTTTTTACCTCTAAGTGAAGCTCTTCCCTCTGAAGAACTCATATCCAAGCTTGAACTCCAAACCCTAGCCTCCACAAGCACCTCCCATTCTTCTTCAATAACACACAAAGGAACTTTTTGCTCAAAACACTCACACACAAGCTTTAGGATGAAGGAAATGCTCTCTTAGGGTTTCAGTCTCCGATATGGTGGCTGAGGATAAGGCCTTAGCATTCCTTTTATAATGCACAAGCCACAATTTAGGGTTTGCATCTTGGCCCGCTACGCCCAACGTAACCCTGGGTATGCCCAGCGTACCTAGGCGAGTCCGCGTCCAACTTAAGTGCATGAGTACGCGCAACGTACTCTCCAGTACGCCCATCATACCCATTTGCAACATTTTCCACTCAAGGGCTAATTTTGAGAACTTGAAAAAAGAGAAGGCTTAAATAGTTGTACCTGAATTTCGGGATGTTACAATTCTCCCCCACTAGAACCAGACTTCACCCTCGAAGTCTCATGCTGAAAACAACTCTGGATGCTGCTCCCGCATCTCCGACTCCAGCTCCCAAGTCAGCTCGGACCCCCTCCGATGTTCCCACTGGACCTGAACCAGGGGCACCTCCTTGTTCCTCAGAACCTTGATCATCCGATCCAAGATCACGATAGGTCTTTCAACATAGTTCAGGCTCGCATCCACCTAAATATCCTCTAGCGGCACCACCACCAACTCGTCGGCTATACACTTCCTTAGCTGAGACACGTGGAAGGTATCATGTATCTGACTCAACTCCGCAGGTAGCTCCAACCGATATGCTACCCTGCCCACCCTAGCGGTCACCCTGAATGGCCCAATATACCGGGGCCCCAGCTTTCCCCGCTTCCTGAATTTAATCACTCCTTTCCAAGGAGACACTTTCAAGAGTATGAAGTCTCCGACCTGAAACTCGAGCTCGGATCGTCGCCTATCCGAATAACTCTTCTGGCGACTCTAAGCTGTCAACAATCTCTGCCTGACCTGCTGTATCTACTCTATCGTCTGAAGCACTATCTCAGTGCTGCCCCTCACTCGCTGCCCTACCTCTCCCCAACAAATGGGAGTCCGACACCTCCTCCCATACAACAACTCGAAAGGAGGCATACCAATGCTCGAATGGTGACTGTTGTTATATGAAAACTCATCCAATGGCAAATACGTGTCCCAACTCCCTCTGAAGTACAACACACATGCCTGAAGCATGTCCTCGAGCGTCTGAATCATCCGCTCACTCTGTATGTCCGTCTGTGGGTGGTAAGCGTTACTGAAATGCAGCCTCGTGCCCAAATCCTCGTGGAACTTCTTCCAGAACCTGGAAGTAAAACGTACATCCCGATATGACACAATCGAGATCGGCACTCCATGTCGCGATACCACCTCCCTCACATACAACTCTGCCAGCCTCTCTGTAGAAGAGCTCTCACTGATAGCAAGAAAGTGAGCGCTTTTCGTCAGCCGGTCGATGATCACCGAAATTGCATCGACACTCCTCGCGGTCCTCGGAAATTTGGTGATAAAATCCATAGAAATTTGTTCCCACTTCCATTGGGGAACCTCAAGTGGCTGCAATGTGCCATGCGGACACTGATGCTCGGCCTTAACCCTGCGACAAGTCAAGCACCTCTTAACAAACCATGCTACGTCCCTCTTCATATAGGGACACCAATACTCTCTTTTCAGGTACAAATACATCTTAGTGGCCCCGGGATGGATCGAGAATCTCGATCTATGCGCCTCCTCCATCAAAGTGGTGCGCGCCCCGCCTGCATACGACATCCAAATCCGACCCTGAAAGGTCATAAGACCGTGGCTATCCGTAAAGAACTCAGGTACCTGCCCAATCACCTGCTCTCTCTTGCGGTTCTATGGTCTCACGGCCTCTTCATGGGCCTCCTGAATGGTGTCTAACATCGGAGTCATCACTGTCAGTCGCATACAAATGTCTCGAATCGGGGCACTCTCCGCCCTACGGCTCAGGGCATCAGCTACAACATTAGCTTTGCCCGGGTGGTACATGATCTCACAATCATAATCCTTTACCACGTCCAACCATCTCCTCTAGCGCATATTCAGATTGGGCTGATCCATAAAATGCTTTAAGCTCTTGTGATCCATGTATACGGTACACCGAACCCCATACAAATAGTGACGCCAGATCTTCAGGGCAAACACCACCGCCCCAACTCCAGATTATGGGTGGGATACCTTTTCTCATGAGGCTTCAGCTGCCTCGATGCGTACACTATCACATGCCCCTCTTCATAAGTACTGCACCCAACCCCGATATCGATGCGTCACAATACACCACAAAATCCTCCATCCCTTTCGGGACGGCTAACACCAAGGCTTCGCATAACCTCTGGCGAAATATCTCAAACGAGGTCTGCTTCTTCGGACCCCATGAAAAATCATCACCGTTCTGGGTCAACTTGGTGAGAGGCACGGCAATCTTGGAGAAATCCCTGATTAATCACCGATAATATCAGGCCAATCCTAGAAAACTGTTGATCTCAGTGGGTGATCTCGGTACCTCCCACCTCATAACCGCCTCAATCTTGGCCGGATCGACCAAAATCCCATTCTGGTTGATGATATCCCCAAGAACTGGACCTCCCATAATCAGAACTCGCACTTGGAGAATTTGGCATAAAGCCTCTCCAACCTCAATACCCCATGAATCTCTCTCAGATGCTCCTCGTGCTGCTCTCTAGATCTCGAATACACCAAAATATCATCATAGAACACGATCACTGACCGATCTAGCATCGGCCTGCACACCCTGTTCATGATATCCATGAACGCTTCCTGTGAATTGGTGAGCCTAAAAGGCATCACCAGGAACTCATAATGCCCATAACGAGTTCTGAACGCCATCTTTTGGATATCCTCATCCTGCACTCTCATCTGATCATATCCCGACCTCAGATCAATCTTGGAGAACCAAGACGCTCCCTGCAATTGATCGAACAAATCGTCGATCCTCGGTATTGGGTAACGGTTCTTAACCGTCAAATTGTTCAACTCCCGGTAATCATTGCACATCTGGTGTGAACCATCCTTTTTCTTGACAAAAAGGATCGGCGCTCCCCATGGTGAACTACTCGTTCTAATAAACCCCTTCCCTAGCAGCTCCTAAAGCTGCGAGGATAACTCCTGCATCTCTGGCTTCGCAAGGTGATAAGGCACCTTGGCAATTGGTGTTGCCCCCGAAACCAAATCGATGCGGAACTCTACCTGCCTCTCGGGAGGCACACCCGAAAACTCCTCGGGAAAAACATTCAGGAACTCGCGCACTATCGGAACCTCATCAATCGAACTTGGCCTCCTAGCGGCCACTCGTGGGTCCATCACATAGGCTACAAACCCGCTGCAGCCCTGCTGTAAACTTTGTCTCGCTCTGGCAGCCAAAAAATATGTTGACCCACATTGGGTACCCTCGCCGTACACCGCAAGTACACCCGCACTAGGGTCTCGTATCATCACCAACTGACGCTCGCTGTCTATAATAGCCCAAAATCGGCTCAACCAATCCATGCCCACTATGACACACACGTCCCCCATCGCAATCGGGACCAGATCTATTGGGAACTCAACACCAAAGATCTCGAGTACACATCCTCGAATCACATCCGTAGCATACACTGCTCGCTCGTCAGCTATAGAAACTCGCAGAGATCCACTCAATGCCTCTCACTGGATACTGATGTGCTGACTAAATGCTAAAGAAACAAATGATTGACTCGCACCCGAATCAAATAAGACCAAAGCATGTACATAATTCACAAGAAAAGTACCTACACATATCATAAAATAAGCATCATATCATAACTCAGCATAAATAAATGAAAGAATACGTACTAGCCACAACATCGGGCGCTGCACGGACCCCCTCCGTTGTCAAATGGAATGCTCTCCCGCAAGCTTTCGGAGCCTTGACCTTCACTGGTCGTCCCTCAGTAACTCGTGCAGACCCCTGCATTGACCCCTGTAACAGCTGTGGGCACTCGGCCTTCCGATGGCCCGTCTGGTTGCAATGAAAGCAAACCATGAATCCCTTGGGTCAGTCCTTGGCTATATGCCCCTCCTTGCCACATTTGTAGCAAGCACTCGATCGGCAAACCCCCTCATGTCTCGTGACGCACTTTCCGCAAGTGCGGCCCTTCTAGCCTCCAGATCTCGAATCGGCAGGCTTTACCCGCTTGGCTGCTGGCTGAGACCGTGCCTCCTGAATATCCATCCTCAGAATACCCAATTACCAGCTCATGCGTGCTTGCTCAGTAGACACCTGCTCAGGGCAGAACATTGCTCTCTCATGAAACTTCCTGGTAACCACAGTAACAGAATCAATACCCTACTTGAGGGTCAAGAACCCCTGAGCCAACCTTTCCCTCTCCACTGGGGGAACATACTCGTCTCTGAACATGAAGGTGAACCTCCCCTAGGTCACCTCTGAAATCTCTGCAAGAGTGAAGCTCTTCGTCACGAACTTCCAACAGTCCTTCGCTCCCAAACAAAGCTGGTTCAGCGCGAACCGTACCCTTAGATGCTCCAGACATTAGCACGTGTAGAAGCATCCCTCGATATCAGAAATCCATCTCATCACAGCGATTGGATCCTACGTCCTGTCAAATTGTAGTGGCTACGTGTTGCTAAACTTCCAAAACAACAACGAGTCACCTCCCTGAGGCCAGGCAGCAGCCACAGCTGCAGCAGCTGCAACCTCAGTCGCAGCTGCGAACCACTCATCAAAATTCTCAATCAATGTGGTCTTGATAAACCCAAACGTCTCTGGAATCTCGGCACAGATGTCAGCAGCCACCTCCTCATGAATCAACATGCGGATCTCCTCATCTCTAACACCACTGCTCTCAGGTGTGTGGTGTGTCCCAACCATGATGTCTCTCTGAAATACAACATAAAATATTAGAGATCTGCTCAAGCATACTCGCACTCGATAACTCATCCCTACTTGTTCCCTAGTACCCTAAGGATTCTTACATGGACTGCGAACTGATACAGTGTTTTCGGTAGTACGGGCCCTTATACTACCGTCCACATCATCTTAACCAATCAATTAGGAAGTTTTCACCTAACGAATCGATCACTTTTACCTACTTCCTTGCCTAAATTCTAATTTCGGGACGAAATTCCCTTTTACAGGGGGATGATGTGACAACCCGAAATTTCCATTCTGAACAAACCATATCAAGCCAATAGAAGTTAGAACAGTTTCGGCAAAATTTCAAACTTTGGGTATAAGTTTGGCAGTTTTTAGGATTTACACTTAAGAAGATATCAGGAGAGTGGTTGCATTAGGGTTTTGTGCAACACTGTTATTCCAACACTCGGTTATATTAGAAATCATTTCAGGAACAAAAATATTTTCTGCCAAAACTATCTCAGGACTATAAATAGAATTCTGAACCAAATTCATTCATTATTCGCATTTCCAACTAGAGAAAAGCCATTTTCTCTCTCACAGATCTTCGGGTTTTTATCCCAAATCGTGAGTACCTCTTTCTAGTAGTGTTAGAAAGCTTTATATGTGTTAATAACATGATTTATAAGTGTGTTAGGGACATGAAATAAAGCAAAAACCACCCAAGTTTGGGAGTTCACGGCCCAAGAGTTTCTTAGGCCATAAACTCCAAATTCAAGCTCCAAATGGTGCTTTTATGGCACCTAAAACCTTGGACTTTTACCTAGATTTGTTCCCAATAAATCAAGGGCCTTAAACACATAAGAATCACCTTGCAAAGTGAGTTTACGGCCATGACATGGTTCATGGGTCGTAAACTCATTGAATGGGCACCAAAGTGTGCCTAATGCCTTCATATGCTTTAGATAAAAGCCTAGAACCTATACCACATGTGCAAGAGACTTGAAAGCATAAAAAACACCCATATTTGAGATTTTACGGCCGCAAACTCTAAGGGAAATGGCCTTGGGGCCGTAAACTCCTAAATGGAGTGTTTCTATGCCTTAAACACTTCCAAGAATTTTACCACCAAGTTAGAATAATTCTAGGAATCATTTGGAACTTCAAAACACACCAAACACCCATGGTTGGGAGTTTATGGCCGTAAAATCAAGAGTTTACAACTGTAAACTCCATGTGTGATGGTATATGAGGAGTAAACTTATATATGGGGTACCTTGGAACCCTAAACACAAGTGCCTTGTCCCACAATAGCTTAGATGCAATCCTAAGGGCTTAAAACACTTATATAAAGTGTTTATTATGTCTAGGATATCTTAACATTATCAATTAGTAATTTGAGACTAATTGAGTGCACCTATGTGTGAATATATGTTCATTAGGATCGTAGTGTGTGTACAAGTCCTCACTTGACACCTAGCAATCCTACACCGTCCAGTTCATCTAAACTACCAACTACAGGTGAGTTCATACCCCTTATTCGATGTTTTAAATGATTTTAAATGCTTTAATGGAGGGGAATACAAGTAGAAAACATTATGTTATTAAATCAATCTTATGTATTTTATAACTGTGTTTTCACTCAATAGATTTCACTTATTTCAAAAGGTGTCACATGAAATGGTTTTCTATCTTAAAATACTTTGATAAAAAAAGTATTAGTTTTGAAATGTTTATTAAAATGACATCAAGTCACTCTTAATTATTGTTCAAAACTCCTAGATATCTTGCAAAACCATTATTTTACCTTCTTGAATCAAACTATACTTATGCGCATATGTTCATTTATATGTTAGAGATCATAGTTTTCACCCTTCATTTAGTTTCCAATACTCTTGGGTAGCAAGGGTGCATAAATCTACTTGAACAACCAATTACTTTCCAGTTAATTATCATAGGGATAGTTAGAAGAAACAAACATTTATTCCTATTACAAAGAATAACACAAGAGTCAGTTCATTCATGAGTCTATATGAATACCTTACATGATACATGAGTACACTTACTTAGGATTACATGATACATGAATATGTTTACATATACTTACCTGTTACATGAATACACTTACATGAATACCATACAGGAACACTGTTATTTAGGTGCACTATCCTGTATTTACTTACCTGGATACTTGTACTTAGAACTACGAGGATGATTTATTAGTACTTACTGTGTAAATTATCTTTCCTATCCCAGTTCAATGGGATAATTCGGCGGGACTTACCATTCCGAATCCCACTGATTAGCACCAGTGTTCGATGAACGTCTACGGATGTCTAAGGTTGTCACTTATTTAGTAGTCAGTGACGGGACTAACCATCCCTCTGTCCACTGTTGCAACAGTGGATGAGATGTGAATCTTCGGAGGATCATTAGGTTAGCGATCTGTATTAAGAGATCGATATCGGGACTAACGCTCCCTCCACCCTGCTGTCGCTACAGAGGATGAGGGGACACTCTTCGGATGTCCATAGGGTCTATCTTTCGCTTCGGCGATGTCGTGTTTGTCCTGGTAACCCAAGATAATAACACTTACATGATTATATTTTTCCTGTTTACTTTATTTTGTGATACTTTCACATAAACAAGGAGTTAGACTAAGTACTCTAGTACTAGTCAATAGAAAGGAAAAGCTATCATATTACTTACAAAACATTTAGGTCTTGGTAGAAGACTACCTAGTCATTACAAAACATTCGGGTCTTGGTGGAAGACTACCTAGTCGTAACAAAACATTCGGGTCTTGGTAGAAGACTACATAGTCATAACAAAACATTAGGGTCTTGGTAGAAGACTATCATAACCTTTTCCTATTTTACTTTATTTTGTGATATATTCACATAAGCGATGAGTTAGACTAAGTACTCTTAGTACTAGTCAATAGCAAGGAAAAACTATCATTTTACTTACAAAACGTTTACGTCTTGGTTGAAGACTATCATATCATTTTCCTAGTTAACTTTATTTTGTGATATATTCACATAAACGATGAGTTAGACTAAGTACTCTTAGTTCTAGTCAATAGAAAGGAAAACCTATCATTTTACTTTGTCGTAACAAAACATTTGGGTCTTGGTAGAAGACCACGTTTCATACTTATATCAACTGTTCTATTTAAGGATTTATACGACATTCTTAACAGCATTCCAAAACAGGACAATATCACATAAATACTTATGAATTCACTAGCTTTAAAGCTAATACTGGCATTCAAAATAACTTGTATTCTCAGGTCATCAATTAGACAGGTGCGAGGGCCATGCTATCGGAGAAGATGGAGCACAGACAAGACTCGCCTTATTTTGATTATTCATTTTATCGTCGTACATCATGAAAGAACACACATGTATTTAAAACTGTACTTATAATGCAATGGATGATGTTGTTGCTTGTTTATTATATTACACTGTTGTGATACTGTACATGACGTCCTCCACCCCTGAACGTTTCCGCCGTTCGTGGTTTTGGGGTGTGAGAGATTGGTATCAGAGCTTTGTTTATAGTGAATTAAGTATGTCAACCCATAAAAGATATACTAACTATAAATACATAGGGATTAAAATACTCTGTGTAAGAGAATATACTTTTAAGTATTAAAATATCTAACAAAGTCTACGTGCCTGCATTCATACTAAAATCAGTGTCACAATGACAAGAACAAAAGTATTACGATTGTTGAATGTCACAGGTAAGCTCGGGGATGTATGGTTAGTCTTGGGAGTGGCATAGCCTGATCAACTATGCTGTTCCAAGGAGTGATTAGCACATGCCCAAGAATGGTTGTGATATGGCAACAAGTCTAAAAACTTACCAACATCACCACAATGATAACATTATAACAGAACCTAAGTCTAAAATACCATAGGGGTGTTTTGTGTTACTATAAGTACTTTATACTTGAGAACTAAAATGGAATCTTCATTCCTAAGTTGATAATTGCTAAGTGGATATGCTAAAGTTATATGTAACTAGGATGTTATAGACTTAGAATCGGTGAAGTTTTTGCTTTAACCTTATTCCTTGTGAATTTGGAGTTAAGGTCACTTATTCGAAGGCCTATCCTGTGTTGATTACATATAACTGGTATGCACTTTACAAATAGCGATGGAACTAATGAAGATTTCCTAAATAATTATCTAGATAGTACGTCTAATAATTATCTTCTTACCCCAAATTCTCGCGTAGATAACATGGCTGGATTCCATCCCCACGACAACCTATTCCTTCCGAACGCGGTTATTGCTGGATGGTTTGGAGAAGAACCAGTTAATGCTGAAGACCTTTCAGACGTTGCCATCTGCGATCCCGAGGTTGAGAACCTACCCTAGGCAGCTCCCTTTCCGATTCCTAACCCTCGTCTGACTTTTCATGGCCCGACGCCGGAGTGGGTGGAATGTTTGGAAACATGGAGCCAAGGACAAGATCAGCCCATGCCATTTAATGGTGACCGAAGCTTCTATGACCTGAGCAATGGGGGCTCAGTAGACAGAATCATGCCAATTCTTATCCGAAGAGTTGCCCGAAACGAAATTCAGGGCAGGACAGCTCTACAACATATCGCAGAAGTCGATACAAATGGAGGAATGCATATGCTTCGCACCAGTCGCCTTGAACATGCTCGTGAGAGGTCTGAGAGAGACCATGAAACCCTGCTGCAAGCACTGGCTAAATCACGAGCCAAAGTGATGGAACTTCGGGTACGCCAGAGAGTGTACGAAAGACACCTACTTGATGTGGAACGCCGACTGGCTGAACTGAGAGTTCACCAGAGGGATGACCGTCTCTAGTAGTAGATACTTTACTTTATTTTTCCTTGTTAGAGAGGAATCATCTTTCTGTCTATGCCCGATGTGGCATTTTCTATGAAACTATCTTGTACTATAAGTATTTTAGTTAGGTCTTTATACTGTCAGCAACTATCCTCTCTGGATATGATGTAAGACCTTTTTACAAGGTCATTTTCCCGAACTTATACGTCATGAATATCAAAGATATTGACAGTCGGCTAACTTTTGTGTCGTTCTTTATTCGAATACTCTTATCATACTTTCATTAGAGTCTATTTGAAACATGCTCTAGTCAAGTCATTGGACTATAGCAATTTGACTCCGGAGACATCTCCGAGTCTCTTTTAATGGTTGGATCACGTTATTCTCCAACCATTGATACCTCGGCTAGAATGACAAACATCTTGAGAACATTGCATGAACTTACTTCCGATCGTTTCTAGGACTGCATCATAGGGATGTAGGTCGAACCTTCGTGAACATATTTCCATTCCATACCAGGACTGCATCATAGGGATGTAGGTCGAACCTTAGAGAACATACTTCTATTCTTTACATGAGCGATCGATCTACGTTTAGATTCAACCATTTTCGCTCACAAATTCGTTTCCTTCCGTGTAACAAAATCATGTCATCCAAGAAAGACGATCAGCCCATCAACCAAACACCAACTCTTCAGATTGATGCAGCTACCTTTCAAGCTGCAGTCTCGGCTGCCGTGTCAGCCATTTTGAACAATCTGAACGCTAACAACGCAAGTGTTAGCGGGATTGTTCTCAACTATTCCCATCCAAGTAACAATCCAATACCCCAGCAAGCAACGAACTACCACGATACCCCGAGTCCTAAGACCAAGAGTATCAAACGAAAGTCTTGGGCTAACTCTAAGGACAAGTCGCTTCGAAGGGCGAACAGGAAACAACCACCAGTAATAACCTTCACAGCCACGACATCAGCACCTCCAACTACCATCCCTTCGACCATACCAATTGTCCTTAAACCAGCCAAGCTTTATGCTGGAAATCTCCCAAAATGCATTAAATGCAGTTTTCACCACCATGGACCTTGTAGGGAGATGCAATGCTCACACAGCAACAGGAAAGGGCATACAGCCCGTTACTGCAAGACTCCAACAGCTCAGCCTGCTCAAATGCCAAACACCAGTGGGAACCAGGTTTGCTACGGTTGTGGCAAAGTAGGTCATTACAAAAGGAACTGCCCAGAGGCAACAAATGCTGGCACACACGGCAGTATGCTACCGACCACCGCCGCAGGAGAGTCTACTCCGGACCCCCGTTAATGTGATTTAGGCGTTTCGTTGTAACAGACTTATGAACCATCCCAAAACTAGTGCAACCAGAGTCTTATCTTTTGCGGGATCCCGTCCGTTTAGGGATGCTCGTGCTGCGTATACTTGTCTTTTGTAGTATACCTTGTTTCGCAGCAATAGTCTTGTAATAAATCCTAAGTACAGTAACTCTGTTAATGGTTGCACTGTTGTATTTTGTCTGTAACGCCTTTTGTTCAAATCTAATGTCTTTAGTTCCCATATGTTTCCGACTTTATCATACGACTCGAGTAAATTTGATTCTCGAAATACCAACTTCATAAGTACATCTCTTTCTCATAAATTGTCTTTTAGCAAAGCCGTTATATCAGAACACCGAAGTATTCATACAAGGAGTACCTTATAGTTCTTTTCCTTTCCGAAGGAATCCCCATAGTATTACTCGTGCAGTACGTCAAGTTCAATTCCAGGATTCATACGGTTGATCTATCACTGAGGAATGTATACATGAGAGTGATATATAATCAATGTTCTACAGGTTTAGAATTGATGATTCCACTTTAACTTCTTTTCCCTTGATGGGATGTGAGATTAAGGAAGAATTAGTTATTCGACTACCTTTTCAGTCTTTATTATATACGACTCGTATACACGAAATTGTGATCATTGAATCACGTATGAATTCTAATATGAACTTCAGGACGGAGACTGTCCAGGAGTACGAGTAATTGCATTGGCATAGGAACAAACTTAGAACCTAGTATGACTCTTATTACCAGATCGCCTTACAGTCTAAACACTTACGGAAGATACAAGAACAGCCCAGACAACACAACAAACTACTCAATAATAGAATTAGAAGACCAGGCTTCTCACCCTTGAGAGCTCCGGTCTTATTCTTACCAGAAGTCGACGAAGTGCATCTTATGTACCTCGACGACCGAAGACTTCATTAAGGTTTCCTTTAGAAATCGTTGTCTCTACCTCGCATAGACGAACTGATTGAGCAAACACAGGGAGAGTATTACTTTCAGAAATTGATCTGAGATCCAAATATCACCAGTTCGAGTGTTAGGGAAGGATGTCCTAAAGACTACCCTCCGAAATCGATGCGGACACTTCGAGTCCGTAGTGATACCACTCGGATAGGACCAATACGCCCATAGTATTCATGAGCTGAATAAGTAGAGTACGCCTTTCTTACTGGGATCAGTTTGTCATTTCTCCATGTAATGACTACTTATCTACCCTCGTAGTAAGAAAGAACCCATAGAAACATTACCCTCGAAGATACTTTCCACAAAGTTCTCTGAACAAGAGTTTTGGAATTTAGAGTCAAATTTCCTGAGACACACTTTTAGTGTTGTGGAAATTCCTGAGTACTCTGTCAAAATATCCAAAACCGTTGGGAATTTGTCGGCACCATAGTCACCGACAGAAAATTTGCCAAATTCTAGGTCTACAGACCTACTATCATAGTCCATTCGGAGCTCCCCATAAACTTCAGGAACCCTTTCGACTTTGACCCAGCAAGGGATGGCCCTTGACTCGGAAGTAAGCGAGAGAAAGAACATTTGGAATTCCAAGTGAGAGACCAAATTCTTTAGGAAACCTCACTCTGGGAACGGCTTAATATGCTTCGTAAAGCGTGGAAAGCTAAAATCCAATATAGTTAGGACCTCAGAGATTCTTACCAGAATCGGTCCTGCATTTCACAAACTAGACCTACTCCGCGAACTCAGTAACGTACATTTTCCCCTTCTCGTCTCGAACTTGAAACAATATCCTTCCATTAGGATTTTCGTAATCCCTCTCGACGAGATCGAGATTTAGGAGATCCTTGCCTTCATATTAGAACCGTAGTGACCCTCTACCGAGAGGTGAAGTGGACGAAGCAACGCCGTCGCCCATTAGTGAAGGTTCGTTGGAATACCAACCGAGAACCCGATTTCACTTGGGAGCGCGAGAACCAATCGATTAGGAAGTTTTCACCTAACGACTCGATCACTTTTACCTAATTCCTTGCCTAAATTCTAATTTCGGGACGAAATTCCCTTTTACAGGGGGATGATGTGACAACCCGAAATTTCCATTCTGAACAAACCATATCAAGCCAATAGAAGTTAGAACAATTTCGGCAAAATTCCAAACTTTGGGTATAAGTTTGGCAGTTTTTAGGATTTACACTTAAGGAGATATCAGGAGAGTGGTTGCACTAGGGTTTTGTGCAACACTGTTATTCCAACACTCGGTTATATTAGAAATCATTTCGGGAATAAAAATATTTTATGCCAAAAATATCTCAGGACTATAAATAGAATTCTGAACCAAATTCATTCATTATTCGCATTTCCAACTAGAGAAAAGCCATTTTCTCTCTCACGGATCTTCGGGTTTTTATCCCAAATCGTGAGTACCTCTTTCTAGTAGTGTTAGAAAGCTTTATATGTGTTAATAACATGATTTAGAAGGCTAAATCACTAGATTTAGGAGTTTAATCCCCAAGGTGTTCTTGGGCGGTAAACTCCCGAAACAAAGCCGAGACCGACCCTTGTGTTATGCTACTGCCTTAGACTTATTTATAAGTGTGTTAGGGACATGAAATCAAGCAAAAACCACCCAAGTTTGGGAGTTCACGGCCCAAGAGTTTCTTACGCCGTAAACTCCAAATTCAAGCTCCAAATGGTGCTTTTATGGCACCTAAAGCCTTGGAATTTTACCTAGATTTGTTCCCAATAAATCAAGGGCCTTAAACACATAAGAATCACCTTGCAAAGTGAGTTTACGGCCATGACATGGTTCAGGGGCCGTAAACTCATTGAAGGGGCACCAAAGTGTGCCTAATGCCTTCATATGCTTTAGATAAAAGCCTAGAACCTATACCACATGTGCAAGAGACTTGAAAGCATCATAAACACCCATATTTTAGAGTTTACGGCCGCAAACTCTAAGGGAAATGGCCTTAGCACCGTAAACTCCTAAATGGAGTGTTTCTTTGCCTTAAAACTTTCCAAGAATTTAACCACCAAGTTGGAATAATTCTAGGAATCATTTGGAACTTCAAAACACACCAAACACCCATGGTTGGGAGTTTACAGTCGTAAACTCAAGAGTTTACAACCGTAAACTCCATGTGTGATAGTATATGAGGAGTAAACTCATATATGGGGTCCCTTGGAACCCTAAACACAACTGCCTTGTCCCACAATAGCTTAGATGCAATCCTAAGGGCTTAAAACACTTATATAAAGTGTTTATTATGTCTAGGATGTCTTAACATTATCAATTAGTAATTTGAGACTAATTGAGTGCACCTATGTGTGAATATATGTTCATTAGGATCGTAGTGTGTGTACAAGTCCTCACTTGACACCTAGCAATCCTACACCGTCCAGTTCATCTAAACTACCAACTACAGGTGAGTTCATACCCCTTAATCAATGTTTTAAATGATTATAAATGCTTTAATGGGGGGGGGGGAATACAAGTAGAAACACTATGTTATTAAATCAATCTTATGTATTTTATAACTGTGTTTTCACTCAATACATTTCACATATTTCAAAAGGTGTCACATGAAATGGTATTCTATCTTAAAATATTTTGATAACAAAAGTATTAGTTTTGAAATGTTTATTAAAATTTCATCAAGTCACTCTTAATTATTGTTCAAAACTCCTAGATATCTTGCAAAACCATTATTTTACCTTCTTGAATCAAACTATACTTATGCGCATATGTTTATTTATATGTTAGAGATTATAGTTTCCACCCTTCATTTAGTTTCCAATACTCTTGGGTAGCAAGGATGCATAAATCTACTTGAACAACCAATTACATTCCATTTAATTATCATAGGGATAGTTAGAAGAAACAAACATTTATTCCTATTACAAAGAATCACATAAGAGTCAGTTCATTCATGAGTCTATATCAACACCTTACATGATACATGAGTACACTTACTTAGGATTACATGATACATGAATATGTTTACATATACTTACCTGTTACATGAGCACACTTACATGAATACCATACAGGAACACTGTTACTTAGGTGCACTATCCTGTATTTACTTACCTGGATACTTGTACTTAGAACTACGAGGATGATTTATTAGTACTTACTGTGTGAATTATCTTTCCTATCCCAGTTCAATGGGATAATTCAGTGGGACTTACCATTTCGAATCCCACTGATTAGCACCAGTGTTCGATGAACGTCTACGGATGTCTAAGGTTGTCACTTATTTAGTAGTCAGTGACGGGACTAACCATCCCTCTGTCCACTGTTGCAACAGTGGATGAGATGTGAATCTTCGGAGGATCATTAGGTTAGCGATCTGTATTAAGAGATCGATATCGGGACTAACCCTCCCTCCACCTTGCTGCCACTACAGAGGATGAGGGGACACTCTTTGGATGTCCATAGGGTCTATCTTTTGCTTCGGCGATGTCTTGTTTGTCCTGGTAACCCAAGATAATAACACTTACATGATTATATTTTTCCTGTTTACTTTATTTTGTGATACTTTCACATAAACGAGGAGTTAGACTAAGTACTCTAGTACTAGTCAATAGAAAGGAAAAGTTATCTTATTACTTACAAAACATTCGGGTCTTGGTAGAAAACTACCTAGTCATTACAAAACATTCGGGTCTTGGTGGAAGACTACCTAGTCATAACAAAACATTCGAGTCTTGGTAGAAGACTACATAGTCATAACAAAACATTAGGGTCTTGGTAGAAGACTGTCATAACATTTTCCTATTTTACTTTATTTTGTGATATATTCACATAAGCGATGAGTTAGACTAAGTACTCTTAGTACTAGTCAATAGCAAGGAAAAACTATCATTTTACTTACAAAACGTTTACGTCTTGGTTGAAGACTATCATATCATTTTCCTAGTTAACTTTATTTTGTGATATATTCACATAAACGATGAGTTAGACTAAGTACTCTTAGTTCTAGTCAATAGAAAGGAAAACCTATCATTTTACTTTGTCGTAACAAAACATTTGGGTCTTGGTAGAAGACCACGTTTCATACTTATATCAACTGTTCTATTTAAGGATTTATACGACATTCTTAACAGCATTCCAAAACAGGACAATATCACATAAATACTTATGAATTCACTAGCTTTAAAGCTAATACTGGCATTCAAAATAACTTGTATTCTCAGGTCATCAGTTAGACGGGTGCGAGGGCCATGCTACCGGAGAAGATGGAGCACAGACAAGACTCGCCTTATTTTGATTATTCATTTTATTGTCGTACATTATGAAAGAACATACATGTATTTAAAACTCTACTTATAACGCAATGGATGATGTTGTTGCTTGTTTATTATATTACACTGTTGTGATACTGTACATGACGTCCTCCACCCCTGAACGTTTCTGCCGTTCGTGGTTTTGGGGTGTGACAGAAACCAAAACTGTAAACCGTAAGCACGAAGCTTAGTGAGTTCCCCCATCATACCACATACAACATAATACCATCGATATTTTTCAACCGGTAACTGCCATCGGTATCTTTCAATCGGTAACATGGGACTATTCTACCCACACAACCATCACATAATAATATATCATAAACATACTGGTCACATACTACTATCATAGCATACTGATCACATACTAACATCATAACATATCGATCACATACTAACATCATAACATAATGATCACACACCAACATATCATAAACAAACAGATAAGCCTTGCATGGGTTCTGTATACCCCTTCGGTATCTATCAACCGGTATCTGCCATCGGTATCTTTCAACCGGTATCCACCATCGGTATCTTTCAACCGGTATCCGCCATCAGTATCTTTCAACCGGTAACCGGGGACTATTTCACCCCCACCACTATCATATAATAACATGTCATAAACATATTGGTTCCATGATAACATAACATAAACATACTGAATCACATAATGGCATATCATAACCATACTGGTCACTTAATAACATATCATACATGGGTTCTGTCTACCCCTTCGGTATCTTTCAACCGGTAATTGCCTTCTGTATCTTTCAACCGGTAATCGGGGACTATTTCACCCCTACCATTACCACATAATAACATATCATGATCATACTACTAGGCATGCATGGGTACTATCTACCCCTTCGGTATCTTTCAATCGGTAACTATAGGCTATATCACCCTACTGCTACTAACACATATGTCATAGCATCCTAGCACATAAAGAATATCAGATAACAACACACCAGTTAATTATCACAAAGACAATCGTCTAACAAATAACTCCTACTAGTGTGTCGGCATTGTGGCCGTAGACCCACTCCTAGTGGAAGGTAACTCACCTCACACTGCTGAAGTCCCGAAGACTCAACCCCATAGTGCTGACGTCCCGCAGACTCAACCCCAGCTACTGGATGACAGATTCCCGATCTGTCAATATAAAAACATCGCCCAATTAATAATTGGGTTCCACTACATAACCATAAGTACATGCTTTGGGTAATTACTACATTACCCCTAGCTTGGGTTACTCAAGCCCAAGGCCCAATTTATAGGCCCAAAGTCGACTAGGACTCAAAGCCCAACATATGGCCCAACTTTCCAAATTGGGCCCAAGCCTATACATGGTCTCTTTTTAAGGCCCAACATCATATAATCATTAAGGACCAAACTATGGCCTCACTATGGCCCAATTTTCCTAATTGGGCCCAAACCCCTTACATGGGCCTTACCCTAGGCCCATTCAATATTCTAGTCCATTTGCTTGACTTTGGATGGCCCATTAATAACGCAATCATCAAGGCCCAATAGAAGGCCCAACAATACACCCATGTGAAATTAGGGTTTCACGTAAATGACGATTAGGTTTAAGTGTTTCTCACTTAACCCATTAAGGACTTAATCCATTAAGGATTTAATCCATTAAGTCCATCATTTTTCTAAATAAGTCATATGGTGTGATTGGGCTTAATCAGACAATTCCATTATTCCAATGTGTCACACCCCGAAACCGAAGGCGGAAACGTTCCGGGGCGGAGGACGTCATGAATATCGCAACCAATGTACATAGTAATCATAGTAAACACAAAACATTACATTACATAGAATTATTACATTTGTTTGAAATCAAAGTGTTACAAGTGTTATACATATATATCATATGAACAAAAGTTAAGACGAGTCTGGTAAGCGCTCCGTGTTCTCCAAAAGATCACGGGTACCTGTCTAATGCGGACCTCAGAATACAAGCAGTTTGAAAATCAGAATATAGCTGGTGAGTTCATAAGAGGTTTGTTTTCTGAAAATGTACAAGTTTCCTTTGTTTTTCCGAAAAAGTTTGTTATCCAAGAAAATGCCATATTTTCTTATAAGTATAGTTTAGTTATCCGTTTGTTATACGATCCGGTTATGAACAGTTTGTTATCCCAGGAAAAACCCATATTTTCCTTAAAAGTAAAGTTTAGTTATCCATTAGTTACACGGTGTAGTTAAGAACAGTTCAGTTATCCCAGGAAAAACCCTTATTTTCCTACAAGTAAAGTTTTTGTTTGGTTATCGAATCCAAATGTAATGTACAAGTATCTACCATACATAAAATGTTTGCGTGAAGTTTCCTGAAAGTCTGGTTATCCTTGAAATATATGTTAGTTTTAACACGTATATAAAACTATTGTGAGGAAAGTAAACTCATTCTTAAGGTTATTAACTTACTAAATTCATTATTACCAACAAGTAAATCTTTGTAATCTAAATTGTGAGTTCCATAACCATACGATAGATTAAAAATGGCAATAAGTATTCCATCATCAATTTATGACTTTCGTCACCCTTGAACCTTTCGGTTCGGCTGTAGCTAGCAGCCAGGTGCGGGGTAGTCAGCCCCGTATATATCTATACACTCAAGTCACACTCTCCCTCCAGAAGATTTTGGTTACGGGGGTGATCCTCCACTCATGTATCTTTGTGGAGTGTTTATAGAGGACGTGTCACCAATTATTAAGATTAACGAATTTACAAGTAATAGTACGAAATAATCTTGTTACAACAGTGGTCCTCCACCCGCGTATCTCTGTAGAGTGTTACCGAGGACAAAAAAATGTACTAATCTAATGCTTTTAACAATAATAAAGTGGAAAAATCATGTGGGAAACATATATTATAACAATATATAATAAGATTTGAAAACTAACTCTGCAAGTCAAATTGTTGGTTAATACGGTTTTGATTGTTAAAAGCATGTGGAATATGAAACATTTCAAATGAAATAATAAGTTTGAGTACAAGCTATCCTTTTACTTTTGCTTGTATTCCCCCCTGAAAACATTGAAAAACGCAGAAAAAGGTGTAGGGGTATGAACTCACCAGTCGGGAAGTGTGTCGGTTGGACGCTATGTGTCAGTTCAACGCTTGAGAATGCACAAGGTTCCTGTTTAATATGATGAGATACACATTTGTATCCAGTTAGACCTTGTACTACTAATTAATTGAGAATATACACTCCGAGACGCGAAAATACTTCATTACAAGTGTTCGAAGTGACCCGACTGGCATCTAAGGGCGTGTAGGGCCTAAATTTGGAGTTTATTCTTCAAGAGTAAACTCCTTGAAGAGTTTACGGCCCATTGACCATATACCCATGATTTTACGGCTGTAAAATCATGGGTGGTGTGTTCTTATATGCTAAATGCTCAAACAATGCACAAGGGAAGGCTCTAGGGTTGATTTCATGGCTTAGGAAGTGATCGGGACTTGAAATGGCCTTGGAAAAGGAGTTTACGGTTTATGAAGATGTTCTTGGGGAGTTTACTACCTTAAACACATTAGTTTACAACCGTAAACTCATGTTTGTCTATGATACATGGGTTTTGGTGGTTGTAGGTTAAGCATACAAAGTTCTAGACCCATTTCTAAGCTATACAAGGTGTTAAGGGCACTTTAACACCCATTGGAGGAGTTTATGGTCTATGAAGGGGTGTTTACGGTCCAAGAATGTTCTTGGGCCATAAACTCAAGTTTGACTCATTTGAGTATGTTTTGGTGCATCTCTTGAAGGATTATAAGGTTCTATGCACTCATGGAAGCTCATGGAAGCCTTTAGAGGTGTTTAAGGGCTATTTAACACCTTAAAAAGGTGTTTATGGTCCATGAATGAGGGTTTACGGTCCAAGAATGTTCTTAGGCCGTAAACTCATGTCCATACCTCAATTGGTGAGATTTTGGGGTCCTAAGCTCATGCATGCAAGTTTCTAAGCCATATCTAAGCACTAGGAGTGATTTGGAAGGGTTTTGGGGCTTCAAAACCCTCTTTAGGGGTGTTCACGGTTTTGGAAGGGTTCTTAAACCATAAAAACATGTTCTTGACTGTTTTGAGTGATTCAAACATAGATTTGCATGATAAGAAAGCTTAAGAACAAGATAGGATAGATTACTTACCAAATTGAAACTTAAAAGGAGGTTTTTGGATCAAACTCGAGTTTTTAGAGAGAGAGAGTAGTGAGAGAAAGTGTTTTAAGAGAGAGAAAAAGCTTCAAAATGATTTCACTTAATCCCTTATATAGGGGTTGAGTTTATGGCCCGGTTGAATTCTACCCGATACTAACGTTAAACGGTGCTTTTGGTCGTACCCAATTTAGTTGTTGTAACCCGACATAGTCGAAACTAAAATTTTTCTAAATAATAGTTTGGGATGTTTTCATGAATTTCTAACGTGTTTGGACAACCATTAAGTCATAATAGCAAACTCAAAATTAATGACTTAATTTAGAAATGAAACAGAAACAATTCAAAACGACGAATTTTTAATGACGAAACGGGTTATCATGACGAAATGATGTTCGGGTTGACACACAATGGCCCTCAAACGGGTCTCAATAAGTCCAAGCCCATAAGTCCAATATTAGGGTTTTCTAAACCCTAATTAGGGTTTCCAACCCATCTTAGCCCAATAGGCCCATTAGTTAAGTCTTTGGATGTATTAGGGTCCATTAAGCCCATTAGACACATGTTTGGGCTTTTATGCCCATTAAGCCTCATCGGGCCCATTAGGGTTTCAAGGTCCATTAGGGTTTTAATCCCTAGACTAAACATCCCCAAACTAGCAATCCCAACACAACTAAGCACACCGCCACTAGACACGGCGGTCGGTGGCGGCAGCCACCACCCTATGGTGGTTCGATTTTTCCTTTCATTTTTCCAATTGCTTTACAATTTAAAATGAATTCACAAATAAACACACACACTACACTAATTAAACATGCACAGCCACCCTATGGTGTCCGGCGGCGGCAGATGGTGGCAACGACCATTCTTTGATATTTCTGGCCAAGCCAAACCACACACAACACACACTAATAACATAAAACACACCCACGCACATGGTTCTGCTACAAACAGATCCAGCCATCGATCTAGCGGCGTACGACGGCGGTTAACGACGGCAGAAGCACAAGACGGCTGCAGATGCAACGGTGATGCACACGTCACTACCACCCACACGATGGCAGATGACAGTCGATGGTTGCAGCAAAAAGGAGCAGCCGATCGATGCCTTAGGTTGGAATAAAAGCGATTGGCGACATCCGGCTCCGATCCCCAACCTCCCTTCTCTTCGGAAATGGCAGCGGCGACAGTAGCACGACGGCAAGGGTTTAACAGTCACCAACCGATGGCGGCTGTGAACGGCGACATAAGAAGAGGAGAAGAAGAAGAATGGTGGTTCCTCCCGATAGCCGCTACGCGGTTCACGTCATCTCCGTCGACGGAGGCATCGGTGGGTCGAGCACAACTGGGAGGTGGCGGCCGGAGGTTGAAGATGGAGAGTGTATATGACGGCTGATACACATGGTTCTAGGGTTAGGGTTACGGGGGCAATACAACACTTATATACCGCATCTTAACAAACTTCCCTCCATATTGGCAGGAATGACCCTTCTCCATAACAATTTCGTTCAAAATAAGGTCATATTTTACAAGACAGCCCCCAGCATCCAAAATTCTTTCACAATCAGTCCATAAGTTACCATTTGAACCCCACCATCTAAAATCCATTACAAATTAGGTCGGAGTGATCAAGTTTCAACCATGTTGACATTATTAGTCCCTCCTCCTCAAATTCTTTCCAACTAAAGTTCCAATAAGTACCTTGGAGCCCCTGTCTTGACAAATATTTATAAAATGAGTCCTGAACTCACACTTTTAACCCCCGACTTCTAAAAATGTGGAAATTAACTCCTCGAACCCAACACCCTGCATATATAATTATTTATTTTAGGCTACCATTCGTACATTAATTTATTTATTTAACTAATAAATAAACGGGTGTTACCACTCTCCCCCACTTAAATTAGATTTCGTCCTCGAAATCATTTCTTACCATTCCTTACTCGCCCAACCACTCTAGTAGTAGGGTCACCAACCTGGGCACACGCTAGCCCTCCTAGGGTAGCCATGACCAATCCTCGTAAAGCCCTAAAATCTTCAGGTGAACGAATTCCTCGCAACAAGATCTCGTCTACTCCGACTGAACTCTTTTGTCTCGAGACGATCTGTATCCCTAACAGACCACTCATACTGAATCATTATCGTTGAATCCAGTTTGTTTATCCCAAAACTGACTACTTAACTTCCGATCACTTACGTTTCCAAGTATAAAAAAGGGTCACAGACCCAAGTATCCTTGCATATAACTCATACTTGGTCAAGGCTCAGCTGATCTCGCTGTGAGTGACTTGCCACTTCCCAATCAACCAGCTGTCCCATCTGTACTTGCAACTTGAACACAATTACTAACACTGCCCAAACCTTGAGACTGGCCGAACATTGAACTGCCTGAAGCAGTGTTATGCCTCATGGTTGATTTCCAAAATCTAACGAGACCTGCTTGGTCTCAATGCGTTCACCAACCATCTGGAATATCGGGTTCTAGCCCAGCTGCGGAGCCAGAGGACTCCCACTTAGTCGCCTCACACGACTTCTGAATGAAATCTCTCTATGGAACTACTTTCCACTAGTTATCATGCCACTGTGGCTCTAACAACCTCCTGATCTAACTGATCGGGTCCATGCGTCGCATCCTGTCATCATCCAATACGAGACTAAAAGTGATTGCTACCTAACCAATGGTAGCCTTACATCACAAACGCCTTTAAGTAGTCCATTACTTCCCTGATCTCCTAAATGTAGCGACGTTCCTACAGTCTTATCACTGGTTCAACCAGAGCTAATCCATCTGGGTAATACCGAAATCCAATATGTTGATTTCCATATCCTTACTGCTGCACCCAAACTGTGGGGGGGGGGGGGTACTACTCTTCCTTCCGCGTTCTAACAACATGCTCATGCCATCTACCAACCTACTGAATGCGAAGGCTAGACCCGTAGACTTACAACACTCTATCACTATCTAGCTGCTGGTGAATGCTACGGCTACACCCGCAATCATACAACACTTCCCATGCTACCTGATTGCTAATGAATCACTGATTAAACCTCGGGATCTCCCATCCTCAGAAATCTCGATGAGTTCTCTTGAAATCTGATCCCCTTCTGCTGACTTGACCAACCACACTACCCTGTAGCAGCCTAAACCCTTGGAGTAACAAACTCCCTCATGTACCTTCTCGTACGCGCTGCACTGACTCAGGCCCTACTGGCCTTTCACCCGATGATCAGAAGTCATGGGTCTTTTCCCGAGACCCTCTACTATACACACCTGGCACGTTCCTGTCTTTCCCGGGTCCTCCCAAATCGATCCCGCATCTGCAACTCTTGGAAATCATATCCTTTAGGGTCTGGCACCCTATCACGCTCACTAGCTCACTTGCCAATGGCTAAGATGCAACAACTGGAACATCCTTTGTCCCCACACTGGGTCACAAACACTTCACTGAAGCTTCTTAGATTCTCCAAGACTCTCACTGATTCGAGTATGGATCCTGTGCTTTCAGTAGTACGGGCCCGATACTACCTTCCACACCTATCCATACTTTCCTCAGCCATCCTCCCGAATCCTCCAAGTCACTTCCTCAGCTGGTACACCCAAGTCTCACTGAACCTCACTACTAACCCACTGAGCATATCCTAGGCTTTCCTAGGTTCCCGTACTCACCCAGTCCTCAGCTGCTAAAGAACTTCCCACTAATGTCTACTAGCTATCTCATGAATATAGCCATTCGCGACTTAGCATATTCACTTAGTAGCTAGCTCACATTACTAAGAGTCCCTCAAAGCACCAAGCAATCAGCATTCCGACAATGGAAAATCTCACCAACATATTCCAATCAGATTAGTCTATCCTCTTGATAGGGATCTATACTAGCATGCGATTCTGAGGCTCACACAATCAGGCATAACCTAAACAGGCTATCCTATCACTAACTGATCAGTACTATCATGTAATTCAACAAGCACATACAGCAGACACATAAGGCATCTTCCTAGATCCTTAGCCCTAGTCTAGCATGCAGTTCTCATAATCATATCATATCATAACACAACATGTATGGGTATCTTAGGGAAAACTTACTTGAGCTCGGCTGATTGCACGCATCACACACCTTGTTCTTTTCAAAGTTCTTTTCTCCATCCAAATTCTTTTCAAATTATTTTTATAAAATGATTTTCTTTTGACAATTTTCATACCAAGCCCCCAGTTTGAGTCCAGACCCGAGAGTGTGCCCGAATCCCTCAAACCAAGGCTCTGATACCAACTTGTAACATCCCAAAATTCAAGGCCAAAAATTTCATTTTTAATTATGTTATTACATAAAACCAAAGTGTGAATAATCAAAATATAATATTATGAAACCATATCAGAGTATAATCCCAAGGATCTCGTGTGCGGAAAACATAGTGTGATGCGCTACGATCAAGCCAACTCCTTTCCCTTGCAAACAAAGCACCTGAAACCAAAACTGTAAACCGTAACCACGAAGCTTAGTGAGTTCCCCCATCATACCACAAACCACATAATACCATCCGTATTTTTCAACTGGTAACTGCCATCGGTATCTTTCAACCGGTAACCGGGGACTATTCCACCCCCACCACCATCACATAATAATATATCATAAACATACTGGTCACATACTAATATCATAGCATACTGATCACATACTAACATCATAACATATCGGTCACATACTAACATCATAACATAATGATCACATACCATCATATCATAAACAAACAAATAAGCCTTGCATGGGTTCCATATACCCCTTCAATATCTTTCAACCGGTATCCGCCATTGGTATCTTTCAACCAGTATCCACCATCAGTATCTTTCAACCAGTATCCGCCATCGGTATCTTTCAACCGGTATCCACCATCGGTATCTTTCAACCGGTATCTGCCATCGGTATCTTTCAACCTGTAACCGAGGACTATTTCATCCGCACCACTATCATATAATAACATGTCATAAGCATATTGGTTCCATGATAACATAACATAAACATACTTAATCACATAATGGCATATCATAACCATACTGGTCACTTAATAACATATCATAAATGGGTTCTGTCTACCCTTTCGATATCTTTCAACCGGTAACTGCCTTAGGTATGTTTCAACCGGTAACCGGGGACTATTTCACCCCCTACCAGTACCACATAATAACATATCATGATCATACTGCTAGGCATGCATGGGTACTATCTACCCCTTCGGTATCTTTCAACCGGTTACTATGGGCTATATCACCCTACTGCTACTGACACATATGTCATAGCATCCTAGCACATAAAGCATATCAGAAAACAACACACTAGATAATTATCACAAAGACAATCATCTAACAAATAACTCCTACTAGTGGGTCGGCATTATGGCCGTAGACCCACTCCTACTGGAAGGTAACTCACCTCGCACTACTGAAGTCCCGAAGACTCAACCCCATACTGCTGACGTCTCGCAGACTCAACCCCAGCTACTGGATGACATATTCCCGGTCTGTCAATATCAAAACATCTCCGAATTAATAATTGCGTTCCACTACGTAACCATAAGTACATGCTTTGGTTAATTACTACATTACCCCTAGCTTGGCTTATTCAAGCCCAAGGCCCAATTCATAGGCCCAAAGTCGACTAGGACTCAAAGCCCAACATACGGCCTAACTTTCCAAATTGGGCCCAAGCCTATACATGGTCTCATTCTAAGGCCTAACATCATATAATCATTAAGGCCCAAACTGTGGCCTCTCTATGGCCCAATTTTCTAAATTGGGCCCAAACCCCTTACATGGGCCTTACCCTAGCCCATTAAATATTCTAGTTCATTTGCTTGACTTTGGATGGCCCATGAATAACGCAATCATCAAGGCCCAATAGAAGGCCCAAAAATACACCCATGTGAAATTAGGATTTCACATAAAATGACGATTAGGTTTAAGTCTTTCTGACTTAACCCATTAAGGACTCAATCCATTAAGTCCATCATTTTTCTAAATAAGTCATATGGTGTGATTGGGCATAATCAGACAATTCCATTATTCCAATGGCTCACAAACGGGTCTCAATAAGTCCAAGCCCATAAGTCCAATATTAGGGTTTTCTAAACCCGAATTAGGGTTTCCAACCCATCTTAGCCCAATATGCCCATTAGTTAAGTCCTTGGATCCATTAGGGTCAATTAAGCCCATTAGACACATGTTTGGGCTTTTATGCCCATTAAGCGTCATTGGGCCTGTTAGGGTTTCAAGGCCCATTAGGGTTTTAGTCCCTTGACAAAAAATCCCCAGACTAGCAATCCCAACACAACTAAGCACAACGCCACCCGACACAGTGGCCGGTGGTGGTAGCCACCACCCTATGGTGGTGGTTTTATTTTTCCTTTCATTTTTCCAGTTGCTTTACAATTTACAATGAACTCATAAATAAACACACACACACTACACTAATTAAACATGTACAGCCACCCTATGGTGGCCGGCGGTGGCAGATGGTGGCAGCGACCTTTCTTTGACTTTTCTGGCCAAGCCAAACCGCAGACAACACACACTAATAACATAAAACACACCCACGAACATGCTTCAGCTACAAACGGATCCAACCATCGATCTAGCGGCATACGGCGGCGGTTAACGACGGCAGAGCACAAGACGGGGGTAGATGCAACGGTGATGCACACGTCACCGCCACCCACACGATGGCAGATGACAGTCGATGGTTGCAGCAAAAAGGAGTAGCCGCTTGATGTCTTAGGTTGGAATAAAAGCGATTGGCGACATCCGGCTCCGATCCTCAACCTCCCTTTTCTTCGGAAATGGCAGCAGCGACAGTAGCACTGCGGCAAGGGTTCAACAGTCACCAACCGATGGCAGCTGTGAACGGCGCCAAAAGAAGAGGAGAAGAATAAGAATGGTGGTTCCTCCCGACAGCCGCTACGCCGTTCACATCATCTCCGTCGACGGAGGCATCGGTGGGTCGAGCACAACTGGGAGGTGGCGGCCGGAGGTTGAAGATGGAGAGTGTATATGATGGCTGATACACATGGTTCTAGGGTTAGGGTTATGGGGGCAATACAACACTTATATACCGCATCTTAACAAACTTCCCTCCATATTGGCAGGAATGGCCCTTCTCCATAACAATTTCTTTCAAAATAAGGCCATATTTCACAAGACAGCCCCCATCATCCAAAATTCTTTCACAATCAGTCCATAAGTTACCATTTGAACCCCACCATGTAAAATCCATTACAAATTAGGTCGGAGTGATCATGTTTAAACCATGTTGACATTATTAGTCCCTCCTCCTCACATTATTTCCAACTCAATTTCCAATAAGTACCACAGAGCCCCTGTCTTCACAAATATTTATAAAATGAGTCCTAAACTCACACTTGTAACCCCCGACTTCTAAAAATGTGGCAATTAGCTCCTCGAACCCAACACCCTACATAAGAATCAGTTAGTTGGCATGTAAGTTGAGACTAGGGAGGTGTCAGCTGCTTTTGGAAAGCATATAAAGGGAAACAAGATAATCAAGGGTTGGAAGTGTTTTTTTAATTTGGAATTCAAAGTGGAATTAACCTGGTAGTGTTTCAGCATGGGTGGTCTGTCGGGGAGTTGGACCAATTCGAGATTTCAAATTTCGGGTAAGGTAGAAGTGGTTATTCTATATGGGATTAATTTAGGATGAGAAAGGATTCATCCATTATCAGGATTCATCTATTATCGGTTTCCCTTGGGAAGGTCGTCGTATGCTCGGGGTCGTGGTTGTGTTCCTCAGGCTGTCTGCCATGCCTAAGATGGTTAGGAATGATTTCGACGACGAAATCTAATTTAGGTGGGGGAGAGTTGTAACACTCGATTTATTGCGCATTTTGTTTTAGACCCTTTGGGGTGTATTGTCAGCAGAATTGGTCCCTAGCGGCTGAATTGCCAACTTCAGGATAGTTGGAGTACGTTGGGCATACTCCTTGTATGCTAGGCATACTAGGTAAAGGTGGTCGCAGTGCACATCCACGTATGATGGGCGTACGTGGAGTACACTTAGTGTATGTGAGCAGTTCTAAGACCCTAGTTTTAGTTCTTATACCCTATACAAACCATAATATATCACCTTTTGGCCTTGTTTAACTAGCCTCCATACCCTTGAAAACCCTAATTCGTTCCTTAGACTTGGTGTGGCGCTTTTAAGCTCTTGTGAAGCTTTTGGTGGGTGTTGTGCATCTTAAAGTGGTAGAAGAAGAAGCTTGAAGACTCATTCTTTGGTGGAGAGCCTTGAGATCTAGCTTTAGCACCTTCATTTCGTGGCTTTTGAGGTAAAAATTTCAAAGCTTATCATCACATTTCATAGATCTATTATGTGGCTTGTTTTTGGTCATTTTGGGTCCCTTTGGTTGGTGATTGTGAGCTAAGGTCGTTTTTAGGAGCATATTCTTGTAAATATGGATGTGTTAAAGGTTTATTAAGCATAAAGGTGCAAATATATGGTGGTTTTGGATCTCATGCACGTGTTAAGTCATTTATTAAGCTCTATTGAGCTCTAAGGCCCCATTAAGCCATGCATGCACATAAAGTTGGTAACTTTACCTGATAAACCACCTTTAGGAAGTTAGATCTGAGTTTGGGTTGAAGTCTTAATCGACTAAGAGTTGAATATGGGAAGTTGGCCATGTTGGTGGTGTATGTTGGGGGTACAATCAGGTTCGTTGCGCATACAAGCCCTCAAGTGTGTACGTTGAGCGTACAACCTGAGTACGCCCTGCGTACTCAGTAGATTGGGCTTTTGTCTATTTGGGCTCTCGGTTTTGGGCCATGTTGGGATTTGGTTGTATTGGGCCTTGTTAGGCCATCATAATTCTAGTTTTGGGTTATTGATATTTTATTGGACTTTCTTGGGGGATGTCCCATGAAATAGTTTGGGCTCAATTTGGAAAATTGGACCGTATTTGGGATTTGGGTGATTAGTTTTTGATTTTGGGCTTTTTGGACAATTAGATTGGGCCTTGGCCTTGGGCCAAGTTTGAGAAAGGGTAAAAAGGTCTTTTACCCTAATTTGGACTCTTAGTGTGAGTTGGGATCCAATTATTAATTAGATGTTATTTTGTGATCTATAGCGCGGGGATGTTAGCAGATCTGCAGCTAGAGATTTATCTATGTGTTTCAGTTGTTTGAGGTGAGTCTCCTCACTGTATTATCGGTCGAAGGTATCATTGTCATCCGTTGGCTTATGTATTATTGGAAGACCAAGAGATGGCCCTTGGCATTATATGAAAGACCCGGAGGTGGCTTCCTGGAAAACTATATGTGTAATACTAGGGTTCGGATTCTGGTAGTTAAGTAGACTGTTAGTCGTAGATTGTATGCTTGTTGTCTTTGTGATGCTTGAATGGAAGACCAGGAGGTGGATCTTGACACTTGCCTGTAAGACCTAGGGTTTTGGACCTGGCTTGGCAAGGAAAGACCATGATATGGCTCATGGAATAATGTCAAGACTATGGGTGGCACATAACATTCTTTATTGTATGTATGGTATGCAAAATTTGGGGTCCCTTACTATTCTCGTGACTCCTATGACTCGAGTATGGATCATGTGCTTCTAGTAGTATGGGCCAAATACTACCTTCCACACCTATCCATATTTTCCTCAAGAGTCGTCCTGGTTCCCCTAAGTGACTCCCTTAATTTAATCATTCCACGTTCCCACTAAACAACGTATCTTCTAATACTATCATGCTTCCTAGGTTCTCACACTACAGTGGTTGGAATTAACCAAGAGATTCGTAATAGAGTTAAACCTAACCTTATTAAATTATCTAATTTCCAAAACATTTAACCTAGTATATTCACTTGATAGTTAACTAGTGTTATCAGTGGTTCCTAAAAGCACTAAGCAAGAAACATTCGAGCATCGAGTTATGACCAGAGCACTGCCTAACAAGCCAACCTAACATATTGTCTTTAATCCATACTATCATGTAGTTCTAGAGGCTGATACAATAAGCATACAAATGCATCTCTCCTAACATATAATTCTAAGCAGATCATTTAGCCTTAATCTAGTATATTATTCATATATTAGTATACTAAATGAAACAAACATGTATTGGTATTTTGGGAACACTTACTTGAGGTTTGCCGATTGCATGCATCACACCCCTTTTATTTAGTAGAAATATTTTTATTAAATCGTTTCTTATATAAAAAAACTTACCAAATCCTCAGTTTGATTCAGACACACCCAAGAGTGTGTCTGAATCCCTCAAACCAAGGCTCTGATACTAACTTGAAACGTCCCAATAATACTAAAGGAAAGTTTTTTTTTTAAATAAACAAAACCATCAATCATATATCTCAAAAACCATCAATGTATGTCATAGTTTTAAATAGTTACCAGAGTACGATCCAAAAAATCATAAAATGTTGGACTCGGGTGGATGCGTTGTAATCAATTAAGTCGGACCCATCCTCTTTGAACCGGAAGCACCTGAAACATAAACTTAAACCGTAAGCACAAAGCTTAGTAAGTTTCCTAAAATACGACATACGATACAAGCAACGGGCCCCGCCTAATGAGTATAACATGCCTCGCCCTAACTCACATAATGGGCCCCACCAAATGAGTATAACAACATTGCCCTAAGTTGCATAGCGAGCCCCACCCAATGAGTATCACGGGCCTTGGCCTAACTCACATAACGGGCCCCGCCCAACATACATAACATGCAAGTATCACACACATAACTAACATCCTACAAACATAATCTTGTGGACCGACATCGGTGCCATCGACCCACGAGTGTAGTGAAGAGACTCACTTCAATCTGATGATACAAAATCACACACACAAGCTGCAGCTACAACAGCTCCTTACAATAAACATACTCAAACCAACCATAATCACTATTTAGGGTAATAATCCACAAATAAAGGTCCAAAATATAACCCCCCCCCCCTTTAGAAAAGGATAAAAGAGCCTTTTACCCTTCCTACTCTAGGCCCAACTAGCCATGGCCCAAAGACCAAATTGACCCATGACCCAAAATGGACAAAATGAGTTTTAAGTGAGTATGCCACGCATACACCCTGTGTATGCCCAACGTATTGGAACATCACCAAATAGGGACACCTGCTTAACCTGTTATGCCATGCGTACCTGAAACATCCCAAAAATACGGTCCAAAAATTTCATTTTAAAACTTATAAGAAAACCACAATTCATCTATAACCATAAAGAAAATCATAAATCATGTATCTCAAAACATCATGTCAAATACTGTATTAAAATCAAATGATAAAATATCATAGTCTAAACATCCCAGGCTAGAACTGTGGTGTGTGCCGTATCGTCATCCCGAGCTTTTCCCCTTGCTATCATCCCGAGCTCTTCCCCTTGCTAGTGGAAGTATCAAAAACCAAAACTAAAAACTGTAAGTACGAGGCTTAGTGAGTCTCCCCAAACCACCACATACCATACATATAACATACAACTAGGAGACACGGGCCCCACCCACTCTCTTGGAGATTCGGGCCCTGCCCACATTCCACTGTCTAGGAGATTCGGGCCCCGCCCACACTCCGTTGTCTTGACGATACGGGCCTAGCCCATATTCCATTGGCTATGAGATTTGAGCCCCGCCCACACTCCACTACTATGAGATTCGGGCCTTGCCCACACTCAGCTACTAACATGCATACAAGTATCACACAAACAACAAGTATCTCTATCCTTAGCAAGCAGGCATATATTATGACAATACTGTAGATTCGGGCCCCGTCCATACTCGACTACTATGAGATTCGGGCCCCGCCCCTACTCAGCTAATAATATACTGCATCTACGGGCCGCCCTTGATGTCGTAGACCCGTTCTTACTAAAGGAAACTCACCTCTCAACTGGGTGTTGAACTCTTGCGTGCGGAATCTCTGATGGCTGCTCCCACGACTCCCCGACTATCACTATATAATAATACTTAGTCAGAATCTGATAATCTTTCTTAGGTTATAATGACCATTTTACCCCTGGTAAAAGTCAACGCTCTAGTCAAAGTCAAAATTCTAGTTGACTCAACTCGCCGAGTCAGCCTATCGACTTGCCGAGTCCTAAAGCTTAATAACCCTGATTTCGCGATCCAATTCGCCGAGTCACTCCCTTGACTCGCCGAGTTCCCGGGCTACTCCTTATCATGATTTAGCGAATCAACTCGTCGAGTCACCCTCATACTCTTCGAGTTCTACCAGAATGAGAAACGGGACAACACGTTTCAAATCGTCGAGTTCCTCTATGGACTCAACAAGTCCCTCTATCTGTTTGGGCCATCTTAACAGATTAAGCCCCTATACTTTAGACTCAAGCTACATACTACTTCTACATGTCGGAAATGCCTCCTTAAGGGTAAATTTTACAACTTTACATGTTTATAATCCATCATAATGGGTTTAGCCCAAAACCCTAGTTCTTTAAGTTATAAATCTTAGTCCAAAATCCTTATTACTCTAAACCAACACGTAGAAACTAAGATCTAGGTCCTAAACACCCAATGAACACGTAAAGTCTCAGACTTTACAACCATGCATGGTCATTTTGGGCTAAAAAGGCCATAATAGAGTCCTTAAGCTTGCATGGGGCTTCCATGGTCATAAATTTTGCACGTTTATTCAATGGAAACCCTTTTAAACCCTAGATCTGAAAGGTAAACCACTTGGGATATTCATGTCCCAAGGTTCTTGTTTCTTGGGCCAAAAACTTCATAAAGGTGAAAAGAAGAGATCTAGGAGACTATTAAACAAGGTTGGAACTTGCTTACCCAAAAATGTAGCAAATAGAGTGTAGCTTCTGGATCTATTCTCTTCCTCTTGAGCTCCACTAGCTTCTTCTTCTTCTTCTTAAAAGCTTCAAATCAAACCAAAACACTTAAAAATGCCCCTCCCCCCCTCACACACACGCACAAGGCTTAAGATCGAAGATTAGGGTTTTCTAGTCAATGGGAGACGATGAGGGAGGCTACAATGGGTGTTATGTTCCTTAAATAGGGTGTCAAACCTTTAAAATTACGGTTTATTTCTGGCAGGCCTACTCGTCGAGTCGGGGCTTCCCAACTCGTCGAGTAGACTTAAAACCTGCGTCCCCTTTCTGTATGTACTCGACGAGTTTGGGGCTACCAACTCGTCGAGATGCCTTGTAAAAATGACTAAATTAGTATTTAAATGTGTACCAGGGAACTGGGCATTAAAGTTCTCCCTCTCTTGTCTTAGGCTTCGTCCTCGAAGTGTGTTGTCTCGAATAACTCTGGCTAGTGCTCCTTCATTTCCTCATCGGGCTCCCAAGTCCACTCCGATCCCTTGCGGTTCTGCCACTGCACATGTACTAGCTCAACCCTCTTGTTCCTTAGCTCCTTGGTCTTCTTATGGAGGATAGCTTCCGGCCTCTCTATGTAATTCAGGCTGTCACAACCTGAATATCCTTTAAGGGTACCACTCTGAATCATCCACTAAGCACTTTCATAACTGTGACACATGAAAAGTGTTGGGGATCTGGCTGAGCTCTGCTGGAAGATCTAACTTGTAAGTCACACGACCAACCCAAGCCAAAACCCAAAACAGACCGATGTACCTAGGGCCCAACTTTCCCTACTTCCTGAATCGGATGACACCTTTCCAAGGTGACACCTTCAGGGGAACCATATCCCCCACCTGTAATTCCAGGTCTGGACGGCGCTTGTCGGCGTAGCTCTTCTGCCAACTCTGAGCAGTGAGAAGCCTCCTCCGGACCTGCTGGATCATCTCGGTGGTCTTGAGTACCACCTCAGTACTCCCCATGACCCTCTGGACGACCTCAATCAAACAAATTGAGGTGCTACACGTCCTGCTGTAGATCATCTCAAAGGGAGGTCGGTTTATGCTGGCATGGTAACTGTTGTTATACGAAAATTCCGCTAACAGATGATACGTATACCAACTGCCACCAAAATCCAATACACATGCGTGAAGCATGTCCTTAAGAGTCTGAATCGTCCGCTCGCTCTGTCCGTCCGTCTGTGGGTGGAAAGCGGTGTTGAAGTGAAGAGGAGTTCCCATCTCGTCATGAAACCGCTTCCAAAACCTTGAAGTAAAACAAACATCTCGGTCTGACAAAACCGAGACCGGCACCCCATGACGTGCCACCCCCTCTCAAACATAGATCTCAGACAACTTTTCAGCCGAGATACTCTCCTGGATCGGGATAATATGAGCACTCTTGTTCAACCGATCCACGATGAACCATATCGAATCTACTTCGCGTGCGGTCCTAGGAAGATTTGTGATGAAATCCATAGTGATATCTTCCCATTTCCATACGGGAATGTCCAACGGCTGCATCTTGTTGTGGGGCCTCTGGTACTCTACCATGACCTTCTTGAAGGTGAAACACTGCTCTACATACCAAGCTATATCCCGCTCTACATACCAAGCTATATCCCGCTTCATCAAATGAGGCAAGCTCGCCTATGATCTGCTCACACTTATGGGGCTCTTCATTTCATACCCTTAACTTGTACCTCTCGGATCTGCTCCAATAGTGGAGTAATCACTGTCATTCTTAGACATATATCTCGTATCGGAGCTGCCACCGACTTGTGGCTCAGGGGATCGGCGACTATGTTGGCCTTGCTTGGGTGGTAAAGGATCTCACAGTCATAATCCTTCATCACATCTAACCACCGATGCTGCCTCATGTTCAGATTCGGCCGATCCATCAGGTACCTTAAACTCTTATTGTCCGTGTAAATGGTACAATGAAACCTATAGAGGTAATGCCGCCAAATCTTGAGGGCGAAAGCTAAAGGTTTTTGAGCATTCTAACACTCCTAAGGGGTACATGCAACCCTAGAAACCTTGGATCTATGTTTCACTACCATACATACAAATTTGAATTTTCCAACATTCTTAACCTATCTAGAATGGCATAGATAACTTGAATCATAAAGCTAGTAAGAATACATACCTTTCTTGTTGCTTGGATTCCTTGAGAACCTTGTGAGCCTAGCACCTCAAGTGTGATGCCTCAAATGTCTCACACAACACCAAATACACTTGGAATAACCTTGACAGAAATAGTACACTTCTAAAATCGGTTATGCCCTCTTGTTCTCACTTAGTGGCATATTTTGGTTGCAAACATATTCCTTTTATAGTGTGTCATAAGTAGGGTTACACCATGTAAACCCTAATTTGACATGGCTCTTCATTTCCATGATCCCTGGGTTTAATACCTCCATGGAGCATCCTATGGGTTTTAGCCCAACATGATAAAGCATGGATCACTAGCCCACTATACAAGAATGGCCGATTTACACAATCAACCCATATATTTAATTAGTCTCCTTTTGATCATGTAATTAATTCCAAATTATCTTGATCAATACTAATTAATTTATATATTAGAACTTATAATATATTAATAAACCATAAGTGTCCTTTCTCTCATTTTAGTCTACCAAAGTGCATGGTGCCATGTAACCCAAATGGACCATGCCAAACCAGGTCAAGTACATACCAAAAATAGTTATGGACTTAGACACCTTATCCAAAAGTCTCCAAATTGGATAAGTCTAATAGCTATAACTGCAAGTATGACTTCAGGAACCGATCAATAATCGTAGCTCTTTCAAGGTCTCTCAGAAATGAGATGATGATGATACGTCATTTAAGATAAGTGATCATATAATCCTCTGTTCTAGACATCAGCCGGACAAATACATGGAACAATGTCTTACTTATTGTCCATCCGTTTGTTTCACAATTTCCGATTTGTTTGACAAAGAACTTAATCGAACACATCAATTTAGTTCTGACCGGGCCCGGTACATAGATCAAAACAAGATCATCGAGAGGCCCAGATATCGCTTCTAATCCAAGAAGGAATAGATAAACTTCGACTCATATGCTTGTTCTACTACTTTTTGAATCATACACAAAGGCACATTTAATAACATCGAGTTACCAATGCATTTTCGTGCAATCAATATATAACCAACTCATAGTCAACAACTCATATCTATAAGTTTGAAGATTTATATGATATTACCGTCTCATGATGTGACTCCCCGTTTATTTAAAAAAAATTAATAAATGTAAGTCCCAGACTAATTTCTGAAGAATTTAAAAGTTAGAGGTGAAAAGTGTAAAATTCGGACTTAATTTGTAAGTATTATTGAAGTCAGGGACTAAATGGTACTTTATGGGACTTCATTTGAGGAGATTTTGGAGGCTAAGGGGCTGTTTGGTAAACTAGGTATTTAATTTGAGAGGAATTATGGAAACAGGGGTGTAATGGGTAAATTTTTGTACCTAACTTGTAATGGATTTTTTTGTTGAGGGTTTAAAGGGTAAAATTGGGATTTATCTTGAAAAAAAAAACGGGAAGGAGGGACCAAAGCTGTTATTTTGACACAAGTTTGTTTGGGATACGGGTATTAAACTCGTCACCTTATTCTCCATGATAAAACCTAACCCTAGCGGTATTAAGCAGCCGCCATCTCCATCCTTTTGCCTCCCATCACCAACCGCCAACCCCCCTCCATTCTCCCTTGTTTCTCCGACCGACCAAACCACCGAAGGAACGAAATGACCGGCGACGACCAGCGCTGCAACGGAAGTCTCCAAGGCTGGAGCAACTATGAGCAATCACCGCCATCATCCCTTCGCCACCTCGGTCGTGTTTTCTCTCCACTGCCGCTCGTTTCCATTGAAGGAGATGTTGCTGAAGATTCGTGTGTGCTCCATCAGTGCATGTGTTGACTGACTGATGGGAAAAGACCAAGATGAGCATTCGCCACCACCGTGAGGTGGTGGCTATCCTCTCAAAACCACCTCCTGTTGTCGTTTCTTTCCATTTCCATCATCGCTTCCTTGTCTCGTCACCACCAGCTTCCTTGGGAGTGGTCCTCAGTTCGTATGGGTGTGTTTCAGCTCCAACGCTTATGTGTGGGTGTGGCTATTCGACTGGGAACAACTAGGAACCACCGCCACCACCACAAGGTGGTGGCTACCGACGTGAAATCACCATTTCCGCTGCCATACACCACCAAATAGGTGGTTGGTTTCCTATTCCGAGCAAGAGTCGTGTTTTATGGGTGTGAAGTCAGAAAACCAAGGAACAACCCCACCACCACCGTGAGGTGGTGGCTGGCACCATGTGCCACCATGTGTATGTATGTGTGGTAGTAGGTGCGTGTGTTTATTTGAGATTAAACATTGTAATGTGTAATTACAAATTGAATAATGGAAAGAAACTGAAAACCACCACCTTAGGGTGGTGGCTGCCGCGTCCTGCTGCCACCGGCCGCCGTGTCAGGTGGCGGTGTGCCTTGTTGGATCGTGACTTGTTTGGATGTTTAGACATAGGGACTAAAAAACCCTAATGGCTCAATGAGGCATAATGGACCTAATAAACCGTATTGGTCCCAATGAATATTAATGGACCTAAAAGCCCAATCAGACAACTAATGGGCCTATTGAAACCTTAATGGGCCTAATGAACCTTAATTGATCAAAATACATATCAATTGGGCCTATTGAGCTATGATGGGGTTGGAAACCTTAATTAGGGTTTAGAAAACCCTAATATTAGATTTATGGGCTTGGACTTATCGGGACGCACTTATGGGCCATTGGAATGGAATTGTGTGATTAAGCCCAATCACACCATATGACTTGTTTAGAAGAATGATGGACATAATGGATTAAGTCCTTAATGGATTAAGTCCTTAATGGGTTAAGTGAAAAACACTTAACCCTAATCGTCATTTTATGTGAAAACCCTAATTTCACTTGGGTTTATTGCTTGGCCTTGACGATTGGATTATTAATGGGCCATCCAAGATCAAACAAATGGACTAGAATCATTAACGGAATTTGAGGTAAGGCCCATATGAGGAGTTGGGCCCAATTTGGAAAATTGGGCCATAGATGGGCCATAGTTGGGCCTTAATGATTATATAATATTGGACCATTAGACTGTCAAAGGTTGGATTGGAATAAATGGTTTGGCCTTATGGTAAGACCTTGTAAAGGTTTCGGCCCAATTTGCAAATTTGGGCCATATGTTGGGCTTTGACTTATAGTTGACTTTTGGGCCTTTGGGTGGGCTTTGGGCTTGAATAAAGCTGAGTTAGGGGTAAAGTAGTATTTACCCCAAGTATGTATTTATGGTTATGTGTTGGAACCCAATTATTAATTAGGTGATGTTTTGATGTTGACAGTTCGGGAATCTGTCATCCAGCAGCTGAGGTTGGGTCTGCGGGACTTCGGTAGTGTGGGGTTGAGTCTACAGGACTTCAGTAGTGTGAGGTGAGTTACCTTCCAGTAGCGGGGGGCTACGGCCACAATGTCAGCCCACGAGTAGGAGTTGTACGTTAGATGATTGTCTTTGTGATATCATCTAGGTTTGCTACTACCTGATATGTTATATGCTGGCATGATCTGTTTTATGTGATAGTAGTAGAGTTCAGTTGTTAGGACCGAAGGGTAGGTCAGGCACCCCAGATATGTCCGACAGTATGTGATTATATGTTTATATGCTGGCATGATATGTTATATGTGATAGTGGTAGTAGGAGGGGAATAGTCCCCAAGTTCGGTTGTAGGACCGAAGAGTAGGTCAAGCACCCCAGATATGTCTGACAGTAGTTTATGTTATGATATATGCGATAGCAGTAGTAGGGGTGGAATAGTCCCCGAGGTTCGGTTATTAGGACCAAAGAGTAGGTCAGCACCCCAAAACGGCTTGACACGGGCAGGTCAGCACCCCATAATGGCTTGACATGGGTAGGTCAGCACCCCAGAATGGTCGTACCGGGTAGGTTGGGCACCCCATAATTGCCTGGCAGTATGTATGCTATGGGATTGTGTGGTATGTGGTATGATGGGGGAACTCACTAAGCTTCGTGCTTACGGTTTACAGTTTTGGTTTCAGGTACTCGTTTCCAAAGGAAAGGAGTCGGCTCGATCACGGCGCATCACACTATGGTTTTCCACACATGAGATCTTTGGGATTACACTCTGATATTGTTTGATGATAACATGTTTTGATTACTTCTACTTTGGTTTTGACATGATGTGATATTATGCATTTATTTATTATACTGTTGGTTTATAATAACACAATTAAAAATGAAAATTTTGGCCTTGAAAATTGGGATGTTACAAGTTGGTATTAGAGGCTTGGTTTGAGGGATTCAGGCATTCTCCTGGGTGTGTCTGAACTCAAACTAAGGACTTGGTATTAAAATTTTCAAAAGTAAACCTCTTTTATAAAAAGAAGCTTGAAAAAATTTTTAAAAGAGAAAAGAACTTTGAAAAGAACAAGGTGTGTGATGTGTGCAATCAGCCGAGCTCAAGTAAGTTTTCCCCAAGTTACCCTTACATGTTATGATATGTTATGTTATGTTATGATATGAGTATGAGAACTACATGCTAGATTAGAGCTAAGGATCTAGGGGATGCCGTATATGCCAATTATATGTGGTTGTGCACTTGCATGCTAGTACTGATCAGTCAGTGATAGGATAACCTGTTTAGGTTATGCCTGATTGTATGAGCCTTTGAATTGCATATACAGATTCCTGATTAGAGTATAGAATAGTTTGATTGGATTATGATGGTCAGATTTTCCATTGTCTGAATGATGTTTGGTTTGTGCTTTGTGGGACTCTTTGTGATGTGAGTTAACTACTAAGTGAATATGCTAAGTCACATGGGACACAGTCCGGATAATCTCAGAGTGATGGACATGACCCTATTGTGCAGCTCTTGTCTGATTCCAACCGTTCTAGGGATGGGTCTCTTACTCAAAGGATTATCTTATCTATGTTGCATGTGGTTATATTCATGAGGTAGCTAGTTGACATTGCTAGGAATCTTTCAGCAGTTGAGGATTGGGTGGGTACGGGAGCCTAGGAAAGCCTAGGATATGGTTCAGTGGGTTAGTAGTGAGGTTGAGTGAGATTTGGGTGTACCAGATTGAGGAAGTGACTTGGAGGATTCGGGAGGATTGCTGAGGAAAGTATGGACAGGTGTGGAAGGTAGTATTGGGCCCGTACTACTGAAAGCACTGGATCCATACTCGAATCGGTGAGAGTCTTGGAGAATCTGAGAACTTCAAGGAAGAGTTTGTGACCCGGTTTGGGGTCAAAGGATGTTCCAGTTGATGCAACTTATCCATTGGAAAGTGAGTTAGTGAGCGTGGCAGGGTGTCAGACCCAGAGGGATATGATTTCCAAGAAGTTGCAGATGCGAGATCGATTTGGAGCACTTTCAGAAGAGCGGTTTGTGCTAGGTGCATATAGTAAGGAGTCCCGAGAAGAGACCAATGATTTTTGATCATCTGGTGAAAGGCCAGAAGCGCCGGAGTCAGTGTAGCACGTACGAGAAAGTGCATAAGGGAGTTGATCACTCCAAGGGTTTAGGCTGCTACAGGTGTGGCGGGGTTGATTAAGTCAGCTAAAGGTGATTAGTATTCCTCCAGATGTTACGGGTATGTCATCTTCTTCTGTTGATAGATGAATGTTGGGGATACGTATCGCTTTGGGATTGTGAGTGAGTTTGGATAAGTCAGATCTCGGGTTGGTTTAGTGCTAGTGTTTGGGTTATCAAGGATCATATATGCCATCTTGCATGTCGAAAGTTCCTTGATGAACCCACAGAGGGACGTACCTTGCAGTGTGGTTATGCGTGTACCGTTATCATTTCGGATCTTTGTCGAGATCCGTGTAGGAGTATCGTTTGGAAGATCCTTGGTCAAGATTAGAGTGATAGTTCTCCCGTGAATTCAACATTCAGGGGTTCTATCATTATTTAGTTGTGGTCGACAATTGTCTATGGATGAAATTTGGAGTTCAAGGCACTACCGTTTCCAAGATAGGAATGGTATCATGAAGAGGGTAGTGTAAGTTATGGGTGTTAGATGTATAGGTGGTTGGTCAACGGATGTTCAAGAGAGTTGTATTTTCGCATGGGCTGTGTACGGATAGAGTTCTGTGATGCTGCAAGATTGGGAGTGTGAACAAGGACTCGTCAGCAAGCGTGAAGATTTGAGCCTCTACTTGTCAGCATGGGAGGTGGATTGAGGTGTCAGACTGGACCATATTTCAAGAGTACGCATCAAGGTTTCCGAGTATGGGCGATCTTAAGGTTTAACCAGTGATTGATCGCTAGCGTTGGTGAGCACAGGTTGTCATCAGTGGGATACTAGAGAGCGAGAAGGATTGGGAATCCTTCATTTCTCGCATATCGTGAAGACTTAGTTGAATATAAGTGGGGGAGAGACTTTTTATAAAGTCCTCCAAATGTGAGTTCTGGTTGTGCGGGTGCAATCTCTTGGGTACCTTGTCAACAAAAGAGTATTCTAGTCGATCCGGCCAAGATAGAGGTTGTGATGTAGTGGGAGATTCTGAGGACTCCATCTGAGATTCGGAGTTTTCCGGGACTAATAGGTTATTACCAGAGATTTATACGGGACTTCTCCGAGATAATGGTTCCTTTGACACGACTGACCAAGAAGTCGATGGCCTTTCGTTGGGGGCCTGAGCAGTAGGCAGCTTTCGAGACTCTCCGACAACGGTTGTTCGAGGCACCGATTCTCACCCTGCCAGAGGTTGTAGATGATTTCATGGTTTATCGGGAAGCTTCGATCATGGGCATGGGGGCGGTACTGATATAGTGGGGTCATGTGATAGCAGGTTTTGGGAACCACGTTAGAGTTCCAGTTAGAATTCAAGTTCAGTTGAGTGCGTGTTCGACCCAGTATGGAAAGTGTTGTAAGTCTGCGGGTGTAGTCGTAGCATTCACTAGCAGATAGTGTTAGAGTGTTGTAAGTCTGCGGGAGTAGCCGTAGCATTCACTAGCAGCCAGATAGTGTTAGTTTTGTAAGTATGCGGGTGTAGCCATAGCATTCACTAGCAGTCACATAGTATTAGAGTGTTGTAAGTCTGCGGTTATAGTCGTAGCATTCACTAGTAGCCAGATAGTGTTAGTGTTCTAAGTCTACGGGTGTAGCCATAGCATTCACTAGTAGTAAGATGGTATTAGAGTGTTGTAAGTCTATGTGTGTAGCCATAGCATTCACTAGTAGCCAGATAGCGATAGAGTGTTCTAAGTCTGCGGGTGTAGTCGTAGCATTCACTAGGTTGGTAGATAGCTTGAGTGCGTTGTTAGGACGTGGAAGGAACATTATTACCCACCAGTTCGGGTGTAGTAATGAAGGTATGGAAATCCACAGATTCGATTTCGTAATTTCCTAGATGGATTAGATCTGGCTGAGTTAGTGATAGGACTATAGGAATGGCACTATAGTTATGAGATCAAGGAAGCAAGGAATTGCTTATGGACGTTTGTGATATAAGTCTATCGTTGGTCATGTAGCAATGACTTTTAGCCTTGGATTTGGTGACGTCAGGATTTGACGCATGGACCACATCATTTAAATCGGAAGGTTATTAGAGCCTCAGTCACATGATAACTAGTGGCAAGTAGTTCCTTAGAAGGATGACGTTCAGAAGTCGTGTGAGACGACTATATGGGAGCCCTTTTAGCTCGGAGACTGGGCTGGAACCCAATAAATTTAGATGACTAACAGATGAATTGAGACCACGAAGGCCTCGATAGATTTTGGGAAGCAGCTATGTAGCAGCATACTACTTCAGGCCGTTCTGTATTCAAGCAGTTTCAGCATTGGGCAATGTCAGCATTTGTGGTTCAGGTTGCGAGCATGGACGAAATAGCTAGGTGACTTGGGGAGTGACAAGTCACTCACAGTGGGAGTATCTGAGCCTTGGCCAAGTATAGGTGGTCTACAAGGATAACTGGATCTGTGACCCTGTTTTATAGTGGGAACCTTCAGTTATCAGGAGATGAGTAAGCAGTTGTGAGACAAGTGAACTGGGTTCAGCAATAATGATTCAGTATGGGCGGTCTGTTAGGGAGTCAGACCATCTCGGGACTACAGATTTCAGAGTGAGTAATGTGATTGTAATGCAAGAAATGCGCTCATCTTAGGGTTCTAGAACCTTGTGAGGGATAGCTTTGGTTGCACTGGGAAGGCAAAGGTGTCCCTAAGATGGTAACTGTGATACTAGAGTGGTTGGGCGTGTAAGGAATGGTATGAAATGATTTCGAGGACTAAATGTAATTTAAGTGGGGGAGAGCGGTAACACACCATTTATTTAAATAAATTAATAAATGTAAGTCCCGGACTAATTTGTGAAGAATTTAGAAGTTGGAGGTGAAAAGTGTAAAATCCAGACTTAATTTGTAAGTATTATTGACGTCAGGGACTAAATGGTAATTTATGGGACTTCATTTGAGGAGATTTTGCAGGCTAAGGCGCTGTTCGGTAAACTAGGGAATTAATTTGAGAGGAATTATGGAAACACGGGTGTAATGGGTAAATTTTTGTACCTAACTTGTAATGGATTTTTTTTGTTGAGGGTTTAAAGGGTAAAATTGGGATTTATCTTGAAAAGAAAACAGGAAGGAGGGACCAAAGCTGTTATTTGCATGCAAGTTTGTTTCGTCACCTTATTCTATATGATAAACCCTAATCCTAGTGGTATTAAGTAGCCGCCATCTCCATCCTTATGCGTACCGTCACCAGCCGCCACCCCCCATTCTCCCTTGTTTCTCCGACTGACCAAACCACCGAAGGACCGAGATGATCGGTGACGACCAGCGCTGCAACAGAAGTCTCCAAGGCTGGAGCAACTGTGAGCAATCACCGCCATCATCCCTTTGCCATCTCAGTCGCATTTTCTCTACATTGCCACCCGTTTCCATTGAAGGTGATGTCGTCGGAGATTCGGGTGTGCTCCATCAGTGCATGTGTAGACTGGATGATGGGAAAAGACCAAGAAGAGCACCATGAGGTAGTGGTTGGGTTCGCAAAACCACCTCCTGCTACCGTTTCTTTCCATTTCCATCATCACTGCCTTGTCTTGTCACCACCAGCTACCATGGGAGTGGCCCTGAGTTCGTATGGGTGTGTTTCAGCTCCAATGCTAATGTGTGGGTGTGGCTGTTCGACTGGGAACCACTGGGAACCACCACCACCACAACATGGTGGTAGCTGCCGACGTGAAATCACCATTGCCACTGCCATATGCCACCAAATAGGTGGTTGGTTTCCCATTCCGAGCAAGATTCATGTTTTATGGGTGTGAAGTCGGAAAACCAAGGAACAACCCCACCACCACCGTGAGGTGGTGGCTGCCACCATGTGCCACCGTGTGTATGTGTGTGTGTGTTAGTAGGTGTGTGTGTTTATTGAGATTCAGCATTCTAAAGTGTAATTACAAATTGAATAATGGAAAGAAACTAAAAACCACCACCTTAGGGTGGTGGCTGCCACCGGCCACTGTGTCGGGTAGCAGTGTGCCTTGTTGGATCGTGACTTGTTTGGATGTTAGGAAAAAGGGACTAACAAACCCTAATGGGCCCAATGAGGCTTAATGGGCCTAATAAACCCTAATGGGCCTAGTGAAACCTTAATGGGCCTAATGAACCTTAATTGATCAAAAAAACATATCAATTGGGCCTATTGAGCTAAGATGGGGTTGGAAACCCTAATTATGGTTTAGAAAACCCTAATATTGGACTTATGGGTTTGGACTTATCGGGATCCACTTATGGGCCATTGGAATGGAATAGTGTGATTAAGCCTGATCGCACCATATGACTTGCTTAGAAGAATGATGGACTTAATGGATTAAGTCCTTAATGGGTTAAGTGAGAAACACTTGACCCTAATCTTCATTTTATGTGAAAACCCTAATTTCACTTGGGTTTATTGTTGGTCCTTGATGAATGGATTATTAATAGGCCATCCAAGATCAACTAAGTGGACTAGAATAATTAATGGGCTTTGAGGTATGACCCATATGATGAGTTGGGCCCAATTTGGAAAATTGGGCCATAGTTGGGCCTTACTGATTATATAATATTTGACCATTAGACTATCAAAGGTTGGACTGGAATAAATGGTTGGGCCTTATGGTAAGACCTTCTAAAGGTTTGGGCCTAATTTGGAAAATTAGGCCATATGTTGGGCTTTGACTCATAGTTGACTTTTGGGCCTTTGGATTGGTCCATGGACTTGAATAAAGCTGAGTTAGGGGTAAAGTAGTATTTACCCCATGTATGTATTTATGGTTATGTGTTGGAACCTAATTATTAATTGGGTGATGTTTTGATGTTGATAGTTCGGGGAATCTGTCATCCAACAGTTGAGGTTGGGTTTGTGGCACTTCAGCTGTAACACCGTAAATTTCAAAACAATTTTTTCGCATTTTATAAATACATAATTCATTTAATATTCGTAAGAAGATCAATGTTTGAAGTTCAATCCATGCCATATAAAAATCCAAAGATCTCATAACATAAAAATCCCGTGTGTGTACTGATCACGCTGGTGCCTTCCCACGGTCATCACTAGTACCTGAAACAAATAACACCAAACACTGTAAGCACAAAGCTTAGTGAGTTCCCCAAAATACCACACATAACACATATTAGCCACTCGAGGCTATAACTCTATGGGTCCGTGGACCCTACTCTGTGAACCCTCTGGTTCTATCTCTGTGAACCTTCCGGTTCCAACTCTATAAACATGCACAACATAAATCACATAGAAATAATGCAGTACAACACATAACATACATATAGCATACAAATACTCTGTCACATAAGTCTGATTACCTACTCAAGGTACAGTATAGTGAGAAGACTCACCTCGCGTATCTCGATAACTCGCAAATCCCGGAAATCACCTGAGCTCAATCCCCCCAAGCTATAATCCTCCTATAACACAATATGTCTCTAATTAACACTTTCACAACTAAGGTTGACTAATCCTATCAAGTCAACACTGGTCAGCTCTGGTCAATGGTCATCGGTCAACTTTGACCGGACTCGGCGAGTGCATTAGAGCGACTCGGCGAGTCTATACGTGTTCACTGACTCCCTCGGTTCCTCTCTTGACACGTCGAGTACTTCCCTAACTCGACGAGTTCCACCTGGCATGAATCGCGGGGCCACCACGACTCAACTCGCCGAGTCTCAAGAACAACTTGGCGAGTTCCGGCTTGACTCAACCCCCTATTGACTCTCCCTGACTCACTGGGTCATCGCCCAACCCGGCGAGTCTACTCGCTGAACAATTTACGTGAAACCCCAACCCTACTCGCCGAGTCTCAAGAACAACTCGGCGAGTTCATGCCATGCACCAACTCTATTGGCCTTCTGAGGTCAGATCTGCTTCCCCAAACCATAGATCTGGCCTTCCCAAGCATGAATGTCACGTAAAGTTCAAAACTTGATGCTTGTATAACCCCCACAAGGCATCAAAAGGAGATTTGGTCCAAAAAATGACTACCTAGGTCCAATAACTCCATAATAACCCAAAAAGCTCCAAGGGTTAAGGTCTCTGGACCTCTTTGAGTCCAGATCCAAGGCACAAAATCGAAGAGGGACCATTTGCTTCACATAATCACTCTCCAAAGGGGTTAGAAAACCCTAACTCTAAAGATCAACCCTAATACTGAAGGAGGTTCGAACTATTACCTCAAAATGAAGCCTCTGGACTCTGGATCTGCTGGTATCTCAGCTCCTCCTTGCTCTTGCCACCTTCTTCTTGCTAAACAAGGAATACAAAGGTCCAAAAGTGACTTCCTCTCTCCCAAAACAATTTAGCTCTCTTAGGGTTCTCTCAAGGGACTGGTAGCCGCAATGAGAGGTTATAAGTGCCCTTAAATAGGCTCCAAACCCGGGGAATTAGGGTTTCATTAAACAGCATGGACTCGTCGAGTCCAGACGCGAACCCGTGCCCATAGCCGCGATCATACTCGGCAAGTTTGGGCTCCAAATCGCCGAGTCTCCTCACAAATCACCAAAAATATATGAATGAATAATACCTGGGAATCCGGGCTGTTACAATTCTCCCCCACTAGAACTAGACTTCGCCCTCGAAGTCTCGCTCTGCAAATAACTCCGGATGCTGCTCACGCATCTCACGCTCCGACTCCCAAGTCATATCGGACCCCTTCCGATGCTGCCACTGAACCAAAACCAAGGGTACCTCCTTGTTCCTCAGAACCTTGATTTTCCGGTCTCTGATTGCCACTAGTCTTTCAGCATAATTCAGGCTCGCATCCACCTGAATATCCTCTAATGGAACCACGGTCGACTCATCGGCTATACACTTCCGCAATTGCGACACGTGGAAAGTGTCGTGAATCTGCCCCAACTTTGCTGGCAAGTCCAAACGATAGGCTACCCTGCCTACCTGAATCTGCCCCAACTTGCCCCTCTTCCTGAATCGAATCACTCCTTTCCAAGGAGAGACCTTCAGGAGCACAAAGTCGCCGACCTGAAACTCAAGCTCGGACCGGCGTCTGTCCGCATAACTCTTCTGATGACTCTGAGCGGTCAACAACCTCTGTCTGACCTGCTAGATCTGCTCTGTCATCTGAAGCACGATCTCTGTACTGCGCATCACACGCTGTCCGACCTCTCCCCAGCAAATGGGGGTCCGACACCTCCTCCCATACAACAACTCAAAGGGCGGCATACCAATGCTCGAATGATGGTTGTTGTTGTAGGAAAACCCTGCCAAGGGCAAGTATGTATCCCAACTCCCCCCGAAATCCAACACACATGCCTGGAGCATGTCCTCGAGCGTCTGAATCGTCCGGTCACTCTGTCTGTCTGTCTGGGGGTGATATGCGGTACTAAAATGCAGCCTAGTACCCAACTCCTCATGAAACTTCTTCCATAATCTAGAAGTGAAACGTACATCCCGGTCTAAGACAATCGAGATCGGCACCCCATGCCGAGATACCACTTCCCTCACGTACATCTCTGCTAACTTCTCTGTGGAGGAGCTCTCACTAATAGCAAGGAAGTGGGCGCTCTTCGTCAGCCTGTCCACAATCACCCAAATTGCATCGACTCCCCTAGCAGTCTTTGGCAACTTGGTGATAAAATCCATGGTGATCTGTTCCCACTTCCACTCGGGAACCTCCAACGGCTGCAACTTACCATGCGGTCACTGGTTCTCGGCCTTAACCCTACGGCAGGTTAAGCACCTCTCAACAAACCACGTAACATCCCTCTTCATACAAGGCCACCAATACTCCCTCCTCAGGTCAAAATACATCTTAGTGGCCCCAGGATGGATCGAGAATTTCGACCGATGAGCCTCTTCCATCAAAATGGTACGCGCCCCTCCCACAAACGGTACCCATATACGCCCCTGAAAAGTCATAAGCCCCCGACCATTGGTAATAAACTCTGATACCAACCCAACAACTCGCTCCCTCTTCTGCTTCTCTGATCTCACGGCCTCAGCCTGTGGTCCACGAATGGTGTCCAACACCGGAGCCATCACGATCAATCGCAAACATACACCTCGCAATGGGGCGCTCTCCGCCCTGCGACTCAGGGCGTCGGCTACCACATTAGCCTTGCCCGGATGGTACAGAATCTCACAATCATAATCCTTGACCACATCCAACCACCTCCTCTGCTGCATATTTAGGTTGGGCTGATCCATCAAATACTTCCGGCTCTTATGGTCCGTGTGTATCGTACACCGAAACCCATACAGATAGTGACGCCAAATCTTGAGGGCGAACACCACTGCCCCCAACACTAGATTATGGGTGGGATACCTCGCCTCATGAGGTTTCAACTGCTTCGATGCGTATGCTATCATATGCCCTCTCTACATCAGCACCACTCCCAACCCCAAGATCGATGCATCACAGTATACCACAAAGTCCTCCATCCCCTCCGGGAGGGCTAACACCGGGGCTTCGCATAACCTTTGGCAAAGCGTCTCGAAGGAGGCCTGCTGCTCGGGGCCCCATGAAAAAGCGACACCCTTCCGGGTCAACCTGGTGAGTGGTACCGTGATCTTAGTGAAATCCTTGATAAATCTCCGATGATAACCTGCCAACCCTAGGAAACTCCTGATCTCGCAGGGTGACCTCGGCACCTCCCAACTCATCACCGCCTCAACTTTGGCCGGATTGACCAATATCCCTTTCTGGTTAACGAGATGAACCAGGAACTGGACCGCTCGCAACCAGAAATCACACTTGGAGAATTTGGCATAAAGCCTCTCCGATCTCAGAACTCCGAGGATCTCCCTCAAATGCTCCTCATGCTGCTCTCTAGATCTCGAATATACCAAAATGTCATCGATGAATACAATAACCGACCGATCCAGCATCGGCCTGCACACTCGGTTCATGAGATCCATGAACACTGCCGGGGCATTGGTGAGCCCGAAAGGCATCACCACAAACTCGTAATGCCCATAACGCGTCCTGAACGCTGTCTTCTGGATGTCCTCATCTCGCACCCTCACCTGATGATATCCAGACCTCAAATCGTTCTTGGAGAACCAAGATGCTCCCTGTACCTGATCGAACAAATCGTCGATCCTCGGCAACAGGTAATGGTTCTTGACTGTCAGCTTGTTCAACTCCCAGTAATCAATGCAAATCCGGTGTGAACCATCCTTCTTCTTGACAAACAGGATAGGCGCTCCCCATGGCGAGTTGCTCGGCCGAATAAACCCCTTTCCCAGCAGCTCCTGAAGTTGCGAGGATAACTCTTGCATCTCTGGAGGTGCAAGGCGATAAGGCACCTTAGCGATAGGCGCGGCCCCCGGAACCAAATCGATACTGAACTCCAATTGCCTCACAGGAGGCACACCCGACAACTCCTCTGGAAATACATCCGGGAACTCACGCACTATTGGAACCTCCTCAACTGACCTCGGCCTCTCGGAATCCACTCACGTATCCATCACATACGCCACAAAACCCTTACAGCCCTGCTGAAGACACTGCCTCACCCTAGCGGCCGAACAAAATGTTGACCCAAAACGTGTACCCTCGCCGTACACTGTAAGAACTCCCCCACTAGGGTCTCGTATGGTCACCAGCTGTCGCTCGCAGTCGATAACCGCACCGAATCTGCTCAACCAGTCCATGCCCACAATGCCACAGACATCACCCATCGCAATAGGAACCAAATCAATCGGGAACTCAACACCAAAAAACTCGAACACGCACCCCCGGAGAACCTCCATGGCATATATCACCCTCTCGTCAGCTATGGAAACTCTCAGAGGCCGACACAACGCCTCACGACTAACACTGATATGCTGACTAAAAGCCAAAGATACAAAAGACCGACTCGCACCCGAGTCAAATAATACCAAGGCAGGTACAGAATTCACAAGAAAAGTACCTACGCATAACATAATATAAGCATAATATCTCAACATCAAAATAAATACACGAAAGAATACATACCAGCCATGACATCGGGCGCTGCGCGGACCTCCTCCGCAGTCAACTGAAAAGCTCTCCCTCGTGCCCTCGGCGCCTCGGCCTTCACTAGCCAACTCTCGGTAGCTCTGATGGTGGCAGGGGCAGATCCCTGAGGTTCTTCCTGAGCTGATCCCTGCAACCGCGGACACTCCGCCTTCTGGTGTCCGGTCTGGTTGTAGTGAAAACACACTGCAAACCCCTTGGGTCAGTCCTTGGCCATATGCCCCTCCTTGCCACATTGTAGCAAGATCCAGCTCTACATACTCCATCATGACCCTTGCCGCACTTTCCACAAGTGCGGCCCTTCTGGCTCCCCGATTTGGGATCAGCGGGCTTGGCCCGCTTGGCTGCTGGCTGGGACTGTGCCGGTCGCCGATCCCTCCCCTGAGACTCCGCCTCCTCCCTGGCCTGAGTCTCTAGCTCAATCTCCCTCTTCCGGGCATTTACCTAAAGCTCGGAAAATGTCCGGTATGAGGAGTTTGCCACGAACTCCCGAATGTCTCGCCTTAAAATACTCAAATATCATCTCATACGTGCCTGCTTAGTGGACACATGCTCAGGGCAGAACATCGCCCTCTCGTGGAACATCCTGCTAATCACCGTAACAGACTCAGTACCCTGCTTGAGGGTCAGAAACTCCTGGGCCAAACGCTCTCTCTCCACCTGGGGAACGTACTCATCTCGGAACATGGTAGTGAACCTCTCCCAGGTCACTGCCGCAAGCTCAGTAGGCGTAAAGTGCGCCGTCACAAACTTCCACCAGTCCTTCGCTCCCAAGCGAAGCTGGTTCAGCGCGAACCGAACTCTCAAATGCTCAGGAGATGAGCAAGTCAAGAAACACCCCTCTATGTCAGAAATTCATCTCATAGCCGCCACCGGGTCCTGGGTCCCATCAAACTCCAGCGGTTTTGTGTTGTTGAACTCTCAGAATAGCAACGCATCACCACGTTGCGGCCTCGCGGCAGCAATAGCTGCGGTGGCCGCTACAACAGTAGCCTCAGAAAGAGCAGCATAACGGTCATCAAAAGTCTCAATCAACGTGGTCTTAATAGACCCGAACATCTTTGGTATCTCTGCCCTGATGGCCGCAACCACCTCCTCATGGATGATCCGACGGATCTCCTCATCACTGGCCCCACTGCTCTCAGGCATAAGAAGTGTCCTCACCATGATCTACCTCTGAAATACAACATACGATAAATTAGAATCCATTCGAGCATACTCACACTCGACAACCCATTCCTCCTTGATCCTTGGCATTCCAGAGATTCTTACTTGGGCTGTACACCGCCCCGGTGCTTTTAGTAATACGGGCCCAATACTACTGTCCGCACCGTATCAAAATACACCCCAAGTCCTCCTCTTTGGATCCCAAGTTCCAAGTACTCTATTATGCATAATCCACTCTCTAACAGATCTCTCATAAGCCCCTCGCTGCTACCTACTCACTCTCAAGCATCTCATAGCAGCTCACCTCTCCCTAGGCTAAGGCATCACAAATCAGACCACTCTAGTCCTAATAGGAGTACCTAACCTACTCTAGCATGAGAATACATCATATCAATATCAATATCACATAACATGAGGGTATTTTGGGAAATCACCGTTCGGGCGCGGACTGATCGTACACACAACTCTGCTCTGTGTTTTTCCAAAAATCTTTAACTTTTTTTTTTTGAAAATACCTCTCAAATCCTCAGTTTGAGTTCAAATACGCCCGAAGGTGTACTCGAATCCCTCAAACCCAGGCTCTGATACCAACTTGTAACACCGTAAATTTCAAAATAATTTTTTCGCATTTTATAAATACATAATTCATTTAATATTTGTAAGAACATCAATGTTTGAAGTTCAATCCATGCCATATAAAAATCCCAAGATCTCATAACATAAAAATCCCGTGTGTGTACTGATCAAGCCGGCGCCTTCCCACGGTCATCACTAGTACCTGAAACAAATAACACCAAACACTTTAAGCACAAATCTTAGTGAGTTCCTCAAAATACCACACATAACACATATTAGCCACTCGAGGCTATAACTCTATGGGTACGTGGACCCTACTCTGTGAACCCTCTGGTTCTATCTCTGTGAACCTTCCGGTTCCAACTCTATAAACATGCACATCATAAATCACATAGAAATAATGCAGTACAACACATAACATACATATAGCATACAAATACTCTATCACATAACTCTGATTAGCTACTCAAGGTAATGTATAATGAGAAGACTCACCTCGTGTATCTCGATAACTCGCAAATCCCGAAAATCACTCGCACTCGATCCCCCCGAGCTATAATCCTCCTATAACACAATATATCTCTAATTAACACTTTCACAACTAAGGTTGACTAATCCTATCAAGTCAACACTGGTCAGCTCTGGTCAATGGTCATCAGTCAACTTTGACCGGACTCGGCGAGTCTATACGTGTTCACTGACTCCCTCAGATCCTCTCTTGACACGTCAAGTACTTCCCTAACTCGACGAGTTCCACCTGGCATGAATCGCGGGGCCACCACGACTCAAATCCCCGAGTCTCAAAAACAACTCGGCGAGTTCCGGCTTGACTCAGCCCCCTATTGACTCTCCCTGACTCAATGGGTCATCCCCCAACCCGGCGAGTCTACTCGCTGAACAATTTACATGAAACCCCAACCCTACTCGCCGAGTCTCAAGAACAACTCAGCGAGTTCATGCCATGCACAAATTCTTTTGACATTCTGAGGTCAGATCTGCTTCCCCAAACCATAGATTTGGCCTTCCCAAGCATGAATGTCACGTAAAGTTCAAAACTTGATGCTTGTATAACCTCCACAAGGCATCAAAAGGAGATTTGGTCCCAAAAATGACAACCTAGGTCCAATAACTCCATAATAACCCAAAAAGCTCCAAGGGTTAAGGTCTTTGGACCTCTTTGAGTCCAGATCCAAGGCACAAACTCGAAGAGGGACCATTTGCTTCACATAATCACTCTCCAAAGGGGTTAGAAAACCCTAACTCTAAAGATCAACCCTAATACTGAAGGAGGTTCGAACTATTACCTCAAAATGAAGCCTCTGGACTCTGGATCTGCTGGAATCTCACCTCCTCCTTGCTCCTGCCACCTTCTTCTTGCTAAACAAGGAATACAAAGGCCCAAAAGTGACTTCCTCTCTCCCAAAACGATTTAGCTCTCTTAGGGTTCTTTCAAGGGACTGGTAGCCGCAATGGGAGGCTATAAGTTCCCTTAAATAGGCTCCAAACCCGGGGAATTAGGGTTTCATTAAACAGCATGGACTCGCCGAGTCCAGACGCGAACCCGTGCCCATAGCCGCGATCATACTCGGCGAGTTTGGGCTCCAACTCGCAGAGTCTCCTCACAAATCTCCAAAAATATAAGAATGAATAATACATGGGAATCAGGGCTGTTACATCAGCAGTGTGGGGTTGAGTCTACGAGACTTCAACAGTGTGAGGTGAGTTACCTTACAGTGGCGGTGGGTCTACGGCCACATTGTCGGCCCACCAGTAGGACTTGTACGTTAGATGATTGTCTTTGTGATATCATCTAGGTTTGCTACTACATGATATGTTATATGGTGGCATGATATGTTTTATGTGATAGTAGTAGAGTTCGGTTGTTAGGACCAAAAGGTAGGTCAAGCACCCCAGATATGTCTGACAGTATGTGATGATATGTTTATATGCTGGCATGTTATGTTATATGTGATAGCGGTAGTAGGAGGGGAATAGTCCCCAAGTTCGGTTGTTAGGACTGAAGAGTAGTTCAAGCACCCCAGATATGTCTGACAGTAATTTATGTTATGATATATGTTATAGCAGTAGTAGGAGGTGGAATAGTCCCTAAGGTTCGCTTGTTAGGACCGAAGGGTAGGTCAGCACCCCAAAATTGGCTTGACACGGGCAGGTCAGCACCCCAGAATTTCTCGACACGGGTAGGTCAGCACCCCATAATGGCTTGACACGGGTAGGTCGGCACCCCAGAATGGCCGTTACCGGGTAGGTCGGGTACCCCAGAATTGCCCGACAGTATGTATGCTATGTGATTGTATGGTATGCGGTATAATGGGGGAACTCACTAAGCTTCGTGCTTACGGTTTACAGTTTTGGTTTCAGCTACTCGTTTTCAAAGAAAAGGAGTCGACTCGATCACACCGCATCACACTATGGTTATCCGCACAGGAGATCTTTGGGATTACACTCTAATATTGTTTGATGATAACATTTTTTGATTACTCCTACTTTGGATTTGACATGACGTGATATTATGGATGATTTGTTATACTGTTGGTTTATAATAATGTAATTAAAAATGAAATTTTTGGCCTTGAAAACTGGGATGTTACACATGATCACTTGAGATAAATTCCATGAAGTGATGCAAGTGAGCATGGGTTGAATCCAATACTCAGAACTTATGAGTACTCTTGAAGTGTTGTTGCAACTATTGCTATGTCTAACGACTTAGACATCTACAAGCCAACCTCATGACAGTCTTCATTCACAGCTACTTCCAACATATGATTGACTGTGTAGAATTTAAATAATATGAAATACCATAACATAATTATTCTGTAAGTCAAAACATGCCAAAATGAAAAAATAGTAAACGATTGAAAGAAGATAGTAACACTTTAGTTATAAATAAACCACAACTTTTATTTATCATCAAATATCAATTACATTTTACAAATTTCAAAGTTATCTAATTTCCAAAACTAATATCATCCTTTAGCCCTATGCGCCTCGCATGCTGAAGATGCTTAACCCTACCCAGTCCCTTCGTGTGGGGATCTGCTGGGTTCTCATCCGATCATTCCCTCTTTTCCACAAAGAGTCCTTCTTCTATTCGATGTCTAATGAAATGGTGTTTTCTATCGATGTGTATGGATCTTCCGTGATCCCTTGGTTCCTTGGCTAAGGAAACTGCACTTTCACTATCACAGAAAAATTCCATAGGCTCCTTTATAGCTGGTACTACTCCAAAGTCTCCAATGAGTTGTTCATCCATATCACCTCGTTTTCTACCTCTCTTGCTGCTATATACTTTGATTCGAAAGTTGAATCAGCCACTGTCTCCTTCTTGAAACTTTTCCAAGTAATTGCTCCTCTGTTTAAGGTAAAGACCCAGCCTGACTGAGAGCGGAAATTATCCCTATCAGTCTGGAAGCTAGCATCACTATACCCTACCACTCTCAAGTCATCACTCCAACCGAGGGTAAGGACGAGTACAAGTCATAGAATACATGATCGAGCCTACAGCGGAAGCATAAGGTACGCGAATCATTTCTGCTGTCTCAGCCTCTATACTCGGGCTCTGAGTCTTACTCAATCTGGCGTTACTCCGGATCGGTAACTCTCCTTTCTTGGAATTCTGCATGCTGAACCTATTTAGAACCTTATCCAAGTAGGTACTTTGACTAAGTCCATTTAGTCTTTTACTCCGGTCTCTCAAAATCCTTATCCCTAGGATATAGGCAGCTTCTCCAAGGTCCTTGATAGCGAAACACTTCCCAAGCCAGGAATTTACTTCCTACAGAGTTGGGATGTCATTTCCTATGAGTAGTATGTCACCCACATAAAATACCAAAAAGCTAACTATACACCCACTAGCCTTGACATATACAAAAGATTCATCTTCGCCCCTCAAAAAGCCAAACTCTTTGACTTTCTCATTGAAACAAAGATTCCATCTTTGAGGTGTTTTTTCCAATCCATAGATGGATTTCTCAAGCTTACACACTCTATTAGGGTACTTTGTGTTGACAAAACCCTCTCGGCGACTCATGTAAACATCCTCAACCAATTTTCCATTAAGGAAAACAGTTTTGACATCTATTTACGATATTTCATATTCATGAAATGCAACAATGGCTAACATAACCCTAATAGACTTAATATTTGCTACCGGTGAAAAGGTCTCATCATAATTAACTCCCGAAGTTTGAGAAAGCCCTTTGCAACTAGTCACGCCTTATAAGTGTGTACATTACCATCCATGTCGGTCTTCTTCTTGAAGATCCATTTGCACCCGACTGTCTTATGACCTGGTACATTGTCAACCAAGTTGATTTTCATACATGGACTGTATCCCGCTGTCCATAGTCTCTTTCCATTTAGCAGACTCATGGCCTGCCATTGCTTCTGTGTAGCTGTTAGGTTTGTCTAGACTTACCAGTGTCTCATCACTAATAAGTGTATCACCTTCTGTAGTAATATGGAAACCATAGTAATACTCAGGTGCATTCCTAACTCTCGTGGAATGCCTCAAAGGTACAGACTCGTCAAGTGGATCAACAGGAGTTTCTTCCTCAGGTTAAATGCTAGGGTTTGAAGTTCCTTCACCACTTGACCGTTGAATTTCATCAAGGTCAATTTGTCTCCCACTGTTTCCTTGGCTTATGAATTCTCTCTCGCAAAAGTCACCCCTCCTTGCTACAAAGACCACATTATCAATGGGTCTGTAGAAGAGGTACATTTCTATGGGTAGCCGATGAAAATACACCTCTCACTTCGAGGTTTGAGCATATCGTGAGTCTCGCGCCTCACGAAAGCCTTGCAACCCCAAATCTTGATGTGGTCTAGATTGGGAACTTTTCTAGTCCACATCTCATGAGGAGTTTTGGCAACCTTCTTTGTAGGGACTAGACTGAGGATATGGGTGGCAGTCTCTAAGGCATACCCCCAAAATAAGATTGATAGCGAAGCTCGACTTATCATGGAACGAACCATTTCCAACAAGGTTCGATTACGCCTCTCAGTCACACCATTCAGCTGTGGTGTCCTGGGGGGTGTCAATTGTGAGACAATGCCACATTCCTTAACATAGTCAAGGAACTCTGAAATAAGATACTCACCACCACGATCGGATCGAAGCATCTTAATGTTTCTACCCAATTGATTCTCGACTTCCTATTTAAACTCTTTAAACCTTTCGAAAGTCTCTAACTTATGCTTGATTAAGTAGACATAACCATATCTACTATAATCATCAGTAAAAGTCACATAATAACGATTAGCATCCCTTGTAGCAGTCTTGAGGGGTCCATACACATCAGTATGTATGAGGTCCAACAAACCCTCACCCCTAGCACAAGTACCAGTGAAGGCTGATTTTGTCATTTTTCCAAGTAAGAACGATTCACAACAATCATCTGACTTTAGGTCAAATGACTCGAAGACTCCATCCTTTTTGTAGTTTGCCTATGCGTTTCTTGCTAACATGTCCAAGACGACACTGCCATAATGATGCTTTATCCAAGTTATTAGAAGAATCGATACACAATACATTATTTCCTAGGTTATCTACAACCGACACAGTTTCATACACATTGTCACAAGGTAATGCTTTAAACTAAAGAACATTATTAAAGAAAGCATTAATACCACCACATTCATTATCAAACGAAAGGTAAAACCTTGTGTTGTACAAACCATGAAAGGAAATAATATTTCTTGCCATTTCAGGCGAGTAACAATATTTATTCAAATCTAATGTAAACCCACTACTTAGCAACAAAGAATAAAATCCAATCTTGGTAACAGGTGAAGCTTTCCTATTCCCCATGATGAAGTTTGTCTTCCCATGCTCCACATTCTCACTTCTTCTTAGTCCCTGCAAATCAGAACATATGTGAATACCACAACTAGTATCAAGGACCCAAGAATTAGAATAGGGTGAGTTATTAGACAATATAGTGTAAATACCTGCATGGTTGGGTTTCACTTTCCCATCCTTAACATCTTGTAGATACTTTGGGTAGTTCTGCTTCCAGTGCGACTTTTCATGGCAATAGAAGCATTCAGCCTCTCTTGGGTCAGACGAAGGAGTGACAAAACCTTTCTTGGTTCCACTTGAAGTTGATTCATCAAGGGACTTTCCGTTGGTACCCTTCGAAGGGTTCTTCCTCTTCTTCCATCTACTTTTCCCGATTTCCAAGACAGGGGCGAAGTTAGGAGTAGGAGTAGGAGTAACAACCGACTTACCTTTAAGACCACTTTTGGCGCTCTTCAGAAGTCCTTGAAGTTTGTTGAGGGTAAGTTCCTCCTTTTTCATGTGGTATGTCATGCAAAATTGATCATAACACGAGGGTAAGGAGTGCAAAATGATGTCAATTGCCAACTCCTCGGGGAAGTTCACATTTAATTTCAGCAAACAGTCCACATACCTTTGCATTTTCTTCATGTGGCCCATGATGGGTTCACCATCCTTAATCCGGTTTGTTATCATGGAGGAGATTATTTCATACCGCTCTTGACGAGCACTCTGATGGTAATTTTCCATCAAGTATTGGTGCATCTCAAAAGGGTAATAGTCCTCATAGGACTTTTGGAGTTTAGCTGTCATTGTAGCCATCATGATACATTCCACTTTGGTCGTATCTCTCTCATGAGTCCTAAAGTTAGCGATCTCCTGAGGAGTTACAGTAGACACATCGATTTCCTTCAGCTCCTTCTCGAGGACATATTCCTTGTCCTCATAGCGAGTGACCATACTGATGTTCCGGATCCAATCTATAAATTTGGAATTGTCGAAAATGACTCTCCCACAAAGGTTCATGAGAGAGAAGAAGCCGGTAGGGTTTGAGCCAGAAGCACCATTGTTGGAAGACATCAGAAAAAGAAGAAAAGACAAGTTTAGATTATATATAAAGATAATCCTTCATAAAACACCCAAATTTAATATTAAGGCTAGGACCCAAGCTATATAATATTTGAAGGTAGGTGAATGGCAATTCACCAATTTCCACCATGAAAAACGAAATAAACTACTAGGTTTTAATTGGTTTTGAAACTCCTAGATTCTTTTGAGATTCATTGAACTTTTCGATGGCCTGTTTCCATCTCGAGTATGGCGTTCGAGTTTTGTGACTGGGATGCCGAGGATCACAAAACAAGGTGTGAAGTAACCATGCAAATTACTTCGTATTCTTAATTTTTATCACTCAACAGATGTGCCGATTAACCACACGCGCTCCACCAATCTATGATAAACCTTAAGCCACCCTTTGCCTACCTTGTTTAGTCCAAGTTAGTGTGCCGATTAACCACACACGCTCCACTAATGACTTAAGCAAAGTGCAAAGTGTAATTTCATGGGTTAGCACCTTCTTCACATTTTCTTAAAGTAACTAAGATTGGGAATTTATGAAACATTTAGTTACTATGTAATCATCATAATTTTAATGACGATTAAAGTCATTGTCCTACCCGTTCGGCTAACAACCCTCCACCAGTTAAGGAAGTAGTGGGTGAGAGTGGCACCCATTAAGCTGCCATTTTATAGGCAACAACCTTATACCCCCTTATAGACCGACTTCATGAATGAGGCCTACTAACCGTAAAACAACTTGTTCTTATACATATATACATATACATATATATATATATATATATATATATATATATATATATATATTATTAACTTATAATAATACGAAGTATAGGGGTTGAATTTTAACTTTTAAATTTCTAGGGGTTGGAACTAGAGTTTATTAAAGTGAATTTACATGTTCCAAAACTTGAGGGCATGTTTTGTAACTTTACAAAGCTTTTCATTTCATAACTTATGAGTTAATAGTTTATTAAAATGAGAGACTTTTCATTTTATGTAACCTATGTGTTTCTTTAATGGACTTTAAAAGAGTGACTTTTGGTAATCCTTAACTTGAGGAAAAATTATGGATTCTAGTAAAACACATAATTCATCAGGAATTAATCATTAAACAATTCAGCAAATAATTCCTATGATCTAACACTAACTCATAAGAACGTGAACATTCATATCAAATTTTCTAGAATCATATCAACACATATAAACTTTGGAATTTTGATATTAGCCATTTTAAATGGATTAGCATAACCATTACACCAACTAAAACAAGTTTTAAAACAACAAAACAGTTTAGGGTAATGTTTCTAGTCCATTTCCAGCAGAAAAAGTCGAAAAATTGCAAACTGGAAGCCAAACTCGTCGAGTTCTTTAAGGAACTCGTCGAGTTCATGTATTAACTCATGAACTCGGCGAGTTTTTGGCCAGAAGTCGTCGAGTTTTGCAGTGTAGGTAGTTTTTGGTTTTGAAAAAGCAACTTTGCATCAAGTATCAAATAAACAAGCCTAGGCTCTGATAACACTGATGGTTTTTGAGCATTCTAACACCCTAAGATGTACACGCAACCCTAGAAACCTTGGATCTATGTTTAACTAAGATACATGCAAATTTGATTTTTCCAAGGTTCTTAACCTATCTAGAATGGCATAGATAACTAGAATCATAAAGCTAGTAAGAATACATACCTTTCTTGTTGCTTGAATTCATTGAGAACCTTGTGAGCCTAGCACCTCAAGTGTGATTCCTCAAATGTCTCACACAACACCAAATACACTTCTAATAACCTTGAGAGAAATAGTACACTTCTAAAATCGGTTATGCCCTCTTGTTCTCACCTAGTGGAAAATTTTGGTTGCTAACATATTCCTTTTATAGTGTGTCATAAGTAGGGTTACACCATTTAACCCTAATTTGACATGGCTCTTCATTTCCATGATCCATGGGTTTAATACCTCCATGGAGCATCCATGGAGCATCCTATGGGTTTTAGCCCAACTTGATAAACCATGGATCACTAGCCCAGTATACAAGAATGGATGATTTACACAATCAACCCATATATTCAATTAGTCTGCTTTTGATCACTTAATTAATTCCAAACTAATTCTTGATCAATACTAATTAATTAATATTTTAGAACTTATAATATATTAATAAACCATAATTTTCCTTTCTCTCATTTTAGTCTACCCAAGTGCATCGTGCCATGCAACCCAAATGGACCATGCCAAAGTAGGTCAAGTACATACCAAAAATAGTTATGGACTTAGACACCTTATCCAACAGTCTCCTAATTGTATAAGTCTAATAACTATAACTACAAGTATGACTTCAGGAACCGATCAGCAATTGTAGCTCTTTCAAGGTCTCTCAGAAATGAGATGATGATGATACGTCATTTAAGATATGTGATCATACAATCCTCTATTCTAGATATCAGCCGAACAAATACATGGAATAATGTCTTACTTATTGTCCAACAGTTTCTTTCCCGATTTCCGATTTGTTTGACAAAGAACTTAATCGAACAAATCAATTTAGTTCTGACCGGGCCCGGTACATAGGTCAAAACAAAATCATCGAGGGGCCTTAATATCACTTCTAATCCAATAAGGAATAGATAAACTTCGACTCATATGCTTGTTCTACTACTTGTTGAATCATACACAAAGGCACGTTTTATAACATCGAGTTACCAATGCGTTTTCATGCAATCAATGTAGAACCAACTCGTAGTCAACAACTCATATCTATAGGTTTGAAGATTTATATGATATTACCGTCTCATGATGTAATTCCCCGTTTATTTCAAAAAAATTAATAAATGTAAGTCCCAGACTCATTTGTGAAGAATTTAGAAGTTAGAGGTGAAAAGTGTAAAATTCAGACATAATTTGTAAGTATTATTGAAGTCAGGGACTAAATGGTAATTTATGGGACTTCATTTGAGGAGATTTTAGAGGCTAAGGGGCTGTTTGGTAAAATAGGGATTTAATTACAGAGGAATTATGGAAACACGGGTGTAATGGGTAAATTTTTGTACCTAACTTGTAATGGATTTTTTTGTTGATGGTTTAAAGGGTAAAATTGGGATTTATCTTGAAAAGAAAATGGGAAGGAGGGACCAAAGCTGTTATTTGGACAAAAGTTTGTTTGGATACGGGTATGTGTGACAACCCGAAATTTCCATTCTGAACAAACCATATCAAGCCAATAAAAGTTAGAACAATTTCAGTGAAATTCCAGACTTCGAGTATAAGTTTGGCAGTTTTTCAGGATTTACACTTAGGGGGATATCAGGAGAGTGGATGCACTAGGGTTTTGTGCAACACTATTATTCCAATACTCTAGGATATTAGAGTTCATTCCTGGAATAAAAATATTTTCTGCCAAAAATCCCAGGACTATATATAGGAATTTGAACCAAATAATTCATTAGTTACATTTCCAATTAGAGAAAAGCCAAATTCTCTCTCATGGATCTTCGGGTTTTTATCCCAAATTGTGATTACTTCGATCCAGTTATATTATATAGCTTAGATTGTGTTTAGAAACATCAAAATCATGCCAAAACCCCAAGATTTGGGAGTTTACCGCCCAAGAACCCTTGGGGAGTAAACTCCATTTTAAGGGCCAAAAGTGTCCCAATGCCCCTCAGAGCCTTAGAACTCAACATAGGGACTACCATTACATGTTTAGACCACCAAAACAATTAAGATTCAAGGGTGAAAGAGAGTTCACGGAGAAGGAGGTCCTTGGGCCGTGAACTCCGTTTTTATGTGCCAAAATGCCTTAAAAACCCTCCTTAAGCTAAGAGACTAATTTGGGCATATACCTAAATGAGTTTAGGACTAGCTAAGACACTTAGAACACTAAGAGTAAGGTGTTCACGGCCCAAAAGGTTCCAGGGCCGTGAACTCCATAAAATGGTGCCGTAAACTCTTCTAAAGCCTAGTACAAAAGCCTAGTTTAGTTCCTAGATAATTTAGAGATTTGAAAACACCATAAACACCCTCCCAAGGGAGATTACGGCCGTAATCTCCAAGGGAATATGGTCCCAGGTCCGTTAACTCCTAAAAGGAGCTATATTATGCCCTAAACTCTTCCATAGACCAAGCCATTAAGTAGAAATGCTTATTAGGGCCTTATAGAGCATCAAACATCAAATGGACACATAAGTATGAGTTCATGGCCGTAAACTCATGAGTTTACGACCGTAAACTCATTTAGTAGTGTGTTTAGGGTAGTGAACTCTCTTATGGAGTTTTCCTTGAGCCCTACACACGATAGCTTCCCCAACAAACACTTAGATGCAATCCTAGAGGCTAATAACACTTGCTATTGGTGTTTAGCATGTCCTAGGGTGTCTTGTCTTGTTTATTAGTTGATTATAGACTAATTTGTTACATATATGTGAAATTATATGCTAACTAGGATCATAGAGTGTGTTCAAGACTTCACTTGACACCTAGCGGTCCTACCTCTTCAGTTCATCCGTATCAACCACAACAGCTGAGTTCATACCCCTTAATCAGTTTTTTAACTATTTTAAATGTTTTATGGGGGGGGGATACAAGTAGAATCATGCAACTTATTATATCAATCACATGTGATTAATAAGTAGCATTTGAATGAGTTACTACTTATTAGCCGTTTTACCAAACAGTTTCCTTCAAATGATTTTCATAAACCTTTATATGTTTTAAAACTCCTTATTACACTGTACATTTTACTCTGTATGTTTTATGTCAAACTTATTTACAATTGTGTTTCAAACAAATGTTTCTTGATACTAAATTGTTTTATCAAACCCATGCCTTCAAACCGCTTTATAGATCGACATCAAGTCGATCTTTTCTTAGATAATGATTATGTTAAAAGGTTTTACAAAACTTATTTTATGCTTTCATATTATAAATTGCATGCCTCTATATGTATAGTTATATAAGTAATGTTTAAAAGACTTAGGAAGGCTATCCACCTTGTTTCCTTTTCCTCGATTTGGATGTGGTCTGATATGATATCGTGTACTCGTCCGAAGGTCGTTTAAATATTAGTTATATATCATGTGTACATATATAGTCATAAAAGGTCCTTCCAGTTCATCCAATGCCCTTGGGTAGCAAGGGTATACATCCATGTTCATACGTACTAGTTAGATTACTAGTAAACTACCATATGGGTTGTTTAGGAAGATAGTAGAACTATTACTAGAGTGTGATATCATACCATGAGTCAGTTCATTCATGAGTCAATATATACTAGAAAGAGAACATATACAACTATACTAGAAAGAGAACATATACAACTATACTAGGAGAGAACATATACAACTATACTAGAAAGAGAACATATACAACTATACTATAAAGAGAACATATACAACTATACTAGAAAGAGAACATATACAACGATACTAGAACGAGTATATTACTAAACTTGCTAGGTAGAGAGCACGTACATTACAGCTAGTACATTACAGTACATTACTATACTTGCTAGGTAGAGAGCACGTACATTATAGCTAGAACAGTTCTTTACATTACATATACATGAATACGTTAATTATTGTGATATGAATCGGAGCATGACTTAAATGTCATAGCCCGAGTTGTAGCCAGAGTCTCTTGAATGGAGAGCGTGAGTTTGCGTATAGATCTATACTGCATTGACTATCCTACACCTTGCTGCTACCTACAGCCAGACCTGCAGGTCTGCGGGTGCCGAACATCATTTCATTTTTACGACCATTCTTATGTCGTTGTTACCAGTCAATAGTATGGTACAATTAATCACATGATGCCTTAATATAAATTCAGTTTAAGGTAGTTGGTACAACAGTAGTTCCTATAATACAACACTACAGTACTACATTAATTTTCCCTTTACATATATTTAGTGATCTTTTCACTTAAACATTAAATGTAAAAACTATATTTTGTTAATGATAGTTACACTTGGAAAATTACACACTTTTACAAGAAACGAACATTTAGAACAGTTAAGTCTTGGTAGAAGACAACATTGAGAATAGTTAGGTCTTGGTAGAAGACACCCTTATATAATAGTAGGAATCATAGGGATTTCTAGGGTTTTTCAAACGTTTACAATTGTTTTACAAACATTTTTACACTTACCGTTCACATACATTTTCCATACTTACAGTTCATTTACATTTTCAATACTTACAATTCATTTACATACAAATTCTTACATACAAATTAAGACACTAAAATACTTATGATCTCACCAGCTTCAAAGTTGATACTCGCTTTCAAAATTACTTGTATCCTCAGGTCATCTTAGACAGGTACCGATGCAAGGATTAGGGAAGATGGAGCTCGTTGAAGACTCATCTTTCATTTTGATTTATGCTTTAGTGTTTATCAAAATTTGACAGAACACAACTGTATAATAATTAAATTATTAATGCAATGGATGATGCTGTTTCTTGTTTACTACTTTACATTGTTGTGATACTGTACATGATGTCTTCCGCCCCAAAACGTTTCTGCCGTTCTTGGTTTTGGGGTGTGACAGTATTAAACCCGTAGCCTTATTCTACATGATAAACCCTAACCCTAGCAATATTAAGCAGCCACCATCTCCATCCTAATGCCTCCCATCACCAGGCGCCACCCCCCTCCATTCTCCCTTGTTTCTCCGACCAACCAAACCACCGAAGGACCGAGATAACCGGCGATGACCAGCATTGCAACGGAAGTCTCCAAGGCCGGAGCAACTATGAGCAATCACCGCCATCATCCCTTGGCCACCTCAGTCGTGTTTTCTCTCTATTGCCGCTTGTTTCCATTGAAGGTGATGTTGCTGGAGATTCGTGTGTGCTCCATCAATGCATGTGTTGACTGATTGATGGGAAAAGACCAGGAGGAGCCTTCGCCACCACCGTGAGGTGGTGGCTGTCATCCCAAAACCACGTCCTGTTGTCGTTTCTTTCCATTTCTGTCATCGCTACCATAGGAGTGGCCCTGAGTTCGTGTGGGTGTGTTTCAGCTCCAATGCTCGTGTGTGGGTGTGGCTGTTCGACTGAGAACCACTAGGAACCACCGCCACCACCATGAGGTGGTGGCCGCCAAAGTGAAATCACCATTGCCGCTGCCATATGCCAACAAATAGGTGCTTGGTTTCCCATTCCGAGCAAGAGTCGTGTTTTATGGGTGTGAAGTCGGAAAACCAAGAAACAATCCCACCACCACCGTGAGGTGGTGGCTGCCACCATGTGCCACCGTGTGTATGTGTGTGTGTTAGTAGGTGTGTGTGTTTATTTGAGATTCGACATTGTAAAGTGTAATTACAAATTGAATAATGGAAAGAAACTGAAAACCACAGCCTTAGGGTGGTGGCTGCTGCCTCCTGCCGCTACCGGCCGCCTTGTCGGGTGGCGGTGTGCCTTGTTGGATCGTGACTTGTTTGGTTGTTTGGACAAAGGGACTAACAAACCCTAATGGCCCAATGAGGCTTAATGGGACTAATAAACCCTATTGGGCCCAATGAATATTAATGGACCTAAAAGCCCAAACAGAGGACTAATGGGCCTAGTGAAACCTTAATAGGCATAATGAACCTTAATTGATCAAAAGACATATCAATTGGGCCTATTGAGCTAAGATAGGGTTGGAAACCTTAATTAGGGTTTAGAAAACCTTAATATTGGATTTATGGGCTTGGACTTATCGGGACCCACTTATGGGCCATAGGAATGGAATTGTGTGATTAAGCCCAATCACACCATATGACTTGTTTAGAAGAATGATGGGCTTAATGGATTAAGTCCTTAATGGGTTAAGTGAGAAACACTTAACCCTAATCGTCATTTTATGTGAAAACCCTAATTTCACTTGGGTTTATTGTTGGGCCTTGATGATTGGATTATTAATGGGCCATCGAAGATCAAACAAATGGACTAGAATAATTAATGGGCTTTGAGGTAAGGCCCATATGAGGAGTTGAGTCCAATTTGGAAAATTTGGCCATAGATGGGCCATAGTTGGGACTTAATGATTATATAATATTGGACCATTAGACTGTCAAAGGTTGGACTAGAATAAATGGTTGGCCCTTATGGTAAGTCCTTGTACAGGTTTGGGCCCAATTTGGAAAATTAGGCCATATGTTGGGCTTTACCTCATAGTTGACTTTTAGGCCTTTGGATGGGCCTTGGGCTTGAATAAAGCTGAGTTAGGGGTAAATTAGTATTTACCCCAAGTATGTATTTATGGTTATGTGTTGGAACCCAATTATTAATTGGGTGATGTTTTGATGTTGACGGTTCGGGAATCTGTCATCCATCAGCTGAGGTTGGGTCTGCGGGACTTCAGTAGTGTGGGGTTGAGTCTACGGGACTTCAACAGTGTGAGGTGAATTACCTTCCAGTAGCGGTGGGTCTACAGCCACAATGTCGGCCCACCAGTAGGAGTTGTACGTTAGATGATTGTCTTTGTGATATCATCTAGGTTTGCTCTTACCTGATATGTTATATGCTGGCATGATATGTTTTATGTGATAGTAGTAGAGTACGGTTGTTAGGATTGAAGGGTAGGTCAGGCACCCCAGATTTGTCTGACAGTATGTGATGATATGTTCAAAGGAAAGAAGTCGGCTCGATCACAGTGCATCACACTATGGTTTTCCGCACATGAGATATTTGGTATTACACTCTGATATTGTTTTATGATAACATGTTTTGATTACTTCTACTTTGGTTTTGACATGACGTGATATTATGGATGATTTATTATACTGTTGGTTTATAATAAGGTAATTAAAAATGAAATTTTTTGCCTTGAAAATTAGGATGTTACATGTTGGTATCAAAGCGTTGGTTTGAGGGATTCGGGCACACTCCCGGGTGTGTCTGAACTCAAACTAAGGACTTGGTATGAAAATTTTCAAAAGTAAAACCCTTTTATAAAAACAAGCTTGAAAAGAATTTGAAAAGAGAAAAGAACTTTGAAAAGAACAAGGTGTGTGATGTGTGCAATCAGCAGAGCTCAAGTAAGTTTTCCCCAAGATACACATACATGTTACGATATGTTATGTTATGTTATGATATGATTATGAGAACTGAATGCTAGATTAGAGCTAGGGATCTAGGGGATGCCGTATATGCCAATTATATGTGGTTGTGCACTTGCATGCTAGTACTGATCAGTCAGTGATAGGATAACCTGTTTAGGTTATGCCTGATTGTATGAGCCTTTGAATTGCATATACAGATTCCTGATTAGAGTATAGAACAGTTTGATTGGATTATGATGGTCATATTTTCCATTGTCTGAATGATGTTTGGTTTGTGCTTTGTGGGACTCTTTGTGATGTGAGTTAGCTACTAAGTGAATATGCTAAGTCACATGGGACACAGTCCGGATAATCTCATAGTGATGGACTTGACCCTATTATGTAGCTCTTGTTTGAGTCCAACCGTTCTAGGGATGGATCTCTTACTCGAAGGATTATCTGATCTATGTTGCATGTGGCTATATTCATGAGGTAGCTAGTTAACATTGTTAGGAATCTTTCAGCAGCTGAGGACTAGGTGGGTACGGGAGCCTAGGAAAGCCTAGGATATGATTCAGTGGGTTAGTAGTGAGGTTGAGTGAGATTTGGGTGTACCAGATTGAGGAAGGGACTTGGAGGATTCGGGAGGAATGTTGAAGAAACTATGGATAGGTGTGGAAAGTGGTATTGGGCCCGTACTACTGAAAGCACAAGATCCATACTCGAATCAGTGAGAGTCTTGGCGAATCTGAGAAGCTTCAGGGAAGAGTTTGTGACCTGGTTTAGGTTCAGAGGATGTTCCAGGTGTTGCAGCTTAGCCATTGGCAAGTGAGTTAGTGGGCGTGGCAGGGTGTCAGACCCCGAGGGATATGACTTCCAAGAAGTTGTAGATGCGAGATCGATTTGTAGCACTTTCAGAAGAGGGGTTTGTGCTAGGTGTGTATAGTAAGGGGTCCCGGGAAGAGACCCATGACTTTTGATCATCAGGTGAAAGGCCATCAGGGCCGGAGTCAGTGTAGCATGTATGAGAAAGTGCACAAGGGAGTTGGTCGCTCGAAGGGTTTAGGCTACTACAGGTGTGGCAGGGTTGATTAAGTCAGCTGAAGGTGATCAATATTCCTCCAAATGTTGTGGGTATGTCATCTTCTTCTGTTGATAGATGAATGTTCGGGATACGTATCGCTTTGGGATTGTGAGTGAGTTTGGGTAAGTCAGATCTCAGATTGTTTTACTGCTAGTGTTTGGGTTATCAAGGATCATATATGCCATCCTGCATGTCGAAAGGTCCTTGATGAACCCACAGAGGGACCTACCTTGCAGAGTGGGTTCCACGTGTACCATTATCATTTCGGATCTTTGTCGAGATCTATGCAGGAGTATTGTTTGGAAGATCCTCGGTAAGGGTTAGAGTGATAGTTCTCTCGTGAACAACGTTACGGGTTCTATCATTATTTAGGTGTGGTCGACAATTGTCTATGGATGAATTTTGGAGTTCAAGGCACTACCCTTTCCAGGATAGGATTGGTATCATGAAGGGGGTAGTGTCAGTTGCGGGTTATAGATGTATAAGTGGTTGGTCATCGGATGTTCAAGAGAGTTGTATTTTCGCATGGGCTGTGTACGGATAGAGTTCAGTGATGCTGCGAGATTGGAAGTGTGAACAAGGACTCGTCAGCCAGCGTGAAGATTTGAGCCTTTACTTGTCAGCATGGGAGGTGGATTGAGGTGTCATACTGGACCAGATTTCAAGAGTACTCATCAAGATTTCCGAGTATGGGCGATCTTAAGGTTTAACCAGTGATTGATCGCTAGAATTGGTGAGCACAGGTTGTCATCAGTAGGGTACTAGAGAGTGAGAAGGATTGGGAATCCTTCAATTCTCGCGTGCTATGAAGAATTTGTTGAATCTAAGTGGGGGAGAGACTTTTTATAAAGTCCTCCAAATGTGAGTTCTGGTTGTGCGGGTGCCATCTCTTGGGTACCTTGTCAACTATAAGGGTATTCTAGTCGATCCGGCCAAGATAGAGGCTGTGGTGTAGTGGGAGATTTCGAGGTCTCCATCTGAGATTCGGAGTTTCCCGGGTCTAGCAGGTTATTACCGTAGATTTATACGGGACTTTTCCGAGATTCTGGTTCCTTTGACCGGACTGACCAAAAGGTCGATGGCCTTTCGACGGGGGCTTGAGCAGCATGCAGCCTTCGAGACTCTCAGACATCGGTTGTACGAGGCACCGATTCTCACCCTGCCAGAGGGTGTAGATGATTTCGTGGTTTACCGTGACGCTTCGATCACGGGCATTGGGGCGGTACTGATATAGTGGGGTCACGTGATAGCAGGTCTTGGGAACCATGTTAGAGTTCCGGTTAGAATTCAAGTTCAGTTTAGTGTGTGTTCGACCCAGTATGGAAAGTGTTGTAAGTCTGCGGGTGTATCCGTAGCATTCACTAGTAGCCAGATAGTGTTAGAGTGTTATAAGTCTGTGGGTGTAGCCGTAGCATTCACTATCATCCAGATAGTGTTAGTTATATAAGTCTGCGGGTGTAGCCGTAGCATTCACTAGCAGTCAGATAGTATTAGAGTATTGTAAGTTTGCGGGTGCTCCAAGCATGTACACTATGTTTTCTAAACACTAGTCATGTCATACACCAAGTATGCATACTATGTTTGTCTATGATCTTTACTTTGTGAAATAGATCAATTGAACATAACTCCAATGATCCTCTTTTCACAGTCCCAAATCCTAACTGCAAATGCAAAAATTCCAAATTCATGCGATTTACTGAAATCTGTTAGATTCTAAACTTATATGCATTGATCCTCTTGTAATGATTATGCACAAAGTCACAAGGACTTGACAACAAATATTACAAAGTATTCCAAAGGAGATCAACTCCTTGGAAATATCCTTCTTGCATTAAGTTTCCTTAATCTTACATAGATTGAAAATTCTAACTTTGAAACATTTCCAGATTCATTTTGACTATCACTTCTGAACAAGAGTTGCCTCCTTACAGATTATGTCTATATGGTCCTTCCAGAATTATCACTATACTTCCAACTATCCTTGAGCACCCAATCTTTGGTAAACCTTAGATTATCCTCGGCAATTGATTAATCCTTTTAGTCATATCCAATTCTAGACCTTTTCCCTTCTTAATGCCCCAGGCATTTTGAAAATTTTAGAAAGGATGAATATAGCACATGTAATCGATCCTATATCCGAAGCATATGGGACACGATTCATGATGTCTCACATAATGACTAAACCAGTCTTTTGCTATAACATTTCCATTTCTATTTGCCAAGTTCTCATAATACAGACTATGAAAAGGGATGTCGTAATCATAATTGAATTTTAGAACGCAAATAATGGACCCATATACATAATTTTCTTATGTTGAACCATTCCAACATGAAATTCATATATATATCCTTGACTAAATACGATTAAAACCTCAGTCTAAGCTTTTAGATTTGAGATGAAGTATAATTTCCTCTCCCTTAATTATAGCAAAACAACTCTTTCCCAATTGAAACTTTTGTTTTCTATAATTAACATTACTAACTTGCAATACTTATCATAATTATCATGCTCCCACTAGCATGATGATTATTAGCATGACACTTATGCTCCCACTAGCTTTGACATGTACTCAGAAATCAACTGACTTTCTTACCGAAGTTCAGATTTCTGATACTAGATTATTTTGATAAAACTTTATCAAAATCATACACCTTCCCTTAGATAGCTCATAGGTGTTTCTAAACAATTATGAAGAGGGATGTCGTAATCATAATGGTTAGATATTTTTGCCAATTCTCAGAAGTCTAGGTTAGTGTGCCGGTTAACCACACACGCTCCACTAACGACTTTGAGAATGAAAATATCGCAATTGCTGTCTAGCTAAAATCTACTCAGTGAAAGTGTTTCCTCACCATCATTTTCATGAATCGGAGAGAAAGCTTATGACACTTAGATTTGTATGGTGTATGAGTTCCTACCCATATGAATTTGTCCAAACCATAATCACAAGACAAGGATAATGACAACACTAAACTCATATGGATTGAACTCAATCTTAATTTCTTGCCACCTGGCAGCTCAAGGGCCTGCCATTGCTTCCAAGTTGTTGTGCAACCAATTGAGAACTCTAAAAACTCATATGCAAAGCCAACTTTAACTGGAATGGGCACATAATATGTCAACATGATAGGGTATAAACCTCAAGTCGTGTGCTAGTGAAGAAGTTCAGGTTTTATTCTTGATTAGTTCTTGAGACTTTCAATACCTTTAAGACTTCCACTGTCCTCTTGACCTATAAGACTCCCTTGTCAAACATCCAAGAGATAGTGTGGATTCTAATCAAGACAAACACTTCACATAATTGGCCGTAGTTGGTCTTTGATTTATCCAAAACATCACAACTTACCAATTTCAAATGTACAAGAGTAGGAAACTTTTACTCTTACATTTGACAAGTGTTTTAAACCTTCTTTAAGACATGTCACTCAAATTACAATCTTGGAGTATGACTCTAAGACTTGTATTGGAACGAAGTATGACTCATCTTCTTGATTTAACCATTTCAATAATTCAAGATTCCTCTTCTTAGTCATAAGAATGCACTAAGATTTCCTTAGAGAACTAATTGTGCTATGGTTTCTTAATCATTAAGATGATCACAAAACTGATACTAAAGTACTCTCCCATCTTTTCAGATTTGAGAAACTTTTATCCTTCTGCCTAATTTGATTCTTCTTATTCGCTCTGCCATACATTGGAACCTTTTCCAATGTCTCAGAGTTACACTTAAGCTTGTAAGTATAATCATATTTACTGAGCTTTAGTAAACCATGACGAATAGTCTTATCGATCTTTTTTGGTGGAATTGACCAGTTCACAAGATTGTGTACTCGATCCCTTAGTCCTTCACTTGACTCACACATCCATGTGAACAAGTAGTTAGTCTTAATTTTTTTCAATGCTTGAAAGTTCTCATTCATCATGCTATATAAGTTGCATGATTCCAAGTTTCTATCCAACTGAAACTTGGGTGATGAGAATCTTTCCTTATTTAGTAAATTTAGACACTACCATAAATGAAAGAATCAAATTCACTTTCCAATATTGCTATCAGTGGAATCTTATAAGCAACAACTTTTCACAAATTCCATTGTAAGGATACTTAAAATAAGTAAAATCAAAACCTTTTTCTTTTATTTTAAAACTTTGCAGAAAACTTATCCTTACAATCCATATGAAAACCTTATAGTTATCTATTCCTAAGCAATATAAATATCATAACTCTTAAGTAATAGCCCAAAATTCTGATCACCAAACCATGCGATTGAAATCCATCTTCGCGATCAGAATCAACATGCACTTAATAGAGTTAGACAATGGACATTACCTGGAGTAGATCCAAACTTATTGACTTTAACATCCTTAGGTAAATTTGGCAGCGTCGCAACCAATGCCCCTTCCTTTGGCAAGAGTTACCTATGGACCCTTGATAATGGGACTATCTCAGACTTAGCCTCTCTCTTTACCATTTGGTCAACCGAGTTGACTATGGCCAATCCCTTTCCATTGGAAAGAGAGAGCTTTACTGGATATCACTATGTGAATTACAAAGTAGTTGAGGCACCAACTTTCTCAACACTTTGACACCCAACTCTCCCGGCTTGTCAATATGTGACTACATCTCCAAGATGTGATCACACATAGAGTTTTGTTTGCCAATAGGGCTTGAGTGACCTTAAAATTTTCAAGAACTTGTGGGTTAGGGATAATAATTGGAGGAGGTGAAAGAAGTATGATTTCCATGGGACATCATCTTCATTTAGGAAAGCTTGTTTCAAGAGATTTAGGAAGATCATAAATGTCTAAACCAGACATCTTTTTGGGAGATATTCAAGATAGTTCATTTAAAGTCCTTAATATGACACCCAATATGAAATATTAAGGCCAGGACCCAACACACTATTTTCTAACTTAGAAGAAGGATGCCGTAATCCAAGCTATACAATATTCGAAGGTAGGTGAATGATGATTCACCAATTTCCACCAAGATAAAAAAAATGTATTATTAGGTTTTAATTGGTTTTTGAAACTCCTAGATCTTTGAGATTCATTGAACTTTTCAATGACATGTTTCAATCTCGAGTGTGCCCTTCAGGTTTTGTGACTGGGATGCTGAGGATCGCAAAACAAGGTGTGAAGTAACCATGCAGATTACTTGGTACCCTTAAGTGTTTACCCCTCAATCGTTGTGCCGGTTAACCACACACGCTCCATCGATACTATGATAAACATTATGTTACCCTTTGCGTACCTTGTTAAATACGAGTTAGTGTGTCGGTTAACCACACACGCTCCATTAACCGACTTAAACAAAGTACAAAGTGTAATTTCATGGCTTAGCACCTTATTCACATTTTCCTAACTAACTAAGATTGGGTATTTATAAGAGTTTAGTTACTTAGTATTCATCATTAATACTTTAATGAAGGGAGAATTCTAGTCCTTGTCCTACCCGTTCGGCTAACGACCCTCCACCGGTCAAGGAAGCGGTGGGTGAGAGTGGACACCCATTAAACTGCCATTTTATAGGCAGTAACCTTATACCCCCTTATAGAATGGCTTCGTGAATGAGGCCTACTAACGGTAAGACTGACTTTACTCTTATACATATATATATAAATATTATTAACTTATAATATTATAAAGTATAAGGGTTGAATTTTAACTTTTAAAATGCTAAGGGCTAACTTGGAATTAAAGTATTCATGGGGAAAACTTTACAAATTCCAAAACTTGAGGGCAAGTTTTGAAACTATTCAAAACTCTTGGATTTTCCTAACTTATGAGTTTAATTAAAGTTTTAAAAACTCTAATGAAGTGACTCTTGAACATCCATAACTTGAGGACAAGTTATGGAGTCATAAAACAATTTAATGAGCAAAAAGACTCTTCATTTTGTAACCTATGGCAACTTTTATGAGTTTTAAGATTCATAAATGTGACTTATAAGTTATATAAACACATTTTATGAACTTCTTTTAGATTAATTTGGATTAAAACCAACTATGTGACAACCCAAGTTGTTCCGTTACATTTCCCCGTTACTGTTAATGGAATATTCCAGTTTCTAAAAGTTCCGTTAATTAGAGGTCGTCAATTTAATAAAAATTTCATTTGTTTACATGTAATATGCCGTTAAGTCGTGATAAATGGGAATAAAAACACATAACACACATTTCCATTTATTTGGAAAATGTTAAGTTTTATTATTACTACCACTAAATCGGGTGCAACCAAAAGCCCTGTATGACGGCAGTATCGGGTAGAATTCCACTGAGCTCCAACTCCAACCCATATATAAGGGGGAGTAAACTCCATTTGAGCTCTTTCCACCCTCTCTCTCTCTCTATACTCTCTCTCTAGAATCGTTTTCAACCCGAATCCGCAACCAAACGCTTCGAAATTGAAAGTCCGCTTACCCTAGCTTGTTCTAAACATTACTAGCTGTAGTTATACCCCAAAAATCGTCCAAGAAGGCAAGGAGTAAGGAGTTTACGGCCCAAGAACACTCTAGGGCCGTAAAACCCTAAAATGATGCCAAACTTGCCTTTAAACTCACCCTTAAGCTTAGAAACTATTAGGGGATTTAGCCTAGGAGTGTTTGAACCCCAAAACAACAAGATTTGTGGCATAAAAGAGGGTTTACGGCCCAAGCACATGCTTAGGCCATAAACACCCTCTAAACTTGTTAACTCAAGTTCCAAACACTCCCAAACCACCCATAGGCTTAAGACATAAAATAAGGACATGCTATTTAAGGTTTGGAACATTTAAACACAAGGAAATATGGGGTAACATGGAGTTTATAGCCCAAGCAAGTGCCTAGCCGTAAACTCCCCAAAACATGCCCAAATGTTGGTTTTCACCCCCCAAATGGCCTTAGACATTTACCATAAAAAGCTAGAATTGAAACAAGGGCTTAAACTCAAAGAATGGTGGGTGTATGAGAGTTCACGGCCAAGCCATATAGCTTACGGCCGTAAACTCTCAAGGATTGGTCTTTTGGACCATAAACTCTAAAGGGGTGCCCTTTTGGAACCCCAAACACCCCTATAGCCTTGAATAATTACTAGAAGTGAGTTAGGGGCTTAAAACTTCATTAAATCCATGATATGAGAGTTTACGGCCGTAAAATCCCTTGGGAGTTGTCCCTAGGCCATAAACTCCAATATGATGCCCTTAGATGCCTTAAACCCACTCTTGCCTTTTTGGAAATGTACTTAGAAAAATTCCATGAACAAGCTAGGTGCCTTAAACACACTAGAACCTTTCACCATGAGTTTACGGCCGTAAACTCGTGGTGAGTAGTCCCTGGGCCGTAAAAAACATAGTAAGGGCTTACTCTTGGAGAGTAAACTCCATTCCTAAGCCACACACACCTTTAGACGCTACCCGGGACACCCAAACACTTATCCAAAGTGTTTTCCGCTCCTTTGAGCGCGTATATTTGTTTAATTAGTATTAAATATACTGATTGTATGTGAACATATACTATCATATGTTAAATAGGTCATTGTGTGTGTTCGAGTCCTTGCGTGGCACCGAACGCCCAAACGACACCTTCGTCGGATCTACTTACACCAGGTGAGTTCATACCCCTGAATGAACCTTTTAATGTATTTTACATGTTTTATAGGGGGGGAATACAAGTTAAACATGCCAGTTATCATATCAATCACATGTGATTGATAACCCGCATGCTCAAAATTTTACCACACTGTACACTGTTTTACCGAGTAAGACACTATAATGGTTTTCAAAAGGGATTTCAATTGTTTCAAAACTCTTACTTATGCAGTTTTATCTAAATTCATTTTAAACTGGTTTATAAAGGTTCCAAGGATTTTAAAGGCTTTCAAACTTATTTTACCAAGAACACCAAATGCGATTTTCCTAAATATAAAGGTTTCCAAGGTTTTCATCAAAGTTCCTTTCACGATGTATACATTTACTTGTTTGTTACTGCTGCTTCGCTTTTACTTATTTAAAACTCCTACTTGATAACGCAATTCTTTCGTGATACACTTATACCTGATGGACGCTTATACTTATTCACACTCTTACTTAGTGACACAATTCTACTTCACTTATACTTGATATCGCCTCTACTTCACTTATACTCGATACGCTCTTACTTCACTTATTGTTGTCTCTACTTCGTGATACGCTTATACTTGTTAGACACTCCTACTTCACAAGAATCACTTCTACTTGATACACACTCAGTCGTAGTTAGATGTATGTCGGTGCTCATATAGGTACATATAAGTAATGATTGAAAGACTTAGGAAGGCTCGTCCGCCCTATTTCCTTTTCTTCGTTGAGATGTGGTCTGGTGGGATTGGATGGCCGACCGAGGGTCGTTTGATTCATTAGTTATATATTATGTATATGAGTATGGACATATAGGAATTCTCTTGTCAGTTCAGTTAAAAGTCTCTACCTCTAGTCTACACATACATTAGAAACCCACTATTGGGAAGTCTCTACCTCTAGTTCAGCACTTACACACTACCCACTATTTGGACGTCTCTACCCACTATTTGGGATGTATCTTCAGGACACGGCCTTCTCCGTCGTCTAGTTGGTAACCAGAATCTCCTGTAGGGAGAGCGGACATTGTGTGTATAGATCTATACGGGATTGACAACCCCGCACCCAGACTGCTAGCTACAGTCCAGGCCTACCAAGCCAACGGGTGACAAATGTCACATTTTAGACGCTTGTAGGGCGTCTGGTACTTTAGTCAATATGGTTACGAGTATCCTGGGTTACCTTATAATTCATGGCTTTAAGGTAACAGTATTTCGCCAGCAATTTACACTGTATGCTGGTAATTCATTTTCAGAGTCACACTGTTTTGACGATACAAGACGTATCTTTCATTTGATACTGTCTGGGGTCTGTTTTCTCTGTTTTGACCTTACATGACGTATCTTTCATTTGATACTGTCTGGGGTCTGTCTTTCACTATTTTAAACCTTACCAGCTGTACCTTTCATTTGGTACCCTCTAGGGTCTAAGTCTCCACTTGATAGACTGAACCAGGCGCGTTGTTGGTTCGATACTCTCCTGGAGTCTATGATTCCTTTGCCTTAGTCAGCAGTCCTCACTGCTGAGGCATATGTTATTTCCCTGTTGTCTCTTGCTTTCTTTAATAATCAAATTCAGTATTTTGATAATGATAGCAATTAAGGGAAAACCATTTTTCGCCACATAACACTGACCAATCTTGGTAGAAGGCTGCTTTATTAAAGAAAATATAGGATTTTCTGGAAAGAACTCTAATACACAGTAAACACTTAAACTACTAATTTTATTAAAGTTATTTGAATAAAAACGTCACTAAATGCTTATGAACTCACCAGCATTTGTAAAAATGCTGATACTCGCTTTTTCAAATAACTTGTATTCTCTGGTTAGCATTAGACAGGTACACCCCGGAGCTGTTGATGAATATAGCTTAGTACCACGCTGTATTTATTCTATTACTTGTATACTTTGAATTGTTGTACTGTGAATTGTTGTAATGTAATCATGTAAAATTATTATTATTAATGCAATGTTTTGTTGTACTTCGATTACTATAATACATGTGTTGTGATACTTGACATGACGTCATCCACCCCAGAACGTTTCCGCCGTTCCGGTTTTGGGGTGTGACAAACTATCACATAATTTTATTCATTAATCTAAATTCACTCGTAAAACAAGGTAACACAAAAAACTTTTGGTGATCCATAACTTATTCTTATGTTATGGAATCCTTTAAAACATTAACACCAAATTTTGTAACTCCATAAAAAAATTGAATCAATTTTTTTTAAAACCTTTTCATATCCATAACTTATGGAGGTTTAAAAAAAAAACTCTTTAGATCAAACTTTTAAAACTAATAAAATAATCATATCATTTTATCTTTTATTAAATTTGACCTAATTCAACTCATAAAGCAAATTATTCAAATTTTACAAATAATTAGTTTTTCACAAGAACAAGTAACTATCTTAAAATTTGACAAACTTCATGTTTTTTTTTCCTTTTTTTTCAACTTTGAAAATAAAATATTTGCATCAATATAACAGAAACAACCCGTGGCTCTGATACCACTGTTGGGTTTTGAGCATTCTAACACTCCTAAGTGTACATGCAACCCTAAATACCTTGGATCTATGTTTTCTCTATTATACATGCAAATATGAACTTCCAAGGTATTATCCTAATCTAGCATACAAAACAATGAATATAACAAGATAGAATACATACCTCTTTGATGTAGAAAGTCTTCATGAAGCTTGAGTGCCTAGTGCCCCAAGTGTGACACCTCAAATGGTTCACACAACACCAAATACACTTGGAATAACTTGAGACAAACTTGAACACCCCTTGAATTCGTCTAGCCCTCACACTCACACATAGTGCACGATTTCTTGAGCCATGAGATTCTTTTATATGGTGGCTATTAGGGTTACACCATGTAACTCATGACTTTACCTATTCCTTATGCTCCATGGATTTTAACCTCCATGGAGCATCCATGGGTCACCCCATGGACTTAGTCCAACATAAGGAATCTTGGATCACAAGCCCACATACATAAGAATAAATGATTTACACAATCAACCCATATATTTAATTAGTCTCCTTTTGATCACTTAATTAATTCCAAATTAATTCTTGATCAATACTAATTAAATAACCTTATTAATATATTAGAACATATAATATATTAGCAAACCTTAAGTGTTATTTCTCTCATTTTAGTCTATCCAAATGCATGATGCCATGCAACCCAAATGGACCATGCCGGGTCGGGTCAAGTATTACCAATTATAGTTATGGACATAGACATTAATCCAACAAGTTGTAACGCACCAGTTATTTAAATAAATTAATAAATGTAAGTCCCGGACTAATTTGTGAAGAATTTAGAAGTTGGAGGTGAAAAGTGTAAAATCCAGACTTAATTTGTAAGCATTATTGAAGTCAGGGACTAAATGGTAATTTATGGGACTTCATTTGAGGAGATTTTGGAGGCTAAGAGGCTGTTTGGTAAACTAGGGATTTAATTTGAGAGGAATTATGGAAACAGAGATGTAATGGGTAAATTTTTGTACCTAACTTGTAATGGATTTTTTTGTTGAGGGTTTAAAGGGTAAAATTGGGATTTATCTTGAAAAGAAAACGGGAAGGAGGGACCAGCCGCCACCCCCACCCCCCCCCCCATTCTCCCTTGTTTCTCCGATTGACCAAACCACCGAAGGACCGAGATGATCGAAGACGACCAGCGCTGCAACAGAAGTCTCCAAGGTCGGAGCAATTGTGAGCAATCACCACCATCATCTCTTCGCCACCTCAGCCGCATTTTCTCGACACTGCCGCCCGTTTCCATTGAAGGTGATGTCGCCGGAGATTCGGGTGTGCTCCATCAGTGCATGTGTTGACTGGCTGATGGGAAAAGACCAAGAAGAGCCTTTGCCACCACCATGAGGTGGTGGCTGTCATCACAAAACCACCTCCTGCTGCTGTTTCTTTCCATTTCCATCATCACTGCCTTGTATCGTCACCACCAGCTACCATGGGAGTGGCCCTGAGTTTGTATGGGTGTGTTTCGGCTCCAATGCTCGTGTGTGGGTACGACTGTTTGACTAGGAACCACTAGGAACCATTGTCGTTGCTATAAGCCACCAAATAGGTGGTTGGTTTCCAATTCCGAGCAAGAGTCGTGTTTTATGGGTGTGAAGTCGGAAAACCAAGGAACAAACCTACCACCATCATGAGGTGGTGGCTGCCACTTGTTGGGTTTAAAGCATTCTAACACTCCTAAGTGTACATGCAACCCTAAATATCTTGGTTCTATGTTTTCTCTATTATACATGCAAAAATGAACTTTCCAAGGTATTCATCCTAACTAGCATCATATCATTGATTCATATGAATATATAAAGTTAGAATTACATACCTCTTTGATGTAGAATGTCTTCATGAAGCTTGAGTGCCTAGTGCCCCAAGTGTGACACCTCAAATGGTTCACACAACACCAAATACACTTGGAATAGATTAGAGAGAAATCCTCACTTCATAAAAATCGGCTAGCCCTTTCACATATCCTCTAGTGCCGATTTTGACACCAATAAGATCTTTATATACTGTCACAATTAGGGTAAACCCTAATTTTCATGGCTTTCCATTTCCTTGGATCCATGGGTTCAAATACACCATGTAGCATCCATGGAGCATCATATGGGTTTTAGCCCAACTTGATAATCCATGGAGTCTTAGCCCACTATACAAGTATGGATGATTTATACAATCAACCCATATATTTAATTAGTCTTCTTTTGATCACTTAACTAATCCTAGATTAATTCTAGATCAATACTAATTAAATAATTTTATTAAGATGTTAGAACTTATAATATATTAACAAACCTTAAGTGTTATTTCTCTAATTATAGTCTATCCAAATGCATGATGCCATGCAACCCAAATGGACCATACAGGGTCGGGTCAAGTCCTACCAATTATAGTTATGGACTTAGACATTAATCCAACAGTCTCCCACCTGGATAACCCTCAAACTATTATTGCAAGTATGACTTCAAGAACTGACTGGCAATCGTAGTTCTCAAAAGCTTTTGTCGAACTCCGACCTTGCCGATGATCTCTGACCTTTGTCAGTGACTTGTCCATTATATATGGGATTATATATTCCTCCATTATAGATATCATATGGACTGAGACATGGATTATAATCATTCTCTCTGTCCATTTGTTGTTTCCCGATTTCCGATTTATGACGACTGACTAATTGAACAAATCAAATCAGTCCAGGCCCGGCCGAGCACTTACATTTTTCATCACCAAATCATCTAGGGGCCCACATATATCACTTTTATCCCGAAGGTAAAAGGAATGGATAAACTTCGACTCATATGGCTTGTTCTACTACTTGTTAAATAATACACAAAGGCACGTGTTATAACATCGAGTTACCAATGCTATTTCATGCAATCAATGTACAACTAACTCATAGTAACAACTCATATCTCTAGCTTTGAAGAATATAAGATATTATCGTCTCATGACCACTCGTGATAAAATCCATGAAATGATTCAAATGAGCGCGGGTTGAATCCAATACTCAGAACTTATGAGAACTCATGAGTGTTGTAGCCCCTTTGTCCAACATCTTAGACCTCTACAAGCCAACCCATGACAGTCTTGCTTCATATCTACTTCCAACATATGACCGACTGTGGATGGTTTTAATAACTTAGTCATTCGGGAAGAATGACCTAGTTTATTCGGGAAGTCAAAACATGCAAAATGAAACACAAGAATAGTTGAATCCAATATGGTCTCAAAACCTATGAATATAAATAAAACACCTTTTATTTATCACCATACTGATTACTCATTATTCATTGTTTTGGTTTTATCAACTTTGTACTTGTATTAAAAACACTAGTTGTCCCATGCTCCAAGCATGTACACTATGTTCATCTAAACAATAGCTTTGCCATACACCAAGTATGCACTCTATGTTTTTCTATGATCTTTACTTTGTGAACTAGATCGATTGAACATAACTTTAATGATTCTCTTTTCACACTCCCAAGTCCTTATCAAAAAATGTAAGAATTCCAAATTCCTATCATTTACCGAAATCTGTTAGATTTTAAACTTATATGCATTGATCCTCTTGTAACGATTACGCACAAAGTCACAACGACTTGTCAACATACAATACAGAGTATTCCGATGGAGATCAACTCCATGGAAACATCTTTCTTACATTATGTTTTTCTAATCTAACACAAAGTTAATAGCTTCCACCTATGCAAACATTTCCATATTCCCATTTTTAACTATCATTTCTGAACAACAGTTGCCTCTTTTTTAGAATATGTCAATAAGGTCCTCTCAAAATTAACACTATACTTCCAACTGTCCCTGAGCAACCAATCTTTGGTAAACCTTAGATTGCCCTCAACAATTGCTTAATCACTTTAGTCATATCCAATTCTAGACCTTTTCCCTCCTTAATGCACCAGACATTTGGAAAATTTTAGAATTGATAAATATTATAGCACATGCAATCGATCCTGTACCCAAAGCAAATGGGACACGATTCATGATGTTTCACATAAAGACATGATACTAGACAAGTCTTTTTATATAATATTTCTATTTGTATTTGCCAAGTTCTCATAATTCAGATTATGAAAAAGGATGTCGTAATCATAATCGAATTTAAGAACGCAAATAATGAGCCCATATATAGAATTTCCTTATGTTGATCCATTCCAACATGAAATTCATATATATTCTTGACTAAATTTGATTAAAATCTCAGTATAAGCTTTTAGAATTGAAATGAAGTATAATTTCCTCTCCCTTAATTATAGCAAAACAACTCTTTCCCAATTGAAACCTTTTTTTTCTATAATTAACATTGCTAACTTGCAACCTTTATCCTAATTATCATGCTCCGACTTACATGATAATTATTAGCATAACACTTATGCTCCCACTAGCCTTGACATGTTCTCAGAAATCAGCTAGATTTCTAGAAATCAATACTTTATTGACTTTCTTACCAAAGTTCAGATTTCTTATACTAGATTGCTTTGATAAAACTTTATCAATATGATACACCTTATCTTAGATAGCTCACAGGTGTGTCTAAACAATTTTATGAACAATGAAGAGGGATGAAGTAATCATAGTCTCGACTGTTTAGACCTTTGCCACTTCTCACAAGTCCATGTTAGTGTGTCGGTTAACCACACATGCTCCACTAACGACTTTAAGAATGCAAATATCAAAATTGCTATCTAGCTAAAATCTACTTAGTGAAAGTATTTCCTCACCATCATTTTCATGAATCGGAGAGAAACCGTATGACACTTAGATTTAATGGTGTATGTGTTCTTATCCATGTGAATTGTCAAAACAATAATCACAAGACAAGGATAATGAAAAATTCAAACTTATATGGACTGAACTCAATTTTAATTTCTTGCCATCTGGCAGCTCAAGGGCCTACCATTGCTTCCAAGTTGTTGTGCAACTAGTTGAGAACTCTAAGAACTCATATGCAAAGCCAAGTTTAATAGGAATGGTTACAGAATATGTCAACACGGTAGGTTATAAACCTCAAGTCGTGTGCTAGTGAAGAACTTCTGCTTTTATAGTTGATTAGTTCATGAGACTTTCAAGACCTTTAAGACTCCCACTATCCTCTTGACATATAAGACTTTCTTGTCAGATATTCAAGAGATAGTGCGTATTCTTTATCAAGATAAACACTTCACACAATTGGCCTTAGTTGGTCTTTGTTTTATCCAAAACATCACAACTTACCAATTTCAAATGTACAGGAGTAGAAAACTTTTACTCTTACATTTGACAAGTGTTTTAAACCTTCTTTAAGACATGTCACATAAGTTACAATCTTAGAGTATAACTTTAAGAATTGTTTTTGGAAGAAAGTATGAATCATCTTCTTGATTTAACCACTTCAACAATTCATAACTCCTCTTCTTAACTAGTAGAATGCACTTAGAGGATGAATTGTGATAAGGTCTCACAATCATTAAGATGGTCTTAAAACATGATACTAAAGTACTCTCCCATCTTTTAAGATTTGAGAAACTTTTATCTTTCTGCCTAAGTTGATTTTTCTTATTCGCTCTGCCATACATTGGAACCTTTTCCAATTTCTCAGAATTACACTTAAGCTTGTAAATATAACCATATTTACTGAGCTATAGTAAATTATGACGAATAGTTTTATTGATCTTTTATGGTGGACTTAACCAGTGTACAAGAATGTGTACTCGATCTATTAGTACTTTATTTGACTCACATATCCATGTGAACAAGCAGTTAGTCTTAATTTTTCCAATGCTTGAAATTTCTCATCCATCATGCTATACAACTTGCATGATTCCATGTCTCGGTCCAATTGAAACCTTGGGTGACGAGAATCTTTCCTTATTTTGTAAATTTAGACATTACCACAAATGAAAGAATCAAATTCACTTTCCAATATTGCTAGCAATGGAATCATATAAGCAACAATTTTTCCACAAATGCCATTGTAAGGATACTTAAAATAAATAAAATCAAAATTTTATTTTAAAACTTTTTGGAAAAACTTATCCTTACAATCCATATGAAACTTGTTGTTATCTATTCCTAAGCAATATATATCATAACTCTTAAGTAACAGCCCAAAAATTATGATCACCGAACCATGCGAGTGAAATCCATCTTCGCGATCAGAATCTGCATATACTTCTTTTAAGTTTCTACACTTTTCCATTGATTCTTAACCACCAACATGTGACCCAGTCACATCATGTAATAAGAATCTCCAAGTAGGAACTTAATAGAGTTAGACAATGGACTTTACCTGAAGTAGAGTCAAACTTATTGACTTTAACATCCTTAGGTAAATTTGGCAGCTTCGCAACCAATGCCCCTTCCTTTGGCAATAGTTACTTATGGACCCTTGACAATGAGACTATCTCAGACTTAGCCTCTCTCTTTACCATTTGGTCAACCGAGTTGACAATGGCCGATCCCTTTCCATTGGGAAGAAAGAGCTTTACTGGATATCCAATGTCATCATTATGAATGTCCATAAAGTTTTAGGAAGTTGATCTTAGCAAATAGATAAGATCATTCAGGGTCTTGTCATAGTCTGATTCATAGGAGTCCCAAAGGAAATCACTATGTGACTTAGAAAGTAATTGATCATCAACTTCCTATAGACTTTGACACCCAACTCTCATGGCTTGTCAATATGTGACTACATCTCCAATATGTGATAACACATAGACCATTGCTTGCCAATATGGCTTGAGTGACCATAAACTTTTCAAGAACTTATGGGTTAGTTAGGATAATTTGGAGGAGGTGAAAGAAGTATGATTTCCATGGGACACCATCTTCATTTAGGAAAGCTTGTTTCAAGATATTTGGGAAGATCATAAATGTCTAAAGCAAACATCTTTTGGGAGATATTCAAGATAGTTGATTTAACGTCCCTAATATAACACCCAATATGAAATATTAAGGCTAGGACCCAACACAATACTTTTATAACTTGGAAGAGGGATGCCGTAATCCAAGCTAAAAAAATATTTGAAGGTAGGTGAATGACGATTCACCAATTTCCACCAAGATAAACGAAATATATTATTAGGTTTTAATTGGTTTTTGAAACTCCTAGATTCTTTTGAGATTCATTGAACATTTCAATGGCATGTTTCAATCTCGAGTGTGCCCTTCAGGTTTTGTGACTGGGATGCCGAGGATCACAAAACAAGGTGTGAAGTCACCATGCAAATTACTTGGTACTTTTAAGTGTTTACTCCTCAATCGATGTGCCGGTTAACCACACACGCTTTATCGATACTATGATAAACATTAATTTACCCTTTGCCTACCTTGTTAAATATAAGTTAGTGTGTCGGTTAACCACACACGCTCCACTAACCGACTTAAACAAAGTGCAAAGTGTAATTTAATGGATTAGCACCTTATTCACATTTTCCTAAGTAACTAAGATTGGGTATTAATAAGAGTTTAGTTACTTAGTATTTATCATTAATACTTTTAATGAAGGGAGAATTCTAGTCCTTGTCCTACCCGTTCGGATAACGACCCTCCACCGGTCAAGGAAGCGGTGGGTGAGAGTGGACACCCATTAAACTGCCATTTTATAGGCAGTAACCTTATACCCCCTTATAGATCGGCATCGTGAATGAGGCCTACTAACGATAAGACTAACTTTACTCTTATACATACATATATATATATATATATATATATATATATATATATATATATATTATTAACTTATAATATTATATAGCATAAGGGTTGAATTTTAACTTTTAAAATTGTAAGGGCTAACTTGGAATTAAAAGTATTCATAACTGAAAACTTTTCAAATTCCAAAATTTGAGGGCAAGTTTTGAAACTATTCAAAACTAATTAATTCTATAACTTATGTGTTTAAAGTAGTTTTAATTAAACAACTCTTCAAGTTCCATAACTTGAGGACAAGTTATGGAAGACTTTAAAACTAATAAAAGAATGTAACTTTTCTTTATTTTGTAACTTATGGATTTAATTAAGGTTACACATTTTATTACTTAATGAAGTTACTCTTGAGGACAAGTTATGGAGTCATAAAACCATTTAATGAGAATAAGACTCTCCATTTTGTAACCTTTGCCATCTTTTATGTGTTTTAAGATACTTAAATATGACCTTTCATGTAACTTGAGGACAAGTTACACAAACACATTTTAGAATCATCTCTTAGATTAAAATGGATTGAAAACACATAATCAATTAACTTATCTATTAATCTAAGCAACTCATATGAACAAAGATAATTCACATCAAACTTTTTCATGTAATTAGCATAACTTTTAAACTAATACAAAACATGAATCTATTGACAATTATCTTGGAAATTGGATTAGCATGAACATTACCATATCAAAAACAAGTTTATAAGTTCAAAAACAGCTTATGGTAATGTTCCTAGTCCAATTCCTGCCAAAAAACACGAAGATATGCTGTCTGGAGGCCAAACTCGCCGAGTTTTTCATGGAACTCGTCAAGTTCATGATCTAATACATGAACTCGTCGAGTTTTGTACCAAAACTCGTCGAGTTTTAGGCCCTGACAAATTCTTGGCTTCAAAAATTGTGACAACCCGAAGTTATCCATCGCCGAAACCCAATTCGTCCGTAAGACCCGTTTTTAGCAATTCGTTTCTGATTTCATAATTAAATTAAGTCATTAATTTGAAATTATTATTATGACTTAATGGGTGTCTCAACGCGTTTAGAACTCATTTTAGCACCCCATTCTAGTAATCGGAAAAATTTTAGAATCAATCATATCGGGTTACGGCAACTTTATCGGGTGTGACCAAAAGCCACGTCTAACGTCGGTATCGGGTAGAATTCCACCGTGTCCAAATCTTAGACACTATTTAAATACGTTTAAGCTTCCATTTGAAGCTTTTGCCCTCTCTCACTACTCTCTCTCTAACATCTCTCCTCAATCCAAAGATCTAAGTCAAAAAACATTGACTTAAGGCCTCAAATCTTTAAGGTAACTTCCTTAACTCATGGTATAGCATCATTAACCTTCAAATTCGTGTTTAAACTTTGATTTAGGACCTCAAACAAGAGTTTACGGCCCTGGAGCATGCATGGGCCGTAAACACATAAAAAGTGGGTTTTCAAGCCCTAAAACCCCTCCAAATCAATCTTAGGACTTAGATATGACTTTATGGCTTACCAATTCGGACTTAGAACACCCTAATCATCATTTTTGTGGAGTAAACATGAGTTTACTGCCCAAGAACATGCTTGGTCTGTAAACTCATCATCCATCGAGAGTAAACTCAAAATCAAGTGTTTAAAAGCCATTTAAACACACCATTAGCCTTGGAATAAATCCTAGAACCAACCAAAATCAATTTAGGGGCCTTAAACATGATGAAATCCTCCCATTTGGGTGTTTATGGCCATAACTCCCCAAGAAATAGTTCCAGGGATGTAAACTCATAAAAACATGTTAAATGGTGTCCTAAACTCATTTTAAGGCTTGTAAAAATTGTTGGAATCACATGTGATTGTCCTAGCATCATCAAATAAATTAAGGATTGAGCATGGGGGAGTTTACGGCCATAAACTCCATGTTTACTGCCGTAAACTCCAATAAATGGTCCTTAAGTGAGTTTAATCCATTCCAAGGCCCTAGATTAAATCCTAGCTAATTTTCTCAAGTGTTATCATGCCATTTTGCACCATAAAACCCCCAACCATGAGTTCACGGCTGTGAACTCATGTGGTTATGGTCTTAGGGCTGAAAACTGCATCAGGAGTTTACTCTTGAAGAGTAAACTCATTTCCTAAGTCCCACACATCCGTAAATGTCACTCGGGTCACTCCAAACACTTGATTTGAAGTGTTTTCGCTCATTGGAGTGTATTATCATATCTAATTAGTAGTTTAAAATCTAATTAGATACATTTGTATATCATTTCATATTACATAGGAACCTCGCGCGTTATCAAGCCCCGAACCGACACTTAGGATCCGAACCAACACGTTTTCTCGTCTGGTGAGTTCATACGCCTACCCTTTTTCAATGGTTTTTCAATGTTTTCAGGGGGGGGGGGGGGGGGAATACAAGCAAAAGTACAAGAATATCTTGTAATTAAATTCATTATTTCATTTAAATGGTTTCATAATCCGTACACTTTTAAGAATTGAAAACATATTAACCAACGGTTTAACTTATAGAATTGTTCTTCAAACCTATTTCAATTCTTATTATATAGTGTTATACTTTATACTTCACAATTGATTGTTCACACTTTTACTGATAGAAATCATAGAACATTTGTATTGTCCTTATTAAAACACCTTAGGTTCGAGTGTGAAGGACAGGGATCATTAGAACTTAGTCAGTCATAGATATTACTTCCCCTAGATACGAGAGTAAAGAGTAATCTTAAAGATTGGAGACAAGTCCTTTGTAACACTTCCCTTGGCACGAGAGAGGGGAGGACTATCCCTGTAACCAGAATCTCCAGAAGAGAGAACGTGACTTGAGTGTATAGATCTATACGGGACTGACTATCCCGCACCTGGCTGCTAGCCTTCTTGTATTCTTTAGTTTCCGCCAATTCTCGTCGTATTGATCGCCGCTTGAGTAGAACACTTGAGCTTTGTTGTTTCCATTTTCATCCAAGTCACAATCCTTTGTGAGATGGGGCCCTCTACAATTCTCGCATCCAACTCGAATAGCATGGATTGTTTGATCCATTTTTGTCATCCTTCTATCTAGACTATCGAGCTTAGCTATCACTGCCGCCATGCCATCATGTGCTGTCACACCCCCAAACCAGAATGGCGGAAACATTCGGGGGTGGATGACTTCTCGTAGTATCACAACAATTGAATATTGTAAAGAAAGTAATACAACCATCATATATATAATAAAAACGTATCTTGTTGCGTTATACATATTTGCAAAAGAATATTACAATATGATGATATAAATGTTTAATGATAAACGTCCTTAGCGTTCCTTCTTCAAAAGCTGGTGGTTACCTGTATTACTGATTCCCTGAGAAATACAAGTGGTTTCGAAAAAGTGTCAACAATTAAGTTGGTGAGTTCATAAGTGTTTTGCATTGAAAAGTATGTCCTTTTGGTAGTAAATCGATGAACGAGGTTTTCAGAAAATCCAATACTTTCTATAAATGGTTTGAAAAGTTTCTAGAGTTGGAGTGCATTAGTATATTCCATACTTGAATAATAATGATAAACTTTGTGCTAAAATTAATGTGGAAAACTGAATGCATATCTAAATCTCGTAAATCAAACTTGTTTTTATACTTTTATGTGAGTTTTATAACCATACTATTGACACTGACGGCCTGTAACAACATTCATCAGGTGTTGTAGTGTTATGACATTTGTCACCCCAGACCTGCCGGTCTAACTATAGCTAATAGTTTAGGTGCGGGGTTGTCAATCCCGTATAGATCTATACACAAGTATCACGCTCTCTCTCCAAGAGATTATGGTATATAATACAGGACTTGAAATGCATACATACGAGTACGTTGAAGTTTGATTATCTCACATTACTTGGTATAAACAGATTTACGATAATAAAGACTTTACTTCATTTGAAAGTATTTCATTTGTCAAGATGTATATGTAAAATGTATGAATAACTTGTTAACTATACTCATTATAGTTTCTCAAAAAGTATGTTTCCATTTAGTAAGAATAACTTAGTGATATAATAGCCCTTTAAACATAAAGATGTTTGTATCAATACTCTATAAGATAGATATTATACTTGTGTTTATAAAACGATACTTTGACTTGTAATGTACTTGTATTTCCCCCCTAAAACATGAAAAGAATTGAAAGGTAGCGGTATGAACTCACTCGTTTGGTTTGAAGAGAGAGAGGCTAGAGTTGAGCAGAACTTCGACCGCGGAAAGTTGCGTCTTCGGGCTCTTCAGGGATCTTTGCAGCGTAGATCTTTCGTCGGGGGCTCGAGTGCGGAAACCGAGGGCGTCGGGATGATCTCTGGGGCTTAGAAGTATGGGAGAGTGACTGAGGATTTGAGAATGTGTGCAAAAAACTCGAAGCTTAACTTCTCTATTTATAGGCTGGAAATTCCTCGTACGCGGGGCGTACTACCGGAGTACGCTGGGCGTACTCGGTACGCGGGGCGTACTTCGGTTACGCGGGGTGTAACAATGCGTCATGGCTTACGACTCCGGTCTAGCTAAGCGTAGAGGTGCAGCCGATGGGACTCGACTCTGGGTCTAGTACGCGGGGCGTACTCCCATATTATGTGGGGCGTAATCCCGACTCCCGTCTTCTAAATTCTGTAACTTTCGCGTACGGGCTCCGTTTTTCGCGTTCTTTATATCCACGTGTAGGTGAGATTATGCTCTACAACTTTCATTTAGACTCCGTCGGCTAGTTTTGATTTTATTTTTAATGATATATTTTTGATAGACCGGGACTCCTAAAGTCCGTTAAAAATTCATAGTTTCTTTATTCGACGTCGGTTTTCGTTCGTCTTTTTATCAATTTGCTCCTATTGTGGAGATCTTCAACTCTCATTTAGGTTGCGTTAGCTAATTAACGCTCGATCTTCAATTCGAGTTTTTAGCCCTCTACTACTGTTACGAAACTTTGAAAATTTGTAACTTCTTCATACGAGGTCCAAATTGGGCGATCTTTTGATGTATGTTTACAGTTTAGCGGACTCTACATCTTTTGTTTAGATACTTTAAGGCAAAAATGCATTTTATCAAAATTTCACTTTTTACGTTAAATAGCGTTTTAACGGCGTGTCGTAAATATATGAGTGGTTATAATTTCTTCAATATAACCCGGTTTTGAACGTTCTTTATGTTTCTGGAAACCTTGGCATGTTATCTAAAATTTGATGCATCCCAACTTAGATATTTGAACACTTCATTTTCGAGGTTAATTTAGTTGGTTCCAATTAGGTTTTGTTATATTTGACATTTGAGCGTTACACTGCTTTGGAAAAATATAGGGTTGTCACATCATCCCCCCGTTAAGGGAATTTTGTCCCCGAAATTTAATCTAATATAGAGTTTACAGGTTAGGAAAAAGATGCGGGTATTTCTATTTCATTTGGTCCTCGCGTTCGCAGGTGTATTTAGGTCCTCACTTGGCGTTCCAACGGACCTTTACAATAGGTATGCGACTTTGTTTAGTCCTTTTTATTTCCCGATCCATGATCTCTACTGGCTCCTCTACAAATTGGAGATTCTCATTTATTGCAATTTCGTCTAGAGGGATGACAAGGGTCTCATCGGACAAGCACTTGTTTAGGTTTGATACGTGAAAGGTAGGGTGTACGTTGTGGAGCTCCTGAGGTAATCTAAGTTTGTAAGCCACTGGACCGATCCTGTCAAGGATCTCGATTGGTCCGATGTATCTTGGGTTTAGCTTTCCGCGCTTCCCGAAGCGTATTAACCCCTTCCAGGGCGAGACCTTTAGTAGGACTCGATCTCCGACATGGAATTCCAAGGGTTTCTGTCTTTTATCTGCGTAACTCTTTTGTCTGTCCCTTGATGCTTTTAGACGTTCCCGAATCTAAACAATCTTCTCCGTAGTTTCCCTTATGATTTTGGGTCCAGTGAGCGTGTTGTCTGTTGCTTGTCCTTTTGCTAGCTGTGTGTCCCCCACTTCGGCCCAGCACAAAGGTGACCTGCATTTACGGCCATAGAGGGCTTCGAACGGGGCAGCCTTGATACTAGTGTGGTAGCTGTTATTGTACGAGAATTTGACCAAGGGAAGATGTGTGTCCCATGCCTTACCAAAATCGATTACGCAGGACCTCAGCATATCTTCTAGAGTTTATATGGTTCTCTCGCTCTGGCCATCAGTTTGTGGGTGATAAGCGGTACTCATGTCTAGCCTTGTCCCCAAAGCTTTTTGTAGCGACTGCCAGAACCTTGAGGTGAACCTACTATCTCGGTCCGAGATAATGGATATGGGCACACCATGTAGTCGTACAATTTCTCTGAGGTATGTCCTAGTTAGCTTCTCTAATTTATCCGTCTCTTTGATCGGTAGGAAGTACGCTGATTTAGTTAACCTGTCGACAATCACCCAAGTAGTGTCGAGTCCGTTTGCCGTTCTGGGTAGTTTGGTTATGAAATCCATGGTTATACGTTCCCACTTCCATTCTGGTATTTCTGGTTGTTGCAACAATCCTGAGGGCTTTTGGTATTCTACCTTGACCTTGGCGCATGTCAGGCATTTACTCACGTAGGTAGCAATTTCGGCCTTCATGTTCGGCCACCAGTACAACTTCTTGAGGTCGAGATACATCTTATCGGAGTCGGGGTGTATGGAGTATCGTGTTTTATGGGCTTCGTTCATGACGACTTCCCTGAATCCGCCAAACTTCGACGTCCAGATCCGATCCATGAAGTAATGAACTCCATCATTCTTGACCTCAAACTTCTTATCCATTCCCCTTAAGGCTTCCCATGCCACATTTACCGATGTTAAGGCTTCTATCTGGGCTTCCTTGATTTGTGTGGACAGGTGTGAATGGATTGTCATGGCTAAAGACTTCACTCTACGGCCCAAGTATTCCTTCCGGCTGAGTGCATCGGCCACCACGTTAACCTTTCCGGGATGATATCGAATCTCGCATTCATAATCATTTAGTAGTTCTACCCACCGTCTTTGTCTCATGTTGAGTTCTTTCTGGTTGAGGATATGTTGGAGGCTTTTATGGTTGGTGAATATCGTACATTTCGTGCCGTAGAGATAATGTCTCCATATCTTTAGAGTGAAGATGACTGCTCCTAGCTCAAGATCATGCGTTGTGTAGTTTACTTCGTGCGTATTTAGTTGCCTTGAGGCGTAGGCGATGACCTTCCCTCATTGCATCAGGACACACCCAAGTCCTTGGTTTGATGCATCGCAATAGACCACGAAGTCCTCCGTTCCTTTGGGCAAGGTTAGGATGGGCGCACTACATAAGGCTCGCTTTAGCGTTTGAAACGAGGCGTCTTGTTTTTCTCCCCATTCGAAGGTTACACTCTTCTGCGTTAGGGTGGTAAGTGGTTTGGCAATCTTCGAAAAATTTTGTATGAACCTTCGGTAATACCCGGCAAGTCCCAAAAATTGTCGGATTTGCGTAGGGGTCCTTGGTGTCGTCCAACTTTCTATTGCCCTGATCTTAGAAGGATCCACGTGTATCCCCTCCTTGCTTACTACATGTCCTAGGAAATCCACTTTCCGAATCCAAAATTCGCACTTGGAAAATTTTGCGTAAAGCTTCTCTGCCCTCAACGTTTCCAAAACTTGGCGGAGGTGTTGGCTATGTTCTTCCTGGCTTCTAGAATAGATGAGTATATCATCTATGAACACGATCACGAATTTATCCAGGAAGGGACGACATACTCGGGTCATCAAGTCCATGAACACCGTTGTAGCATTTGTCAATCCGAAGGGCATTACTACAAACTCGTAGTGACCATAACGTGTTCGGAAAGCTGTTTTGGGGATGTCTCCTTCCAGGACTCGCAGTTGCTGATAACCAGATCTTAGATCGATCTTCGAGAAGTAGCTTGTTCCATGCAGTTGGTCGAACAGATCGTCTATGCGCGGTAGGGGATATCGGTTCTTGATCGTCAGTTTGTTCAGCTCCCGATAATCGATGCACATACGAAAGGATCCGTCCTTCTTTTTCACAAATAGGACTGCTGCTCCCCATGGTGAGAAGCTCGGTCTGATGAATCCCTTGCTCAGCAGCTCATTTAATTGACTGGATAGTTCCTGCATCTCGGCTGGGGTTAATCGGTAAGGCGACTTTGCTACTGGGGTAGCTCCGGGGATTAAGTCGATTCTGAACTCAACTTGGCGCTCTGGTGGAATTCCTGGAAGATCTTCTGGGAAAATATCTGGGAAGTTGCAGACTTCTGGAATGTCTTTAATGTCCTTTGGTTCTTGTTTCTGGTCTACTACGTGGGCTAGAAAGGCATGGTATTCCTTACGAATATATTTTTGTGCCTTAACACAGGAGATGATTTGTAAACTTGAACTAGGTTAGTCACCATAAATGACAAGGGTTTCACCGTTTGGCAGATTTAGGTGAACGGCCCTTTCGTGACAAAGTATATCGGCATGGTGAAGGCTCAACCAGTCCATACCGATGATGACATCGAAACTTCTTATGGAGATGGGCATAAGATCTACTCGAAACAAGTACTTGTTTAAATTTAGTGTGCATCCTACGTACAAATCGCTCGCGTTTTCTGTTTTACCGTTTGCCGTTTCTATAGTGAATATTTTATTGAGTGGTTGGGGTTTTTGACTAAGTAGGTGTTTGAATTTATGACTCATAAAACTTCTCTCCGCACTGCAGTCAAAGAGTATCCATGCATAAATGTTGTTGAGTAGAAACGTACCCGTAACCACCATGGGGTCTGCTATCGCTTCATTCTGCCCTATTGCCAGCACTCTCCCCACTCCGCCAACGTTCCTTGTCTTGGGGCAGTCCCTTTTGAAGTGCCCAGTTTCTCCACACCCATAACATGCTTGGCTTATCCCAGTACCAGGAACTTGAGTGACTGGTCATGCTGGCGCCTTACAGAAACGGGCTGTGTGCCCTTTCTTGTCACAGTTCTTACAGTGCATCTCGCGGCAATTACCGTGGTGATGGTAGTTGCACTTGCTGCACTTGGGAAGATTCCCCGCATATGGTTTTGTTGGCGCAGGGGTAGCAGGATTTGTGGTGGGGGTAGTAGCAGCATGAACCGCAACCATTTGTTTCTTTGAAGGTTCTTGCGAAGTTTGCCCCTTTCTCTTGTTCCATAATTTCTTGTTGTTGTTGTTGGCATTGATCTCGTTGTTTCTATTCCCTTTGGTTGGTTCAGCCATGATAGCCGTGACTCCTTGACAGACACCATGATCAATGAGAGATTGCGCTAGTTCCTTGGCGCTGGCGAAGGTCATGGGTTTGGAAGCTAACACACTTCCTCGAAGTTGGGGTGATAGTCCCCAGATGTATCTCTCGACCTTTTGACTTTCCAGGATTAACATCCCTGGGCAAAGTGTTATTAAGTCACTGAACTTGTTGGTGTAACCTGCTATGTCCGAGCCTATCATTGAAAGGCTCCACAGTTCATGTTCAAGCTTCTGAATCTCGCCTCTTGGGCAGTATTCTCGAAGGAGCATTCGTTTCAAGTTTTCCCAACCCATGGAGTTCGCCACCACTAGGGTTAGTGTCTGGACGTGGCCGTTCCACCATGTCAGGGCGCGTTCAGAGAAAGTAAAAGCAGCAAACTTTACTTTGCTTTCTTCAGGGCATGCGCAAATTTCAAATACAGCTTCCGTTTTCTCTATCCATTGAGATAGAGCCAATACTCCCCCAGTCCTATAAAAGGGAATAGGTTTTCCGTTGGTGAAGTCTTTGTAAGTGCATACTCCTGAACGGACTTGACCTTGGCCATTTGTAAAGCTGTTTGTTCCTCCCCTCGATCCGTTGTTGCTCATTTGAGCCATCGCTGCGGTTACAGTAGCGGTTACAGCAGTCTGGAACATAACGGAATCCATAGCTTGAGTAGGTGGTGGAGGTGGTGTTGAAGTTGAGTTTCTGCGTGTTGATCTACAAGGAGGCATGTTCTGGTAGAGAAAAATAAGAATGAATACTATAAGTTTCTAATGTTTTGATAATCGTGTGTTAGTTGTATCTTGTAATTTGTTTTGACTTTAGTTTATGGTTTCAAGGTAGGCATAGTAATTTTTGTTAACACCCATAAGTTCCGAGAGGTATAAACAAGTACTTCATATTCATATATATAGGTCACACCTGAGGTGTGTTACATTACGCTTCTTGTTTGGAAAATTTGACCTACCTAGAGGTCTTCTATTACAGATACAAAAGGAAATAAGGGAAAAGCTTTTATCCGAAATCCTATTTTATAACAAAATTGTTGGGGTTTGAACAAGCTTTACTTGCGGCGTGTTGCACGTTTGGAGCTAGATTCGGCATCCGACTGTTTGACTCCCATCAGGCGCCTCTCGAGATCTGCTTGTTGTTCCTTCATCTCTCTTATTTCTGCTAGTGTCGTTATCATTTGATTCTGAAGCGTTCCTGTGTAGATTTGGGTATTCTCATGTAGTCCTTCCAAACAACGGATGTCTGCGTCGTTACCTTGAGTAGCAGCATTGACCTCGCGAACTCTGGCTGCTTACCTGTCCGTTTCGTAGTTCTGGGTAGCTATACCGTTCACAATAACAGGAAGTGTTCGATCAGCTGAGCCTCCCCCACTGACATTGTAAAAATCTCGGCACATGCCGAAGGGAGGGCGTACACTTTGCTGGCGGTTCCAGTAGTAGAGGTGACTTCCCCACATGGGAATGGGTCCCGGTTGATATGGTCTGATTTCGGGAGGATGAGGGATGGGAGGGTGGATTACTTCCGGCTCGGAGTCTGTTCCACTAGAAATTTCCTCGACCTCTTCATCGACTTCGAATTCCTCTCCGACTTCGACTTCGAATTCTTCTTCGATAACCCCTTCGAGTTCTTCCTCGGCCTCTTCTTCGATTTCCTCTAGGTCTTCCTCCGGGTCTTCTTCTATCCAACCGCCGTTGCCTTGGTTTGGGTAGTAAGGATCTCCTGGTAAATGGAATCCGACCATTTATCTGTACTAGGATAGAGGTATGAGAATTTTATAAGAAATTTCTATTTAACGACTTACTATTTTTAACTATATTTTTACGGAGCACAAATATTTTATTGTATAACTATTTTTAACAATACTCCTATAGTATTTCAAATTGGCGAATCTAAAATAACTTGTATTTGGTAAGTTTTTGGCTTGTTGTCCACTATGACCATTCCTCGATGTACGTTGGTCAAATCTAGGATAAATATAGTTGATCAGGCTATATTTATTCTCGACCTGATTACATACCCCGAGGCTCAATCGTAGTGTCGTAACTTGCCTTAATACTTTTTAGAAAACTTGTCATGATACGAGATTTATGCATGCTAGTAAAAATGTATATTTTTAAAAGGAAGTATATTGTTCATGAAAACGTTTTGTCAGAGGGTTTTTGGTCCCTTTTGCATTTATAGTTTGTATATCTTATGTGGTTCAATATACTTAGTTCACTATAAACAATGCTCTAATACCAATCTGTCACACCCCTAAACCATAATGGCGGAAGCATTCGGGGGTGGATGACTTCACGTAGTATCACAACAATTGAATATTGTAAAGAAAGTAATACAACCATCATATATATATAATAAAAACATATCTTGTTGCGTTATACTTTTATGTGAGTTTTATAACCATACTATTGACACTGACGGCCTGTAACAACATTCTTCAGGTGTTGTAGTGTTATGACATTTGTCACCCCAGACCTGTCGGTCTAACTATAGCTAATAGTTGAGGTGCGGGGTTGTCAATCCCGTATAGATCTATAAACAAGTATCACGCTCTCACTCCAAGAGATTATGGTATATAATACAGGACTTGAAATGCATACATACGAGTACGTTGAAGTTTGATTATCTCACATTGCTTGGTATAAATAGATTTACGATAATAAAGACTTTACTTCATTTGAAAGTATTTCATTTGTCAAGATGTATATGTAAAATGTATGAATAACTTGTTAACTATACTCATTATAGTTTCTCAAAAAGTATGTTTCCATTTAGTAAGAATAACTTAGTGATATAATAGCCCTTTAAACATAAAGATGTTTGTATCAATACTCTATAAGATAGATATTATACTTGTGTTTATAAAATGATACTTTGACTTGTAATGTACTTGTATTTCCCCCTAAAACATGAAAAGAATTGAAAGGTAGGGGTATGAACTCACTCGTTTGGTTTGAAGAGAGAGAGGCTAGAGTTGAGCAGAACTTCTACCGCGGAAAGTTGCGTCTTCGGGCTCTTCGGGGATCTCTGCAGCGTAGATCTTTCGTCGGGGGCTCGAGTGCGGAAACCGAGGGCGTCGGGATGATCTCTGGGGCTTAGAAGTATGGGAGAGTGACTGAGGATTTGAGAATGTGTGCAAAAACTCGAAGCTTAACGTCTCTATTTATAGGCTGGAAATTCCTCGTACGTGGGGGCGTACTACCGAAGTACGCTGGGCGTACTCGGTACGCGGGGCGTACTTCGGTTACGCGGGGCGTAACAATGCGTCATGGCTTACGACTCCGGTCTAGCTAAGCATAGAGGTGCAGCCGATGGGACTCGACTCTGGGTCTAGTACGCGGGGCGTACTCCCATATTACACGGGGCACAATCCCGGCTCCCGTCTTCTAAATTCCGTAACTTTCGCGTACAGGCTCTGTTTTTCGCGTTCTTTATATCCATGCGTAGGTGAGATTATGCTCTACAACTTTCATTTAGACTTCGTCGGCTAGTTTTGACTTTATTTTTAATGATATATTTTTAATAGACCAGGACTCCTAAAGTCCGTTAAAAATTCATAGTTTCTTTATTCGACGTCAGTTTTCGTTTGTCTTTTTATCAATTTGCTCCTCTTATAGAGATATTCAACTCTCATTTAGGTTGCGTTAGCTAATTAACACTCGATCTTCAATTCGAGTTTTTATCCCTCTACTACTGTTACGAAACTTTGAAAATTCGTAACTTCTTCATACGAGGTCCAAATTGGGCGATCTTTTTATGTATGTTTACAGTTTAGCGGACTCTACATCTTTTGTTTAGATACTTTAAGGCAAAAATGCATTTTATCGAAATTTCACTTTTTACGTTAAATAGCGTTTTAACGGCGTGTCGTAAATATACGAGTGGTTATAATTTCTTCAATATAACCCGGTTTTGAACGTTCTTCATGTTTTTGGAAACCTTGGCACGTTATCTAAAATTTGATGCATCCCAACTTAGATATTTGAACACTTCATTTTCAAGGTTAATTTAGTTGGTTCCAAATAGTTTTTGTTATATTTGACATTTGAGCGTTACACTGCTTTGGAAAAATATAGGGTTGTCACATGTGCCGAGTTCACTACACCCTGACTTACTTCATTTTTTGGATTGTGGTATTCTCTAGAATGCTTAGGGAATTCTTTAATTAACTCCTTGATTACTGGGGGTGCCTTCTTCGTGAGCGGGCCTTGTGAATCGAGCAATTGCCTTGTGGTGACATTGACTCCATCGTAGAAGATGGAGACCTCTTGTTGGCTATTGAGGTCATGGTGTGGGCAATTTCTAAGAAGACCTTTGTATCTTTCCCAAGCTTCATAAAGAGACTCCCCGGGTAGTTGTTCGAAGTTGGCGATGGCTTTCTTCAACTTAGCTATTTTGGAAGGCGGGCAAAAGTGGTCTATAAACTCTTCTTTCATCTTGGCCCATGTGGTGACGGATCCGGGAGGAAGTGACTTGAGCCAATCCCTTGCAGCACCCTTGAATGTGATTGGAAGCGTGCGAAGTAGCTGGGTCTCGCGTGGCACATTTGGTACATTGACGTAATCAGCCACATCATTTACTTCATCCAAGTGCTTGTAGGCATCCTCGTGGTGTCACACCCCCAAACCAGAACGGTGGAAACGTTCGGGGGCGGAGGACTTCATGTAAGTATCACAACACATGCAATATAATAATCCAAGTACAAACAACCATTTCATTAACAAGTATAAGTTTTACATAAGTGTTTAAACATTACATATTCAAACACCAAAGTAGGTACAGTAGAAGACAAGAGTCGCGGTACGGTACTAGGTAGTCTTCTCAAGAGCTTCGGGAGTGTACCTGTCTACTGGATTCCTGAGAATACAAGTTATTTGAAAAGAGTAGATCAACATTTAAGCTGGTGAGCTCATAAGTATTTTAGTTCTGTAAAGTATACTCTAAGTTCTTTGGAAAAGTTCACTGGTTCCTCCAGAAAATCCTATATTTCCTGAGGTGATAAACTGATAACCTCAATAGTTTCCCTCTATAATTACTTAGTTTATATTAGTTATGTATAACCTAATATTGAACTGACAGTGAAATGGGTGTATCTGCCCTAAGCCCACAAACAAACAAGGAACATGAAGTAAGGCAGAAGTCCCACATTTCACTCTCAATCGGATATATAACTCTGATGTAATAATGTAAGGGCTAGAATGTTGTAATAGTCGAAGGGTCAGTTTGATTTTTACGAAGTATCTGTTGTCTTCGTATATATAGGTCTTCAGATGTATTGTTATTTTACTAAGGCATTATAAAGTCAAGTCTTGACTCTTAGTCCTTAGTATTGTTATGCTTTTGTTCTCCTATAAATAAGGGTCTGTAATAGTATTCAACAGAGTCTAGAACGGAGATTTACAGTTTAGTCATTGTATTCTGTAAACTGAAAAGCATAATACGAGTTGATCAAATATTCTATTTACTTCTCTGTTCTTCTTTTGAAATCATTTACTCAATTCATACTCGAATTACATTCAAACTCGATTCCAAATCTCATCAATTGGTATCAGAGCAGGAATCCTTTCTGTGATCTAATTTTCATATGTTCAAAAAGATTTTTGAATCTATTGTTTGATTCAAAAAGTTTCCATTCTTTCTATATGTGAAAATTCTTCCTGATGTAGGTCTAGGATCTGATTCTGCGAATATTTTTGTGAATCGATTGTTTGTAGTGTGATTCTAATCTGAAATATACAATTTGATTTCAAATTCTCAAAGTTTTCATATTATTGTTGAAGTTTTATTCCGTACAACAATGGTGTCATTCAATCTTAACTCAATGACATCATTTTCTCATTTACTTGGATCATCCACAAAGATTCCGATGCTAATTCCATAATATTATGAACAGTGGGCAGATCGTATGCAAGACTACTTGAACGGACTGGATGAGGATTTATGGAATTGCATTTCAGGTGAAATAAATCCACCTGCAACAGTTCAGTCAATCGGTGCATCTTCAAGCAGTTCAGAGGTTAAAACTCAATCTAATCGTTTAAAACAACTGGAGAAGAAATGCATGAGGGAATTAAGAGGTGCTTTGCCTCCTATTGTGTACAATTATGTCAGGACATGTACAACAACTAAAGAAATCTGGAACAATCTGAAAGACAAATTTCAAGGCAGTGAAAAGACAAAGATCACATCTGTGAAACAATGTCTAGTGGAACTCAAGGATTTCAAACAGAAGGAATCTGAATCCATTGAAGTTTACTATGATCGATTCAACGAGTTAATCTACTGTTGTAATCGTTATGGTATCATAAGGTCATCAATGGAGTTCAACTTGATTTTTTTAATGGAAATTCGAAAGGAATGGAGAAGTGTAAGTATGATGGTGAAAAATCAGCAGAGTTTTGACACTTCGACATTAAATGACTTGTACAATCAGTTGAAATCTCATGAAAATGAGGTTAATGAAATAGTTGAGGAAACAATGGCAAGTCTTGGTGGACCATTGGCACTCATTTCGAAGGGTTCAGAAAGAGAGAGTGAAAAATTAAAGTCTGATGAAGAAGAAGGTTTTCTGATGAATTCTGAAGATGAGGCTTTTGCATTTTACTCAAACAATCTAGTAAAGAAATTTTTTAAGAAACCTTTTAATACAAAGAACAAGTCATCGGATTCGAAGGGTAATTTTGAAAACAAAAACAGAGTGGATGAAAAGCTAAAAGAAGTAAAGAAGGATTCGAAGAGCGAAATGGAGAAAATGGAAAAGATGTTAAAAGGTGATACGGGGATTAATTGCCATTATTGCAATGGTGCTAATCACTTGGCAGTAGATTGCTTGTTGAGAAAGAAGGAAGAAAAGAAAAATAAAACAAAGGATGAAGCTTATTATACAGAGAAGCTGGAGGAAGTGAAATTAAAGGCAAAGAATTTATCTCTGGTAACTCATGGAGAAACTGAATCGGATGGTACATATCAAATATGGTCTTCAGGTTCTGATGACGAAGAGATGAAAAATCCATCACATGGAGCCATGTTTGCAAAGATGGAAGAGGATTCAGACGAAGAACAGACTTACGAAGTGTGTGGGCAATGCTTCGTATCAAAGTCTACTGACAGGTCACCGATGACAACAAAGGTACGTAATATTCTTGAATCCTTTAATATTCCTGTTTCTGCATATAATTCTGAATTAATATCTTTTGATGAAACTGTTACTTACTTTGATTCAATTGTTGTGTCTGCTAGCAATGAAGCGAAAAACTTAAGTGATCAATTACAAGAGACAAGAAAGAAGTTAGATTCAAAAGTCACTAGGATTGATTACTTAGAATTGCAAGTATCGAATATTATGGCAGATAGGGAGAATTTTTCAAAAGAAATAAATTTGTTGTTAGCTCAAAGAAATATTTTTTGTAATTCTGCAAAAAGACTATATGGAAAATTAACTGAATTACACCATTCAAGTGAGATAAGTATGGAACAACATAGAAAATTGCTACTATTTTTAGCTTATGACAGAGCTAAGGTAGATAGTATTTCATATGATTGTGAAAAAGAAATTTCTGATTTTAACAAAGTTCCAGATGATAGGTTTAGATATGGAATTGCTAAAGTCGAAGATTGTCTTGATGCTAATGATTTAGTAAACATTGTGAATGAAACCTTAACTAAATCTGAACAGATTCGAATTTTGAAAAAGACTGAGAATTCTACATCTAATTCAGAATCTAATTTCGTTGATATTGAAGATAATTCTGATAATATTAGTCAAATTAGTGATGTAGAGGATGTAGATTGTTCTCCATTGTCTGTAATAAATGTAGCAAATTCTTTTAAAGGGAAAGATAAATGTGAAGATTTATTGGTAAAAGTTGACACTGATCAACCTTCAACTTCGAAAGTTTGTGATATGGAATTTGTGGAAATACATGATAGTCAAACAGATGATAGTGATAATGAGGAAGAAAGTACAAATTCGAAGACAAATAAAAGTTCGAAAGAAGTTGAAATTCCTCGAGTGGTTGTTGATCAAGTTTATATGGATTCACAAGAGTTTGAGCAAATTCTTAGTGAAAAAGGTGCTCATTATCTTGAAACGAATACTGTGGTTTATCCAATCTTCAAATGCACTGATGATATTGTATTCCCAAACCAAATCTTCGTAACAACAGGTAATGTTGAAAATATTAAGCCTGAATTCAAAAATTTGGTAGAGGAAGACAATAAGAAAACTTCTGATGAGGGTTTCTTTTCGAATCAAAGCACAGTTGAAAACAATCTAACAAAGAATTCATATATCTTTCAACGTCAAAAACCAAAACGAATATGGGTTGAAAAGTCGAAACTTGAAAAGAAGATAGTTAACACAACTGATAATGTGTTCACAAAGCACGACAATGCTAAACCAGAAATTAAAGAAGTCAACAAAGCTATAAAATTAAATTCAAAAGAGTTTAAAGAACAAGTTGAAAAATTCTCAAAAGAAAATAATATTTCTAAACGTCAAGCAAGAACAAATTTTTTTTGGCAAACTATTGGGTCATTAAATAAGAAATCATTAAATTTTTCAAAAGGAGGAAAAGTTTTTAGAGGAAAATCAAAGACTCAAAATTTTGAAAAGAAAAATACTTCATTTTCAAATATTCAAACAAACTTTTCTAATGAAACAAAAACAATACTTCCAAGAAAAAGTTTTTAGGAAAAGGTTGAAAAACAGATTTCAAAATCACAATTCAATGCGTCTTATCATGAATCATATCTTTTAAAACCAAAAGTGGATTATGATCCAAGTTCAGCAAAATGTTATAATCCTTCGAAGAAACAAGCTGAGAAAGTATCATATGCGAAGGGTATAACAACTAAAAGAAATATTGATCATTGGTTGGAAGGAAAGGGAAAAATGTATCAATCAAGTAAGTTTTCAAAAGAACAGATACATGAGGCGTATGACAAGTATGCAAATCCTTCAATGAATGGCAGTTTATCATCCAAGGAATCCAACATTACAGTTAAAGTCTGGAAACCAGTCTCAACAGAAAAAAAGCGACATATCACAAACTCAACATGCGAAGGGGTATATCAGTGAAAATTTGAAAACAATAAAAACTCATATATCTGACACTTTGAATGAAAATGTTAAATTTGTTGACAGTTTCAAAACAAGAGTTTGTGATTGGGTTAATGGTTGTACTTTACAATTGAAAAAGACATCTAATATGAATGGACCCAACAAGTTTTGGGTACCTAATTTTTTTCAATAATTGCAGGTACTTTGTGACGAGCAATATGATAACAAGTGGTATATTGATAGTGGTTGCTAACGTCACATGACTGGGATGAAGGAAAACTTAAGAGATTTTCGAAGTCTAGAGATTGGTGGAGTGGTTAAGTTTGGCAATAATCACAAGTGCAAAGTCAAAGGTTATGGAAAGATAACGAATGAAACATTCACTGTCAATCGAGTTGCATTTTTCGAAGGCTTACAACATAATTTGATAAGTGTTTCACAACTTGTTGTGGGCACTGTAAATCAAGTTCTTTTTAATGACGAATCCAGCGTTATTTCGAATGTTGACACAAATGAAGTTTTACTCAAGTCAAAACGAAAAGGAGGTTATCACATCTCAATTTTCAAAACATCAACAAACTTGTCGTACAAGATCTGGTAAGAGGTTTACCCATTCTTAAATATGATAATGACAGTTTGTGTGCAGCCTGTGAAGTAGGAAAACAACACAAACAAGGTCATCCAATCACAATAGATTTGAAGATTGTTGAACCCCTCGAACTTTTGCATATTGATTTATATGGTCCGTCAACAATTGCTACTCTTAACAAGAAAAGGTACATTCTAGTAATTGTAGATGATTTTTCAAGATTTACGTGGGTTTATTTTCTCAGGTTAAAATCCGAAGTTTCACAAATGATGATTGATTTTATCAAGAAAATGGAAATTTCGTTGAAGAAGCCAGTTCGAAAAATTAAAAGTGATCATGGAACTAAATTCAAAAATCGGGTTTTAGATTCATTTTTGGTGGGAAAAGGTATTTCGCATAATTTTTCATCTCCATATACGCCACAACAAAATGGTGTAGTTGAACGAAGAAATCGATCATTATGCGAAGCTGCAAGAACAATGTTGGCATATTCAAATTTACCTCAATATCTTTGGGCCGAAGTTGTTTCAACTGCTTGTTTTACTCAGAATAGATCATTCATTCATAGACGGTTTAATGCTACTCCTTATGAAATCATCAATAATCGAAAACCTAATGTCAATTTTTTTCATGTTTTTGGATGCAGGTGTTTCATAATTAATCTTAAGGATAATCTTTCGAAGTTTCAAACAAAAGCTGATGAAGGAATTTCTTGGGATATTCACATAATTCTATTGCTTATAGAGTGTTAAATAAGCGAACTTGCAAAGTGGAAGAAACATTCAATTTGACATTTGATGATAATTACATTAAAAAGACTAATCATCAATTTGTAAATTATCCTATTTTGCAAAATTCTTTGAATGATAATGAACCAATTGAAATGGATGATGTTAATTATGAATCGATTTTAGGTACTTCAGATCAAGCAATTGATGCAGAGAGAAATGCGATAGATAATAAACAATCAGAAAATTCGAAGCTTGATAATGACTCAATTTCGTGTTCGAATCAAAACACAAATGCAATATATGATGGTCCAATGGAGGGGGAGCACTTGGATTCGAATAGTTTTGTTGAAGGGGAGCATTCTTACGAATCAGAAGTAATGTCAACCAATGTTAATGTTGAGGGGGAGCCAATCATCGAAGCGGAGCCAAACATCGAAGCGGAGCCAAACATCGAAGCGGAGCCAATAATCGAGGGGGAGCCCATACTTGAGAAGGATCCAATTCTTGAAGAAGAACATTTTGATGATGCTGAGGATGCATGTTCAATAAATGGATCAGAAAATGATGCTATGTTTGAAGATGCACCTTTGGATTTTGATCCTAATTATCCACCATTAGATAAATGGACAAGAAATCATCCAAAAGAACAAATTCTTGGAGATCCACAAGCAGGAGTATTGACAAGGGCTTAACTTCATGCAAGAAAATGAGGTATTAAATACTCACCAAGAGTTGTGCATGTTTAATGTTTTTATTTCCAAAATCGAACCAAAGACAGTTAAGGTTGCAATGGAACATTCTGATTGGGTTGTTGCAATGCAAGCTGAATTGTCTGAATTTGAAAGAAACAAAGTTTGGAGATTAATTCCTAAACCTGTCGATGTTTCAATTGTTGGACTTAAATGGATTTTTAAAAACAAAACTGACAAAGATGGAAACATTATTCGAAATAAGGCCAGACTTGTTGTTAAAGGATATTCTCCACAAGAAGGAATTGATTATGAAGAAACATTTGTCCCTGTCGCGAGACTCGAGGTTGTTCGTATTTTTCTAGCTTATGCAGCTCATAAAGATTTCGACGTTTATCAAATGGATGTCAAATGTGCATTCTTAAACGGTGAACTCGAAGAAACGGTTTATGTTGAACAACCATTAGGTTTTATAAATAACGAACATCCTGATCATGTTTATATTTTAGATAAAGCTGTGTATGGGTTGAAACAAGCACCACGAGCATGGTATGCAACATTAACATCATTTTTGAAACAATCTAAATTTAACCAAGGATCAGTTGATCCCACTTTATTTCGAAAGAAAGTTGGGACTTATCTGATGCTTGTTCAAATTTATGTTGATGATATAATTTTTGCCTCTACTGACCCTACTTTATCTAAAGAATTTGAAGACTTGATGAAAAGCAAATTCGAAATGAGTATGATGAGCAAGATCAATAATTTTTTGGGTTTGAATATACGTCAAAACAGAGAAGGCATATTCATAAATCAGGAGAAATATACGAAGAATTTGTTACAAAAGTTTGGAATGACGAATAGCACAAGGTTACGAATACCAATGGCAACGGGCATAAAGCTAACTTCTTCGCTAGATAAATCTGCAAGTCGACCTGATATTATGTTTTCTATTTGTAATTGTGCAAGGTATCATTCGAATCCACGTGAACCACATCTAACAGCAGTGACGAATATTTTTTGATATTTGAAAGGCACTACTTCGTTAGGTTTGTGGTATCCTTCGAAAACAGCTTTCTTTGTACAAGCTTATTCAGATGCGGATCTTGGAGGATGCAGTCTTGATCAAAAAAGCACAACTGGTGGATGTCAATTACTAGATGGAAAATTGGTCAGTTGGCAATCAAAGAAGCAAACATGTGTTTCGATATCTACGGCCGAGGCTGAATATGTTGCTGCAGCTGCGTGTACATCACAAATTATTTGGATTCAAAGTCAATTACGTGATTATGCTATAAATATGAAAAAGATTCCTTTATATTGTGATTCACAAAGTGCAATAAGAATTTGTCATAATCCTGTGCAGCATTCGAAGACTAAGCACATTGATCTCAGATATCATTTCATAAAAGATCATGTGGAAGAAGGGAATATTGAAGTTCATTTTGTGAAAACAACGGAACAGTTGGCAGATATTTTTACAAAGGCATTGGATGAAAAATCATTTCTTTGTATCTTAGAAGGATTGGGTATGATTGATGGAAATTCACTTACATGTGATAAAAGTGAAGAGTGATGGGTCTGAATGATTTGGTGAACTGACGGACAGGGTGATTAAGTGTTCATGGTCAACGCTTCGAATGGTTTGCATTCGTATGATTTATTCAATGTTGCAGTTCATATTCAGAGACTAATGTTCCAAGTCAACATTTCGGATGCTTCGTGTTCGTATGTTTAGAAGATAATACATATCTCAACTAAGATTAGAATTCTCGTTTTTTTTATTTTCTTCGCTTTCGAAAAAAAAACCTGAAAAGTCAAAAATATTTTCTTTTGATTATTTTTTTTTAAAAAAATCAAAAATCCAAAAAGATTTTATTTTGTTATGTTTCTTAATTTTGAAAAAAAAAAGTCAAAAATCAAAAATCACAAAAATATTTTTGTTTTCTTTGTTCTTTGTGTGCTGAGAATTTAATACAGGTCTAAAATGCGAAGAGCTCATATTTGTGTCTTCTATGGGAAGGTATGATTTTGATCAATTGTGTACTAGTTAGGACGTCCCTAGAAGCATGTTGTTGCATGTTGCCTCAAGCCTCATATGACTCTATGTGTGGGAAATGAAAGCCTTGATGAAATTATCTCATGAAAATTTCTTCCCAACAAGGCTTGTATTCGCATAAGTCAACAAGAGCTACCTTACTCTTCTCACATGAGTTAAGAGTTTTCTGTTTTGTCCATTATAACAGAGGTACATTTCGATTCTTATCCAATCTTTTTATACCAAACAATTCTTTTAATCCAAATTTTTGAAGAGATTTGTCCTTGAGGTCTTTGATCAAACAAATCAAAACTTAGACAAATCACAAGTCTGTGTTTATGATCTAACATCATGAGTCTGTGATGGAGGTGAAACCCAAATATCATAAACCTTAAGGAATTGACAGGGAACTATGTTCCAGAACTTACGAAACATTTGTTTCAGTACCTTTTATACTCAAAATCATATTCATTTCTTTTGAGTGATCTTAATCAAACATTCGAAACCTACGATGTTTGTTCCCAACAAGATCCAGCATAAATTTTTTTTTGTATGAATATGATTTCTGTGTGAGTATAATTTGAAAATCCTAGTTACTTTGAATATCATTCGAAACCAATTTGTCACTGACTACATTGGTCACACAAATAATTTCGGTTACAATTTATCATCTTATGTTAAGGTTGCTATGTAACGAAATTTTCGAAGCCACTCTTATGCCTTATAAAAGACACCCTTCGAAACTTCTCTACAAGTTATCAATTGTAATTCATGGGAAACCAAGCAAGCTGTTAATTATCTCTCTTGATAATTTTCGAAGAAATCTTTGCCCGGGATTCAATTGTTTTGTGTCAAATTAAATTTTTGACATCACAGGTTTCAAAAAAAAATTTATTTGTTTCTTCTCTAATTTTTTTCTTTGGAACACAGCACACACGAAATCCTTGAGGTTTGAGTATTACCAACTCAATCTGATGATTTCAAATCTCTGGCATATGACTTCGTTTTTTCAACCCAAAAGGGAAAGAGCCTTACCTCTATTCGAAGGAATCCGACGGTTACACTTCTTTTGGGGAATATCAAACAGTCTTGTCTCTTGGTGACGTATGGTATACGATACGAGTTTTAGGCGTGCTGACAATTACGATTGTTACTTTTTGATGAGTAGGACCCGTCTTTCAAGGCGCCATGTCAGCAAGCATTTAATGAATCCCGCTTCAAATTCAAAATTCTAGGGTTACATATAAAAAGGGAACTCAGAGGGCTATAACACTTTACGCGATCAAAAATTATCAGTCATACAAGTTCAATTTACAATTTATCTCTCAAACACTTATCTTCTTCAATCATCTTGATCATACTCATCAATGGCGACTCACAAACAAGACAATGTTACATCATCACCAACAACTTAAGAAGTCGTTAGTGTTCCAATCTTGAAGATCCAAGGTTCAAATTACCAAGTGGAGTCAGATTTATCCAAATATCCGGATTGACTCAAAATGTTGGTGGTTGCTTTACAGAATTCAGTTCTGTCCAAAGCTATGTTTGATTTCTTTGCTGTTCCTATGTCGTGGTTATCAAAGGCTGCTTCTACTGCATCGTACAACAAGGAGACTGGTTGCGTGGAATTTACAATGGTGAATGATACTCGTATTAGGGTATCTAAGCGGTTATTTTGAAAATTTTTGGGGATTCCGAATACTGGTACGTATGACGAAATTTCATCTTCCCAAGTAGTGTTCATGTTCAACGAAATGGGACATCAACCTCCATTGACGCGTATCAGTGACTTTAAGAAGTCTGGATTACCTACGGTATGGAATTTCTTGTTCGACATTTTTCTTCGATGTCTTACTGGAAGAAACGTAGGTCTTGACAAAGGACGAATGGAAGTTTATGCAATGGTGGCATGGATTTATTATGATCTGAATGTTGATTACTCTGAACAGTTGTGGACAAACTTTTTAACAAGTATTTCCAAGACAAGTGCCAAGCAGGGAATCTCATGTGCTCGATATTGGAGATTGATTATTCAATATGTTTACAACAAGGAGAAGATCGAAGTTCCTGATTTTGAAGAAAAAGCAGTGTTTCACATGTATGGCAGTCCGAAGGAAGTTGTTGATGATCCTGAGGTTTTTACATCCATAGCTCGTATTCTGGATGCGATGCTCAAGAAGGTGGATCCAACAAATGAAGTTTTGGTGTCATATTTGCAATCAATTAACACAACAGTTGTGACAGGAATGTTGTATGAAGAAGAGAAGAGGAAATCCAAGAAATCGAAGAAGACAGATGTTGGGTCTTCGGAAAAAGTGATGAAGGATGAGAAGAAGAAGAAATCTCCACAAACTAAATCTGCTACAAGTGAAGGTGTTTCTCTCATTTTAACAACAGTTGCTGATACACCTGTTATTGAAGCATCCCCTTCGAAGAAACTATTCCATCAAAGACAGGAGTTTTTCGTCGAGTGAAAATAAAGCGAAAGTCTTCGTCTCAGCTTGTTAAGAAAACACAAGTTACACAGCAGGGTGTAATTGTTAGGGAAATTCCAGCTCCGGTGTCTCCATCATCCAAAAAGCGAAGGGATGAAGATCTTGCAAAGTTTCTAAAGAAGAATCAAAGAATAGAAGATGTACAGCAAGTTCCTGAAACACCGGAGATTCGAATTCATGAAGAAGCAAAGACCAGTGTGTCTGTTGGTCTTTCGAAGCCTACTGAACAAAGTCATGTTGTTTCATTACCTCAGGTTACATCGACTACTGATTCTCCTACTTTTCAATCTATCATGGATCAACCATTCACTACCATATTTTCAACACAATCAACTGGTCCACCAAACCCATCATCCCCAATTGATGAAACTATGGCTGCTGATGATGAAAGTGATACTGAAGGCTTTGGATGTACATTCGAAGCTCTTCATTTTGATCATGCCGAAGAAGATTTTCCAGACCACATGTTGATGACAATGAAGCAATTCAAGATCTTGAATTCAAAATTGAATTCAATCTTGCAATCACAAGCTGATGTGGGTAGTGGTGGGGTTACAAGTTTGGAAGTTGATTCCTTAATCAAAATGATGGAAGGCCGTGTGATTTCGAAGGCATCTGGGCTCATTCGGTATTCAGATAGTCGTGTTCTTGAAAAAGTTGATCAGCATGATGTTTCAAATGAGAATCGTATTAATTCTCAGAGATCTGAATTTGTACGAGAGTTGGAAGATCTTAAAATGGTTACGAAGGAGCGTTATGTGCTCTTCGTACAGGAAGTCAAGAAAGTACGAGAAGATGTCAACTTACAGATCAGAGAACTTCACGAAGACATGCAGAAGGAAATTCAGACTGCTCAGCAGGATTATGCTTTACCAAATAAGAAAATTGACATCATTTGTGATGCTGTTGTCAAATGTGTCAAAATGTTTGAGCAGATAAATCCACAACTAACAACTATTTCTGCCAAAGAAGAACAAAGTTTTGGAGAATTGGTCAGGTTACTGAAAGAATTACAAGACTTGTCTTCAAAGAATGTCTCTTCGATTATTTCTCAAGAATTTCTGTCTCAAAAATTTTCTCAATTCGAAGCCATCTTACACAAGAATTTGGCTCCACTACTTCACATTTCGAGCCTTTTACCAAACGTATCAGATGCCCCACCTGCTTTCACAAGGGTGCAAGGGGGAGAAAAGATTGATCATACAAAGGCTGGGGAACAAATAAAGACAACCAATGATACGAAGGTAGTCGGAAAAGTATACCCTTCGAAAGTGGTAGTAAAGCCAACTGTTGTTTGATCACATGTATTCTTTTGAGAAGGTCCCTAAAAAGAGCTATGTGGTTACAAACACAGATTTTGGTCAACTTGATTTTCCTATCAATGAAATGATGTTTATTATGCCACAATTCAAAGCTGAAATGAAATCATTGGAAACTGAAGAGGGAAAGAAGATGAAAATAAGATTTCATGCAGTGTTGGCTAAAGCTCAGGAAGAAGTGTGGTTTTTAGAGAAGATTAAAAAGGTGATATCCATAAAAAGGGATGTTGTATTCGAAGGGATGTTTGAAAATCTCTAGTATACAGTGGCAAGAGCAAGTGGAAAGATACAAGAATTTACAATGGCGGACTTTCCTTTGATGAATACGTATGATCTAATCAATATCGCCTTGATGCTCAAAGACAAATCATTTTCTTTTCTTCAAGACACTGAGCCAGATGTTTTTAATCTTGGGTGCAAGCACATCAAAATATTTTTGGAGAATTACTTTGAGTGTTTGGCTCAAACAGATGTCGAACTTGCTACTGTCAAAGGCTTCGACATAACTGCACCAATGGCACCAATGAAGAAACAGACTGAGCTGAACAAGTATGAAGATGGTGAAATTTGTTTAAAGCCACTGGGGATTGTTTTTGCAGGAAAAGATAAAGCTGGAAGAGCTAAAAGATTTTTATTTCAAACTTGTGAAGTAGAGAGATACTCAAATTTGCAATATACGAATTTAATTGTTCGTATGAATCAGATCAAGAAAAACAATGAAGGAGACAAGAAACAGATAAAGAAAGTTATCTCATGGTATATGGAAATCCGAAGAGTGCTGATGTATGTTGTTCAATCACTGACGTCTTGAAGACTTCGACCTTGATTCCAAAGGGGGAGATTGTAAGGGTTAGAATGTTGTGATAGTCGAAGGGTCAGTTTGATTGTTATGAAGTATCTGTTGTCTTCGTATATATAGGTCTTCGGATGTATTGTTATTTTACTAAGGCATTATAAAGTCAATTCTTAACTCTTAGTCCTTAGTATTGTTATGCTTTTGTTCTCCTATAAATAGGGGTCTGTAATAGTATTCAACAGAGTCTAGAACGGAGATTTACAGTTTAGTCATTGAATTCTATAAACTGAAAAGCATAATACGAGCTGATCAAATATTCTATTTACTTCTCTATTCTTCTTTTGAAATCATTTACTCAATTCATACTCGAATTACATTCAAACTCGATTCCAAATCTCATCAAATAACTAAGGACTTATAGAATTAACCACTAAAGGTTTTTATGTTATACTAGTTTACAGAGATTGAATGACTAAGTTTCATTTGATGAGTGGTTTAATTCCATAACCTGTTTCATTTGTAAAAGTGGTTTAATCCCATAACCTTTCCATTTGTAAAAGTGGTTTAATCCCATAACCGTTCCATTTGTAAAAGTGGTTTCATCCCATAAACCGTTCCATTTGTGAAAGTGGTTTAGTCCCATAAACCCTTTCCTTTGTATAAGTAGTTAAATCCCATAACCCGTTTCTTTTAAATAAGTGGTTTAGTTCCATAAACCGTTTCATTTGTAAAACTATTCTTAGTTATATGTGCTCTATGGTAAAAACCTTAGTATTAATCATGGAAAATATTATATTATCCATAATACTGCCTTGTGGTTTTAAATGTTCAAAAACAGAAGTACAAGTATATTTACTATACTTGATTTCATGATACGTAGCTTTTACTGTAAGTAAAAACTACAAAAGGTATATTTGGTCGGGATGTAATTATCTTTTCTTACTGTTTTAAGAGAAGTATATCACTTAGTAATTCACTCATTGTTTTATCCATGTGAGTTCTATTAACCATACTAATATGACTGATATGCCTGCCGCGACCTTCTTCAGGCATCGGAATGCAATGATATTTGACACTCTAGGCCTGCCGGCCAAACTGTAGTGAACAGTAGAGGTGCGGGACTGTCAGTCCCATATAGATCTATACACAAATTCACGCTCTCCCTACAAGAGATTTTGGTTAATAGGTCAGGACTTAAAGTCGTACTTAGATAAGTACAACGTGAAGGGTATCACAAATTTAATGTTTCAACGAGATTTACGATGTATTATTACCCCGTGATTGCTAACCCTGGTACTCTGTATCGTACCTTTGTTAATGCAAACCTGATATGATGTATTATTACCTCATGATTGCTAACCCTGGTACTTTGTATCGTACCTTTGTTAATGCAAAACCGGCATGATGTATCTTTACTTCTTTAACATGTTATTCGTATATTAAAGGCATTATACATATCCTGGTATAGTTAAATAAGTTTTGGTACTTTCCTTGGAATGTGAATCATACTCGTATATTTAGTTTTGAATCATAAATTATACCTATTATAATTTATATGCTCTATCTGGTTAACATGATTTCTCATGGATGAACATCTTTGCTCAGCCTGATACATAGGTAATGATACCAAAACGAGTGACCTTTTTATACTAATATATGTATGGTATATATAATTAAGAAGGAAACAACCTTCGGACAAATAAAACAACCTTAACTCCACATCCAAACAAGGAAAAGGAAATAAGATAATTCATTAGTCCTAAGTCCTTCAAATCTTATTTATATATTTATACATACATACATAAATATATATATATATATATATATATATATATATATATATATATATATATATATAAACATGATTTTTCGCATTTATAATTTGAAATAGTTTATAAAACATTTTTCAAAGAATTTAACGGAGTTTACATGACTTTAAAGATTTAACATGGCTTTAAGTCATTTTGGATGTATTTGGTAATTCTTGAAAGCATACGGAAACTATTTGCGTCATTATTATCACATACAGTTATTAACACAATTTAATACTATGTTAAACTTGTATTCCCCCCTAAAAAGCATTTAGAAACCATTAAAAATGTAAATTATAGGGGTATGAACTCACCTTGATAAGCGGTGATTCGGGCAGCGTTTCGTTTCCCGGAAAAGAGTTTGTTCGACGAAAAACCGGCTAAAACCGGGCAGAGTTTCGACAGGAGAGAGGATGAATTCTCGAGAATTACGGGGCTCTGGGGCTTGCTTCGGGCTTTGGATGTGATACCAGGGCCTACGGGGGTCGTGAGAAAGTCTTTGAGGTGAAAAGATGAAAGATTGTGAGATTTGGGGTGAAAAACCTCTCAAATCCGAGAAGTCTCGCACCCTTTATATAGGGGTGCGAGGGTGCGGTCCAAAGGGAGACATCTGGCGAGGGCGAGGAGTTAGCAGCCACACGTCGTTCATGCGAAGGGTACACGTGCGAGGGTCAGATAGATGGGGGCTTCGGACTTGACCAACCTTCGGTCCAATGGGAGGATGCCACGATGCGAGGGGGGTGTCCGAGGAGCATCCGCGGGGTGTCTCATGCGAGGGTTGTCGGCTGCCTATTGGACCTCGGTCTCGGTCCAATCAGATGGTGACACGGCGAACTCTGGTCCAACCAGAGGATGACACGTGGAGGCCTAGCATGCGAGGGTGACGTGGCATTACTGTTGATGCGAAAATTCCCGATTTTTGCTATTTTTCTTTATTTTTTTGCCAAAACTTGTAAAATTCATAACTTTTGCATACGAACTCCGTTTTTGACGTTCTTTATATTCACGCGTAGGTAAAATTATACTCTACGACTTTCGTTTCGACTACGTCGGCTAATTTTGACTTTATTTTTAATATTATTATTTTAAACGGACCGGGACGGGAATCCGTTAAAAATTAATAACTTCTTCATCCGACGTCCGTTTTCGTCTGTCTTTTTACCGTTGTGCTACTTTTGACGAGACCTTCGATTCTCGTTTAAATTGCGTCGGCTAAATATCGATCGATTTATATTTCGAATTTTTAGTTGTCTACTACTAATCCGAAACTTCGAAAAATCATAACTTCCTCATACGAAGTCAGATTTTGACGTTCTTTCTATGAACGTTCTCGGTTTAAAATATTCTACAACTTTTATTTAGATTGTTAAGTCTGAAAAGCCTTTTATCAAAAATTTTCTTTTTACACTGAACAGTGTTTTGCCGGTTTTATTGCGGATTTTCGATTGGTCATAACTTCTTTGTTATAACTCGGATTTCAGTGTTCTTTATATTTTTGGAAACCTTGTTACAAAATCTACCACTTGGTTCATCCCAATTATGATTAGAGATCAATAAATTTTTGACCAAAATTAGACTGGTGTCACATTATCCCCCTATTAGAGGGAATTTCGTCCCAAAATTAAGTCTAAAGTGATACTCATGGACTAGGTCTAATCTTCCCTTTCCCAAGTGAATTTAGGTCCCCGGTTTGTAATCCAGCGAACCTTCACTAACGGGATAAGACTTTGCATGGTTCTTTAGATTCCCTATCCATTGTTTTATTGGTTCTTCTACAGAGTGTAGACTTTTATATAACTTGATTTCATCAAGTGAAATAACAAGTGTTTTATCGGATAGACACCTCTTAAAATTAGATATGCGAAAGACGGGATGAATGTTATTAAGTTTTTGTGGTAGTCTTAGTTTAAAGGTACAAGACCGATTCTGGTAATAACCTCAAATGGTCTTATGTACTCTGAGTCTTGTATTTCACGCTTTATAAAGCGCATCTTGTCTTTCCTAAGTGAGACCTTCATATGAAAAGGTCATCAATCCTGGAATTCCAAGGGTTTTCATTTATCGAAGCCGTAGTTTCTTTGGTTAACTATGGAAGCTTTATGGAGCTTCTTGATTCATATTTTGTTTTTGGCAGTTTCTCGGATGAATTCCAGATCAACGAGGGTGATGTGTTGAAATTGGATTGCGTATTACCTAATTTAGTCTAGTGTAGATGGGATCTGTACTTGTGACCACATAAGGTTTTGGATGGAGCAACTTGAATGCTAGTGTGATAATGGTCTCGACTAATTGGTAAATGGGTATCCCATTCTTTACCATAGTTGATCCCATCGAATCATGACTACTCTAGTTCCTAGAGATTTTTGAGTGACGGCCTGAACTAGAAGATGATTCTATTATGTCATTGGAGATAACAGATATTCGCATACCGTGCTCTCACACGTTCTAGTTATCTTCTCTACTAGCCACATTTTCAGGTCTCACGGCTTCCTGTTGAGCCTCCTTACTTAGTGTGGAGAGATTTGAATGGGTTATCATAGTCAATGATTGGAACTATGACCTAGGTACTCTTTTCGACTTAGGGTGTTAGTTACCATATTGGCTTTGTCGAGATGATAACGAATTTCAAATTCGTATTCATTTAGTAGCTCGACACACTGTCGTGGTCTCATATTGAATTCTACCTGGTAGAATACATGACGTTGGCTTTTGCTCCGAAGTTCCTGATCAGGCTCATACTTGGCTCATCCATCATCACCTCGTGTATACAAGTCGTATATAATTTAGATTTCCCAAAACGTTCAGATGGGTGACTCTGCCCCAGGTCCACAACCAAACAACGAACAGGAGATAGGGCGGAAGCACACATCCTTAATCTTGTTAAGTCTAACTTATATACCACCCTCGTGTATACACTTAGCAACGATAGATCAAGTTAATGAGTTCCTAGTCTGTATTCTTGAACTTGACCTGTGGTACAATGATTTTCCTATGAGATCTATTGAGGTATTTCAGTAGTTACTGACTTCTAAGACTACTTCTGTGCTTTTCGTTTGAAGTTTCCTGTCTACTAAGTAGGCTAGAATGGCGTGGTACTCTTCTCATGGGTACTTCTGAAGTTTTGAAACGAGAGGAAACCTAAGGGTTTTGTGTTATGGATTGAAATAATTTCATCTTACGGCTGATTAAGGAAAAGTTCTCTTATACAACTTAAGAATTTTCACATGGTAAGGGCCAGGCCAAACCATGTCGAATGAGGATGTCAGAATTTTCTCGATGAAATAGATATTAAGTCATTCTGGGATGAATGATTACTAGAATGATATCCTAAGTATCTAAGTTTTCCACGCTTCTGGTTTTATTCTGTTATTATCACTACGAACCCCTTTTTGATTCGAAGTTGGCGGGTACTACCAATACGAGGGTCCTGATAATTTAAAATTATGAACTTTCATGAAATGATCCTTACTAGGACTCTCTATAATTGCTTGGTGCATACAAGTCATATATAATTAAGATTGGTAAGACCTTACACTGAGCAACCCTGCCCTAAATCCACAACCAAACAAGGAACAGAAAATGAGGCGGGATTACTCACTCTAACTCTACAAATCATAATTATAAATGACCCTTATGTATACACTAAGTTATCATAGCTTACCTGTTAGGGTTTCAAATTTTTATATAAGTGTTATGATTTACTTTGAATGGAAGAGTAATAATAATTATAAATAGTTATCGGGGTTTGGAAGCGTACCAAAATATAGCAAGGTTCTTTGATGCTTTCCCATGTATTGGGATCAAAATCCTCCTGCTCCTCCGTAGTTCTTCTCTGTTGGACAGTCCCTCTTGTAATGTCCTGTTTCACCACAAAGGTGACATATGGGAATGGTTCTAACATCAGTAGTTGAAGTGATGAACTCGACCGGAGTTCTACAGATGTGGGCGGTATGCCCCTTTATGTTGCATCTATCGCAATGCAGGTCTCGGCAAACTCCATGATGATGGTAGTTGCACTTGCTGCAGTGTGGGAGGTTTCATAAGTACAATTTGGTTGGTGCTAGAATAACAGGGCTGATGGGGGTATTGACTGCCCCAGTTCGTTACCCTCTGTTAGGTTCTTGAGTTGAACAACTCCTTTTCAAGTTCTCGAATTTTCGTTTAAGTATATTAGGCTTAAGGTTCGAGGTGTCCTTATAAGTAGGTGCTTGTGGCTGTACTTGGTCATCACCACTATCGGGGTTACTGGTAGCATTACTACTAACATTTGCATTGTTAGCATTAAGGTGTGCCATGACAACTGTTACAGATGCTGTGACCGCAACTTGAAACGTACCTGCATCTATCTGAAGGATTGGTGTTTTGCTGGTGGGTTGGTTACACTTCTTTGGAGGCATGATTCTGTTATATGATAAGAAAATGAGTTCGTGAGCGACTATCATGTCTTTAGATGTATTCTAACCATTTGTATCTATGTATTAATCTTTCGTTTTGTATGATGCTTCAGGAAGAGCTTTGGTAAAGACGTCAGCCAGTTGATCAGTGGTTCTTACGAAATAAACTTCGACGTTTCCATCTTCCACGTGATCTTTGATGAAGTGATACCTCAGTGCTATGTGTTTGGTTTTAGAGTGTTGCACTGGGTTATGACAGATCCTAATTGCACTTTCAGAGTCACAATATAGTGGGATCTTCTTCATATTGAGTCCATAGTCTCGAAGTTGACTCTGGATCCAAATCACTTGAGAGGTGCAGGAAGCAGCGGCTATGTATTCCGCTTCGGCAGTAGACAACGACACGCACGTTTGTTTCTTGGATTGCCAGCTAACCAACTTCCCGTCAAGGAATTGACAGCCGCCAGTGGTGCTTTTTCTGTTGAGTCCACATCCTCCAAGGTCTGCATCTGAATAGGCTTGAACGAAAAAGCCTGAGTTGGAAGGATACCATAGACCTAAGGAGGCAGTTCGCTTCAGATAGCGTAGAATGTTATTCACTGCAAGCATGTGTGGTTCGCGTGGGTTTGCCTGAAATCGAGCACAATAACATACAGAGAACATGATGTCAGGCCTGCTAGCAGTAAGATACATAAGTGAGCCTATCATTTGTCGATAGAGCGTGATATCAACGGCCGGTTTGTCTAGGGATGGGGTTAGCTTGGTGCCGAATGCCATTGGGACTTTGACTTTGGAGTCTCCCATCATACCAAACTTTGCTAGGAGAGTCTTCGTGTAAGCTTCCTGATTGATAAAGATGCCTTCGGGTCCCTGTCTAATATTTAATCCAAGGTAAAAGTTAATAGGACCCATTGAGCTCATTTCAAATTTAGTCTCCATCAGCTTTTTGAATTCAGCTGTTAGGCTGGGATTCGGCCCTTTGTGCCTCCATTGATGAGCGCCTCACTAAGCTTCAGGAGGATCTCGCAGCTGAAAACTCATTAATGGACGTTCTGGCAAGTAAAACCACCGCCCTTAAGGTCAAGAGCACACAACTTTCAAACTCACAACAACAGCTTGAAGCTCTTCGATCCTAACAGGAGGTAATAAAAACATGTGTTTCGGATGTACACGCTGCACTATCAAACATCCTGGAAGCACACGATCCGATACTCAATCATTCGGTGAGGCGAACCCTTGCTGAAAAACTTGCTCCTGCCATGGACCTTCTCAGCAAAATCGAAGGCTTGCCTAGTTTCGTGTCCAATCCGAAACAAGGGGGAGAAGTAAAGTCCGGATCGAAACCACCTCCTTCCTCTAAAGCTACTCACACAACCAAACCACCTCAGACTGGTCAAGCTTCGGGTTCGGGTGTGAAGGATAAAGGCAAAAACATAGCTGAGGAAGAAGATGAAGATGAAGATGATGCAACCATTGCGGACATGTTGAAACGCAAAATCAATCGCAATGTGGATGATGATGTCAATCGTGTGGCGCGAGAGGCTGAAGAAGCCGAACGCAAGCAAAAGGAAGCCCACGATCTCCTCGAGAGCAGGAAGACTCTCTTCCCTGCCTGGACTCAGGAGCACTTGATTAAAGAGGCCATAGATACTCCTAGCATCTTATGGCTCGAGCCGGTTATCTCGTTCGACTGCTATAACTCTGTCGATTCGCAGTTCGACATGCCGTTGACTCGAAAGGTGTTTATCTTCCACGCCTTCTCTAACATTTTTGAAGTACCTCATCCGAACCCTGAGGTGGATAGGGAGTTGATCGAATTCTATCTGAAGGCTGCTCGTCCTCAGTATCAAACATGGAGCGCCCAGAAGATAGTGAACGTTCGGGTCTTAAAGCCTTACACCGAAGGAAGGTTCATAAACGTTCGGTTCAAGGTGATTCGTGGGTCTGCGAGAATTGAACATCTGATATCCTTGGCAGATCTACCGAACTTAAATCCTCATGATTGGATTGTATTGCATAATATCCTTTTGACTGATGAAGCCGAATATGGTCCCATTATAGACCATCTCAAAAGGATGTTAGTCTGCTACATCATGGAGGTTGCCCTAATGGATCAGGAGGTTGCCACAGTCTTCAAGCAGAAACCGAAGATAGCTCCTGTGGGATCGGCCAATGATCTCAATCAAATGCAAATGGGCAAGATTGATCCGAGTCGTAACTCGGTCATGTTCACTAGAGCAGAAGGACAGAAATGTCTCTTTGCTTTAGCTGACAAACATCTTTACACCACTGCTTGTCTAGAGCATGTGTTATCGATCATTCGAAGGTGTAAAGAGTATTCAGCGGATGATGTTAAGTACTTCAATGACATGATCCAGTGGTACATCAGGTTTAGGCAGACAATTATGGCTCTTATCTCTCGTCTGTTTAACACCGTGAAGAAGAAGGTACCTGCCTCCGCTGCTGGCCCAAGTAACAAGTGAAGATCTCGCTCCAATTGACGCAAAGGGGGAGATTGTTGGGTTGAAGATTTGTTCAAGGGTTGCGTCTTTGGGCTCGGCTATTTGTTTATTTAATTTGTATTCCTGTTTGGGCCTGTCCAACCGAGAGCCCATTATGTCTACTATATAAGTATATGCTTGCATGTATATTAGGTTAATGATTGAACAATTGATCTAGACGATTACGATAACATTCCAGATTTCTTTATCGTTCTTGTAAACCTCCAACCCTCTACAGTTGATGTTCTTGATCGAGCTCTTCTGAGGGTTTATTTTATAATCATTCGACCTGTTTGATTCATCGTTGAGTTATTTTTATATTGCATTCGTTCTTACTATTTAAATATTTATTCACATGTTTAAGATCTAATCGATCTTCAAGATTAAGTTTTAATATCATCACACTTAGTACTTATAGACTTATCAGAAAAGATCTTTTTAACATTTCCCAAAAGTTTATTTAAAATACTTCCATGGTATTTGATTCTTGGACTTCCAGTTATTAGAAGTTGATAAGTTTTCAGTTTTCTTGTTATAGCATCCTAAAATACTCATATAGTATTTTAACCTTTGTGTTTGGTTCTACAATTCATCTGGTACCTAGGTCAGTTTTAGACTTGTTGCAATAATACAATCACTCCCAAACACATGTTGGTCATATCTTAAATGAATATAGTTGATCAGGCTATATTGATCCCATATATTATTACATAACTGTCTAGGTTTAACTGTAATGTTCAACATCCAAATACTTTTATTTTGTTCCTCTTGTGATACTCATTCTAGTATATATATTCTGCATGTACTTATACTTTTATAAAATATTGTTATATATTTAAAGTATAACTCTTGGTCAGAGTGTTTTTATCCCAATGGGTTTATAGTTGTATATCTTTTATGACTGATATACTGAGTTCATTATAAACAATGCTCTAATACCAATCCTTCACACCCCCAAACCAGTACGGCGAAAACGTTCGGGGGCGGAGGACTTCATGTAAGTATCGCAACACATGCAATATAGTAATCCAAGTACAAACAACCATTTCATTAATAAGTATAAGTTTTACATAAGTGTTTAAACATTACATATTCAAACACCAAAGTAGGTACAGTAGAAGACAAGAGTCGCGGTACGGTACTAGGTAGTCTTCTCAAGAGCTTCGGGAGTATACCTGTCTACTGGATTCCTGAGAATACAAGTTATTTGAAAAGAGTAGATCAGCATTTAAGCTGGTGAGTTCATAAGTATTTTAGTTCTGTAAAGTATACTCTAGGTTCTTTGGAAAAGTTCACTGGTTCCTCCAGAAAATCCTATATTTCCTGAGGTGATAAACTGATAACCTCAACAGTTTCCCTTTGTAATTACTTAGTTTATATTAATTATGTATAACCTAATATCGAACTGACAGTGAAATGGGTGTATCTGCCCTAAGCCCACAACCAAACAAGGAACATGAAGTAAGGCGGAAGTCACACATTTCACTGTCAATCAGATATATAACTCTGATGTAATAACTAAGGACTTATAGAATTAACCACTAAAGGTCTTTTATGTTATACTAGTTTACAGAGATTGAATGACTAAGTTTCATTTGATAAGTGGTTTAATTCCATAACCCGTTTCATTTGTAAAAGTCGTTTAATCCCATAACCTTTCCATTTGTAAAAGTGGTTTAATCCCATAACCATTCCATTTGTTAAAGTGGTTTAATCCCATAAACCGTTCCATTTGTAAAAGTGTTTTAGTCCCATAAACCGTTTCCTTTGTATAAGTGGTTAAATCCCATAACCCGTTTCTTTTGAATAAGTGGTTTAATTCAATAAACCGTTTCATTTGTAAAAGTATTCTTAGTTATATGTGCTCTATGGTAAAAACCTTAGTATTAATCTTGGAAAATATTATATTATCCATAATACTGCCTTGTGGTTTTAAATGTTCAAAAACAGAAGTACAAGTATATTTACTATACTTGATTTCATGATACGTAGCTTTTACTGTAAGTAAAAACTACAGAAGGTATATTTGGTCGGCATGTAATTATCTTTTATTACTGTTTTAAGAGAAGTATATTACTTAGTAATTCACTCATTGTTTTATCCATGTGAGTTCTATTAACCATACTAATATGACTGATATGCCTGCGGTGACGTTCTGCAGGCGTCAGAATGGAATGATATTTGACACCCTAGGCCTGCCGGCCAAACTGTAGCGAACAGTAGAGGTGCGGGATTGTCAGTCCCATATAGATCTATACACAAATTCACGCTCTCCCTAAAAGAGATTCTGGTTAATAGGTCAGGACTTAAATTCGTACTTAGATAAGTACACCGTGAAGGGTATCACAAATTTATTGTTTCAACGAGATTTACGATGTATTATTACCCCGTGATTGCTAACCCTAGTACTCTGTATCGTACCTTTGTTAATGCAAACCCGGTATGATGTATTATTACCCCGTGATTGCTAACCCTGGTACTTTGTATCGTGCCTTTGTTAATGCAAACCCGGTACGATGTATCTTTACTCCTTTAATATGTTATTCGTATATTAAAGGCATTATACATATCCTGGTATAGTTAAATAAGTTTTGGTACTTTCCTTGGAATGTGAATCATATTCGTATATTTAGTTTTGAATCATAAATTATACCTATTATAATTTATATGCTCTATATGGTTAACATGATTTCTCATGGATGAACACATTTGCTCAGCCTGATACATAGCTAATGATACCAAAACGAGTGACCTTTTTATACTAATATATTTATAATATATATAATTAAGAAGGAAACGACCTTCGGACAAATAACACAACCTTAACTCCACATCCAAACAAGGAAAAGGAAATAAGATAATTCATTAGTCCTAAGTCCTTCAAATCTTATTTATAAATTTATACATATATATAAACATGATTTTTGGCATTTATAATTTGAAATAGTTTATAAAACATTTTTCAAAAAATTTAACGAATTTTACATGACTTTAAAGATTTAACATGGCTTTAAGTCATTTTGGATGTATTTGGTAATTCTTGAAAGCATATGGAAACTATTTGCGTGATTATTATCACATACAGTTATTAACACAATTTAATATTGTGTTAAACTTGTGTTCCCCCCTAAAAAGCATTTAAAAACCATTAAAAATGTAAATTATAGGGGTATGAACTCACCTAGATAAGCGGTGATTCGGGAAGCGTTTCCATTCCCGGAAAAGAGTTTGTTTGACGAAAAACCGGCTAAAACCGGGCAAAGTTTCGACAGGAGAGAGGATGAATCCTCGAGAATTATGGGGCTCCGGGGCTTGCTTCGGGCATTGGATGTCATACTGGGGCCTTCGGGGGTCGTGAGAAAGTCTAGGAGGTGAAAAGGTGAAAGATGGTGAAATTTGGGGTGAAAAACCTCTCAAATCCGAGAAGTCTCGCACCCTGTATATAGGGGTGCGAGGGTGCGGTCCGAAGGGAGACAGCTGGCGAGGGCGAGGAGTCAGCAGCCACGCATCGTTCATGTGAAGGGTACATGTGCGAGGGTCGGACAGATGGGGGCTTCGGACTTGACCAACCTTCGGTCCAATGGGAGGATGCCACGATGCGAGGGGGTGTCCGAGGAGCATCCGCGGGGTGTCTCCTGCGAGGGTTGTCGGCTGCCTATTGGCACGGCGAACTTCGGTCCAACCAGAGTATGACACGTGGAGGCCTCGCATGCGTGGGTGACGTGGCATTACTGTTCATGCGAAAATTCCCGATTTTGCTATTTTTCTTTATTTTTTTTCCAAAACTTGTAAAATTCATAACTTTTGCATACAAACACCGTTTTTGACGTTCTTTATATGCACGCGTAGGTAAAATTATACTCTACGACTTTCCTTTAGACTTTGTTGGCTAATATTGAATTTGTTTTTAATATTATTATTTTAAACAGACCGGGACGGGAATCCGTTAAAAATTCATAACTTCTTCATCCGACGTCCGTTTTCGTCTGTCTTTTTACCGTTGTGCTACTTTTGACGAGACCTTCGATTCTTGTTTAAGTTGCGTCGGCTAAATATCGATCGATTTATATTTCGAATTTTTAGCTGTCTACTGCTAAACCGAAACTTCGAAAAATCATAACTTCCTCATACGAAGTCAAATTTTGACGTTCTTTTTATGAACGTTCTCGGTTTAACATATTCTACAACCTTTACTTAGATTGTTAAGTCTAAAAAGCCTTTTATCAAAAATTCGCTTTTTACACTGAACACTGTTTTGCCGGTTTTATCGCAAATTTTTGATTGGTCATAACTTCTTCGTTATAACTCGGATTTCAGTGTTCTTTATATTTTTGGAAACCTTGTTACAAACTCTACCTCTTGGTTCATCCCAATTATGATTATAGTTCAATAAATTTTTGACCAAAATTTGACTGGTGTCACACGTGGTCTTTTCCATAAAAAGGAATCTCCTTGAGTTGAGCGTGAATATGACCCTTTAGCTCGAAAGTAGCGGTAGCGGGAATTGCAGGTTGCACAAGTCCCAGGTCAGTGTCATCGCGCATCCTCTTCTTCCATTCCCCCATGGGGACTTTATCGATATTAGCCATAGTAATAGCTAAATCGTCTTCAAAATCGGATTCGTGCTCGTATGTGGGTTCTTCTTCTTCCTCGGTCTCGTACTCGGTGTCTTCTTAATTGGGTCTTCAATTGTCAAAGAGGAACTGGATGCTCCTGATTTGCTGCTCCTGTTCTTGCTAAAAATGGACTTGAGGTTCTTTAGTGGCGAATTCTTTGAAGAGGCGGATTCTCCAACGGCTTTTCCTTTGCTCCTCCGTAATGCGGATTCCGGGTCTTCGAGAGGAGGGACCAGAGGTGTATCAGATCCTCGTGTCATGAAATAACTATAAGCAAAACAAGAAATGCATAAAAAGAACAAAAAATAAATAAAAATTAAAACTGTGAATCAGCGATGAACTTGCCGAGTCGGCACGAGTGCACTTGGCGAGTTGTAGGCAAAAACAAAAAAAAATCTAATTACTTTTAAAAACGGATTTTTATTAAAACTTATACTAATTACTAAATTACCTAAGAATTAACTTTGTGTAAGATAAATCCCACACACAGGATCGATTAAACTAGAATTTAATGTTAATTTTAGAAAACTTCCCCAGCAACGGCGCCAAAAACTTCATGTGTGCAAACTCACATAGTTTTAAACCTACTTTTAATTATAAAATAAACACACAAAGGCAGTGGACCTATCAATTGTGGTATAGCTAAATAAGTAGGGTATCGAACACAGGGAACGGTAAATTAAAACTAAAAACTAATTCTGTCTAAATTGATTAATAAGTAGGGGTTTTCTCTAGTTTTACAAGACTAGGAACTTACTAAATATCACGTAATTTAAAAAGCTAGGAAAGCAAAGAATTAACTAGATTCAATAATGGGAAGGACTTCTGTTTAGTTCGACTCAATTAATCCTATGGTTGATATTATGGTATTAGTGCAATGGATTAACTCTTTTGTTGGTTACCGATTCAAGTGATTAGATTCGCGTTCACTACACTACTGCTTAGTGAATAAACTAACTCAAACAGTGATCAGTTGTCTAATTTAATTAAATTCACTAGATTAATTATTCGGGTTAATTTAGATTTGCAATATTAACTAAGTTGGTCCTTTAGTTAACTTCTTGTTGATGGTCATCACACAAGCTCACACATGAATTTACCGAATTTTCGTATTAATTCTAGTTTCATGTTCATTAATCCTAGACATATGATAAAGTGGTCACATAACATATGAGGTTGATAATCAAAAGATGTTCATACTATTTAATTACCTTCCTATTAACAGAAAATTAATTATCATTCACACACAAGGTTCTTTAGCAAGCTAAAACTAACAAAAATCACCAACATTGAATTAATCCTACCAATAATCAAACCATTGTCTCAATTTTGTATCCCCAAACAAAAGTTTAAGAGTTTTAGCTCATTATTGAAGTAAATAACAGCAAATAAACGAATTCTAATTGTCTAGCCATAATGGAAAACAAAAGATTAAGTAGAATCATGAAATTTGCCTCAAATCTCCTTCGGAATTGGATTATAGGTTGTATCTTCGTTCTCTAGAGTTCTTCTGGCTCTTCAATCGCTGCTAATCTCTCCAGAAGGGTTCCGGAATTCTCCTTTGTCGATCTGAGAAGTTATCTTTATATTTGTGAAATGACTCGTCGAGTCCGGTGCCGACTCGCCGAGTCCATCTCTCAATCCCCAGACGCGATAAGTCTCTGGGTCTTTAAGTCTTTATCTTCTCGAATATTCGATCAGCCTCGCCGAGTAGACGACCCTACTCGCCGAGTAGGTATTGTTTTTGGTGGTTTTCTTCTTTGTTCAATTCCCGAGCTCCCAACCACTTCTCCAACTTCCTTTTGCTTCCAAGCTTCACTTTTGCTTCCAAGCTTCACTTTTGGATTGAAAACATAATTCAAACACTTTTGAGTACCTTTTGTCCATGATATGCAATAATTTAGCTAATAAATGATAAAAAATCTATACTTAATATGAACTAAATATGCACATATCAAAAACCCTAATTAGGGTTTAAAAACCCAAATATTGGATTTATGGGCTTGGACTTATTGGGACCCACTTATGGGCCATTGGAATGGAATTGTGTGATTAAGCCCAATCACACCATATGACTTGTTTAGAAGAATGATGGACTTAATGGATTAAGTCCTTAATGGGTTAAGTGAGAAGCACTTAACCCTAATCGTCATTTTATGTGAAAACCCTAATTTCACTTGGGTTTATTGTTGGGCCTTGATGATTGGATTTTAAATAGGCCATCCAAGATCAACCAAATGGACTAGAATAATTAATGGGCTTTGAGGTAAGGCCCATATGAGGAGTTGGTCCCAATTTGGAAAATTGGGCCATAGTTAGGCCTTAATGATTATATAATATTTGACCATTAGACTGTCAAAGGTTGGACTGGAATAAATGGTTGACCCTTATGATAAGACCTTATAAAGGTTTGGGCCCAATTTGGAAAATTAGGCCATATGTTGGGCTTTGACTCATAGTTAACTTTTGGGCCTTTGGATTGGGCCTTCGGCTTGAATAAAGTTGCGTTAGGGGTAAAGTAGTATTTACCCCAAGTATGTATTTATGGTTATGTGTTGGAACCCAATTATTAATTGGGTGATGTTTTGATGTTGACAGTTCAGGAATCTGTCATCCAGCAGTTGTGTTTGGGTCTGCGGGACTTCAACAGCGTGGGTTTGAGTCTACGGGACTTCAACAGTGGGTCTACGGCCATAATGTCGGCCCACCAGTAGGAGTTGTACGTTAGATAATTGTCTTTGTGATATCATTGAGGTTTGCTACTACCTGATATGTTATATGTTGGAATGATATGTTTTATGTGATAGTGGTTGAGTTCGGTTGTTAGGACCGAAGGGTAGGTCAAGCACCCCAGATATGTCTGACAGTAAGTGATGATATGTTTATATGCTGGCATGATATGTTAAATGTGATAACGGTAGTAGGAGGGGAATAGTCCCCAAGTTCGGTTGTTAGGACCAAAGAGTAGGTCAGGCACCCCAGATATGTCTGACAGTAGTTTATGTTATCATATGTGTGATAGCAGTAGTAGGGGTGGAATACTCCCCGAGGTTCGGTTGTTAGGACCGAAGGGTAGGTCAGCACCCCAGAACGGCTTGACATGGGCAGGTCAGCACCCTATAATTGCTCGACACGGGTAGGTCATCACTCCATAATGGCTTGACACGGGTAGGTTGGCACCTCAGAATGGCCGTATCGGGTAAGTCGGCACCCCAGAATGGCTGTTACTGGGTAGGTCGGGCACCCCATAATTTCCTAGTAGTATGTATGCTATGTGATTCTATGTTATGCAGTATGATGGGGGAACTCACTAAGCTTCATGCTTACGGTTTATAGTTTCAGTTTCAGGTACTTGTTTTTCAAAGGAAACGAGTCGACTCGATCACAACGCATCACACTATGGTTTACCGCACATGAGATCTTTCGGATTACACTTTGATATTGTTTTATGATAACATTTTTTGATTACTCCTACTTTGGTTTTGACATGACGTGATATTATGGATGATTTGTTATACTGTCGATTTATAATAACGTAATTAAAAATGAAATTTTTGGCCTTGAAAATTTGGATGTTACACGTGATCACTCGAGATAAATTCCATGAAGTGATGCAAGTGAGCGCGGGTTGAATCCAATACTCAGAACTTATGAGTACTCATGAAGTGTTTTATCAATTATTGCAATGTCTAACGACTTAGACATCTACAAGCCATCCTCATGACAATCTTGATTCATATCTACTTCCAACATATGACCGACTGTGGAGAATTTGAATAATATGAAATACCATAACATAATTATTCTGGAAGTCAAAAGATGCAAAAATGAAATTATAGTAAACGAATGAAAGAAGATAGCAACACTTTACTTATAAATAAACAACAACTTTTATTTATCATCAAATGTCAATTACATTTTACAAATTTCAAAGCTATCTAATTTCCAAAACTAATATCATCCTTTAGCCCTATGCGCCTCGCACGCTGAAGATGCTTAACCCTACCCAGTCCCTTCGTGTGGGGATCTGTTGGGTTCCCATCCGATGATACCCTCTTTGCTACAAATTTCCAAAACTAATTACATGGAACTTTTCCAAGTAATTTCCCCTCTGTTTAAGGTAAAGACACAGCCTGACTGAGAGTGGAAATTATCCCTATCAGTCTGGAAGCTAGCATCACTATACCCTACTACTCTCAAGTCATCACTCCCACCGAGGGTAAGGACCCAGTCCTTAGTCGTCCGCATGTACTTGAGAATATTCTTTACCGTAGTCCAGTGAGCCTTGCCAGGGTTCCCCTGATATCTGCTCACCATGATCAAGGCAAAGGCCACATCAGGTCGAGTACAAGTCATAGCATACATGATCGATCCTACAGCAGAAACATAAGGTACTCGACTCATTTATGCTATCTCAACCTCTGTACTCGGGATGTGAATCTTACTCAATCTAGCGTTACTCCGGATCGTTAACTCTCCTTTCTTGGAATTCAGCGTTACTCCGGATCGGTAACTCTCCTTTCTTGGAATTCTGCATGTTGAACCTATTCAGCACCTTATCCAAGTAGGTACTTTGACTAAGTCCAATTAGTCTTTTACTCCGGTCTCTCAAAATCCTTATCCCTAGGATATAGTCAGCTTCTCCGAGGTCCTTGATAGTGAAACACTTCCCAAGCCAGGACTTTACTTCTTGCAGAGTTGGGATGTCATTTCCTATGAGTAGTATGTTACCCACATACAATACCAAAAAGCTAACTATACTCCCACTAGCCTTGACATATACAAAACATTCATCTTCGACCCTAAAAAAGCCAAACTCTTTGACTTTCTCATCTAACCAAAGATTCCATCTGTGAGGTGCTTGTTCCAATCCATAGATGGATTTCTCAAGCTTGCACACTCTATTAGGGTACTCTGTGTTGACAAAACCCTCTGGCCGACTCATGTAAACATCCTCAACCAATTTTCCATTAAGGAAAGCAGTTTTGACATCCATTTGCCATATTTCATATTCATGAAATGCAAAAATGGCTAACATAACCCTAATAGACTTAATCTTTGCGACCGGTGAAAAGGTCTCATCATAATCAACTCCCGGAGTTTGAGAAAAGCCCATTGCAACCAGTCGCGCCTTATAAGTGTGTACATTACCATCCACGCCGGTCTTCTTCTTGAAGATCCCTTTGCACCCGACTATCTTAGAACCTGGTACATTGTCAACCAAGTTCCACACTTGATTGTCATACATGGACTGTATCCCGTTGTCCATAGTCTCTTTCCATTTAGCAGACTCAGGGCCTGCTAGGGCTTCCATGTAGCTGTTAGGTTCATCCAGACTTACCAGTGTCTCATCATTGATAAGTGTATCACCTTCTACAGTAATATGGAAACCATAGTAATTCTCAGGTGCATTCCTAACTGTCACACCCCAAAACCATGAACGACGGAAACGTTCGGGGGCAGAGGACGTCATGTACAGTATCACAACAATGAAAAGCAGTAAAGAAGCAACAACATCATCCATTGCATTAATAATATAATTTTAATACAAGTGTTCTGTCAGATTATAATAGACACTAAAGTATAAACAAAATGAAAGACGAGTCTTGAACGAGCTTCATCTTCTCTAAACCTTGCATCGGTACCTGTCTATGGTTGACCTGAGGATACAAGTTATTTTGAAAGAGAGTATCAGCTTTAAAGCTGGTGAGATCATAAGTATTTTAGTGTCTTAATTTGTATGTAAGTGTTTGTATGTGTATGAATTGTAAGTATTGAAAATGTATATGAACTGTAAGTATTAAAAATGTTTGTAAAACAACTGTAAACATTTGAAAAACCCTAGAAATCCCTATGATTCCTACTATTATAAAAGGGAGTCTTCTACCAAGACTTAATTGTTCTAAATGTAGCCTTCTACCAAGGCATCTAGTGTCTGTGTGTGTCTCTTGTAAGAGTGTGTATTTTCCCAAGTCTGACTATCATTAACCAAAAATATAGTTTCTACATTACGATGCTTCGTGTGAATGTTCACGAAGTGAATGTAATGGGAAAATGAAATAGTACTATGGTGTAGTGTCGAACTACAACCGTACCAATTACCTCAAGTCTAGGGTAATTCTTCTAAGTACTATAGTATTTGTAATAAATAACTACTTCTGTACTCCTATTGCTTTATTTAAGGGATAAGGTATAATGTGATGGCTAGATCCCAGGCTAGACGCTCCCATGTCAAAGAGATTTTGAGACCTTTACACGCCCATGCATAAATGCATGCCGTGACACATCAACATTACTATGATCATGTATACCCGATATAACTATCACAATTGCGTTGTGATTCATCGGTATAGTTAGATCCTGAACCTGTTCCATGCTATAGCACCTAGTGATGTCTGTCCTATCATCGTATATGTAAACATACTCATGTAAGTGTAATCATGTAAATGTACTCATGAAGATGTACTCATGTAGATGTATCTATGTAGATGTACTCATGTAAGTGTATATATGTAAACGTATTCATGTAAATGTACTCATGTAGATGTATCTATGTAAATGTATAGTAATGTTCTTCGTGTACTAGTTGTAACATGTGTTCTCTCTCTATCTAGCATGTATAGTAATGTACTGTGTGTACTAGCTATAATGTGTGTTCTCTCTCTATCTAGCAAGTATTGACTCATGAATGAACTGACTCATTGTATGATATCGTGTTCTAGTAATAGTTCTAGTATCATCCTAAACTACCCATATTGTAGCTTACTAGTAATGTAACTGGTACGTATGAACATGGATGTATAACCTTGCTACCCAAGGGCATTGGGTGAACTGGAAGGACCTTTATGACTATATATGTACATATGATATATAACTAATATTTTAACAAGCTTCGGACGGATACCCAATGTCCCACCAGACCACATCTCAAGCACGAAAAGGAAATAGGGTGGATAGCCTTCGTAAGTCTTTTAAACATTTCTTATATATCTATACATATATAGGTGTCCAATTGATAATATAAAAGCATAAAATAAGTTTTGTAAAACCTTTGAACATAATTATTATCTAAGAAAAGATCGACTTGATGTCAATCTATAAAACGGTTTAAAGGCATGGGTTTAATAAAACACTTTAAGTATAAAGAAGCATTTGTTTGAAACACAATTGTAAATGAGTTTGAATGAATTATACAGAGTAAAATGTACAGTTTAATAAGGAGTTTTTAAACGTAATAAGTGTTTATGAAAAACATTTGAAGGAAACTATTTGGTAAAATAGCTAATGAGTAGCCAATCATTTGAATGCTGCTTACTAATCACATGTGATTGCTATAGTAACTAGCATGATTCTACTTGTATCCCCTATAAAGTATTTAAAAACATTTAAAACATTGATTAAGGGGTATGAACTCACCTGTTGCGAGTGGATCAGATGGAAGTGTTGGATAAGTGCTTGGTGTCAAGTGAAGACTTAGACACGCACAAAGATCCTAATTATATATTAGGACATATGTATATAAACAATTAGTCTTTAAACAACTAATAAACAAGCCAAGTGTAACAACCCGATATTTCAACTCTTTGTAATGACCTAAAAAGTCAAGTATTGTAACCACCTTGGAGTTAATAAAATTAACCTTGATAACAAAATACCCAAAAAGTATATATTTAAATTCCTACTATGTTTAATATCATCAAACCGGGATCGCACGTAAAAAGAATGCCCAAATCCGGCTTCGTATATTGAAGTTAAGATTTTTCGAAGTTCCACTTTTGATAGGCCCAAAAATTCTTTCACAAAATAATCCATCTTTTTATGGTTTATTGGTTTTGTAATGAAAGGTATAAGGTTTTGTCACCTCTCCAACTATCTCGCCATTAGGCAGGATTTTTTTGGACCAAGTACTTATTTGTTGAGGAGAAACTAATCCAATTCGGAGTTGTTGATGTGTATATCGATCGATCATAGAAGAAAACTTCTGCTTGATTTCGATTAAGCTTCCTTCCTATTAAGCTGGAAAGTCTTCTCAGATACAAGAAAATAATTCAGTTCCAGAGCTAAAGATCGTAGTTCTCGAACGAACAACCGAAAAGATTCTGGAGCATCTTCAGGAGTCAGTATTCTTCCTCCAAAGATTATAGTACCAAGTACTTCCTGGCGCGCTCTAATATGATCAGATTTATAAGTAAGCATCTCTTGTAAAATATAAGCAACGCCAAACCCCTCTAAAGCCCAAACCTCCATTTCTCCTACCCGTTGTCCCCCTTTCTTGGCCCTTCCTTTAAGGGGTTGTTGTGTAAGACGTGAATAACGCCCACTGGAACGCCCATGGATTTTATCATCAACTTGATGAATTAATTTCAAGATATAAGGCTTTCCTATTATAACAGGTTGTTCAAAAGGATCCCTTGTTCTTCAATCAAATATTCTGCTTTTTCCTGGAGACTCGGGTTCAAATATCCATGGATTCACTGTTTGCTTACTGGCTTCATATAATTCAGAAAACACCAGTTTTCTAACATGCATATACATATAGTATACCACCTAATGACCCTATTTCCTTTATGTGGAAGAAATAAAATAAAAGAACCCGAAAATATTGGTAAAACTACAATTATTGCTAACCAAGGAAATTTGTTCGTGGTAAAGACAAGATACACTTGGACCAGAAAAACCTATGCCCAAAAATAAGATATTTTTGAGCACAGGTTTTGGCGGTAAAAAAAAATGGGCTCAAGTAGCGTTTTATGTAACGTATTAATAAGCTATACCCATGCTGCGGGTTGTTTCATGCCATAAATAAACTCGAACACTCAAGAAATCTGTTGGGCAGGCGGATTCACATCTCTTACAACCGACACAATCCGCTGTTCTTGGAGCGGAAGCTATTTGTTTGGCTTTACATCCATCCCAAGGTATCATTTCTAATACATCCGTGGGACAGGCTCGGACACATTGCGTACACCCGATACATGTATCATAAATCTTTACTGAATGTGACATTGGATCTATCCATTTTTGAACGTGAGAAGGTTTCAATCTAGTAAATTGATAAATGAATTATATATTTAAATACTAGATGAATCGATGAGTTCCCCGAGTTTTTTTATTAATCTACTTCTGGATTGACAGCGCCAAAATACTTTGATTTCGTATATTTGTGATAACATGAGGATACCTTACGTGGCAGACATGCTAATTTGAATTAATTATTAATTTATGAAAATTCTAATTTATATGATAATATTACTTATTCAACAAATTCGATTGATTTATACGAGTTGATTTTCTGTTACGATAAATTGATGAAACAATAGCGAGTCCAATAGCAGCTTCAGCAGCTGCAATAGCTATAACAAAAATGGAGAAAATGGCTCCTTTTAATTGACGACTATCAAAAAAATCCGAAAATGTTACAAAATTGAGATTAACCGCATTTAATATAAGTTCAAGACACATAAGAGCCCTAACCATATTTCGACTTGTAATCAATCCATATAGACCGACAGAAAATAAATAGGCACTCAAAACAAGTACATGTTCGAGCATCATTAACCAACTCCTTATCAATCTCGATTCATTTCAATATGAACAACAATTTAACCAATTGGATTGACTAGAATATAACGAGTAATGGAATAAAGGAATATACTATATTGGGAATAGATCAAACTACTACTAAGAAACAATTTGTATTTTATATACAAAAATAGAAAAAGGGAAATGCATGTGATAGCTCATAACAAGGTTTTTCCCAGTTCTAAAGAGTTATTATTGACGAGCTACAACAATTGCGCCGATTAACGCAACTAAAAGAATTATTGAAATGAATTCAAACGGAAGAAAAAAATCTGTTGATAAATGAATCCCAATTTGTTGACTATTACTTATCAAATCTTGTTCTATAATCTGGTTTGCTTTTGTAGTCCAAATAATTCCGTACCATAACGTATCTGGAATAGTAGTAATTAGTGAAACAAAAAGACTTGTACATACCACCGAAGTTATTCCATCTCCAACGGTGCAAAGATAGAAATCTTTGGAATATTCTGAACCATTTATAAACATCACAGCAAAAAATATTAAAACATTTATGGCTCCTACGTAAATAAGGAGCTGCGCAGCAGCTACAAAATGGGAGTTTGATAGAATATAGAATAAAGATATACAAACAAAAACCAATCCCAACGAAAAGGCAGAATAAATAGGATTGGGAAGTAATACTACTCCCAGACCCCCTAATATAAGACCCAATCCTAGAAAGACTAAAAGAAAATCATGTATTAGTCCAGGTAAATCCACTATATATAAAATCAGAGATAAATAAATCAAAATCTTTCATAACTTTATTGACCCGGTCAGGAAAAAAGAAGTAACTCTACTTTTTTATAACAGTTCTTATAAAAAAATTCCATTTTCATGGATATGGATTGATGGAGATATAGTTATTGGCTTAATCTCTCGAAAGAGTAATTTGAATCTATATATTTGCAAATCCACAATATAGACTATAGAAATAGATTTTTAATATAAATTAAAACAGGATTCTCGCCCCCTAATCAATATAATTGTAATTATTCACCAAATAAAAACCTTCATTCTTTTAGATCAAAATGAGTTTTTAAGTTTTTATTTCAGGCAAATTGAAAATTGTTCGAATTGTGTAATCATCAATTACTGACGTTGGTAAACGACCCAAAGCAATTTGATTATAATTCAATTCGTGACGATCATAAGTAGAAAGTTCATATTCTTCAGTCATTGATAAACAATTTGTTGGACAATACTCGACGCAATTACCACAAAATATATATATTCCGAAATCAATACTGTAATTAAGCAATCGTTTCTTTCTAATATCAGTTTCCAATTTCCAATCAACAACGGGCAAATCTATAGGACATACACGAACACATACTTCACAAGCAATGCATTTATCAAATTCAAAGTGGATTCGTCCGCGGAAAAGCTCGGATGTGATCAATTTTTCGTAGGGGTATTGCATAGTTACAGGTAAACGATTCGCGTGTGATAAGGTAATCATGAAACCTTGACCAATATACCTTGCGGCTCGTACTGTTTGTTGGCCATAATTCATGAACTCAGTTACCATAGGGAACATATCGTGAATATCTATAAAAAATAGAATACTTGTTTCTTTCTCTTGTTTGAGA